>NW_024545518.1:0-1200000 GCF_018152505.1 Drosophila elegans | reverse complement strand
TTTCTGTTGTTAATCTTTTAACTTGCTCTATTGTTCCATGGCTTTCTCGAAAGACAAATTGATGCGCCGGAACAATGTTGTGCTCTTTCAGATATGGGATTATGCGCGTCAAAAGGCATTTTCGAGCAGTTTTGACAGACACGAGAGTAAACTTAACGGTCTATATGAGGCTGGTATTGTGTGATCTTTTCCTGGCTTTCATCATTATGATTACCGACTTTTTCCATTTTTTTGGGAAGTAGCCAAGTCGTGTTATCCCGTTAAAGAGTTTACAAATTACCTCAACTGCACAGTTTGGGAGTTTAATTAGCATCTAAGGAGTTATTAGAGCACCGCCTGGGGCCTTTTTTGTTTTTAATTGCTCGCTCATGACTTTTGCAACTTCGTTTGTTTGGAACAGAATTGGCGCCGTCTCAGTTCCACCTCGAATTGACGGCGACGGTAGTGTGAATGAATTATTTGCAGGGTTTGGCTGAAAAACTTTTCGAAGGTGTAAAGCAAATGTACGAGCTCTGTCCTTGTCGCTTCTGGCCCAGCTGCCTGAAGATTCTCTTACGGAAATTACTGTTTCGGCCGCGCCCACTTAGATTTGGGTGGGCCCTCCACAGGGGATACTTGGTGCTGGTGGGTGAAAGTTTCTCAATGTACTGGCGTTGTGCTTTTTCTTCTTCGTGCCTTAGAGCCCTGGTAAGTCTGCGACCAGCTTTTTTAAGACTATGTTTTGAGGATGGCGATCTGCTAGTTTGCCAAGCACGCCTCAAACGTCTTTTCTCCAAAGCAAGCTGTTCGATTTCAAGGTTAGTTTTGTGTTGGTGTGTGTGCCCATACCTTGCGGTGTAGAGACTTTGGCTGCTGCGACGAGTACAGTCTCCAGTGCATTGGCATAGCAGTCGATGTCCTCCTTGAAGTTGAGCTGTGGAGTTAGTTCGATGTGAGAACTTACGTACTTTTTGAACTTCAGCCAGTTGGTTCGATGTGACGTCAGCCTGCAAGGGTGCTTGATTAATTCCGGGCTTTGAAGAAAAGTTATTAGCACTGGTGAGTGGTCCGATGATAGATTAAAAAGCGATTTTGCAGATATTAGATTGCGATAAATATTTTTTGTCACAGCAAAATCAATTGAATCAGGTAGTTTTCTAGGATCTGTTGCCCAGTATGTAGGACTGCCTGGTGAAACGTAGTCCAGTTTGTTGCATGTTTTGATGAGTGCATTATATAGTTGCCTTCCTTTGGGGGTCACAAGACGGGATCCCCAGTGTGTGTGCTTGGCGTTGTAATCCCCTGCTGCTATGAATCGCTCTCCAAGTGAATTGTAGAAGTCCATGAATTGGTCTTCTGAGACTGTAAAGCGGGGTGGGCAGTAGACAGCGGCAATGACAAGGTTGCTGGTGCCCAACTGTAATTTTATCGATGTAGCTTGCAGATAATTTTTAGCAAACCGTTGGTGAAAGTGGTGTTAGATACGGTCTCTTATTAAGATGCCGGTTCCGCCATGTGCTTTACCATCTGGATGATCGGTGCAGTAGAACGTGTATCCTTGTATTTGAAAGTTGTATTTGCTGGTGAGATGCGTTTCTGCCAGCAACATAACGTCGATGTGATTTTCGTTCAGAAATTTAGTTATTTCAGGTATATGCCGTGAAACACCGTTGGCTTTCCACAGAGTTATTCGGAGGCTAAGCATAATTTATTTGGACTGCTGAGCTGCAAGCATTTGTAACAAGAAATTTCGGTTTTGCATTAGAGTTGCATGGTGGTTTTCATAAAACATAAATTCCATCATATTTTGTTGCAAAGTTATCATCATAGTTTCCATGTTACTTTGTGGCTGTCCCATGGCCTGCTGTATGTTATCAGTTTTCGGCTCTATGTGAGCTGTGCCTGATCTTAGAGCACTGGCGTAGGAAATGCTGTTGGTGGTAATTGAAGGGCCAAATGATGACCTGGCTGCTTTCGCGAAAAAAACTTCGGGTGTCGTTTGTAAATCATGTAAATTCATGTAAAAACGTCAGAACGTGCCGTTGTCGCTCTTTGCATCCGACTTTTCATCTCCTTGTAGACTGGACAGCCTCTGTAGTTTGCCGTGTGGTTTCCTTGGCAGTTTACACACTTTTTAGTGAGAGAGTCTCCCTTGTTGGCAGGGCAGGGCTCGGAGCCGTGGCAGTTTCCACAAGCTACACAAACTGACCTGAGGGTGCAGTAAGCCCTGGTGTGTCCGTATTCCTGGCAGTTTGTACATTGCACTGGCCCGTTCCGTTAGTGCGGCTCTTCAACTGTGATCCTACGGTGCAGAAGGAACTGCAACTTGTAGATCGGGTGCACTGCGGTTTTTTTCAAAGTTCTGCTGTCTGGCTCCAGCTCGACCTTGAAAAGTGGTTGCGGCTTCTTGTTTTTGTTCATAATGTTTATAACATTTTTGGCGCGACAACCGTTTTCTTTTAAAGCCTCTATAATTTCAGAGGGGTCACATCGGGTTCTATTCCCTTGAGGACAACTTGTAAGCCCTTGCAACTTTTCAGCTGGTACGTGTAGTAATTTTTGGCATCGTTTAGGTACTTCGACACTGCTCGGAAATCATCTTCGGTTTTGGTTTGAAGTTTGGTTTCGCTTATATTCCCTTTCATAACCGACAAGCTCAACTATTTTGTTGACTACGACGTTGGAGATCTTCTCCCAAACAAAGATAGGTGGTGGCTTAAGTTTTTTTGGGGCTAATTCTTCGTACTCTGTTTCAGACTCCGCCAGAATGGAAAATCTATTTTCATTTAATGGTCCGAGATTTTCAGGGCCTCTGTTGGTACGGTTTTTTTTGGGCATATTGCCGTCAGATTTTTTTGGGGGGTTTAGCTTGCGCTTGGAAATATTAATATAGCGATCCATGCCTGTCTGCATGGCCGAACCCGCTTGCGGAATTGTAATTTTTTCTACCGCAGCTTTGTTTTTGCCGTTTGACCCGATTTTTGCACTTGGTTGTGTTGTTGCTTTACCCGCTGCAGAAGAAGAGAGTGGAGTCGTTATTGCATTGTTGGCGACAGAGACCGTTGTAGTTGACGTAGTAGTTGCTGTTGTTGTTGCACTAGGTGGCAGAAGCTCGGTTGGAGATTTGCATTGCCCACTCCATGGTGTTTGAGCGTTGAAAAGCAGGGCGGGAGAGCAAGAACTAGCTCTCTGGTTTTCGGCGGTCAGTAAACTTGCACTTTCTTGCACTTTCGGTTCTAGAGTATTACTCGTGAACGAGAAATACGCATTGTTACGGGCCAAAAAGAGACGACGTTTGTCTTGCTCACTCTGAGTTTTTTCACGGGCTTCGTCTTGTTGTTTTTGGCGTTGAGTGCCCTGATCCACGTTCTTACTCATTTAATAATAGAGCGTAATATTAATTAATGAATTAATTAAAACTTTAGTTTACAATATGCGAATTAGCATCGCGAATCGCAAAACCTTGCGTTTATAAATTTTTTCGAACGTTTTCAACTTAGTGGCTTATTGTTTTTCCGGAGCGTTAAGAAAACACGTCTACACGCGACCGAAATTCTTACTTTCTAACATGCATCGACAAATTTTCAAAATTCGCCACGGTGCAGGCTGTCGCATCGAAGGCCATAGTGGACGTAAAATCCCCTTTATGACACTTAATAAATTTCTTCCCAAAAATCAAAACAATTTATTGTCATAACGAAAGATCGTTCAACTCCGAAACAATTAAATCGATACCCATGAATCATTTTAATATCACCATCGCCAACGCCCCGCCTCTACATAGCACCTCAAACGGTCTAGGACAAAAGGTTTCATAGCACCCTGGTGGAAACAGACAGATGCTTGAAAATACAGGTCAACTCAAGCGATAGACCGAACTAATTCTTTTGGCAACCAACAAATACAACAATTCTATCCACTCGGTAACCAACAAAAAACCCATAGAGATTGTTCACTCAAAACCCGAGGATTTCGAAAGCAGAATAAGTAAGAGAATCCAACAGGCTCAAGAAAAATCCTTTGACCAGATAAACAAAGATAGGACCCAAAAGGGCTATCAAGCTGGTGAAAAAGTTTTCTTAAAGGCAAACAAACGCATAGGAAAAAAGCTGTCGCAACTATGTTCGAAAAAAATCATTGCAGCAGACCTGGAAACCATGGTCCACAAGGACAATCTACGCTAACCATCTTCGCGAGATTACTGAACCCCTTTTTCTATTTTTTTTAATATATTTCTAGGTTAGGAAAAATCGTCTTAGTTTTTGTACTCACGGCTGTCAAGATGGACCCGACAGTAATACTTAATGACTACACGAACGCAGACTACATCCCGATAGAAGACAACGAAATTGTCATCTGGGAGTCCTACGGATACCTACAGCACTGAACGAACGTGACGACTTATGAAGACTACGCCGACCATACGGAAAGAGCACACCAGTCATAATGACGGATCTTACAAATACTCGCAAGTTGGTGACTACCTTAAAAATCCACCATAGAGCCGCAAGAAGTATTAACTTAATCGGGACAGCACTAAAAGTTATTGCCGGCACAACCGACTTTAACGATTGGGAGCAAATAAAATTCAGTCAAGAACAATTAATGAGAACAGATGAAGAACAAACAGAATTAAAAATCAAATTTCAGAAACGTCAAAATGAACTCACAAATTCAATGAATCATAAATTCGAAAAAGATATAGAAACCCACCTTTTGGAAATTACTTTAGCAAAAAATAGAATTGTAATCACGGATCTAGAAAATATTATAATGGGCTTAACCCTAGCAAAATTAAACATCGTAAGTCCAGCAATTATACTTAGTTCCGATATTGGCGAATTCAAGGACAGGCAGCATATTGACGTCAGTTCGATAGAATTATTAGTGTTTTAAAAATTCTGAAATTCTATATTTTCTCATTAAGTTTCTTAGCCCTTTCCAGTCTATCCAATTCAGCACCAGAAAAAAATCCTGGACTTTGAAGATGGGAACTTTGCCGCCGAATGCCCAGCGCGAAACCTTAACATCGGTCTCTGCAAAACGACGGTCGGCGCCACCTTCAGCAGGGAGCTACAAAATGGCAACTGCGCCCAGCAAATAGTTTCTGGGGCTATTGCGCACTGCTCCACGCTCCCAGGTCACCTGGATCCATTTATCATTGTGGATCATAGCACCGTGACCATAACCGACAACCAAGGGCGAGAGCAAAAAATATCTGGAACCTACCTGGAAACCTATTCTGACAAGGTAGCACACAACGGAACTTGGTTCGTAAATCAATTGGGAAGTTTAATGAGAAAACCTGCTGTGTCGGCCATGGCCATAGTCAACATCACGGCCCACCAGAACTGGCTGAGTCTCCCATTTCTTCACGATCTGAGTCTGAGCAATCTCCACCACATCGGGACCCTCAGAGAACAACTTACACTGGGGTCCTTCCTCAGCAACTCCTTTGCCCTACTTGCTACTTTTTTTCTGTGTTCCACCATTTGGCTCGGCTTTCACTATCTAAGGGCCAGAAGTCACACCAAACGAAGAACTGACAAAGATGTGGAACGAGCGGCTCCCCGAAACGTCGACCACTTGAAGGGGGAGAAGTTAACACAAGCAGTACCCAAGAGAAGAAACTGCCGAGCTGCAGGCCACATCCGGTGGCCTGCATGCGCAGCGAGGAAACCGCTGACCGCGCGTTCCGGGTGCAAGTATCCGGAGTAAGACCAGAGCACTCGTGGAGCGAGTGATCGCCACGGGCCGGGACAAAACGCTGACCCGGCACCTTGGCGACAGCGCTGTAGCCAGGCATAGACCTCAAGGTGCAGTTGGATAGGTTCTTTAGCTTAGTCAAAAATTGTACTCCAAACAATTAACTCTCCATAAAAATACCTATGCCCTTACGGGCTTATGGAAATAAGTATTTTTTTTATATTTTTATTTAACGGTTTTATAATTTATAAGCACACTAGATCTGAAAAGTGGTTACTGGCAGATAACGATAGACGAAAATAGTAAAACACCGCTTTTACCGTACCAGGACGTGGACTTAGTCATCGGACCAGAGATGGAACAGACGTCCCCCAAGACGCCTCTCCACACTAGAGTATCCTTGCGTGAAACCGATAGACTTTTCGGAGAATACAGACGAGGAGTGGGAGCCGAAGCAACCGGCATCTCAGTAAGTTCCTCCCAGAATTCGCTTTTCCGGCCCCCGACCCGGAAACTATACGGAATAAACGGCAGGTCGAAACTAACTATGCCCGGCAGGTCGAAGCTTACGATACCCTACACTCCCACATCCCACTAGAAAACCAATTAGATCGTTTCTCCCAACGACCCAGAACACTACGTACCCGACGTACTCGAACGACGATATAGTGCCAAACCAGCCATTCAACAGCACCAACACGCGGGAATTTACTGGAGACACGCGGACAGGATGAAACACGTACGATTTACTGCTGTCGCCGGAATGAAACGTCGGGAAACGGCAGAGGCCCATGCGATCAGAACGGGCACCCAGGGCACACACCGCACCCGCAACGGAAATATCATTCAATGACCGACGCTTGCTCGCACAAGTCAATATAGGCAACACAGGAGTTCGCGGTGCCATTAACACTGAAGCCACACGGAGTTTCATCTGCAGAGAACGAGCCAACCGAATAGCCAGACACGGGAAAAGAAAGTGAGTAACCGAAGCTAACCCGACAGTCACAGAGGTACAGGTACAGTCACAGAGTACAACGACTCTGCTAGTCCTCGACGAGGTAATAGGAGACCTGCTAGTGGGAGTAGATATCTTAGAATAGTGTAACTACACATTAGAATGCGTCAGAATGCATCACAGCAATAATCAAACAGAAAAAGAGAAACCTACGCACGGATAAAAACCACGAGACATGGCATCGGATCAACAGGCGATTTAACAGACGCATAGGTCCAAGAAACCCTTAAAAGGGAATTGGAGATGATAGGCCAAGTCCAGGGAGTACGTCACATTGCCAACCACAAAATCTTTATGAAGCATGACCGCCCAATCAAACAGATTCGAGATACCCTCGAAACCCGCAATCAATCATAGATAAATAAGTGAACGAACTCTTGGCACAAGACCTCATAGCACCCCCGCATTCCGCTTACAGCTCGTAGAAAAGAAAAACAAGGAATGGAGACTATGCATAGACTACAGGCAGCTGAGCAAGCACTCAGAACGAGATGCATACCCAGTACCTCGAATGGATCACATACTCAACCAGCTACGAGAGGCAAAATATTTAAGCAGACTAGATCTGAAAAGTGGCTACTGGCAGATATCGATGGACGAAAATAGTAAACACCGCTTTTACCGTACCAGGACGCGGACTGTTTCAATGGAAAGTAATGCCGCTTAGATAGAATACAGCCCCGCCCCTTTCCAAGGAGCCCTCTACTTAGTCATCGGACCATAGATGGAACCATTCGCATTCGCATACCAGGATGACACAGTGGTCATCGGACGAACGAAACGTGAACACCTGAAGAAACTGCAAGAAGTGATGAGGCGATTTCGCAAGGGAAACCTAAGGATCAACACGGAGAAATGCTCCTTCTTCAAAGTATGCTAAAATAGCTTGGTCACTTAGTCAACGCAAGAGGCACAAACACCGATCCGGAAAAAATAGCCGCAATCCTCATCATGCCAAGCCCACAGACGACGAAGCAAGTACACAGCTTCCTGGGGGTAGCCTCATGGTACAGAAGGATCGTTCCTAACTTCACTGAACTGGCGCTACCGCTAGACAACCTGGTCAAGAAGGGTACGAAGTTTAAATGGAACAAGGAGACAGAGGAGGCAACCAGAAACTTGAAGAAGGCTCTATCAGAAGCACCAGTCCATAAGTGGCCTTACTTTGGCAAGACCTTTGTACTCATACAAACACGGCATCAAAAAAAATGAGGATTTACTAGAGGGATATTACTTCGTCGCCAACGCTAAAAGGCTGCACAATAACAGGCGGCGAGAAAAATGATTATACAAATAGCAAAGGCACCTTGGGAAACCCTCTGCATAGACCTCGTTGGCCCACTACCGATATCTAACCACGAAAACAACATGCTACTGGTGGTCTTCGAAAAGTTCTCGAAATGGGTAGAACTAGCAGCCGTCAGAAAGAAACGACGGAAATCGTGATAAACACGGTATGGAGCATCGAATAAACTTATTTTAGACAACGCCTACCAGGAAGCCTGTCCAACGAAACCACTCCCGGGTCCGGAATAGTGGAGGAGACTATGGAATCTAGACTTAAAAAAATAGTGGAAACAAGCAAGTTGGCACATCGGAACATGGAAAAGGCAGCACAAAACCAAGCCAGTGCATATAACCTACGGAAGACGGACTGGAGGCTCAAGATAGGAGATCTCGTATGGAAACAACAAGATCCATTTTCCAAAGCGGCTATTGGGTTCGCAGCCATACTAGCACCAAAATACGAAGTCCTATTTAAAGTGACAGGCTTCGTGTCTACAGTGAATGCAACAATCAAACACATGGTGACAAAGAACACACACAGAGCGTAAATTAACGAACTGAAACCCATTGTAGATGCCGAAGTTACCCAGAATTAACCACCTGTTTGCGCACTTGGCGCTTGTATTTAAATCACTAGTTGTAGGGCGAGAGCGGGAGCCAATAAAGCTTTCGTCCGTTCGCACCGTAGCATAAGTTAGGTTTTAAGAGAAATTATTGAAATATAATAGTCACTGATCAATCGAACATCATCGCTTTCGAAATAGTTTTCACAATTCGCAATTTAACATCGTCGAACTACTGCAGTCACAAGTTTTCGTGTCGTTAATACAAAATAGTATTAAATTTTCATGGTGACCCCGACGTGATTAGCAGTAGATTAATTTTTTTTCGGTAAAAACTATAAACATTACCAACAAAAACCAATTTATTCGTGTCGGCCAATAAATTAAATTCAATAATATTTCGTCGCTGGAAATTTTCTGCCGTTCTTGAAGTTGCGCCTGACGTTTCGGCAAATTTAATTGCTCAATTTGCTGCTGCCGCCAAATGGAAGTTAAAAAGGAAGTTGCAATTATCAAGTCGGCCATCCAGGTATAGAGTGCCAAAAGTTGAAAGTTAATCTGTGGCGTTTTGTCAATTGTGTTTTGGCCCATCTTTCAACTTGTTGCATTCGTGTAAAAATCGGTAGATAGTGAGCATTCTAACGAAGAAATACAATTTTGCATGTACTAACAACCAAAATTCTACAATAAACATAATATATTTCGAATTATATGTGAATCGCTGTGGCCAAAAAACAAGCAAATAAAATACTCGTCGTCGACCCAATTAGTGCGAACTTAATTCCCCCAACTTTCGTCGTAGTGAGCACCAATTTAGGATAAAAATAAAACAGCTGGAAAAAAGTGCAAATTGTGAAAAGTGAAGCTCTCAAATATTAGCGGCAACAACTTTCGCCGTAGTTTGTCTGAACATTTTCCCGCGCTTTTCCAATTTTCCCGCGCTTTTCATAATTTTTGCGCGCATTTCGGCGTCAGGCTTATATATTCGTTGCCCTTAGTTATCGGTCAGTGTATCATTCTCCGTTAGCATCTGCATAGGAAGAGCCGCTAGCCGCGTACACATACACACGACAACGACACCGCTGCCGCTATTTCGAGTTATCTTTTGTCGTTTTCGTTCTCGATCGCTGCAGCAGTGCAATTTTCGGTCTGCCTAAACGTTTGTTCGTTTTTTCGGTACGCTTGAGCTTGAGCGGTAGCTCCCCTACAGTGCGTGCGTGCGGCATATACTGTCGCAGGGTTTATATAAAAAATATAAAAACCCTATTTAGATTTTTCGCTGTAATTCTCTCGGCACTTAGCTCCCTTACACCGTGTGCGATCGGTATATTACTCGTTGATTTTTTATTATATTATTTAACAAATAAATATTTAACACCTCTTCGATACCAACCAAATAAATACAAATAAACGCAATGGCAACTAAGGATATCGAAGAGCTTAAACACCAACGAGATGTTTGCATGAAAAGTATTAACCGAACTTATCGCCACTTAAAAGAAGCTAAATTATCAGTAAATCCGGTCGAGCTTGAGTGTCGATTAGAGATTCTAAATACGCACATTGAAAATGCTTCACTTTTGCAAAACCAAATAGAAGTGAAAGATACAAAAGATAAATACCGCGTAGAGTTGGAAGAGAGGGTCGTAATGACAAAGTCATTGCTGATTTCAATTTTAAACAAGTGCAAACAAAATAATATCGAGAAATCCGCTCCGCCAGCAAATCGCCCGCCTCAATGCCGTCTACCGAGCGTTGCTCTCCCAACTTTTAGCGGAAAACAATCCGAATTTAAAAATTTTATAAGCATTTTCGAAACTTTCGTTGACAAAGATGACACTTTACACATATTGAAAAATTTAATCATTTAGCCTGAAGCGGGTGTACGATAATGATTGTCTTATTTTTTTGATAACATATCGACACTTTTTAATTTGCAAAAAATTTCCCAGCCTTCAGCTACAGCCTTGAGAACCCTCATCGACACGGTCATAGCCTTGTATGACTCCTTGCTGTCTATTGGGGATGATAGACGCATTACTAATGTTATTTTAATACATCTGGTAATGAGCAAGGTCGATGCAGGAACTAAAACAAAATGGGAAGAACAGTTAGATTATACTTTGCTTCCACTTTGGAGCGAATGTGAGGCGGCCCTCAACAGGCGATACCAACACATGGTAGCAGAAGAGGCTTCCAAGCCCAAAACTGTTCAAAAGACCCAATTTAACCCTAAGAAGAATGGAAATAGGAGTTTTTCGTTTGTCGCTGCTAGGAACAACTCTGTTCAATGCATGTATTGCAATTCAGCTGAACATCAGATTGGAAACTGCGCTTCCTTCGCAGCCCTAACAGTTCAGCAAAGATTCGATTTCGCTAAAAGAGCAACCTTATGCATTAACTGCTTAAGAAAGGGTCACACGGTCAAAAAATGCAAATCGAACAGATGTAGAGTGTGCAATTCCTCACATCACACTTTGCTACACATATATGCCCCAAACACAAATCTCGCGTTGCCACCCCCTTCTCAGCGCACGCTCATGCAGGAGTCTCCATCCACGTCGCATGTTTTGCATGCGAATGCATCGGATCGAGTCATTCTTGCAACTGCTGTTGTCAGCGTCCAAACCAGAAGCGGCGAGTTTGTATTAGCTCGAGCGTTGCTCGACTCTGGTTCACAAATAAACTTGTAACCGATGAGCTCGCTCAGAGGCTCAAAATTACAAGAGAGGACGTGTGCATGAGCTTGCGAGGCATTGGTGGAACTAATGCCCAAGCCACAAAAAAAATACACACGATTGTGAAGTCGCGAGTAGGGAACAGCCAATTGTCGTCCGATTTTTGGACTATGAAAAATATTTTTGGTTATCATCCGGATCAAGCGGTGAACACCAGCGGGTGGAGGGTGCCTGAAAATATTCAGCTGGCAGATCCATTCTTCTTCAAGCCCCAAAAAATAGATATGCTTATCGGCGCTGAAACATTCTTTGAACTTTTATCGATTGGCCAGATAAAGCAGGGCCCTGAATTCCCCATCCTACAAAAGACAGTTCTCGGCTGGATAGTGTCAGGCAGATGTGCCTCTGAAAATAACAAAAACGCTGAAAAAATGGTACATCTCAGCTGCCAGGAGGAAGCGTTGGAGTCAATTGACACAACCCTGCAGAAATTTTGGTCTGTGGAGGACTTGCCGCCCAAGGCTAAAGTCCATACTCCTGAGCAACAACTCTGTCAACAACACTTTGAGAAAAATACTCAAAGATTGTCATCCGGTAGATTTTAGGTTCGTTTACCGTTTAAATCTGACCCAAATACTCTTGGTTCGTCATACGAAGTTGCGAAACGTAGATTTTTGTCGCTAGAAAGGAAATTGTCAAAGGACCCTTCACTGAAGAAGATGTATATTGAATTCATGGAGGAATATGTTTCCGAATACTCCGCCCTATTTCATTCCGCACCAATGCGTTTTACGGCCACAAAGTACTTCAACTAAGTTGAGAGTAGTTTTCGATGCATCGATCCGTGCTTCTACGCAGGTAGCGTTGAATGACATCTTGATGGTAGGCCCAACTATTCAAGAGGAGCTGTACTCGACTCTGCTTCGGTTTAGATTGCATAAGTTTGCCCTTGTGGCCGACGTTAAAAAGATGTATCGCCAAGTGATGGTGGACGAAGCTGATCGTAACTTCCAGTTCGTAGTATGGAGACGAGATCCTTCTGAGTCCTTGAAAATCTTTAAGTTGAACACCGCTCCAATGTAGCTTCGCCAGCACCCTTTTTGGCGATTCGGTGTTTAATGCGGCTAGGAGAGATGGCGCAAGCAACTCATCCAAAAGCCGCAAAGGTTATTCAGAATGATTTTTATGTTAACGATTTGTTGACTGGCACCGGATGCGTTGAGGACCTGCAAAGCCTTCCAGACGAAGTTTCTCAGGTCTTGCAAGAGGCAGGCAAAGGGGTATTCAAACTGCCCAGAGTTATCCGCATTTAATAGCGCTGTAATGCCACTTATGGCAGACTCAGACGTAACCAAGACCCTTGGCGTGGTTAGGTGACCGGTTAAAGATTACTTTCAATTTCGGTTGGATGACTCTTTCCTGGATCTTCGCGCGACAAAACGAAATATTTTGTCGGTGACTGCTCGACTTTTCGACCCACTTGGCCTCTTGTGTCCTTTGGTCACAAAGGCAAAGATGTTGTTGCAGGAACTGTGGCTTCGAAAATTAGATTGGGACGAGTCGCTACCGATGCAGTTGCTCACGTCGTGGGAGACGTTTAAAGCGACGCTTCTGCAGCTGCCTAAAATTAAGGTATCGCGATTCGTCAACACAGATCCACAAGTCCCGATTCAAATACATGGTTTCGCTGACGCTTCCATGCGAGCGTATGGAGCGTGCATCTACGTTCGGACTCAAACTGCTGAAGGTTTGAAAGTGCCTTTATTGACCGCCAAATCGAAAGTAGCTCCCCTCAAGACGAAAACTTTGCCTCGCCTTGAGCTGTGTGCAGCTCACCTTTTAGCAGATCTCTATAATCGTGTCAGGCCATTGCTAAATTCACCCATTGAGAATGTTTTCCTGTGGACAGACTCCGAGATCACTTTACACTGGATTAAAACCGATCCCTCGTCGTTGTCGGTTTTTGTTTCGAACCGGGTTGCAGAAATTCAGGAGTGGTCGGAGAAAGCAATTTGGAGACACGTTCCCACGAAAGTCAACCCAGCAGACATAGTGTCCCGAGGATGTGACGTAGAGGAGCTTACAACGTCCATTTGGTTCGGTGGGCCTTCGTTTTTGCTAGACTCAGAAAATAATTGGCCTGTAAATAAACATTTCGAACTGCCGGCTGATGTAATGTCGATGGAGCTACGCAAATCCGCAATAGCTCTCGTAGTCGCACCTGAAGCTTCTGAGAGTGTTCGTGTGGGTTTTTCGTTTTATTCAAAGGTGCAGAAAGGTGTCGAAGCCCTTTGAAAAAAGTATTTCGCCAAAAAAACTGAATTTCGGTTTTGATAAAATTGTCGAAGTTATCCAATTTCACGAATTCAGGGACGACATAAGTAAAATTCGGAAAAATAAGCCGGTAGCAACGAATATTCAAAAGTTAAACCCTTTTCTTCAGGAAAATAAATTACATTGGTGCTCCTCGACATTGCTACGAGTTGGGGAACGGTTATTGAATGCTCCTATCCCGTACGAAGCCAAATTTCCGTTGTTGCTGGCTAAAAGCTCACAGTTCGTCAGATCCTATGTGTCATACCTGCACGTTGCGAACTGTCACGCTGGCCCACGAGCTCTCGTAAGTCGTCTGCGCGAGAAAATCTGGCTAGTTAATGCTCAAGAAGTCTGCCGACGAACAGTTCGGTCGTGCATGCGCTGCTTTCGCTGTAAGCCGCAACTCTTGACGCAAATTATGGGAAACTTGCCAGCAGATAAACTTCGAGCTCTCCGCCCGTTCAATATTTGTGGTGTTGATTTTTGTGGTCCCTTCAGCACAACGTATCGTATCCGTGGTAAGCCACCGTACAAGTCGTACGTGGCCTTGTTCGTCTGTTTTGCGTCCAAAGCGGTCCACTTAGAATTAGTGTCTGACCTAACCACTGATGCGTTCTTGTTGCCATTTCAAAGGTTCGTGAGTCGTCGCAGGATTCCGGAGAAGGTGTGGTGCGACAACACCAACAATTTCGTCGGCGCAGATCGCCACATGAGAGAGTTCCGAGCCCGTCTGGAGGAGCAGAGCCCGTCGAAACATTCGCATCAAAAAAAGGATGCGAGTTTGCGTTCATACCGCCCAGAGCACCGCACTTCGGCGGACTATGGGAGGCAGGTGTGAAGTCTGCAAAGCACCTGTTCCTTCGGACGGTAGGCCAAGACCTCTTGACCGCGGAGGAGCTCGGAACTCTGCTCACCAGCGTGGAGGCCGTGCTCAACTCCAGACCCCTCGGCGCTCTAAGCAGCGACCCGAACGACGGCGAGGCCCTGACCCCCGGGCATCTGCTCATCGGCGGCCCTCTTCTGGCCCCACCATCAGCGGCGCTCTCGGACCAGATCAGCCTGACCTGCTTGCGACGATGGCGAGGTGTCTCGTCTCTCAGGCACAGGTTTTGGCAGCAATGGTCCCGGGAGTACATCTCCAGCCTCCAGAAGCGGTCCAAGTGGCACCAGGGGGAGCCCAACCTCGTCGTGGGAGCGCTCGTCGTCGTCGCAGAAGACAACCTCCCGCCCCAGCAGTGGAGGATTGGACGAGTGGTAGCGGTGCACGCCGGCGCCGATAGCAAGGTTCGCGTGGTGGACGTCAGGACGCAGGACGGGGAATATCGGCGAGCTGTCCACCGACTGGCCCTGTTGCCCGTTCTGGGCTGAAGGACGTCGTCCCTTCAGAGGGGGCGGTGTTTGCGCACTTGGCGCTTGTATTTAAATCACTAGTTGTAGGGCGAGACGGGGAGCCAATAAAGCTTTCGTCCGTTCGCTCTTGCGAATTCGCCCCGTCTCTCGCCACCGTAGCATAAGTTAGGTTCTAAGAGAAATTATTGAAATAAAATAGTCAGTGATCAATCGAACATCATCGAAGCCACTCCTTTTCGTAGCGCTTTCGAAATAGTTTTCACAATTCGCAATTTCACATCGTCAAACTACTGCAGTCACAAGATTTCGCGTCGTTAATACAAAATAGTATTAAATTTTCGCCACCAGTATTCAATCAGACTTCACACTAAACACCAGGTCATCCGTTACAGGATGGACAACAAATTAAAAAACTGACTCGCAAAGTATAGGGAGCGCGTGGAGCGCTTGAACCAGCAGCGGCGTCGGGTAATTACACTCGAGGCTCTGGACTTGGCAGGCCCAGCAGGAGTAAGGACCGACCAGGGCAGCACCAGTCGGAAGACAGGCATCAGCCCGAGAAGGCATATCATCAAACACCCCAACGACGACACGGCAGACACATGGCAACGAAGAAGGAGAACTGAACAAAAAACGAGGAGTACAAGGAAAAAATAGCCCAAACCAATGACAACAACCGGGACAAAGCGCCACCAACTCGATTTCCAGCGCCCGAAGACAAGTTGGGTGACCCCAAGACGCCTCTCCACTCTAGAGTATCCTTGCGTGAAACCGATAGACCTTTCGGAGAATACAGACGAGGAGTGGGAGCCGAAGCAACCGGCATCTCATCCTCCCAAAAGTCACTTTCCGGCTCCCGACCCGGAAACTATACGGAATAAACGGCAGGTCGAAACTAACGATGCCCGGCAGGTCGAAGTTTACGATGCCCTACACTCCCACATCCCACTAGAAAACCAATTAGATCGTTTCTCCATACGAACCAGAACACTACGTACCCGACATACTCGAACGACGATATAGTGCCAAGCCGGCCATTCCACAGCACCAACACGCGGAGCAAGTAATGCGCAACCGACCATCTCACAATACCAACACGACGGAGCTAGCGCTGCGCAATCGGTCACCCCACAGCGCCAACTTCCGTAGCACCGACGCGACAAACAGTACTTAGCTATGCACTTCCGCAGCGCCGATGCCTCAGAGGCACCTAAAAAGCGATATTATACTTTTTTTTTATCCAACTGTAGAAAATATAAGTATATTGCTTTTCTTCTCTGTGTCATTATTCGGGAAAGGAAGGTAAACCGATCTATAGGGAAAATAAATTTCTGTCTCGAACCCTGGCCACGGCGAGCTATACCGCATACCGAAACAGGGTCGTTACAATGGCGCCCGAGCAAATGAAAGACAATTGACAGTAACCTCGAATAAGAACACCAAAGATCGTTTACCCTCTTCCTCAACACAACACAAAATAAACACAACGGCAGACAATTTAACTCGAGGCTGGATAAGCAACACCAATAAAGCCCAACTGGAAGCCTATCTGATAGAATTCAAAAACAAACCAGACGTACTGTGGGAGGATTTGCGGAGGCAGATGTAGGAGTTCATAAAGAACGGCAACCACAGCGAGGGAACTATCAAAAGCCTTCCATTCTTCTTCTACCCTACCGAAAGAAAAACCAGTACCCAAACCCACAAGGATCGACGGGAATAAAGTGACCACACTATGAGTAATACGAAGTTGGGGAGAAGAATACGAAGGCACTGGCGACTTGGCAGGAATCATAAGCAGAACGGAGGAATTAGTCGAGGCTTACGGGATATAACTCGATCACGCAGCGGAAGCCATGGTATTATTACTCAGAGGCTGTGCCTTGGACTGCTGGAACACCCACCCAACCCCAATGCCATCATGGAGTGCTCTCAGAACAGCGGAACACGAGGAAAAAGCAATGGAAAGCATCACACGTACGTTCCAGGGTGAGGACGAGCCAGCGAAGCAATATACGCGCGAACTCCGCAAAATCATGAGATTCACTTCGCTTACAGAAGAGAAAAAACTGGAGCGGGTCTACCAAAAAAAAGTAGAGTTCAAACGGTATGCTAAACGTGGAGAATGTGGAACACTAGCGAAATATCTCCGATTAGCCGAGGAATTCGAGGTCCTCCAATTACAGGAACACACAACACAGCAAAAAACACAACAAGCGGAAACGCACTGGGGTCACCAGCAACTACCTGGAATTTACTGGAGACACGCGGACAGGATGGAACACGTACGATTTACTGCTGTTGCCGGAATGAAACGACGGGAAACGGCAGAGGCCCATGGGATCAGAACGCGCACCCAGGGCACACACCACTCTCGCAACGCAAATATCATTCAAAAGCCGACGCTTGCTCGCACAAGTCAATATAGGCAACACAGGAGCTCGCGGTGCCATTGACACTGGAGCCACACGGAGTTTCATCTGCAGAGAACTAGCAAACAGAATAGCCAGACACGGGAAAAGAAAGCGAGTAACCCAAGCCAATAGACTAGCAGACGGAACAAACCGGACAGTCACAGAGGCCCTGGAAGTACCAATACAGCTTGGGAACCAAACAAGCACAACGACACTGCTAGTCCTCGACGAGGTAATCGGAGACCTCCTACTGGGAGTAGATATCTTTGAACAGTGTAACTCCACATTAGAATGCGGATGCATCACAGCAATAATAAAACAGAACAAGAGAAACCAACGCACGAACAAAAAGCACAAGAGACATGACATCGGATCACTAGCAACAGGCGATTTAACAGAGGCATGGGTCCAAGAAACCCCCAAAACGGAATTCGAGGTGATGGGCCAAATCCAGGAAGTACTTCACATTGCCAACCACAAAATCTTTATGAAGCATGACCGCCCAATCAAACAGATTCGAGATACCGTCGAAACCCGACAACGCAATCAATCATAGATAAATAAGTGGATGAACTCTTGGCACAAGACCTCATAGCACCCCCGCATTCCGCTTAGAGCTCGTAGAAAAGAAAACCAAGGAATGGAGGCTGAAAATTTAATACTATTTTGTATTAACAACGCGAAAAACTTTGTGAACGCAGTAGTTCTGGCGATTTTAATTTGCGAAAATTGTGAAACTATGTCGAAAGCGCGACGAAAGGGAGTGGCTACGATGATGTTCGATGGATCACTAACAATTATATTTCAATAATTTCTCTTAGAACCTAACTTATGCTACGGTGGCGAGAGACGGGGCGAATTCGCAAGAGCGAACAGACGAAAGCTTTATTGGCTCCCGCTCTCGCCCTACAACTAGTGATTTACATGCAAGCGCTGAGTGCGCAAACACCGCCCCCTCTGAAGGGACGACGTCCTTCAGCCCAGAACGGGCAACAGGGCCAGTCGGTGAACAGCTCGCCGATATTCGCCGTCCTGCGTCCTGACGTCCGCCACGCGAACCTTGCTATCGGCGCCGGCGTGCACCGCTACCACTCGTCCGATCCTCCACTGCTGGGGCGGAAGATTGTCTTCTGCGACGACGACGAGCGCTCCCACGACGAGGTTGGGCTCCCCCTGGTGCCACTTGGACCGCTGTTGGAGGCTGGAGATGTACTCCCGGGACCATCGCTGCCAAAACCTGTGCCTGAGAGACGAGACACCTCGCCATCGTCGCAAGCAGGTCAGGCTGATCTGGTCCGGGAGCGCCGCTGATGGTGGGGCCAGAAGAGGGCCGCCGATGAGCAGGTGCCCGGGGGTCAGGGCCTCGCCGTCGTTCGGGTCGCTGCTTAGAGCGCCGAGGGGCCTGGAGTTGAGCACGGCCTCCACGCTGGTGAGCAGAGTTCCGAGCTCCTCCGCGGTCAAGAGGTCTTGGCCTACCGTCCGAAGGAACAGGTGCTTTGCAGACTTCACACCTGCCTCCCATAGTCCGCCGAAGTGCGGTGCTCTGGGCGGTATGAATGCAAACTCGCATCCTTTTTTTGATGCGAATGTTTCGATACCGCCCCCCTGCTCCTCCAGACGGGCTCGGAACTCTCTCATTTGGCGATCTGCGCCGACGAAATTGTTGGCGTTGTCGCACCACACCTTCTCCGGAATCCCGCGACGACTCACGAACCTTTGAAATGCCAACAAGAACGCATCAGTGGTTAGGTCAGACACTAATTCTAAGTGGACCGCTTTGGACGCAAAACAGACGAACAAGGCCACGTACGACTTGTACGGTGGCTTACCACGGATACGATACGTTGTGCTGAAGGGACCACAAAAATCAACGCCACAAATATTGAACGGGCGGAGAGCTCGAAGTCTATCTGCTGGCAAGTTTCCCATAATTTGCGTCAAAAGTTGCGGCTTACAGCGAAAGCAGCGCATGCACGACCGAACTGTTCGTCGGCAGACTTCTTGAGCATTAACTAGCCAGATTTTCTCGCGCAGACGACTTACGAGAGCTCGTGGGCCAGCGTGACAGTTCGTAACGTGCAGGTATGACACATAGGATCTGACGAACTGTGAGCTTTTAGACAGCAACAACGGGAATTTGGCTTCGTACGGGATAGGAGCATTCAATAACCGACCCCCAACTCGTAGCAATGTGGAGGAGCACCAATCCAATTTATTTTCCTGAAGAAAAGGGTTTAACTTTTGAATATTCGTTGCTACCGGCTTATTTTTCCGAATTTTACTTATGTCGTCCCTGAATTCGTGAAATTGGATAACTTCGACAATTTTATCAAAACCGAAATTCAGTTTTTTTGGCGAAATACTTTTTTCAAAGGGCTTTGACACCTTTCTGCACCTTTGAATAAAACGAAAAACCCACACGAAAACTCTCAGAAGCTTCAGGTGCGACGAAAAGGACTCTATTTTCTGAAGCACATAATTTGGCTCTGGGCTGACTACGAGAGCTATTGCCGATTTGCGTAGCTCCATCGACATTACATCAGCCGGCAGTTCGAAATGTTTATTTACAGGCCAATTATTTTCTGAGTCTAGCAAGAACGAAGGCCCACCGAACCAAATGGACGTTGTAAGCTCCTCTACGTCACATCCTCGGGACACTATATCTGCTGGGTTGACTTTCGTGGGAACGTGTCTCCAAATTGCTTTCTCCGACCACTCCTGAATTTCTGCAACCCGGTTCGAAACAAAAACCGACAACGACGAGGGATGGGTTTTAATCCAGTGTAAAGTGATCTCGGAGTCTGTCCACAGGAAAACATTCTCAATGGGAGAATTTAGCAATGGCCTGACACGATTATAGAGATCTGCTAAAAGGTGAGCTGCACACAGCTCAAGGCGAGGCAAAGTTTTCGTCTTGAGGGGAGCTACTTTCGATTTGGCGGTCAATAAAGACACTTTCAAACCTTCAGCAGTTTGAGTCCGAACGTAGATGCACGCTCCATACGCTCGCATGGAAGCGTCAGCGAAACCATGTATTTGAATCGGGACTTGTGGATCTGTGTTGACGAATCGCGATACCTTAATTTTAGGCAGCTGCAGAAGCGTCGCTTTAAACGTCTCCCACGACGTGAGCAACTGCATCGGTAGCGACTCGTCCCAATCTAATTTTCGAAGCCACAGTTCCTGCAACAACATCTTTGCCTTTGTGACCAAAGGACACAAGAGGCCAAGTGGGTCGAAAAGTCGAGCAGTCACCGACAAAATATTTCGTTTTGTCGCGCGAAGATCCAGGAAAGAGTCATCCAACCGAAATTGAAAGTAATCTTTAACCGGTAACCAAACCACGCCAAGGGTCTTGGTTACGTCTGAGTCTGCCATAAGTGGCATTACAGCGCTGTCAGATGCGGATAACTCTGGGCAGTTTGAAAACCACTTTGCCAATTCAAAGCCTGCCTCTTGCAAGATCTGAGAAACTTTGTCTCGAAGGCTTTGCAGGTCCTCAACGCATCCGGCGCCAGTCAACAAATCGTCAACATAAAAATCATTCTGAATAACCTTTGCGGCTTTTGGATGAGTTGCTTGCGCCATCTCTCCTAGCCGCATTAAACACCGAATCGCCAAAAAGGATGCTGGCGAAGTTCCATATGTAACGGTGTTCAACTTAAAGATTTTCAGGGACTCAGAAGGATCTCGTCTCCATACTATGAGCTGGAAGTTACGATCAGCTTCGTCCACCATCACTTGGCGATACATCTTTTTGACGTCGGCCGCAAGGGCAAACTTATGCAATCTAAACCGAAGCAGAGTCGAGTACAGCTCCTCTTGAATAGTTGGGCCTACCATCAAGATGTCATTCAACGCTACCTGCGTAGAAGTACGGCTCGATGCATCGAAAACTACTCTCAACTTAGTTGAAGTACTTTGTGGCCGTAAAACGCATTGGTGCGGAATGAAATAGTGCGGAGTATTCGGAATTTTGTCATTGGTGGAAGACATGTGGCCCAGTGAAACATATTCCTCCATGAATTCAATATACATCTTCTTCAGCGAAGGGTCCTTTGACAATTTCCTTTCTAGCGACAAAAATCTACGTTTCGCAACTTCGTATGACGAACCAAGAGTATTTGGGTCAGATTTAAACGGCAAACGAACCGAAAATCTACCGGACGACAATCTTTGAGTATTTTTCTCAAAGTGTTGTTGACAGAGTTGTTGCTCAGGAGTATGGACTTTAGCCTTGGGCGGCAAGTCCTCCACAGACCAAAATTTCTGCAGGGTTGTGTCAATTGACTCCAACGCTTCCTCCTGGCAGCTGAGATGTACCATTTTTTCAGCGTTTTTATTATTTTCAGAGGCACATCTGCCTGACACTATCCAGCCGAGAACTGTCTTTTGTAGGATGGGGAATTCAGGGCCCTGCTTTATCTGGCCAATCGATAAAAGTTCAAAGAATGTTTCAGCGCCGATAAGCATATCTATTTTTGGGGCTTGAAGAAGAATGGATCTGCCAACTGAATATTTTCAGGCACCCTCCACCCGCTGGTGTTCACCGCTTGATCCGGATGATAACCAGAAATATTTTTCATAATCCAAAAATCGGACGACAATTGGCTGTTCCCTACTCGCGACTTCACAATCGTGTGTATTTTTTTTGTGGCTTGGGCATTAGTTCCACCAATGCCTCGCAAGCTCATGCACACGTCCTCTCTTGTAATTTTGAGCCTCTGAGCGAGCTCGTCGGTTACAAAGTTTAATTGTGAACCAGAGTCGAGCAACGCTCGAGCTAATACAAACTCGCCGCTTTTTGTTTGGACGCTCACAACAGCAGTTGCAAGAATGACTCGATCCGATGCATTCGTATGCAAAACATGCGAAGTGGATGGAGACTCCTGCATGAGCGTGGGCTGAGAAGGAGGTGGCAACGCGAGATTTGTGTTTGGGACATATATATGTAGCAAAGTGTGATGTGAGGAATTGCACACTCTACACCTGTTCGATTTGCATTTTTTGACAGTGTGACCCTTTCTTAAACAGTTAATGCATAAGGGTGCTCTTTTAGCGAAATCGAATCTTTGCTGAACTGTCAGAGCTGCGAAGGAAGCGCAGTTTCCAATCTGATGTTCAGCTGAGTTGCAATACATGCATTGAACAGAGTCGTTCCTGGCAGCGACAAACGAAAAACTCCTATTTCCATTCTTCATAGGGTTAGATTGGGCCTGCGGAACAGTTTTAGGCTTGGAAGCCTCTTCTGCTACCATGTGTTGGTAGCGCCTGTTGAGGGCCGCCTCACATTCGCTCCAAAGTGGAAGCGAAGTATAATCTAACTGTTCTTCCCATTTTCTTTTAGTTCCTGCATCGACCTTGCTCATTACCAGATGTATTAAAATGGCATTAGTAATGCGTCTATCATCCCCAATAGACAGCAATGAGTCATACAAGGCTGTGACCGTGTCGATGGCTGTAGCTGAAGGCTGGGAAATTTTTTGCAAATTAAAAAGCGTCGATATGTTGTCAAAAAAAATAAGACAATCATTATCGTACACCCGCTTCAGGCTAGCAAGGGCTTTGGGATAATTTTCCGCAGTAACTTGGAAGGCCCTAACTGTTCCTAAAGCGTCTCCAGCTAAACACGAAATTAAATGATTGAATTTTTCAATATCGTGTAAAGTGTCATCTTTGTCAACGAAAGTTTCGAAAAGGCTTATAAAATTTTTAAATTCGGAGTGTTTTCCGCTAAAAGTTGGGAGAGCAACGCTCGGCAGACGGCATTGAGGCGGGCGATTTGCTGGCGGAGCGGATTTCTCGATATTATTTTGTTTGGACTTTGTCATTACGGCCCTCTCTTCCAACTCTTCGCGGTATACATCTTTTGTATCTTTCACTTCTATTTGGTTTTGCAAAAGTGAAGCATTTTCAATGTGCGTATTTAGAATCTCTAATCGACACTCAAGCTCGACCGGATTTATAGATAATTTAGCTTCTTTTAAGTGGCGATAAGTTCGGTTAATACAGACATCTCGTTGATGTTTAAGCTCTTCGATATCCTTAGTTGCCATTGCGTTTATTTGTATTTATTTGGTTGGTATCGAAGAGGTGTTAAATATTTATTTTTATTAAATTATTTTTTTTTTTTGTTAAATAATAAAATAAAAAATCAACGAGTACTACAGATCGCACACGGTGTAAGGGAGCTAAGTGCCGAGAGAATTACAGCGAAAATCTAAATAGGGTTTTTATATTTTTTATATAAACCCTGCGACAGTATATGCCGCACGCACGCACTGTAGGGGAGCTACCGCTCAAGCTCAAGCGTACCGAAAAAACGAACAAACGTTTAGGCAGACCGAAAATTGCACTGCTGCAGCGATCGGGAACGAAAACGACAAAAGATAACTCGAAATAGCGGCAGCGGTGTCGGTGTGCGTGTGTATGTGTACGCGGCTAGCGGCTCTTCCTATGCAGATGCTAACGGAGAATGATACACTGACCGATAACTAAGGGCAACGAATATATAAGCCTGACGCCAAAATGCGCGCAAAATTATGAAAAGCGCGGAAAAATTGGAAAAGCGCGGGAAAATTCTGAAAAGCGCGGGAAATGTTCGGACAAACTGCAGCGAAAGTTATTGCCGCTAATTTTCTGAGAGCTACAATTTTCACAATTTGCACTTTTTTTTATTTATACCCTAAATTGGTGCTCACTACGACGAAAGTTGGGGGAATTAAGTTCGCACTAATTGGGTCGACGACGAGTATTTTATTGCTTGTTCTTTGGCCAAAGCGATTCACATATAATTCGAAATATATTATGTTTATTGTAGAATTTTGGTTGTTAGTACATGCAAATTTTTATTTCTTGGTTAGAATGCTCACTATCTACCGATTTTTACACGAATGCAAAAAGTTGAAAGATGGGCCAAAACACAATTGACAAAACGCCACAGATTAACTTTCAACTTTTGGCACTCTATACCTGCATGGCCGACTTGATAATTGCAACTTCCTTTTTTACTTCCATTTGGCGGCAGCAGCAAATTGCGCAATTAAAATTGCCGAAACGTCAGGCGCAACTTCAAGAACGGCAGAAAATTTCCAGCGACGAAATTATTTAATTTAATTTATTGGCCGAACCGACACGAATAAATTGGTTGTTGTTGGTATTGTTTATAGTTTTCACCGACAAAAAAATTAAAACTCGCGAACTCTACTGCTGATCACGTCGGGGTCACCATGAAAATTTAATACTATTTTGTATTAACAACGCGAAAAACTTTGTGAACGCAGTAGTTCTGGCGATTTTAATTTGCGAAAATTGTGAAACTATGTCGAAAGCGCGACGAAAGGGAGTGGCTACGATGACGTTCGATGGATCACTAACAATTATATTTCAATAATTTCTCTTAGAACCTAACTTATGCTACGGTGGCGAGAGACGGGGCGAATTCGCAAGAGCGAACAGACGAAAGCTTTATTGGCTCCCGCTCTCGCCCTACAACTAGTGATTTACATGCAAGCGCTGAGTGCGCAAACAGAGGCTATGCATAGACTACAGGCAGCTGAACGAGCACTCAGAACGAGATGCATGCCCAGTACCTCGAATGGATCACATACTTAACCAGCTACGGGAGGCAAAATATACAAGCACACTAGATCTGAAAAGTGGCTACTGACAGATACCGATGGAATAAAATAGTAAACAGTACACCGCTTTAACCGTACCAGGATGCGGGCTGTTTAATGGAAAGTATTGCCGTTTAGATAGAATACGGGGGCTGTATTCTATCTAAACCTTTCCAAAGAGCCCTCTACTTAGTCATCGGACCAGAGATGGAATCATTCGCATTCGCATACCTGGACGACATAGTGGTCATCGGACGAACGAAACGTGAACACCTGGAGAAACTGCAAGAAGTGATGAGGCGATTTCGCAAGGCAAACCTAAGGATCAACGCGGAGAAATGCTACTTTTTCAAAGTATGCTAAAATAGCTGTGGTCACACACCGATCCGGAAAAAATAGCCGCAATCCTCAACATGCCAAGCCCACAGACGACGAAGCAAGTACACAGCTTCCTGGGGGTAGCCTCATGGTACAGAAGGTTCGTTCCTAACTCCACAGAACTGGCGCTACCGCTATACAACCTGGTCAAGAAGGGTACGAAGTTTAAATGGAACAAGGAGACAGAGGAGGCAACCAAAAACTTGAAGAAAGCTCTACCAGAAGCACCAGTCCTCAAGTGCCCTTACTTTGGCAAGACCTTTGTACTCCAGACGGACGTCAGTAACTGAGGTCATCTCATATGAACACGGCATCCAAAAAAATTAGGATTAACTACAGGGATATTACTTCGTCGCCAACGCTAAAAGACTGCACAATAACAGGCGGCGAGAAAAATGCTTATACAAATAGCAAAGGCACCTTGAAAAACCCTCTGCATAGATTTCGTTGGCCCACTACCGATATCTAGACACGGAAACAACATGCTACTGGTAGTCTTCGACAAGTTCTCGAAATGGGTAGAACTAGCAGCCGTCAGAAAGAAACGACGGAAATCGTGATAAAGGTACTACGAGAGCAAATCCTAACACGGTATGGAGCACCGAAAAAACTTTTCTCGGACAACGACTACCAGGAAGCCTGTCCAACGAAACCACACCCGGGTCCGGAATAGTGGAGAAGACTATGGAATCCCGACTTCAAAAAATAGTAGAAACAAGCACGTTGGCACATCGGAACATTGAAAATGCAGCACAAGTCATCCGTTACAGGATCGACAAAAATTTAAAAAACTGACTCGTAAAGGACAGGGAGCGCCTAGAGTGCTTGAAAAGGCAGCGGCGTCGGGTAATTACACTCGAGGCTCTGGACTTGGCAGGCCCAGCAGGAGTAAGGACCGACCATGGCAGCACCAATCGGGAGACAGGCACCAGCCCGAGAAGGCATATCATCAAACACCCCGACGATGACATGGCAGACACATGGCAACGAAGAAGGACAACGAAACAAAGAACGACGAGTACAAGGAAAAAATAGCCCAAACCACCGATCAATATACCCCAAACCAATGACAACAACCGAGACAAAGCGCCACCAACTCGATTTCCAGCGCCCGAAGACAAATTGGGTGACCCCAGGACGCCTCTCCACACTAGAGTATCCTTGCGTGAAACCGATAGACTTTTCGAAGAGTACAGATGAGGAGTGGGAGCCGAAGCAAACGGCATTTCAGTAAGTTCCTTCAGAAGTCACTTTTCCGGCTCCTGACCCGGAAACAATACGCAATACGGCAGGTCGGAACTAACGATGCCCAGCAGGTCGAAGCTTACGATGCCCTACACTCCCACATCCCACAAGAAAACCAAGTAGATCGTTTCTTCCAACGACCCAGAACACTACGTCCCCGACGTACTCGAACGACGATATAGTGCCAAACCGGACATTCCACAGCACCAACACGCGGAGCAAGCAATGCGTACGCGCCATCCCACAATACCAACACGAAGGAGCTAGCGCTGCGCAATCGGTCACCCCACAGCGCCAACACGACAGAGCAAGGTGAGCAACCAACCATTCCGCAGCGCTTATGTAACTAAGCAAGCAATTACACATCTCGTTCTTTCCGTAGCACCGACGCGACAAACAGTACTTGGCTATGCACTTCCGCAGCGCCGACGTCTCAGAGGCACCTAAAAATCGACATTATACTTTTGTTTTATCCAACCGTAGAAAATGTAAGTATATTGCTTTCCTTCTTTATGTCATTTGTAACGACCTGATTTCTATGTACTCTCGCTCGCTACGTTAACGGGCGGCTAGCTCAGAGAGGTTATGGGTTCGTTCCACCAAATTTATATTGGGTGATTGGCTTTGACCAATGAATAACGCAAGAGTATTGTTGGGATCGTAACTGTCTTAATTCGTCTCCTTGTACAAGTCTCGCGGCTCTTCAGCTACTGCTGCTCCTCGTCGTCGACTGCTTGCTGGTATCTGACTCGTGACGGTTCCTTCGAGACTCTGGATATTATGCGAACCTTACTGTCGGGACCGGCAAGGTGTTTCGCCGCGCAGGTAGAACGAGGTTCTGCCTTTTCGCCTAGCCACCTTTATCGCAGGCTCCCTAAGTTGGTCCACTTGATTAACTTGCTACTGGTCTCGCGTACACGCACTCGCTTTGATTCTCGCACTATTACTTTCCCTGTGCTGCGCTTGCACCGCCTTTTATAGCCTGTGATGGTCCCGTTATTTCCCTTTTCCAGCTCGCGTGATCGGGTCCAAGGTCCACTGCCGCACCGTTAGTTCACGGTGCGTCCTCTTTGTGCGGGTCCGAAGTCCGCCAATTTACCGTTCGACCATGTTGCCCTTGCCGTGTGAGGGTCCAATGTCCAGCGTGGTACCGTTAATTCACGGTGTCTCCGCTTTGCCCGGGTCCAAGGTCCGTTGTTTACCGTTTGACTGTGTTGCCCTTGACTCCTCCGGCATTCTCACCTCCTTCGCTGTTGCTATGCAGCTCTCCTGCCTCGGAATTTGTGGGGAGTTTTAAGACTCCTCACACACTCACTCCTCCGAAAAAAACGAGTAGAGTTCAAACGGTATGCTAAACGTGGAGAATGTCGAACACTAGCTTAATATCTCCTATTGGCCGAGGAATTAGAGACCCTCCAATCACAGGAACACACAACACAGCAAAAAACACAACAAGCGGAAACGCATTGGGTTCACAAGCAACCACCTTGAATTTACTGGAGACACGCGGACAGGATGGAACACGTACGATTTACTGCTGTTGCCGAAATGAAACGACGGGAAACGGCAGAGGCCCACGGGATCAGAACGGGCACCCAGGCCACACACCACTCCCGCAACGCAAACATCATTCAATAGCCGACGCTTGCTCGCACAAGTCAATATAGGCAACACAGGAGCTCGCGGTGCCATTGACACTGGAGCCACACGAAGTTTCATCTGCAGAGAACTAGCAAACAGAATAGCCAGACACGGGAAAAGAAAGCAAGTAACCCAAGCCAATAGACTAGCAGACGGAACAAACCGGACAGTCACAGAGGCCCTGGAAGTACCAATACAGCTTGGGAACCAAACAAGCACAACGACACTGCTAGTCCTCGACGAGGTAATCGGAGACCTCCTACTGGGAGTAGATATCTTTGAACAGTGTAACTCCACATTAGAATGCGGATGCATCACAGCAATAATAAAACAGAACAAGAGAAACCAACGCACGAATAAAAAGCAGAAAAGGCATGGCATCGGGTCCAATAAACCTTCTAATGGGACTTGGAGATGATGGGCTAAATCCAGGAGGTACTTCACATTGCCAACCTAAAAATCTCTATGAAGCATGACCGCCAAATTAAACAGATTCGAGATACCCTCGAAACAACGCAATCAATCATAGATAAATAAGTGGATGAACTCTTGGCACAAGACCTCATAGCACCCCCGCATTCCGCTTAGAGCTCGTAGAAAAGAAAACCAAGGAATGGAGGCTATGCATAGACTACAGGCAGCTGAACGAGCACTCAGAACGAGATGCATGCCCAGTACCTCGAATGGATCACATACTTAACCAGGTACGGGAGGCAAAATATACAAGCACACTAGATCTGAAAAGTGGCTACTGACAGATACCGATGGAATAAAATAGTAAACAGTACACCGCTTTAACCGTACCAGGATGCGGGCTGTTTAATGGAAAGTATTGCCGTTTAGATAGAATACGGGGGCTGTATTCTATCTAAACCTTTCCAAAGAGCCCTCTACTTAGTCATCGGACCAGAGATGGAATCATTCGCATTCGCATACCTGGACGACATAGTGGTCATCGGACGAACGAAACGTGAACACCTGGAGAAACTGCAAGAAGTGATGAGGCGATTTCGCAAGGCAAACCTAAGGATCAACGCGGAGAAATGCTACTTTTTCAAAGTATGCTAAAATAGCTTGGTCACTTAGTCAACGCAAGAGGCACACACACCGATCCGGAAAAAATAGCCGCAATCCTCAACATGCCAAGCCCACAGACGACGAAGCAAGTACACAGCTTCCTGGGGGTAGCCTCATGGTACAGAAGGTTCGTTCCTAACTCCACAGAACTGGCGCTACCGCTATACAACCTGGTCAAGAAGGGTACGAAGTTTAAATGGAACAAGGAGACAGAGGAGGCAACCAAAAACTTGAAGAAAGCTCTACCAGAAGCACCAGTCCTCAAGTGCCCTTACTTTGGCAAGACCTTTGTACTCCAGACGGACGTCAGTAACTGCGGTCATCTCATATGAACACGGCATCCAAAAAAATTAGGATTAACTACAGGGATATTACTTCGTCGCCAACGCTAAAAGACTGCACAATAACAGGCGGCGAGAAAAATGCTTATACAAATAGCAAAGGCACCTTGAAAAACCCTCTGCATAGATTTCGTTGGCCCACTACCGATATCTAGACACGGAAACAACATGCTACTGGTAGTCTTCGACAAGTTCTCGGAATGGGTAGAACTAGCAGCCGTCAGAAAGAAACGACGGAAATCGTGATAAAGGTACTACGAGAGCAAATCCTAACACGGTATGGAGCACCGAAAAAACTTTTCTCGGACAACGACTACCAGGAAGCCTGTCCAACGAAACCACACCCGGGTCCGGAATAGTGGAGAAGACTATGGAATCCCGACTTCAAAAAATAGTAGAAACAAGCACGTTGGCACATCGGAACATTGAAAATGCAGCACAAGTCATCCGTTACAGGATCGACAAAAATTTAAAAAACTGACTCGTAAAGGACAGGGAGCGCCTAGAGTGCTTGAACCGGCAGCGGCGTCGGGTAATTACACTCGAGGCTCTGGACTTGGCAGGCCCAGCAGGAGTAAGGACCGACCATGGCAGCACCAATCGGGAGACAGGCACCAGCCCGAGAAGGCATATCATCAAACACCCCGACGATGACATGGCAGACACATGGCAACGAAGAAGGACAACGAAACAAAGAACGACGAGTACAAGGAAAAAATAGCCCAAACCACCGATCAATATCCCCCAAACCAATGACAACAACCGGGACAAAGCGCCACCAACTTGATTTCCAGCGCCCGAAGACAAATTGGGTGACCCCAGGACGCCTCTCCACACTAGAGTATCCTTGCGTGAAACCGATAGACTTTTCGGAGAATACAGACGAGGAGTGGGAGCCGAAGCAACCGGCATCTCAGTAAGTTCCTCCCAGAAGTCACTTTTCCTGCTCCCGACCCGGAAACTATACGGAATAAACGGCAGGTCGGAACTAACGATGCCCAGCAGGTCGAAGCTTACGATGCCCTACACTCCCACATCCCACTAGAAAACCAAGTAGATCGTTTCTCCCAACGACCCAGAACACCACGTCCCCGACGTACTCGAACGACGATATAGTGCCAAACCGGACATTCCACAGCACCAACACGCGGAGCAAGCAATGCGCAACCGACCATCCCACAATACCAACACAACGGAGCTAGCGCTGCGCAACCGGTCACCCCACAGCGCCAACACGGCGGAGCAAGCAGTGAGCAACCGACCATTCCGCAGCGCTTACGTAACTAAGCAAGCAGTTACACATCTCGGTCTTTCCGTAGCACCGACGCGACAAACAATACTTAGCTATGCACTTCCGCAGCGCCGACGTCTCAGAGGCACCTAAAAATCGAAATTATACTTTTGTTTTATCCAACCGTAGAAAATATAAGTTTATTGCGTTCGTTCTCTGTGTCATTATTGGGGAAAAGAAGGTAAACCGATCTATAGGGAAAATAAATTTCTGTCTCGACCTGGGCAATGGTCCGACAAAGTCTGCACATACCGTTGCCCATGGTTCTTCGGGTATTTGCGTCAGCATTTTCCCGGCTGCCTGCATCTGGTTGGGCTTGTACCTGAGGCATGTCTCGCATTTCCGTACGTGTGCTCGGGCGTCCCTATGCATTCCTGGCCAGTAATATCGAGCCGCCCGCATTGCGATCGTTTTCCGACTTCCCACGTGTCCAGCAGCTGGTGAGTCGTGATTCTCCTTCAGGACTGTTTCCCTCAGCCCCCGTGGGACACAGAGCTTCCATGCTGCCACGTCTTCGCTGCCTGCTCTGTGCGGGATATGCCTGTACAATGCGCCTCCCTCCATGATGTAGTCCGGAAACTTCTGTGGCTGTTTGTTAATCTTCTCACACATATCCTTGATCCAACTGCATGTTCCCTGCGTGTCCTCCGGAGTTTCTTTAGCTAGCCTAAAGGCTTCTGGTAGAGGCTGTCTTGACAGTGCATCAGCGACCACGTTAAGCTGCCCCTTCCTGTATGATATTTCAAAATCATACTGCTGCAGCTCCAGGGCCCACCTCGCTATTCTTCCTGAGGGACTTTCGATGCTGTTCAACCATTTAAGCGCCATATGGTCCGTCACCACCTTGAAGTGGTATCCTTCCAAGTATGGTTTGAGCTTCCGGATTGCCCACACGATTGCCAGGCATTCCTTTTCGCTGGTTGAGTAGTTCTTTTCCGCGCCATTCAGGGTCCGGCTTGAATATGAAATGACCTTTTCGCCGCTTTCCGTTTCCTGCGTCAGGACTGCCCCTATACCATAATCGCTTGCGTCCGTCTGCAGTTCGAATGGTTTATCGAAATCCGGGCATGCCAGCACAGGATCGGCCACTAGCCTTGCCTTCACCTCCTCGAATGCCTGCTGGTGCTCTGGAGTCCATGTCCATTTCGTGCCTTTCCGCAATAGATCGTTTAGTGGTTTTACTATTCGCGCAAAGTCGGGCACGAATCGCCTGTACCACGATGCTACGCCCAAGTATTGGCGCAACTCCCGGATGGTTGTGGGTGGTTCCAGCTCGGCTATGGCTGCTACTTTTTCGGGATCGGTGCCGATTCCTTGGTCCGTAACGCGGTGTCCCAGGTAAAGCAGTTCGCTTTTGAAGAAATGACATTTTTCGGGATTTATCCTCAGGTTGGCCTGTTTAAGGCGTCGGAACACTTCCCTCAGGTTCCTTCTGTGTTCTTCCAGTGTCCGTCCGATCACGATGATGTCGTCTTGGTATGCAAACGCGTGTGGTGACATCTCCGGTCCAATAACCTGATCCAGTGCTCTCTGGAAAGTCGCCGAGGCGGAGTGTAAACCAAATGGCATTACTTTCCACTGGAAAAGCCCCTTTCCTGGCACTGTGAACGCCGTGAATTGCCTGCTATTTTCTTCCAGAGGAATTTGCCAGTATCCGTCTTTCAAATCCAGACTGCTTATGTCTGCAGGACGATCAGGCATACGCCGGAGTTCGCCAATGCAGTCCTTGTAGGCAGGTAGCTAGTTCTGGACACTTTGCTTCTGAGCCCACGGTTCTTCGTCGAAGGACTCTATTTGTTCACTTTGTCGGACACGCCGGGTGGGATGCCAAGCTCAAATCGCGACAGAAGTTGTAACAAAGCGCCTGGACTTAGCCGTGTGATGCCGTAAGGACCTCAGTTACCTGTGTCTCAATTCGGAGACTTTAGCTCTAAGTCCCGAACGTCTCGACGTAGCGATCTTGTTTCCTTGATGACTCCACACGGCTTTACTTGCTCCTTCACAATGTTTCACTGGTTACTTGTTCACTTGATGACTGTTACTTGTTGACTTGATAGAAATCGACTGCCCTAGCTTCCTGCGCTCGACCGGTTTATATAGGCCTCCATTTACCGCTAGTTATCGGCGTCTCCTTGCCTCCTGGTCCAAAGTCCACGGTTTTACCGTTCGACCTTTCGCCCTCTGCGCCCGGCACCAATATCAGGGTCCAAAGTCCGGTGCCGTCCCGTTACTTCCTTCTGCCCACGGCCCTTCGCCGCTCTCTCGTATTGCTGTCCCTCTCGGACTCTCCTTGGCTTTGTCTGGTGCTCAGTTCACCACTCTCTCTCTCCGCACTACCGTTACTACGGGTGAATTCGCCGCGTAACTGGTAACTGGTAGGCCACTGCTTGCATGCGCTTACTCTGCTTGCTTCTTAACTTGTGGGGAGTTATTCAACTCCTCACACAACGGCCACGGCGAGCTATACCGCCTACCGAAACATGGTCGTTACAATTGCATCCGAGCAAATGAAGGACAATTGACAGTAACCTCAAATAGGAACACCAAAGATCGTTTACCCTCTTCCTCAACACAACACAAAATAAACAAAATGGCAGACAATTTAACTCGAGGCTGGATAAGCAACACCAATAAAGCCCAACTGGAAGCCTATCTGATAGAATTCAAAATCAAGCCAGACGTACTGTGCGAGGATTTGCGGAGGCAGATTTCGGAGTTCATTAAGAACGGCAACCACAGCGAGGGAACTATCAAAAGCCTTCCATTCTTCTTCTACCCTACCGAAAGAAAAACCAGTGTACTCAAACCCACAAGGATCGACGGCAATAAAGTCACCACACTATGAGTATTACTAAGTTGGGGAGAAGAATACGAAGGCACTGGTGACTTGGCAGGGTTCATAAGCAGAACGGAGGAGTTAGCCGAGGCTTACGGTATAGAACTCGGTCACGCAGCGGGAGCCATGGTATTATTACTCAGAGGCTGTGCCTTGGACTGCTGGAACACCCACCCAACCCCAATGCCATCATGGAGTACTTTCAGAAAAGAAATTCTGGAGTACTACAGACCAGCGGACCACGAGGAAAAAGCAATGGAAAGCATTATACGTACCGTCCGATCACGATGATGTCATCTTGGTATGCAAACGCGTGTGGTGACATCTCCGGTCCAATAACCTGATCCAGTGCTCTCTGGAAAGTCGCCGAGGCGGAGTGTAAACCAAATGGCATTACTTTCCACTGGAAAAGCCCCTTTCCTGGCACTGTGAACGCCGTGAATTGCCTGCTATTTTCTTCCAAAAGGAATTTGCCAGTATCCGTCTTTCAAATCCAGACTGCTTATGTATCTTGCCTCCCTCAACTGGTCCAATATGTAATTTATCCTTGGCATCGGATAAGCATCTTTGATGGATTTGGCATTGATCTGTCTAAAGTCGACACAAAGCCTCCACTGACCTGTCTTTTTCTTCACCATGACTATCGGGGAGCTGTACGGGCTTCTCGAGTGTTCTATGCACCCCTTCTCCAGCAACTCGTCGACTTTCGCATTGATTTCCCTTTGAACCTTTGGATTTTTCGGGATCCTTTGGATCTCTGTTTGATTGGTTTGTCGTCCTTCATGGTGATTCGGTGTTCGGCTATGTTGGATGTTCCACTCATTGTTCGAAACTCCGCGAGCTCCTGCTCTAGGAATTTTTCAACGTCGCATTCCTCTGAGTTTGCACCACTGCCACGGACAATTTTTCCTCTAACCACCCGTTGTGCCTTCTTCTTTCTGGGATCACCACTGTATGTGCGGCACACCTTATTTCGGCGCCGACTCCTGTGAGGAAATTCCATCCCAGCACCAGCGAGTCTACCACTCCTGGTAAGATCAACAGGCTCATGGGCAATCGCTTATTGCCGAATTCGATTTCTACCTCGAGCTGCGTGTTTATCCCGCTGCACCTGCCATCTGCCAACCTAACTTGCCTTCTCGTCCTTGTAATCTTTCCATAAGCAGCCAGTGTATCCGCCAGCTCCTCGCTTATAAAGCTCGCTGTTGCTCCGGTGTCGATTGTGGCTTTGTGTGAGGTTCTGCCAATCTGTACCGCTGCGGATAACTGCTGCTCTTCTTCGATTAAATCGCCAGTTAGTTTGGAGAGACAACACCTTGCGACCCCTGCTCGCCTCTCTGTGGCTGGGATCGCAGGCCATTTCCCGATCTTTGGCAGCACTCTACACTCCTCACCCCCACCTTGCCGCAAGTCCAGCAGAAAAGCAGCCTCTGGTTTTGGCATCCTCTTGCCCAATGTCCGTGACCGCCACACCGTCTACAAGCTTCGTGTGGGTTCACGATGTGTGTCTGTGACCTGTGGGCTCTTGGAGCTGCGCTGGGTGGTCTCTGATTGGTATTGGGTGGCCTCCATAACGTGCTCTGGTGGTTGTAGGTGTTTGGAGTCCATTGTCTTGGACCGTCAATAGGTGCTTGGTGTCCGCCTTCTTCTTCGCACCTTCTACACTTGACTTGTGGTGCTGTAGTTTTGCTTCGCGAGAATTTGTTTTCTTGAATAAATGCTTCTCGCTCTTTCTCGAGTTCTTCATACTCGTCAGCCAGCACCATTAGAGACTCTAGATCGTCTATCTTATATGTCCTCAGGGAAATCCTCAGGTCACGCGTGCAGTTTTCCTTTATCTGCTCGAGTGTTTCCTTTGGGGAGTAGCCAAGTGGTCTCATCATGGTCTGCATGTCAACCATATAGTCCTTGAACGACTCTCTAAAGCCCTGTTTCCTTTGTTTGACCTGATCTGCGAGCTTTGTGAAGAAACCCCTTGGCAGGAAATACGTTTGAAAACTGTCGCTGAACTCTCCCCATGTCCTCCAGTGTTTATTGTTTGATATGAACCATTTTAGGGCCTTGCCTTGCAGCAATTCAGGCATGGCTCGGGGAATGATGTTCAGGTTCAAACCGTATGTGTTTGCTGACCATTCCACTTGTTCCAGAAACTCCAGTGGTTTCTCCGTGCCGTCAAACTTGAACGACCATTCCCTGACTTGCTTCGCGACTTTTGCATAGTCTGGTGCGCTGGGCCTTTGCTGTTCTGTTCTTCTTTCTTGGCTTGGGCCCCTGGATCTTCCTGCCTCCTTCATGCTCTCAACGCCCAGGCTGGCTATGAGCTGTTCAGCGTCTGGGACTTGTAACTTGCCGCTCGAGCTTGGTTTGTCGTACAATTCCTCCAGCTCAGCCCAAATTTCCGCCATTCCTGGGTCGTTTTGTGTCTTCGTAACATACTCTGAAAGGGCCTTTCGCATGTCGTCCGACTTGCCCTCCAGGATAATGCCAAGCTTGGCTGCCACCTTTGGGAAATCCTCTTTCTTGAGGAGATAGATCCAATTTTTCCCCATTTCTGTTTATTGCTGTATTTTCACTGTCAGGACAATCACGTTGGGCGCCAGATGTAATGAACTGATTTTCTTTATTATCTGCTCGCTACGAATGTCGTGCGGCTAGCTCAGAAGATGTAAGTGTTCGTCCCACCAAATTTATATATACGTGACCGCCCTTTTGACCAGTGAAAACACACAGAAAGATTGGGAGTATGCAGTGATCTTTTATTCGCCGACTTGACCCTCGGCCGGGGTGGTGTACTGGTTATGTAGAATCACGTCCTGCCGTCGTCTCCTTCCCACGTTGAACGCCTCTCTGGATCGTGCCGGCTGCGAAGTGGTGTCTTCCTCGCCGGATTTGCTCGCGATGTCTTCTGCCACCCTTGGCTCGGCGGGTTTACAGGGACTAGGGATGCGTCACCGTTCCCAGACTAGGGTGAACAGGCAATGTGCTCTCAAGGCGTACGCCTTTCGCAGCCGCAGCCTCCTGTCCCTTGCTCTGTCCCGGCCGGTCGCACCGGACGTCGGCTCAGTTGCTACTTGACGGTTCAGGCGTACGCCGGAAGCCGCCAACGCAGTCCCTGGGTCAAACGCCAGGTTCTAGACGAACGCTTCCACCCTAACCTCTCTGCCGCAGGCTTAAGAATTCGAAGTGTGGGCTGCTCGCTCGACGCTCGTTTTCGTCGTCCTGGGGTCCTCGTTGTCCTTGTTCTGCCTCCAGCTATCTCGACCAGCTCCGCTCCTTGTTGGCGACTCGGTAAGCTGCCGTTCTGGGACTCTAGCGGTGGACCACTGTGCTCTCAACGCATACGCCTTTCGCGACACCAGCTGAACAAACGCGCGTCCTTCCGGGCGAGTCGCACCAGGACCTTGTACAGTTCCTGCAGGACGATCAGGCATACGCCGGAGTTCGCCAATGCAGTCCTTGTAGGCAGGTAGCTAGTTCTGGACACTTTGCTTCTGAGCCCACGGTTCTTCGTCGAAGGACTCTATTTGTTCACTTTGTCGGACACGCCGGGTGGGATGCCAAGCTCAAATCGCGACAGAAGTTGTAACAAAGCGCCTGGACTTAGCCGTGTGATGCCGTAAGGACCTCAGTTACCTGTGTCTCAATTCGGAGACTTTAGCTCTAAGTCCCGAACGTCTCGACGTAGCGATCTTGTTTCCTTGATGACTCCACACGGCTTTACTTGCTCCTTCACAATGTTTCACTGGTTACTTGTTCACTTGATGACTGTTACTTGTTGACTTGATAGAAATCGACTGCCCTAGCTTCCTGCGCTCGACCGGTTTATATAGGCCTCCATTTACCGCTAGTTATCGGCGTCTCCTTGCCTCCTGGTCCAAAGTCCACGGTTTTACCGTTCGACCTTTCGCCCTCTGCGCCCGGCACCAATATCAGGGTCCAAAGTCCGGTGCCGTCCCGTTACTTCCTTCTGCCCACGGCCCTTCGCCGCTCTCTCGTATTGCTGTCCCTCTCGGACTCTCCTTGGCTTTGTCTGGTGCTCAGTTCACCACTCTCTCTCTCCGCACTACCGTTACTACGGGTGAATTCGCCGCGTAACTGGTAACTGGTAGGCCACTGCTTGCATGCGCTTACTCTGCTTGCTTCTTAACTTGTGGGGAGTTATTCAACTCCTCACACAACGGCCACGGCGAGCTATACCGCCTACCGAAACATGGTCGTTACAATTGCATCCGAGCAAATGAAGGACAATTGACAGTAACCTCAAATAGGAACACCAAAGATCGTTTACTCTCTTCCTCAACACAACACAAAATAAACAAAATGGCAGACAATTTAACTCGAGGCTGGATAAGCAACACCAATAAAGCCCAACTGGAAGCCTATCTGATAGAATTCAAAATCAAGCCAGACGTACTGTACGAGGATTTGCGGAGGCAGATTTCGGAGTTCATTAAGAACGGCAACCACAGCGAGGGAACTATCAAAAGCCTTCCATTCTTCTTCTACCCTACCGAAAGAAAAACCAAAAAACTGGAGTGGGTCTACCAAAAAAAAAGTAGAGTTCAAACGGTATGCTAAACGTGGAGAATGCCGAACACTAGCGGAATATCTCCGATTAGCCGAGGAATTCGAACACACAACATAACAAAAAACACAACAAGCGGAAACGCACTGGGGTCACCAGCAACCACCTGGAATTTACTGGGGACACGCGGACAGGATGGAACACGTACGATTTACTGCTGTCGCCGAAATGAAACGACGGGAAACGGCAGAGGCCCACGGGATCAGAACGGGCACCCAGGCCACACACCACTCCCGCAACGCAAACATCATTCAATAGCCGACGCTTGCTCGCACAAGTCAATATAGGCAACACAGCAGCTCGCGGTGCCATTGACACTGGAGCCACACGGAGTTTCATCTGCAGAGAACTAGCAAACAGAATAGCCAGACACGGGAAAAGAAAGCGAGGAACCGAAGCCAATAGACTAGCAGTCGGAACAAACAGGACAGTCACAGAGGAACTGGAAGTACCAATACAGCTTGGGAACCAAACAAGCACAACGACACTGCTAGTCCTCGACGAGGTAATCGGAGACCTGCTACTGGGAGTAGATATCTTTGAACAGTGTAACTCCACATTAGAATGCGGAGGCATCACAGCAATAATCAAACAGAACAAGAGAAACCAACGCACGAATAAAAAGCAGAAGAGACATGGCATAGAGGCATAGGTCCAAGAAACCCTCAAAAGGGAATTCTAGAATATGGGCCAAATCCAGGAAGTACGTCACATTGGCAACCACCAAATCTTTATGAAGCATGACCGCCCAATCAAACAATTTCGGGATACCCTCGAAACCCGACAACGCAATCAATCATAGATAAATAAGTGGACGAACTCTTGGCACAAGACCTCATAGCACCCCCGCATTCCGCTTAGAGCTCGTAGAAAAGAAAACCAAGGAAGGCCAAGGCATAGACTACAGGCAGCTGAACGAGCACTCAGAACGAGATGCATACCCAGTACGTCGAATAGATCACATACTCAACCAGCTACGGGAGGCAAAATATATAAGCACACTAGCTCTGAAAAGTGGCTATGGCAATGGAAAGTAATGCCGTTTATATAGAATACAGCCCCCGCCCCTTTCCAAAGAGCCCTCTACTTAGTCGTCGGACCAGAGATGGAACCATTCGCATTCGCATACCTGGATGACATAGTGGTCATCGGACGAACGAAACGTGAACACCTGGAGAAACTGCAAGAAGTGATGAAACGATTTCGCAAGGCAAACCTAAGGATCAACGCGGAGAAATGCTACTTTTTCAAAGTATGCTAAAATAGCTTGGTCACTTAGTCAACGCAAGAGGCACACACACCGATCCGGAAAAAATAGCCGCAATCCTCAACATGCCAAGCCCACAGACGACGAAGCAAGTACACAGCTTCCTGGGGGTAGCCTCATGGTACAGAAGGTTCGTTCCTAACTCCACAGAACTGGCGCTACCGCTATACAACCTGGTCAAGAAGGGTACGAAGTTTAAATGGAACAAGGAGACAGAGGAGGCAACCAAAAACTTGAAGAAAGCTCTATCAGAAGCACCAGTTCTTACTTTGGCAAGACCTTTGTACTCCAGACGGACGTCAGTAACTGCGGTCATCTCATATGAACACGGCATCCAAAAAAACGAGGATTAACTACAGGGATATTACTTCGTCGCCAACTCTAAAAGACTGCACAATAACAGGCGGCGAGAAAAATGCTTATACAAATAGCAAAGGCACCTTGAAAAACCCTCTGCATAGATTTCGTTGGCCCACTACCGATATCTAGACACGGAAACAACATGCTACTGGTAGTCTTCGACAAGTTCTCGAAATGGGTAGAACTAGCAGCCGTCAGAAAGAAACGACGGAAATCGTGATAAAGGTACTACGAGAGCAAATCCTAACACGGTATGGAGCACCGAAAAAACTTATCTCGGACAACGACTACCAGGAAGCCTGTCCAACGAAACCACACCCGGGTCCGGAATAGTGGAGAAGACTATGGAATCCCGACTTCAAAAAATAGTAGAAACAAGCACGTTGGCACATCGGAACATTGAAAATGCAGCACAAGTCATCCGTTACAGGATCGACAAAAATTTAAAAAACTGACTCGTAAAGGACAGGGAGCGCCTAGAGTGCTTGAACCGGCAGCGGCGTCGGGTAATTACACTCGAGGCTCTGGACTTGGCAGGCCCAGCAGGAGTAAGGACCGACCATGGCAGCACCAGTCGGGAGACAGGCACCAGCCCGAGAAGGCATATCATCAAACACCCCGACGATGACACGGCAGACACATGGCAACGAAGAAGGACAACGAAACAAAGAACGACGAGTACAAGGAAAAAATAGCCCAAACCACCGATCAATATACCCCAAACCAATGACAACAACCGAGACAAAGCGCCACCAACTCGATTTCCAGCGCCCGAAGACAAATTGGGTGACCCCAGGACGCCTCTCCACACTAGAGTATCCTTGCGTGAAACCGATAGACTTTTCGGAGAATACAGACGAGGAGTGGGAGCCAAAGCAACCGGCATCTCAGTAAGTTCCTCCCAGAAGTCACTTTTCCTGCTCCCGACCCGGAAACTATACGTAATAAACGGCAGGTCGGAACTAACGATGCCCAGCAGGTCGAAGCTTACGATGCCCTACACTCCCACTTCCCACTAGAAACCAAGTAGATCGTTTCTCCCAACGACCCAGAACACTACGTCCCCGACGTACTCGAACGAGGATATAGTGCCAAACCGGACATTCCACAGCACCAACACGCGGAACAAGCAATGCGCAACCGACCATCCCACAATACCAACACAACGGAGCTAGCGCTGCGCAACCGGTCACCCCACAGCGCCAACACGACGGAGCAAGCAGTGAGCAACCGACCATTCCGCAGCGCTTACGTAACTAAGCAAGCAGTTACACATCTCGGTCTTTCCGTAGCACCGACGCGACAAACAATACTTAGCTATGCACTTCCGCAGCGCCGACGTCTCAGAGGCACCTAAAAATCGAAATTATACTTTTGTTTTATCCAACCGTAGAAAATATAAGTTTATTGCGTTCGTTCTCTGTGTCATTATTGGGGAAAAGAAGGTAAACCGATCTATAGGGAAAATAAATTTCTACCGAAACATGGTCGTTACAATTGCATCCGAGCAAATGAAGGACAATTGACAGTAACCTCGAATAAGAACACCAAAGTCCGTTTACCCTCTTCCTCAACACAACACAAAATAAACAAAATGGCAGACAATTTAACTCGAGGCTGGATAAGCAACACCAATAAAGCCCAACTGGAAGCCTATCTGATAGAATTCAAAATCAAGCCAGACGTACTGTGCGAGGATTTGCGGAGCCAGATGTAGGAGTTCATAAAGAACGGCAACCACAGCGAGGGAACTATCAAAAGCCTTCCATTCTTCTTTTACCCTACCGAAAGAAAAACCAGCACCCAAACCCACAAGGATCGACGGGAATAAAGTCACCACACTATGAGTATTACGAAGTTGGGGAGAAGAATACGAAGGCACTGGTGCCTTGGCAGGGTTCATAAGCAGAACGGAGGAGTTAGCCGAGGCTTACGGGATAAAACTCGATCACGCAGCGTGAGCCATGGTATTATTACTCAGAGGCTGTGCCTTGGACTGCTGGAACACCCACCCAACCCCAATGCCATCATGGAGTACTTTCAGAAAAGAAATTCTGGAGTACTACAGACCAGCGGACCACGAGGAAAAAGCAATGGAAAGCATTATACGTACGTACCAGGGTGAGGACGAGCCAGCGAAGCAATATACGCGCGAACTCCGCAAAATGAGATTCACTACGCTTACAGAAGAGAAAAAACTGAAGTGGGTCTACCAAAAAAAAAGTAGAGTTCAAACGGTATGCTAAACGTGGAGAATGCCGAACACTAGCGGAATATCTCCGATTAGCCGAGGAATTCGAATACACAACATAACAAAAAACACAATAAGCGGAAACGCACTGGGGTCACCAGCAACCACCTGGAATTTACTGGGGACACGCGGACAAGATGGAACACGTACGATTTACTGCTGTCGCCGAAATGAAACGACGAGAAACGGCAGAGGCCCACGGGATCAGAACGGGCACCCAGGCCCACACACCACTCCCGCAACGCAAACATCATCAACCAAAAACTTGAAGAAAGCTCTATCAGAATCACCAGTCCTCAAGTGCCCTTACTTTGGCAAGACCTTTGTACTCCAGACGGACGTCAGTAACTGCGGTCATCTCATACGAACACGGCATCCAAAAAAATGAGGATTTACTAGAGGGATATTACTTCGTCGCCAACGCTAAAAGACTGCACAATAACAGTCGGCGAGAAAAATGCTTATACAAATAGCAAAGGCACCTTGGGAAACCCTCTGCATAGATTTCGTTGGCCCACTACCGATATCTAGACACGGAAACAACATACTACTGGTAGTCTACGACAAGTTCTCGAAATGGGTAGAACTAGCAGCCGTCAGAAAGAAACGATGGAAATCGTGATAAAGGTACTACGAGAGCAAATCCTAACACGGTATGGAGCACCTTAGCAAACTTATCTCGGACAACATCTACCAGGTGGAATCACGACTTCAAAAAATAGTAGAAACAAGCACATTGGCACATCGGAACATGGGAAAGCCAGCACAAAACCAAGCCAGTGCATATAACCTACGAAAGATGGACTGGAGGCCCAAGATAGGAGATCTCGTATGGGAACAACAAGACCAATTTTCAAAGCGGCTACGCAGTCAAACTAGCACCAAAATACGAAGTCCCAGGTCATCCGTTACAGGATGGACAACAAATTAAAAATCTGACTTGCAAAGTACAAGGAGCGCCTAGAGCGCTTGAACCAGCAGCGGCGTCGGGTAATTACACTCGAGGCTCTGGACTTGGCAGGCCCAGCAGGAGTAAGGACCGACCAGGGCAGCACCAGTCGGAAGACAGGCATCAGCCCGAGAAGGCATATCATCAAACACCCCGACGACGACACGGCAGACACATGGCAACGAAGGAAAAAATAGCCCAAACCTATGACAACAACCGGGACAAAGCGCCACCAACTCGATTTCCAGCGCCCGAAGACAAGTTGGGTGACCCCAAGACGCCTCTCCACTCTAGAGTATCCTTGCGTGAAACCGATAGACCTTTCGGAGAATACAGACGAGGAGTGGGAGCCGAAGCAACCGGCATCTCATCCTCCCAGAAGTCACTTTTCCGGCTCCCGACCCGGAAACTATACGGAATAAACGGCAGGTCGAAACTAACGATGCCCGGCAGGTCGAAGTTTACGATGCCCTACACTCCCACATCCCACTAGAAAACCAATTAGATCGTTTCTCCCAACGAACCAGAACACTACGTACCCGACATACTCGAACGACGATATAGTGCCAAGCCGGCCATTCCACAGCACCAACACGCGGAGCAAGTAATGCGCAACCGACCATCCCACAATACCAACACGAAGGAGCTAGCGCTGCGCAATCGGTCACCCCACAGCGCCAACACCACAGAGCAAGCAGTGATCAACCGACCATTCCGCAGCTCTTATGTAACTAAGCAAGCAGTAACACATCTCGGTCTTTCCGTAGCACCGACGCCACAAACAGTACTTAGCTATGCACTTCCGCAGCGCCGACGTCTCAGAGGCACCTAAAAATCGACATTATACTTTTGTTTTATCCAACCGTAGAAAATATAAGTATATTGCTTTCCTTCTTTGTGTCATTATTGGGGAACGGTAAACCGATCTATAGGGAAAATAAATTTCTGTCTCGAACCCTGGCCACGGCGAGCTATACCGCATACCGAAACAGGGTCGTTACAATGGCGCCCGAGCAAATGAAAGACAATTGACAGTAACCTCGAATAAGAACACCAAATAGCGTTTACCCTCTTCCTCAACACAACAAAAAATATACACAATGGCAGACAATTTAACTCGAGGCTGGATAAGCAACACCAATAAAGCCCAACTGGAAGCCAATTTGATAGAATTCAAAATCAAGCCAGACGTACTGTGCGAGGATTTGCGGAGGCAGATTTCGGAGTTCATAAAGAACGCCAACCACAGCAAGGGAACTATCAAACGCTTTCCATTCTTCTTCTACCCTACCGAAAAAAAAACCATTTACGCGCGAACTCCGCAAAATCATGAGATTCACTACGCATACAGAAGAGAAAAAACTGGAGTGGGTCTACCGAAAAAACACAGCAGAAAACACAAGCGGAAACGCACTGGGTTCACAAGCAACCATCTGGAATTTACTGGAGACACGCGGACAAGATCGAACACGTACGATTTACTGCTGTAACCGGAATGAAACGACGGGAAACGACAGAGGCCCATGGGATTAGAACGGGCACCCAGGGCACACACCACTCCCGCAACGTAAATATCATTCAATAGCCGACGCTTGCTCGCACAAGTCAATATAGGCAACACAAGAGCTCGCGGTTCCATTGACACTGGAGCCACACGGAGTTTCATCTGCAGAGAACTAGCCAACAGAATATCCAGACACGGGAAAAAAAGCGAGTAACCGAAGCCAATAGACTAGCAGACGGAACAAACCCGACAATCACAGAGGTACTGGAAGTACCAATACAGCTTGGGAACCAAACAAGCACAACGACAATTCTAGTCCTCGACGAGGTAATCGGAGACCTGTTACTGGGAGAATAGTGTTTCTCCACATTAGAATGCGGAGGCATCATAGCAATAACCAAACAGAACAAAAGAAACCTACGCACGAATAAAAAGCACAAGAGACATGGATTCGCATCACTAGCAACAGGCGATTTAACAGAGGCATAGGTCCAAGAAACCCTCAAAAGGGAATTGGAGATGATGGGCCAAATCCAGGAAGTACGTGACATTGCCAACCTTAAAATCGTTATGAAGCATGACCGCCCAATCAAACAGATTCGAGATACCCTCGAAACCCGCCAATACTCAACCTGCTACGGGAGGCAAAATAAAAAAAAAAAATATATACATATATAGATCTATAAACTGGCTACTGGCAGATACCGATGGACGAAAATAGTAAACTGTACACCGCTTTTACCGTACCAGGACGCGCATCTTTCAATGCAAAGTATTGCCGTTTAGATAGAATACAGCCCCGCCCCTTTCCAAAGAGCCCTCTACTTAGTCATCGGATCAGAAATGGAACCATTCGCATTCGCATTCGCATACCTGGATAACATAGTGGTCATCGGACGAACGAAACGTGAACACCTGGAGAAACTGCAAGAAGTGATGAGACGATTTCGCAAGGCAAGCCGAAGGATCAACACGGAGAAATGCTACTTCTTCAATGAATGCTAAAATAGCTTGCTCACTTAGTCAACGCAAGAAGCACACACACCAATCCGGAAAAAATAGCCGCAATCCTCAACATGCCAAGCCCACAGACGACGAAGCAAGTTCGCAGCTTCCTGGGGGTAGCCTCATGGAACATGAGGTGCGTTTCTAACTTCACAGATCTGGCGCAACCGATATACAAGCTGGTCAAGAAGGGCACGAAGCTTAAATGGAACAAGGAGACAAAGGAGGCAACCAAAAACTTGAAGAAAGCTCTATCAGAAGCACCAGTCCTAAAGTGCCCTGACTTTGGCAAGACCTTTTTACTCCAGACGGACGCCAGTAACTGCGGATCAAGAGCAATTCTGACACAAGAGGCGAACACGTCATCTCATACAAAAACGGCATCCAGAAAATAAGGATGTACTGGAGGGATATCACTTCGTCGTCATCACAGACCAGCAAGCCAGATGGGCATTGGCAATGCAGACATACTCTTTAAAGGTACGCTACCGAAAAGGAAAGCTCAATGCCTGTTCAGAAGCATGGACAGATTACGCAGTAATGGAAAGAAAGCTATATAGACATCTACCGTCAAGGGCCGCGCACGAAGACTAGTAACCGTAGAAACTATGCGAGGCAAAGAACCAATGGAAACAGGTTGTGAGAGAAAACCACAGCGGTGCAACGGCATGTCATCTACGGATAATAACTAAGCACCAGATAATGGTGTCAAACTACTGGCAAGGAATGCGCAGGGATATACAGCGGTACGTACGGCGCTGCGAAACATGCTAACCTTAAAAGACTGCACAATAACAGGCGGCGGGAAAAATGCTGACATAAATTGCAAAGGCACATTGGGAAACCCTCTGCATAGACTTCGTTGGCCCACTACCAATATCTAGCCATGGCAACAACATGCTACTGGTGGTCTTCGACAATTTCTCGAAATGGGTGGAAATAGCAGCCGTCAGAAAGAAACGACGGAAATCGTGGTAAAGGTACTACGAGAGCAAATCCTAACACGGTATGGAGCACCGAAACTTTGTAACGACCTGATTTCTATGTTTTCTCGCTCGCTAAGTTAACGGGCGGCTAGCTCAGAGAGGTTATGGGTTCGTTCCACCAAATTTATATTGGGTGATTGGCTTTGACCAATGAATAACGCAAGAGTTCTGTTGGGATCGTAACTGTCTTTATTCGTCTCCTTGTACAAACCTCGCGGCTCTTCAGCTGCTGCTGCTGCTCCTCGTCGTCGTCCTCTGCGGCGTCGCTCCTCGTCGCTGTCCTTCGCGGCGTTGCTCCTCGTCGTCGACTGCTTGCCGGTATCTGCCTCGTGACGGCTCCTTCGAGACTCTGGATGTTATGCGAACCTCACTATCGATACCGGCAAGGTGTTTCGCCTAGCAGGTAGAACGCCGTTCTGCCTTTTCGCCTAGCCACCTTTATCGCAGGCTCCCTAAGTTGGTCCGGATTGTGTCGGCAAGGTGTATCGCCTAGCCGGTTGAACTCGGTTCGACCTCTTCGCCCAGCCACCTTTATCGCAGACTCCACGCAAGGACTCCCTGAGCTCGATTTAAGCACGACCTAGCACCCGTTGGATCTCAGCGTTGAAGCCTCAGCCTTGTACACTCTCAGTCGTTCGGCGTCTCGACTTTGCGATCTTGATCCTGGTACTCGGCACTTGATTAACTTGCTACTGGTCTCGCGTACACGCACTCGCTTTGATTCTCGCACTATTACTTTCCCTGTGCTGCGCTTGCACCGCCTTTTATAGCCTGTGATGGTCCCGTTATTTCCCTTTTCCAGCTCGCGTGATCGGGTCCAAGGTCCACTGCCGCACCGTTAGTTCACGGTGCGTCCTCTTTGTGCGGGTCCGAAGTCCGCCAATTTACCGTTCGACCATGTTGCCCTTGCCGTGTGAGGGTCCAATGTCCAGCGTGGTACCGTTAATTCACGGTGTCTCCGCTTTGCCCGGGTCCAAGGTCCGTTGTTTACCGTTTGACCTTGTTGCCCTACACTCCTCTGGCATTCTCACCTCCTTCGCTGTTGCTATGCAGCTCTCCTGCCTCGGAATTTGTGGGGAGTTTTAAGACTCCTCACATTTCCCCCTTTCTTCGGAAATGTTATGAAAGTGGTGATCTCCCCGCCCCTGTTGTTCGTTCATTCAAATTCCCCACCCAAACTCGTTCTCCTCGTAACCCTATACAGTTCCCTAAAAGACTTCAACTTTCCCTGAGCTGCCCTCCCCCCAGACAGCGCTCTGAAAGACCTTTAACTTTCCCATGGCTGTGCTGCGTTAGCCTGTTCCCCAGACAGTTCCCCGAAAGACTTGAACTTTCCCAAAACTGCATCTTGTTCCTTCGATAATTCCCCGCGTAGAATTTGAATTTTCCGCCCAGACATTTCCCCGTGTTTGACATCACCATTCCGATTCCCGTCGTCTGACCACACCTCGATCGCACTTATCGATAGTGGTTCCAGCATTGCCATCGTTTTTGCCGTTATCGTTTCCGTTGTCTTAAGTTGCCTCCGTGTGACCGTTTCTTGAGAAATCCAGTATTTTTGTACCCATAGATCGCAGCTATCGATCGACCGCCTATCGCCTGGCGCCCCCGTCCCTAATTTCCTCACGGCCTCGTTATTTTGAAAAAACTGGTAAGTAAACTTGCTGATGATAGTTTTCCTTTAATTAACGACTTTTTTCTTTACAGCGACACCATGACCATGATGCCCCTGACATGTCTCGGGGTGCTGACCCTGGACCGCGTGCCCCGGGAGACTTTTGCGGCGGCAAGTGAGCCCCCCTCGCCCTACGCCTGCCGCAGCCTCGTGTTTTCTGCCGGCCCGCGTGCTTGGCCCGCGATTCCCCCCTCACCGCCCCCGATCCGCGATCGGCTGCTGCGGCGGACCACTCTTTTTTTTTGTGTTGTGCTGTGTTGTGCTTCTCTGCCCAAATAATAACTGCTGGGCTTTACTGCTGGGATCTGTTTTATTGGGCCTTAAACACCCGCACCCGGCCCCCTGCTACCTTGACTCGGTAGCGCTATCCCTCCTCCAGCACGAGCTTGGCCCACCTGGCCTTCCTCTGCCTCCCTCGCTGTCTTTGCGCTTCTTCGGCCACCCGCGCCGGCCACTCCGCCTCCGGAACCTCCGCCCACGGTTCCGCGCCCTCCGACTGCTGTCTCCGCAGCGTCGACCTCGCCGGTGGGGCTCGCGACTCCGGGCACGAAGTCTGCCGCGCCAGCTTCGGGGGGTGGCGCCGTGTCCCGCGACGTCTCCGGCGGTGTTGGCCACTCCCATGGCCCCTTCTCCAGCCCCTCCTGGGCCTCGCGTTCCTTCTCGGTCGTCACCTCCAGCCCCGCGCGATCGGCCGTCTCCGCGACGCGTTTCGCCGACTTGGCCCTCGGATCGCGCGGGTTCAACGGCGGTGGGCGCCGCCACTCGATGGCTTCGATGGCCTCTCGCATCCTGGCCTCCTCTGTTGCCTCCTCGGGCGTGGGCCACGTCCACGTGACCGTCTGCTGATGCCACCGCCGCCCCTCCACCACGATGGTCCGCAGCGCTTGCGCGACCTGCGCTTGTGGCAGGTGCCACTCCTGCTGCCTCGGCGGCGACCATGGTGGTAGTGATGGTGAGTGTGGCAGCGGCTGCCCCTCCGGCGGCTGCGGCTGCCCCTGCGGCGGCTGTGGCAGCTCCTGTGGCGGCTGCGGCTGCCCCTGCGGCGGCTGCGGCTGCCCCTGCGGCGGCTCCCACAGTGCCGGACAGTGACCGCCCGCGCCTCCAATATACGAGCCCACTCATTGGGCTCGCCCGACGGTGGTATCTGCCCTAGGCAGATCCTCCCGAGCCCTGCCGTCGCCCTGCTCAACCGGCGGAAGATCATCCGGTCCCTCGCAGCTCGCCGCGCCACGTCGTCCTCGTCCGAGGACACCTCGGGACTGACGGTCTCCGTCCCCTCCTTCTCCTCCTCACTCGCGTCCTCTGGCCCACTCTCATCGGAAGAGATGGCGACGACCTCTGCGATCTCCGTCGCGTCTGCGCCTCGGTCCTCCTCCTCGGACGGCAGCTCCACGTCCGAGATCTCCCCGGTGGACTCCTCGTCAGCCTCGCTGACCGGTGACGGGGATCGCGACACCAGGGGGGACGCCAGAAGCTAGAGAACGGAATCGGAGTCCCGTCTCCACTTCGCCACTGGCTGTTCCCTGGCGCGCTCCTCCCTCACCTCGTGCTCCACTCGCTGTTGGGTGTTATTCTCACGTGCGCTCATGATGACGATCTTGTTTGGAAAGACCTGCACCATGCAGCGCCGTCGCTGACGAAACCTCGGTTCTTCCGCGTATCCTCGGTTCCGTTATTCGCGGAGACGTGTACCGGTAACGGGACTCGCTCTCCGCTCTGTGTCCGTGTAACGGTGCCCTCCGTGTACACGCCTCCTACGCAACCCGTGCATGTGTGTGTTTAGCCGGTAACGGTGCCTACGGCTTTTTAAACCCTCCCTGTCCCTCTCTCGCGCTCCTGATGTGTGTGCCTGTGTGTGTGTGCTTGACCGTTAATTTCGATACTGTTTATCGTCCTCCCCCTTTCTTCGGTTAGGGTACAGTGCTCCTCCGACACGCCGGATTTATTGAGACTGCCCCTCTTAGCTTTGGGGTTTTAACTGGCTTATGTGTGTTTTCCTTTCCTTGCCCGTGTGTTCGTGCCGCAGGTTGCAAATAACCGCAGAATCGAAATTAATTATTTTTTAACGGTCCCTCGTATCTGGGGGCCAGTTTCGCCGCGAATCCTTCTGCCGCCTTGGATAGATGGTGCTCCTTGGCCCATACCGTGTCTCCAATCTGTGGTTTCCAAGGGCGCCTCCGGAGATTGTAGTGGCGCGCCTGATCCTGCGCCGCCTTCTCCATGTTCCGTCTGACCAGCTCGAAGATTTCGTTCATTTTTTCGCATTCTCCGACGGGGTCTGGGTTTCCCTTCCTGTGCCGGTGGTTTCTTCATCAAACAACGCGCTCGGTAACCTGGGCTCTCTACCCTGCGTGACGAATGCCGGCGAATACCTGTGGACTCGGCTACGCTAGTGTTCACGGCCAGCTGCAATTCTGGCCATTTCTCATCCCACATTCTCTGGTCTTGTCCGGCAAACTGGGCGATCATTGTTTTTACAGTTCTATTGGCCCTCTCCGTGGGATTTTCTTGTGGTGTGTACGGGGCTGTGAACTGGTGCCGCACTCCCAACTCTGTCAGGAACCGCTTGAACGACCTGCTCGTGAACTGCACCCCGTTATCGGTGATTAAGACCTTCGGCACGCCGTACCGGCCCAACGAAATCGGCGCATTTTGTGGCCCAGGGCTCCTCTGGGATCTGTGTGAGCATTTTTCCGGCTGCCTGGAGCTGACTGGGCTTGTACCTGAGGCAACTCTCACAGTTCCACATGTGCTTCTTAATGTCGCGGTGCATGCCCGGCCAATAATACCTCGCTGCCACCCTCGCGATCGTCTTCCGGCTGCCCATGTGTCCGGCCATCGGCATATCGTGCTTTTCAACCATGACTCGCTGCCTTGACCCGATTGGTACGCATAGCTTCCATGCGACCACATCCTCGTTGCCTGCTCTGTGAGGAATGTGCCGGTACAGCCGGTCGGCCTCCACTAAAGAGTCCGGATATTTTTGGGGGTTCTGTGCTATCTTGACCCTTATGTCCCTTATCCAGCTACATTCGGCATGTTCTGCTGACTGACCAGGTGACTTCGTTTTCAACCTTCAGCAGGTTTCAGGTAAGGGCTGCCGCGACAGTGCGTCCGCCACAATATTCAGCTGGCCTTTCCTGTATGTGATTTCGAAGTCGTATTGCTGGAGCTCCAGTGCCCACCGCGCGATTCTTCCGGTTGGGCTCTCGATGCTATTCAACCACTTCAAGGCCATGTGATCTGTTATCACTTTGAAGTGGTATCACTCCAGGTATGGCTTTAATTTCCTTATGGCCCACACGATTGCTAAAAATTCCTTTTCAGTGGCGGAGAAACTTTTTCCGACCCGTTAAGGGTCCGGCTGGAATAGGATATCACCCGCTCACCCTGGTCGGAATTTTGAGTGAGAATGGCGTCCAGCCCATAATCGCTGGCGTCGGTCTGCAGCACAAACGGCTTTGTAAAATCCGGGCATGCCAAAATTGGGTCGGCGACCGATCTTGCCTTGAAAGTTTCAAAGGCCTGCTGGTGGTCCTCGGTCCATTCCCATTTGACACCCTTTCGGAGAAGGGCGTTCAGCGGATGCACTAGCGTGGCAAAATCTGGCACACAACGCCTGTACCACGACGCCACTACCAAGTACTGCCGTAGTTCTTTGACAGTTGCCGGTGGTTTTAGCAATGCTATCGCTGATACCTTTTCCGGATCCTGAAGAATATACACTTATCCGCGTTTACTTTCAGGTTTGCCGCTCGCAGTCTTCTGAATACTTCCTTTAGGTTCCGCATGTGCTCCTCTAGTGTCCGTCCGATGACGATTATATCATCCTGATACGCGAAAGCGTGCGGCATCATTTCAGGTCCAATTACCTGGTCCAACGCCCGCTGGAATGTTGCTGATGCCGAGTGTAAACCGAAAGGCATAACTTTCCATTGAAACAGGCCTTTCCCTGGCACTGTGAATGCGGTATACTGCCTGCTGGCTGCCTCCAACGGTATCTGCCAGTACCCGTCCTTTAAGTCGAGGCTGCTAATTTATTTAGCTTCTCGGAGTTAGTCCAGGATGTAGTTGATCATCGGCATTGGATATGCATCCTTCACGGATTTTACGTTGATCTGCCTGAAATCCACACAGAGCCTCCATTTCCCGGTCTTCTTTCTCGCCACGACTATTGGTGAGCTGTACGGACTCCTTGACGGTTCGATGCATCCCTTTTCAAGTAGCTCGTCTACTTTGGCGTTGATCTCTCCCTGCATTTTTGGATTCTTCGGATAGTATCGCTGTTTGACCGGCTGATCGTCCTTCATGGTGATCCTGTGTACAGCCACGTTTGACGTGCCTTGCAGATTTTCCAGGCTCTCCAACTCGGTCTTTAAAAACTGGTCCACATCCTTCTCCGAAAATTCCTTCGCGGCTTCCACGACTGCTACCGACAGTTTTTCCTCTAGCCAGCCTCGGTGTCTGTCCCTCGCCGGTATCATCACTCTGTGACCTGCGCATTTCACCTCGGCTCCGATTTTGGTGAGGAAGTTCCATCCTAGCACCAGTTCGTCAATCAATCCTGGGAGGATCAGCAGCTCCATTGACACTTTTCTTGTGCCAAGTCCGATTTGAATTTCTAACTGCGATTTTACGTCTCCGCATCTACCGTCCGCCATCCGTACTTGCCTCTTTGTGGGTCCAACCTTTCATGCCGCCTGCAGCCTGTCCGCCAGCTCTTTGCTGATGAAACTCGCTGTCGCGCCGGTATCCACCGTGGCCTTAACGTTCGCGTCACCTATGAGCACTGTGGCGGACAGTTGCATTTCTTCCGCCTTCAGGTCGCCCATTATTTTTGAGAGGCAGCACCTTACGATCCCTGCCGCCCCTCGGAGGCTGGGATCGTTGCGCGTTTCCCGAACAGCACTCCACCGTTCGGACGCCTATCTTTCCGCATCGCCAGCAGAATGTGAGTCGCCGGTTCCGGCACTCCTTTGTCCAATGGTCCGCGCCCCCGCATCTGCGACACGCGTTGGCCGGATTCTGTATAAATTCACTGCGATCGGCTGGTGGTCCGTGTTCCTGCGGCGTATGCCTCCGTGGCGCCTCCGTGTCCTCCTGGCACCGCCTACACACCGCACCCTGCTTTGCCCTTGGCTTTGGCACTGGGCGGTTATGTGTCCTCTGGGAGTGGTTTTCCATTTCAAACTTCTCCCGTTGCTCCTCCAGCTCCTCGAACTCGTCTGCCAGCGCCATCAGGGTGTCCAGGTGCCGACACTCGTACGGCCGGATAAACATTCGGAGGGCCGGCGTGCTGTTCTCCTTTATCCTGTTCAGGACTTCTTTGGCAGACATACCCAGAGGCCGCATCATCGTCTGCATGTCCACCATGTAATCTTTAAATTTTTCCCCGTATGTCTGCCTCCGCTGCCTGACCTGGTCCGCTAGCTTCTCCATGTAGCCTCGAGGAAGGAAATATCCTTGCAAGCTGAATATGAAGTCTCCCCAGTTGTCCCACTGCCGGTTGTTGGCTATGAACCACTTTAGGGCTCTGCCCTGCAGCACCTCCGGCATTGCTCGTGGGATCTGGTTTATATCCAGACCATATGACACGGCTGACCACTCTACCTGCTCCAGGAACTCGTTGCCGTCATACCGAAAGTTCCACTCTCGGACTTGCTTGGCCACCTTGGCGTAGTCCTGCGGATGTGGCCGTACGCTTTCTTTCCTCTCGCGGCTGCCTTCCCGCTGCCTGCCGTCGCTTGCCATGCTCTGAATATCCAGGCTTGCTATAAGGCCTTCGGCATCTGCGGCTGTTAGCTTGAATTTTGGGACCGGCAGCTTCCGGAATTTGACCTCCAGACCTGCCACTAACTCTGCCACGACCGGGTCTTCTGTTATGCGGTCAACCGTCTCTGCCAGGGTCTTCCTCATCGCCTCTACCGAGCCCTCAAGTTCTATTCCCAGAACATTGCTCACCTCGGCGAAGTCCTCCTTCCTGAGATTATAAATCCAGGACTTTCCCATCTTTGATCTTTTGTTCTCTTGGTCAGGGCAATAACTCATGGGCGCCAGATGTAACGACCTGATTTCTATGTATTCTCGCTCGCTACGTTAAAGGGCGGCTAGCTCAGAGAGGTTATGGGTTCGTTCAACCAAATTTATATTGGGTGATTGGCTTTGACCAATGAATAACGCAAGAGTTCTGTTGTGATCGTAACTGTCTTTATTCGTCTCCTTGTACAAGCCTCGCGGCTCTTCAGCTGCTGCTGCTCCTCGTCGTCGTCCTCTGCGGCGTCGCTCCTCGTCGCTGTCCTTCGCGGCGTCGCTCCTCGTCGTCGACTGCTTGCGGGTATCTGTCTCGTGACGGCTCCTTCGAGACTCTGGATGTTATGCGAACCTCACTATCGGGACCGGCAAGGTGTTTCGCCTAGCAGGTAGAACGCCGTTTTTTCTTTTCGCCTAGCCACCTTTATCGCAGGCTCCCTAAGTTGGTCCGGATTGTGTCGGCAAGGTGTATCGCCTAGCCGGTTGAACTCGGTTCGACCTCTTCGCCCAGCCACCTTTATCGCAGACTCCACGCAAGGACTCCCTGAGCTCAATTTAACCACGACCTAGCACCCGTTGGATCTCAGCGTTGAAGCCTCAGCCTTAATTCACGGTGTCTCCGCTTTGCCCGGGTCCAAGGTCCGTTCTTTACCGTTTGACCTTGTTGCCCTACACTCCTCTGGCATTCTCACCTCCTTCGCTGTTGCTATGCAGCTCTCCTGCCTCGGAATTTGTGGGGAGTTTTAAGACTCCTCACAACTAATCTCGGACAACACCTACCAGGTGGAATCACAACTTCAAAAAATAGCAGAAACAAGCACGTTGGCACATCGGAACATGGGAAAGGCAGCACAAAACCCGGCCAGTGCATATACCCTACGAAAGATGGACTGGAGACCCAAGATAGGAGATCTCGTATGCGAACAACAAGACCCATTTTCCAAAGCGGCTATTGGGTTCGCAGCCAAGCTAGCACCAAAATACGAAGTCCCAGGTCATCCGTTCCAGGATGGACAACAAATTAAAAATCTGACTCGCAAAGTACAGGGAGCGCCTGGAGCGCTAGAACCGGCAGCGGCGTCGGGTAATTACACTCGAGGCTGTGGACTTGGCAGGCCCAACAGGAGTAAGGACCGACCAGGGCAGCACCAGTCGGAAGACAGGCACCAGCCCGAAAAGGCATATCATCAAACACTTCGACGACGACACAGCAGACACATGACAACGAAGAAGGACAACTGAACAAAGAACGACGAGTACAAGGAAAAAATAGCCCAAACCACCGATCAATATCTCCCAAACCAATGACAACAACCGGGACAAAGCGCCACCAACTCGATTTCCAGCGCCCAAAGACAAACTGGATGACCCCAAGACGCCTCTCCACACTAGAGTATCCTGGCGTGAAACCGATAGACTTTTCGGAGAATACAGACAAGGAGTGGGAGCCGAAGCAACCGGCATCTCAGCAAGTTCCTCCCAGAAGTCACTTTTCCAGTTCCCGACTACAGGCAGCTGAACGAGCACTCAGAACGAGATGCATACCTAATACCTCGAATGGATCACATGCTCAACCAGCTACGGGAGGCAAAATATATAAGCACACTGATCTATAAAGTGGCTACTGGCAGAGACCGATGGAGGAAAATAGTAAACTGTACACCGCTTTTACCGTACCAGGACGCGGGCTGTTTCAATGGAAAGTAATGACGTTTAGATAGAATACAGCCCCCGACCCTTTCCAAAGAACCCTCTACTTAGTCATCGAACCAGAGATGGAACCATTCGCATTCGCATACCTGGATGACATAGTGGTCAACGAACGAACGAAACGTGAACACCTGGAGAAACTGCAAGAAGTGATGAGGCGATTTCGCAAGGCAAACCTAAGGATCAACACGGAGAAATGCTACTTCTTCAAAGTATGCTAAAATAGCTTAGTCACTTAGTCAACGCAAGAGGCATACACACTGATCCGGAAAAACTAGCCACAATCCTCAATATGCCAATCCCACAGACGACGAAGCGAGTACATATGTTCCTGGGGGTAGCCTCATGGTACAGAAGGTTCGTTCCTAACTTCACAGAACTGGCGCTACCGCTATACAACCTGGTCAAAAAGGGTACGAAGTTTAAATGGAACAAGGAGACAGAGGAGGCAACCAAAAACTTGAAGAAAGCTCTATCAGAAGCACCAGTCCTCAAGTGCCCTTACTTTGGCAAGACCTTTATACTCCAGACGGACGTCAGTAACTGCGGTCATCTTATACGAAGACGGCAAATGAGGATTTACGAGAGGGATATTACTTCGTCGTCAACGCTAAAAGACTGCACAATAACAGGCGGCGAGAAAAATGCTTATACAAATAGCAAAGGCACCTTGGGAAACCCTCTGCATAGACTTCGTTGTCCCACTACCGATATCTAGCCACGGAAACAACATGCTACTGGTGGTCTTCGACAAGTTCTCGAAATGGGTAGAACTAGCAGCCGTCAGAAAGAAACGACGGAAATCGTGATAAACACGGTATGGAGCACCGAAAAAACTTATCTCGGACAACGCCTACCAGAAAACCTGTCCGGAATAGTGGAGGAGACTATGGAATCTAGACTTAAAAAAATAGTAGAGACAAGCAAGTTGGCACATCGGGACATGGAAAATGCAGCACAGGTCATCCGGTACAGGATGGACAACAAATTAAAAAACTGACTCGCAAAGGACAGGGAGCGCCTGGAGCGCTAGAACCAGCAGCGGCGTCGGGTAATTACACTCGAGGCTGTGGACTTGGCAGGCCCAACAGGAGTAAGGACCGACCAGGGCAGCACCAGTCGGAAGACAGGCACCAGCCCGAAAAGGCATATCATCAAACACTTCGACGACGACACAGCAGACACATGACAACGAAGAAGGACAACTGAACAAAGAACGACGAGTACAGGGAAAAAATAGCCCAAACCACCGATCAATATCCCCCAAACCAATGACAACAACCGGGACAAAGCGCCACCAACTCGATTTCTAGCGCCCAAAGACAAATTGGGTGACCCCAAGACGCCTCTCCACACTAGAGTATCCTTGCGTAAAACCGATAGTCTTTTCGGAGAATACAGACGAGGAGTGGGAGCCGAAGCAACCGGCATCTCACAAGTCTCTCCCAGAAGTCACTTTTCCAGTTCCCGACCCGGAAACGATACGGAATAAACGGCAGGTCGGAACTAACGATGCCCAGCAGGTCGAAGCTTACGATGCTCGACACTCCCACATCCCACTAGAAAACCAATTAGATCGTTTCTCCCAACGACCCAGAACACTAAGTCCCCGACGTACTCGAACGACGATGTAGTGCCAAACCGGCCATTCCACAGCACCAACACGCGGAGCAAGCAATGCGCAACCGACCATCCCACAATACCAACACGACGGAGCTAGCGCTGCGCAATCGGTCACCCCACAGCGCCAACACGACAGAGCAAGCAGTGAGCAACCGACCATTCCGCAGCGCTTACGTAACTAAGCAAGCAGTCTCGGTCTTTCCGTAGCACCGACGCGACAAACAGTACTCAGCTATGCACTTCCGCAGCGCCGACGTCTCAGAGGCACCTTAGAATCGACATTATACTTTTGTTTTATCCAACCGTAGAAAATATAAGTTCTTTCTCAGTGTCATTATTGGGGAAAGGAACCGATCTATAGGCAAAATAAATTTCTGTCTCGAACCCTGGCCACGGCGAGCTATACCGCCTACCGAAACAGGGTCGTTACAATGGCGCCCGAGCAAATGAAAGACAATTGACAGTAACCTCAAATAAGAACACCAAAGATCGTTTACCCTCTTCCTCAACACAACACAAAATAAACAAAATGGCAGACAATTTAACTCGAGGCTGGATAAGCAACACCAATAAAGCCCAACTGCAAGCCTATCTGATAGAATTCAAAATCAAGCCAGACGTACTGTGCGAGGATTTGCGGAGGCAGATTTCGGAGTTCATAAAGAACGGCAACCACAGCAAGGGAACTATCAAACGCTTTCCATTTTTCTTCTACCCTACCGAAAAAAAAACCAGTACCCAAACCGACAAGGATCGACGGGAAAAAAGTGACCACAAAAATACGAAGTTGGGGACAAAATTACGAAGGCACTGGCGACTTGGCAGAGTTCATAAGCAGAACGGAGGCATTAGTCGAGGCTTACGGGTTAGAACTCGATCACGCAGCGGGAGCCATGGTATTATTACTCGGAGGCTGTGCCTTGGACTGGTGGAACACCCACCCAACCCCAATGCCATCATGGAGAACTTTCAGAAAAGAAATCCTGGAGTACTACAGACCAGCGGACAACAAGTGGCTACTGGCAGATACCGATGGAGGAAAATAGTAAACTGTACACCGCTTTTACCGTACCTGGACGCCGGCTGTTTCAACGGAAAGTAAAGCCGTTTAGATAGAATACAGCCCCCGGCCCTTTCCAAAGAGCCCTCTACTTAGTCATCGGACCAGAGATGGAACCATTCGCATTCGCATACCTGGATGACATAGTGGTCATCGGACGAACGAAACGTGAACACCTGGGGAAACTGCAAGAAGTGATGAGGCGATTACGAAAGGCAAACCTAAGGATCAACACGGAGAAATGCTACTTCTTCAAAGAATGCTAAAATAGCTTGGTCACTTAGTCAACGCAAGAGGCACACACACCGATCCGGAAAAAATTGCCGCAATCCTCAACATGCCAAGCCCACAGACGAAGAAGCAAGTACACAGCTTCCTGGGGGTAGCCTTATGGTACAGAATGTTCGTTGCTAACTCAGAGAACTGGCGCTACAGCTATACAACCAGGTCAAGAAGGGTACGAAGTTTAAATGGAACAAGGAGACAGAGGAGGCAACCAAAAACTTGAAGAAAGCTCTATCAGAAGCACCAGTCCTCAAGTGCCCTTACTTTGGCAAGACCTTTTTACTCCGGACGGACGTCAGTAACTGCGGTCATCTCATACAAACACGGCATCCAAAAAAATGAGGATTTACTAGAGGGATATTACTTCGTCGCCAACGCTAAAAGACTGCACAATAACAGGCGGCGAGAAAAATGCTTATACAAATAGCAAAGGCACCTTGGGAAACCCTCTGCATAGACTTCGTTGTCCCACTACCGATATCTAGCCACGGAAACAACATGCTACTGGTGGTCTTCGACAAGTTTTCGAAATGGGAAGAACCAGCAGCCGTCAGAAAGAAACGACGGAAATCGTGATAAACACGGTATGGAGCACCGAAAAAACTTATCTCGGACAACGCCTACCAGGAAGCCTGTCCAACGAAACCACACCCGGGTCCGGAATAGTGGAGGAGACTATGGAATCTAGACTTCAAAAAATAGTAGAGACCAGCAAGTTGGCACACCGGAACATGGAAAATGCAGCACAGGTCATCCGTTACAGGATCGACAACAAATTAAAAAACTGACTCGCAAAGGACAGGGAGCGCCTGGAGCGCTTGAACCAGCAGCGGCGTCGGGTAATTACACTCGAGGCTGTGGACTTGGCAGACCCAGCAGGAGTAAGGACCGACCAGGGCAGCACCAGTCGGGATACAGGCACCAGCCCGAGAAGGAATATCATCAAACACCCCGGCGACGACACAGCAGACACATGGCAACGAAGAAGGCCAACGGAAAAAAGAACGACGAGTACAGGGAAATAATAGCCCAAACCACCGATCAATATCCCCCAAACCAATGCCAACAACCGGGACAAAGCGCCACCAACTCGATTTCTAGCGCCCAAAGACAAATTGGGTGACCCCAAGACGCCTCTCCACACTAGAGTATCCTTGCGTAAAACCGATAGACTTTTCAGAGAATACAGACGAGGACTGGGAGCCGAAGCAACCGGAATCTCAGTTCACGACCCGGAAACTATACGGAATAAACGGCAGGTCGGAACTAACGTTGCCCAGCAGGTCGAAGCTTACGATGCCCTACACTCCCACATCCCACTAGAAAACCAAGAAGATCGTTTCTCCCAACGACCCAGAACCCGACGTCCCCGACGTACTCGAACGACAATATAGTGACAAACCGGCCATTCCACAGCACCAACACGCGGACCAAGCAATGCGCAACCGACCATCCCACAATACCAACACGACGGAGCGAGTGCTGCGCAATCGGTCACCCCACAGCGCCAACACGACAGAGCAAGCAGTGAGCAACCGACCATTCCGCAGCGCTTATGTAACTAAGCAAGCAGTTACACATCTCGGTCTTTCCGTAGCACCGACGCGACAAACAGTACTTACCTATGCAGTTCCGCAGCGCCGACGTCTCAGAGGCACCTAAAAATCGACATTATACTTTTGTTTTATCCAACCGTAGAAAATATAAGTATATTGCGTTCTTTCTCTGTGTCATTATTGGGGAAAGAAAAGTAAACCGATCTATAGAGAAAATAAATTTCTGTCTCGAACCCTGGCCACGGCGAGCTATACCGCCTACCGAAACAGGGTCGTTACAACGGCGCCCGAGCAATTGAAAGACAATTGACAGTAGCCTCGAATAAGAACACCAATGTCCGTTTAGCCTCTTCCTCAACACAACACAAAATAAACAAAATGGCAGAAAATTTAACTCGAGGCTGGCTAAGCAACACCAATAGAGCCCAACTGAAAGCCAATTTGATAGAATTCAAAATCAAGCCAGACGTACTGTGCGAGGATTTGCGGAGGCAGATTTCGGAGTTCATAAAGAACGGCAACCACAGCAAGGGAACTATCAAACGCTTTCCATTTTTCTTCTACCCTACCGAAAAAAAAACCAGTACCCAAACCGACAAGGATCGACGGGAAAAAAGTGACCACAAAAATACGAAGTTGGGGACAAAATTACGAAGGCACTGGCGACTTGGCAGAGTTCATAAGCAGAACGGAGGCATTAGTCGAGGCTTACGGGTTAGAACTCGATCACGCAGCGGGAGCCATGGTATTATTACTCGGAGGCTGTGCCTTGGACTGGTGGAACACCCACCCAACCCCAATGCCATCATGGAGAACTTTCAGAAAAGAAATCCTGGAGTACTACAGACCAGCGGACAACAAGTGGCTACTGGCAGATACCGATGGAGGAAAATAGTAAACTGTACACCGCTTTTACCGTACCTGGACGCCGGCTGTTTCAACGGAAAGTAAAGCCGTTTAGATAGAATACAGCCCCCGGCCCTTTCCAAAGAGCCCTCTACTTAGTCATCGGACCAGAGATGGAACCATTCGCATTCGCATACCTGGATGACATAGTGGTCATCGGACGAACGAAACGTGAACACCTGGGGAAACTGCAAGAAGTGATGAGGCGATTACGAAAGGCAAACCTAAGGATCAACACGGAGAAATGCTTCTTCTTCAAAGAATGCTAAAATAGCTTGGTCACTTAGTCAACGCAAGAGGCACACACACCGATCCGGAAAAAATTGCCGCAATCCTCAACATGCCAAGCCCACAGACGAAGAAGCAAGTACACAGCTTCCTGGGGGTAGCCTTATGGTACAGAATGTTCGTTGCTAACTCAGAGAACTGGCGCTACAGCTATACAACCAGGTCAAGAAGGGTACGAAGTTTAAATGGAACAAGGAGACAGAGGAGGCAACCAAAAACTTGAAGAAAGCTCTATCAGAAGCACCAGTCCTCAAGTGCCCTTACTTTGGCAAGACCTTTTTACTCCAGACGGACGTCAGTAACTGCGGTCATCTTATACGAACACGGCAATTGAGGATTTACTAGAGGGATTTTACTTCGTCGTCAACGCTAAAAGACTGCACAATAACAGGCGGCGAGATAAATGCTTATACAAATAGCAAAGGCACCTTGGAAAACCCTCTGCATAGACTTCGTTGTCCCACTACCGATATCTAGCCACGGAAACAACATGCTACTGGTGGTCTTCGACAAGTTCTCGAAATGGGTAGAACTAGCAGACGTCAGAAAGAAACGACGGAAATCGTGATAAACACGGTATGGAGCACCGAAAAAACTTATCTCGGACAACGCCTACCAGAAAACCTGTCCGGAATAGTGGAGGAGACTATGGAATCTAGACTTAAAAAAATAGTAGAGACAAGCAAGTTGGCACATCGGGACATGGAAAATGCAGCACAGGTCATCCGGTACAGGATGGACAACAAATTAAAAACTGACTCGCAAAGGACAGGGAGCGCCTGGAGCGCTAGAACCAGCAGCGGCGTCGGGTAATTACACTCGAGGCTGTGGACTTGGCAGGCCCAACAGGAGTAAGGACCGACCAGGGCAGCACCAGTCGGAAGACAGGCACCAGCCCGAAAAGGCATATCATCAAACACTTCGACGACGACACAGCAGACACATGACAACGAAGAAGGACAACTGAACAAAGAACGACGAGTACAAGGAAAAAAATAGCCCAAACCACCGATCAATATCCCCCAAACCAATGACAACAACCGGGACAAAGCGCCACCAACTCGATTTCTAGCGCCCAAAGACAAATTGGGTGACCCCAAGACGCCTCTCCACACTAGAGTATCCTTGCGTAAAACCGATAGTCTTTTCGGAGAATACAGACGAGGAGTGGGAGCCGAAGCAACCGGCATCTCACAAGTTCCTCCCAGAAGTCACTTTTCCAGTTCCCGACCCGGAAACGATACGGAATAAACGGCAGGTCGGAACTAACGATGCCCAGCAGGTCGAAGCTTACGATGCTCGACACTCCCACATCCCACTAGAAAACCAATTAGATCGTTTCTCCCAACGACCCAGAACACTAAGTCCCCGACGTACTCGAACGACAATATAGTGACAAACCGGCCATTCAACATCACCAACACGCGGAGCAAGCAATGCGCAACCGACCATCCCACAGCATTGAGCAACCGACCATTCCGCAGCGCTTACGTAACTAAGCAAGCAGTTACACATCTCGGTCTTTCCGTAGCACCGACGCGACAAACAGTACTTAGCTATGCACTTCCGCAGCGCCGACGTCTCAGAGGCACCTTAAAATCGACATTATACTTTTGTTTTATCCAACCGTAGAAAATATAAGTATATTTCGTTCTTTCTCTGTGTAATTATTGGGGAAAGGAAGGTAAACCGATCTATAGAGAAAATAAATTTCTGTCTCGAACCCTGGCCACGGCGAGCTATACCGCCTACCGAAACAGGGTCGTTACAACGGCGCCCGAGCAATTGAAAGACAATTGACAGTAGCCTCGAATAAGAACACCAATGTCCGTTTAGCCTCTTCCTCAACACAACCCAAAATAAACTCAATGGCAGACAATTTAACTCGAGGCTGGATAAGCAACACCAATAAAGCCCAACTGGAAGCCTATCTGATAGAATTTAAAATCAAGATAGACGTACTGTGCGAGGATTTGCAAAGGCAGATGTCGGAGTTCATAAAGAACGGCAACCACAGCGAGGGAACTATCAAACGCCTTCCATTCTTCTTCTACCCTACCAAAAGAAAAACCAGTACCCAAACCCAAAACCAACCAGGGCACACACCACTGCCGCAACGCAAATATCATTCAATAGCCGTCGCACAAGTCAATATAGGCAACACAGGAGCTCGCGGTGCCATTGACACTGGAGCCACACGGAGTTTCATCTGCAGAGAACTAGCAAACAGAATAGCCAGACACGGGAAAAGAAAGCGAGTAACCGAAGCCAATAGACTAGCAGACGGAACAAACCGGACAGTCACAGAGGCACTGGAAGTACCAATACAGCTTGGGAACCAAGCAAGCACAACGACACTGCTAGTCCTCGACGAGGTAATCGGAGACCTGCTACTGCAAGTAGATATCTTTGAAAAGTGTAACTCCACATTAGAATGCGGAGGCATCACAGCAATAATCAAACAGAACAAGAGAAACCAACGCACGAATACAAAGTAGAAGAGACATGGCAGCGGATCACAAGCAACAGGCGATTTAACAGAGGCATAGGTCCAAGAAACCCTCAAAAGGGAATTGGAAATGATGGGCCAAATCCAGGAAGTACGTCACATTGCCAACCACAAAATCTTTATGAAGCATGACCGCCCAATCAAACAGATTCGAGATACCCTCGAAACCCGAAAACGCAATCATAGATAAATAAGTGGACGAACTCTTGGCGAAAGACCTGAAAGCACGTAGAAAATAAAACCAAGGAATTGAGACTATGCATAGACTACAGGCAGCTGAACGAGCACTCAGAACGAGATGCATACCCAGTACGTCGAATGGATCACAGCTACGGGAGGCAAAATATATAAGCACACTAGCTCTGAAAAGTGACTACTGGCAGGTACCGATGGACGAAAATAGTAAACAGTACACCGCTTTAACCGTACCAGGATGCGGGCTGTTTCAATGGAAAATATTGCCGTTTAGATAGAATACAGTCCCCGCCCCTTTCCAAAGAGCCCTCTACTTAGTCATTGGACCAGAGAAGGAACCATTCGCATTCGCATACCTGGATGTCATAGTGGTCAAAGGACGAACGAAACGTGAACACCTGGAAAAATTGCAAGAAGTGATGAGGCGATTTCACAAGGCAAACCTAAGGATCAACACGGTGAAATGCTACTTCTTCAAAGTATGCTAAGATAGCTTGGTCCCTTAGTCAACGCAAGAGGCACACACACCGATCCGGAAAAAATAGCCGCAATCCTCAACATGCCAAGCCCACAGACGACGAAGCAAGTACACAGCTTCCTGGAGGTAGCCTCATGGTACAGAAGGTTCGTTCCTAACTTCACAGAACTGGTGCTACCGCTATACAACCAGGTCAAGAAAGGTACGAAGTTTAAATGGAACAAGGAGACAGAGGAGGCAACCAAAAACTTGAAGAAAGCTCTATCAGAAGCTCCAGTCCTTACTTTGGCAAGACCTTTATACTCCAGACGAACGTCAGTAACTGCGGTCATCTCATACGAACACGGCATCCAAAAAAATGAGGATTTACTAGAGAGATATTACTCCGTCGCCAACGCTAAAAGACTGCACAATAACAGGCGGCGAGAAAAATGCTTATACAAATAGCAAAGGCACCTTGGGAAACCCTCTGCATAGACTTCGTTGGCCCACTACCGATATCTAGCCACGGAAACAACATGCTACTGGTGGTCTTCGACAAGTTCTAGAAATGAGTAGAACTAGCAGGCGTCAGAAAGAAACGACGGAAATCGTGATAAGCACGGTATGGAGCACAGAAAAAACTTATCTCGGACAACGACTACCAGGAAGCCTGTCCAACGAAACCACACCCGGGTACGGAATAGTGGAGGAGACTATGGAATCTCGACTTCAAAAAATAGTAGAAACAAGCAATTTGGCACATCGGAACATGGAAAATGCAGCACAGGTCATCCGTTACAGGATCGACAACAAATTAAAAAACTGACTCGCAAAGGACAGGGAGCGCCTGGAGCGCTTGAACCAGCAGCGGCGTCGGGTAATTACACTCGAGGCTGTGGACTTGGCAGGCCCAACAGGAGTAAGGACCGACCAGGGCAGCACCAGTCGGGAGACAGGCACCAGCCCGAGAAGGCATATCATCAAATAGCCCAAACCACCGATCAATATCCCCCAAACCAATGACAACAACCGGGACAAAGCGCCACCAACTTGAATTCCAGCGCCCGAAGACAAATTGGGTGACCCCAAGACGCCTCTCCACACTAGAGTATCCTTGCGTGAAACCGATAGACTTTTCGGAGAATACTTACGATGCCCGGCAGGTGGAAGCTGACGATGCCCTACACTCCCACATCCCACTAGAAAACCAAGTAGATCGTTTCTCCCAACGACCCAGAACACTACGTCCCCGACGTACTCGACAATATAGTGACAAACCGACCATTCCACAGCACCAACAGCGGAGCAAGCAATGCGCAACCGACCATTCCGCAGCGCTTACGTAACTAAGCAAGCAGTTACACATCTCGGTCTTTCCGTAGCACTGACGCGACAAACAGTACTTAGCTATGCACTTCCGCAGCGCCGACGTCTCAGAGGCACCTAAAAATCGACATTATACTTTTGTTTTATCCAACCGTAGAATATATAAGTATATAACGTTCTTTCTCTGTGTCATTATTGGGGAAAGGAAGGTAAACCGATCTATAGGGAAAATAAATTTCTGTCTCGAACCCTGGCCACGGCGAGCTATACCGCCTACCGAAACAGGGTCGTTACAATGGCGCCCTAGCAAATGAAAGACAATTGACAGTAACCTCGAATAAGAACACCAAAGATCGTTAACCCTCTTCCTCAACACAACACAAAATAAACACAATGGCAAACAATTTAACTCGAGGCTGGATAAGCAACACCAATAAAGCCCAACTGGAAGCCTATTTGATAGAATTCAAAACCAAGCCAGACGTACTGTGGGAGGATTTGCGGAGGCAGATGTCGGAGTTCATAAGGAATGGCAACCACAGCGAGGGAACTATCAAAAGCCTTCCATTCTTCTTCTACCCTACCGAAAGAAAAACCAGTACCTAAACCCACAAGGATCGACGGGAATAAAGTGACCACAATGGGAGTAATACGAAGTTGGTGAGTAGAATACGAAGGCACTGGCGACTTGGCAGAGTTTATAAGCAGAACGAAGGAATTAGCCGAGGCTTACGGGATAAAACTCGATCAGTTCATAAGCAGAACGGAGGAATTATCCCAGGCTTACTGGATAGAACTCGATCACGCAGCGGGAGCCATGGTATTATTACTCAGAGGCTGTGCCTTGGACTGGTGGAACACCCACCCAACCCCAATGAATTCATGGAGTACTTTGAAAAAGCAATGGAAAGCATCACACGTAGGCACCAGGGTAAGAATGGGCCAGCGAAGCAATATACGCGCGAACTCCGCAAAATCATGAGATTTACTACGCTTACAGAAGAGAAAAACCTGGAGTGGGTCTACCGAAAAAAACGAGTAGAGTTCAAACGGTACGCTAAACGTAGAGAATGTCAAACACCAGCGGAATATCTCCGATTAGCCGAGGAATTCGAGGTCCTCCAATCACAGAAACACATCAGAAAACACACATAGGATCAGAACGGGCACCCAAGGCACACACCACTCCCGCAACGCAAATATCATTCAATAGCCGACGCTTGCTCGCACAAGTCAATATAGGCAACACAGGAGCTCGCGGTGCCATTGACACTGGAGCCACACGGAGTTTCACCTGCAGAGAACTAGCAAACAGAATAGCCAGACACGGGAAAAGAAAGCGAGTAACCGAAGCCAATAGACTAGCAGACGGAACAAACCGGACAGTCACAGAGGCACTGGAAGTACCAATACAGCTTGGGAACCAAACAAGCACAACGACACTGCTAGTCCTCGACGAGGTAATCGGAGACCTGCTACTGCAAGTAGATATCTTTGAAAAGTGTAACTCCACATTAGAATGCGGAGGCATCACAGCAATAATCAAACAGAACAAGAGCAACCAACGCACGAATAAAAAGTAGAAGAGACATGGCAGCGGATCACTAGCAACAGGCGATTTAACAGAGGCATAGGTCCAAGAAACCCTCAAAAGGGAATTGGAAATGATGGGCCAAATCCAGGAAGTACGTCACATTGCCAACCTAAAAATCTTTATGAAGCATGACCATCCAATCAAACAGATTCGAGATACCCTCGAAACCCGACAACGCAATCAATCATATATAATATTTAGTCAACGCCGATCCGGAAAAAATAGCCGCAATCCTCAACATGGCAAGCCCACAGACAACGAAGCAAGTACGCAGCTTCTTGGGGGTAGCCTCATGAAACATGAGGTGCATTTCTAACTTCACAGAACTGGCGCAACCGATATACAACCTGGTCAAGAAGAGTACGAAATTTAAATGGGACAAGGAGACAGAGGAGGCAACCAAAAACTTGAAGAAAGCTCTATCAGAAGCACCAGTCCTAAAGTGCCCAGACTTTAGCAAGACCTTTGTACTCCAGACGGACGCCAGTAACTGCGGATCGGGAGCAATTCTGACGCAAGAGGCGTCATCTCATACGAACACGGCATCCAGAATATGAGGATGTACTGGAGGAATATCACTTCGTCGTCATCACTGACAACCAAGCCAGATGGGCATTGGCAATGCAGATATACTCTTTAGAGGTACGCTACCGAAAAGGAAAGCTCAATGTCTGTCCAGAAGCATGGACAGATTACGCAGTAATGGAAGGAAAGCTATATAGACATCTACCGTCATGGTCCGCAGACGAAGACACGCAACCGTGGAAACTATGCGAGGCACAGAACCAATGGGAACAGGTTGTGAGAGAAAACCACAGCGATGCAACGGCATGTCATTTAGGGATAATAACTAAGCACCAGAAAATGATGTCAAACTACTGGCAAGGAATGCGCAGGGATATACAGCGGTACGTGCGACCATGCGAAACATGCTTACGTTAAAAGACTTCACAACAACAGGCGGCGGGAAAAATGCTGACACAAATTGCAAAGGCACCTTGGGAAACCCTCTGCATAGCCTTCGTTGGCCCACTACCAATATCTAGCCACGGCAACAACATGCTACTGGTGGTCTTCGACAATTTCTCGAAATGGGTGGAACTAGCAGCCGTCAGAAAAAAACGACGGAAATCGTGGTAAAGGTACTACGAGAGCAAATCCTAACACGGTATGGAGCACCGAAAAAACTTATCTCGGACAACACCTACCAGGTGGAATCACGACTTCAAAAAATAGTAGAAACAAGCACGTTGGCATATCGGAACATGGGAAAGGCAGCACAAGACCAAGCCAGTGCATATGACCTACGAAAGATGGACTGGAGGCTCAAGATAGGAGATCTCGTATGGAAACAACAAGACCCATTTTCCAAAGCGACTATTGGGTTCGCAGCCAAGCTAGCACCAAAATACGAAGTCCCATTTAAAGGTGCAGGCTTCGTGTCTACAGTGATAGTAACAATCAAACACATGGTGACAAAGAAGACACACAGAGCGTAAATTAACGAACTGAAACCCATTGTAGATACCGAAGTAACCCAGAACTAACCACCAGTATTCAATCAGACTTCACACTAAACACCAGGTTATCCGTTACAGAATGGACATCAAATTAAAAAACTGACTCGCAAAAAACAGGGAGTAATAGCTCTAAAGTGACTCAACTCGATCGAGAGCCCATCAGGACGGATTGCCAGATGGGCATTGGCAATGCAGATATACTCTTTAGAGGTACGCTACCGAAAAGGAAAGCTCAATGTCTGTCCAGAAGCATGGACAGATTACGCAGTAATGGAAGGAAAGCTATATAGACATCTACCGTCATGGTCCGCAGACGAAGACACGCAACCGTGGAAACTATGCGAGGCACAGAACCAATGGGAACAGGTTGTGAGAGAAAACCACAGCGATGCAACGGCATGTCATTTAGGGATAATAACTAAGCACCAGAAAATGATGTCAAACTACTGGCAAGGAATGCGCAGGGATATACAGCGGTACGTGCGACCATGCGAAACATGCTTACGTTAAAAGACTTCACAACAACAGGCGGCGGGAAAAATGCTGACACAAATTGCAAAGGCACCTTGGGAAACCCTCTGCATAGCCTTCGTTGGCCCACTACCAATATCTAGCCACGGCAACAACATGCTACTGGTGGTCTTCGACAATTTCTCGAAATGGGTGGAACTAGCAGCCGTCAGAAAAAAACGACGGAAATCGTGGTAAAGGTACTACGAGAGCAAATCCTAACACGGTATGGAGCACCGAAAAAACTTATCTCGGACAACACCTACCAGGTGGAATCACGACTTCAAAAAATAGTAGAAACAAGCACGTTGGCATATCGGAACATGGGAAAGGCAGCACAAGACCAAGCCAGTGCATATGACCTACGAAAGATGGACTGGAGGCTCAAGATAGGAGATCTCGTATGGAAACAACAAGACCCATTTTCCAAAGCGACTATTGGGTTCGCAGCCAAGCTAGCACCAAAATACGAAGTCCCATTTAAAGGTGCAGGCTTCGTGTCTACAGTGATAGTAACAATCAAACACATGGTGACAAAGAAGACACACAGAGCGTAAATTAACGAACTGAAACCCATTGTAGATACCGAAGTAACCCAGAACTAACCACCAGTATTCAATCAGACTTCACACTAAACACCAGGTTATCCGTTACAGAATGGACATCAAATTAAAAAACTGACTCGCAAAAAACAGGGAGTAATAGCTCTAAAGTGACTCAACTCGATCGAGAGCCCATCAGGACGGATTGCCAGATGGGCATTGGCAATGCAGACATACTCTTTAGAGATACGCTACCGAAAAGGAAAGCTCAATGTCTGTCCAGAAGCATGGACAGATTACGCAGTAATGGAAGGAAAGCTATATAGACATCTACCGTCATGGGCCGCAGACGAAGACACGCAACCGTGGAAACTATGCGAGGCAAAGAACCAATGGGAACAGGTTGTGAGAGAAAACCACAGCGATGCAACGGCATGTCATCTATGGATAATAACTAAGCACCAGATAATGGTGTCAAACTACTGGCAAGAAATGCGCAGGGATATACAGCGGTACGTGCGACGCTGCGAAACATGCTTACGTTAAAAGACTTCACAATAACAGGCGGCAGGAAAAATGCTGACACAAATTGCAAAGGCACCTTGGGAAACCATCTGCATAGACTTCGTTGGCCCACTACCAATATCTAGCCACGGCAACAACATGCTACTGGTGGTCTTCGACAATTTCTCGAAATGGCAGCCGTCAGAAAGAGACGACGGAAATCGTGATAAAGGTACTACGAGAGCAAATCCTAACACGGTATGGAGCACCGAAAAAACTTATCTCGGACAACACCTACCAGGTGGAATCACGACAGGAACACAGGAACACACAACACAGCAAAAAACACAACAAGCGGAAACGCACTGGGGTCACCAGCAACCACCTGGAAATATACAGCGGTACGTACGACGCTGCGAAACATGCTTACGTTAAAAGACTTCACAATAACAGGCGGCGGGAAAAATGCTGACACAAATTGCAAAGGCACCTTGGGAAACCAATATCTAGCCACGGCAACAACATGCTACTGGTGGTCTTCGACAATTTCTCGAAATGGGTGGAAATAGCAGCCGTCAGAAAGAAACGACGGAAATCGTGATAAAGGTACTACGAGAGCAAATCCTAACACGGTATGGAGCACCGAAAAAACTTATCTCGGACAACCTACCAGGTGGAATCACGACTTCAAAAAATAGTAGAAACAAGCACGTTGGCACAGCGGAACATGGGAAAGGCAGCACAAAACCAAGCCAGTGCATATAACCTACGGAAGATGGACTGGAGGCCCAAGATAGGAGATCTCGTATGGGAAAAACAAGAACCATTTTCCAAAGCGGCTATTGGGTTCGCAGCCAAACTAGCACAAAAATACGAAGTCCCAGGTCATCCGTTACAGGATGGACAACAAATTAAAAATCTGACTCGCAAAGTACAAGGAGCGCCTAGAGCGCTTGAACCAGCAGCGGCGTCGGGTAATTACACTCGAGGCTGTGGACTTGGCAGGCCCAGCAGGTGTAAGGACCGACCAGGGCAGCACCAGTCGGAAGACAGGCACCAGCCCGAAAAGGCATATCATCAAACACCCCGACGACGACACAGTAGACACATGGCAACGAAGAAGGACAACGAAACAAAGAACGATGAGTACAAGGAAAAAATAGCCCAAACCAATGACAACAACCGGGACAAAGCGCCACCAACTCGATTTCCAGCGCCCAAAGACAAGTTGGGTGACCCCAAGACGCCTCTCCACACTAGAGTATCCTTGCGTGAAACCGATAGACTTTTCGAAGAGTACAGATGAGGAGTGGGAGCCGAAGCAACCGGCATTTCAGTAAGTTCCTTCCAGAAGTCTCTTAAATACAAAATACACTCCCACATCCCACTAGAAAACCAAGTAGATCGTTTCTTCCAGCGACCCAGAACACTACGTCCCCGATGTACTCGAAAGACAATATAGTGACAAACCGGCCATTCCACAGCACCAACACGCGGAACAAGCAATGCGCAACCGACCATCCCACAATACCAACACGACGGAGCTAGCGCTGCGCAATCGGTCACCCCACAGCGCCAACACGACAGAGCAAGCAGTGAGCAACCGACCATTCCGCAGCGCTTATGTAACTAAGCAAGCAAATACACATCTCGGTCTTTCCGTAGCACCGACGCGACAATCAGTACTTAGCTATGCACTTCCGCAGCGCCGACGTCTCAGAGGCACCTAAAAACACCAAAGTCCGTTTACCCTCTTCCTCAACACAACACAAAATAAACAAAATGGCAGACAATTTAACTTGAGGCTGGATAAGCAACACCAATAAAGCCCAACTGCAAGCCTATCTGATAGAATTCAAAATCAAGCCAGACGTACTGTGCGAGAATTTGCGGAGGCAGATGTCGGAGTTCATAAAGAACGGCAACCACAGCAAGGGAACTATCAAGCGCTTTCCATTCTTCTTCTACCCTACCGAAAAAAAAACCAGTACCCAAACCCACAAGGATCGACGGGAAAAAAGTGACCACAATGGGAGTAATACGAAGTTGGGGAGAAGATTACGAAGGCACTGGCGACTTGGCAGGGTTCATAAGCAGAACGGAGGAATTAGCCGAGGCTTACGGGTTAGAACTCGATCACGCAGCGGGAGCCATGGTATTATTACTCAGAGGCTGTGCCTTGGACTGGTGGAACCCCCACCCAACCCCAATGCATTCATGGAGTACTTTCAGAAAAGAAATCCTGGAGTACTACAGACCAGCGGACCACGAGGAAAAAGCAATGGAAAGCATCACACGTAGGCACCAGGGTGAGTACGAGCCAGCGAAGCAATATACGCGCGAACTCCGCAAAATCATGAGATTCACTACGCTTACAGAAGAGAAAAACTGGAGTGGGTCTACCAAAAAAACGAGTAGAGTTCAAACGGTATGCTAAACGTGGAGAATGTCGAACACTAGCGGAATATCTCCGATTAGCCGAGGAATTCGAGGCCCTCCAATCACAGGAACACACAACACAGCAGAAAACACAAGAAGCGGAAACGCACTGGGGTCACCAGCAACCACCTGAAATTTACTGGAGACACGCGGACACGATGGAACACGTACGATTTACTGCTGTAAACGGAACGAAACGACGGGAAACGGTAGAGGCCCATGGGATCAGAACGGGCACCCAGGGCACACACCACTCCCGCAACGCAAATATCATTCAATAGCCGACGCTTGCTCGCACAAGTCAATATATGCAACACAGGAGCTCGCGGTGCCTTTGACACTGGAGCCACACGAAGTTTCATCTGCAGAGAACTAGCAAACAGAATAGCCAGACACGGGAAAAGAAAGCGAGTAACCGAAGCCAATGAACTAGCTGACGGAACAAACCCGACAGTCACAGAGGTACTGGAAGTACCAATACAGCTTGGGAACCAAACAAGCACAACGACACTGCTAGTCCTCGACGAGGTAATCGGAGACCTGCTACTGGGAGTAGATATCTTTGAACAGTGTAACTCCATATTAATATGCGGAGGAATCACAGCAATAATCAAACAGAACAAGAAAAACCAACGCACGAATAAAAAGACATGGCATCGGATCACTAGCAACAGGCGATTTAACAGACGCATAGGTCCAAGAAACCCTCAAAAGGGAATTGGAGATGATGGGCCAAATCCAGGAAGTACGTCACATTGCCAACCTAAAGATCTTTATGAAGCATGACCGTCCATTGGGTTCGCAGCCAAACTAGCACCAAAATACGAAGTCCCAGGTCATCCGTTACAGGATGGACAACAGCGCCTTGAGCTCTTGAGCTCTTGAACCAGCAGCGGCGTCGGGTAATTACACTCGAGGCTGTGGACTTGGCAGGCCCAGCAGGTGTAAGGACCGACCAGGGCAGCACCAGTCGGAAGACAGGCACCAGCCCGAAAAGGCATATCATCAAACACCCCGACGACGACACAGTAGACACATGGCAACGAAGAAGGACAACGAAACAAAGAACGATGAGTACAAGGAAAAAATAGCCCAAACCAATGACAACAACCGGGACAAAGCGCCACCAACTCGATTTCCAGCGCCCAAAGACAAGTTGGGTGACCCCAAGACGCCTCTCCACACTAGAGTATCCTTGCGTGAAACCGATAGACTTTTCGAAGAGTACAGATGAGGAGTGGGAGCCGAAGCAACCGGCATTTCAGTAAGTTCCTTCCAGAAGTCACTTAAATACAAAATACACTCCCACATCTCACTAGAAAACCAAGTAGATCGCTTCTTCCAACGACCCAGAACACTACGTCCCCGACGTACTCGAACGACAATATAATGACAAACCGGCCATTCCACAGCACCAACACGCGGAGCAAGCAATGCGCAACCGACCATCCCACAATACCAACACGACGGAGCTAGCGCTGCGCAATCGGTCACCCCACAGCGCCAACACGACAGAGCAAGCAGTGAGCAACCGACCATTCCGCAGCGCTTATGTAACTAAGCAAGCAAATACACATCTCGGTCTTTCCGTAGCACCGACGCGACAAACAGTACTTAGCTATGCACTTCCGCAGCGCCGACGTCTCAGAGGCACCTAAAAATCGACATTATACTTTTGTTTTATCCAGACGTAGAAAATATAGGTATATTGCATTCTTTCTCTGTGTCATTGTTGGGGAAAGGAAGGTAAACCGATCTATAGGGAAAATAAATTTCTGTCTCGAACCCTGGCCACGGCGAGCTATACCGCCTACCGAAACAGGGTCGTTACAATGGCGCCCGAGCAAATGAAAGACAATTGACAGTAACCTCGAATAAGAACACCAAAGTCCGTTTACCCTCTTCCTCAACACAACACAAAATAAACAAAATGTCAGACAATTTAACTCGAGGCTGGATAAGCAACACCAATAAAGCCCAACTGCAAGCCTATCTGATAGAATTCAAAATCAAGCCAGACGTACTGTGCGAGAATTTGCGGAGGCAGATGTCGGAGTTCATAAAGAACGGCAACCACAGCAAGGGAACTATCAAGCGCTTTCCATTCTTCTTCTACCCTACCGAAAAAAAAAAACCAGTACCCAAACCCACAAGGATCGACGGGAAAAAAGTGACCACAGTGGGAGTAATACGAAGTTGGGGAGAAGATTACGAAGGCACTGGCGACTTGGCAGAGTTCATAAGCAGACCGGAGGAATTAGCCGAGGCTTACGGGTTAGAACTCGATCACGCAGCGGGAGCCATGGTATTATTACTCAGAGGCTGTGCCTTGGACTGGTAGAACACCCACCCAACCCCAATGCATTCATGGAGTACTTTCAGAAAAGAAATCCTGGAGTACTACAGACCAGCGGACCACGAGGAAAAAGCAATGGAAAGCATCACACGTAGGCACCAGGGTGAGGACGAGCCAGCGAAGCAATATACGCGCGAACTCCGCAAAATCATGAGATTCACTACGCTTACAGAAGAGAAAAAACTGGAGTGGGTCTACCAAAAAAAAGTTGAGTTCAAACGGTATGCTAAACGTGGAGAATGTCGAACACTAGCGGAATATCTCCGATTAGCCGAGGAATTGGAGGCCCTCCAATCACAGGAACACACAACACAGCAGAAAACACAAGAAGCGGAAACGCACTGGGGTCACCAGCAACCACCTGAAATTTACTGGAGACACGCGGACACGATGGAACACGTACGATTTACTGCTGTAAACGGAACGAAACGATGGGAAACGGCAGAGGCCCATGGGATCAGAACGGGCACCCAGGCCACACACCACTCCCGCAACGCAAACATCATTCAATAGCCGACGCTTGCTCGCACAAGTCAATATAGGCAACACAGCAGCTCGCGGTGCCATTGACTCTGGAGCCACACGGAGTTTCATCTGCAGAGAACTAGCAAACAGAATAGCCAGACACGGGAAAAGAAAGCGAGTAACCGAAGCCAATAGACTAGCAGACGGAACAAGCCCGACAGTCACAGAGGAACTGGAAGTACCAATACAGCTTGGGAACCAAAAAGCATAACGACACTGCTATTCCTCGACGAGGTAATCGGAGACCTGCTACTGGGAGTAGATATCTTTGAACAGTGTAACTCCACATTAGAATGCGGAGGCATCACAGCAATAATCAAACAGAACAAGAGAAACCAACGCACGAATAAAAAGCAGAAGAGACATAGCATCGGATCACTAGCAACAGGCGATTTAACAGAGGCATAGGTCCAAGAAACCCTCAAATGGGAATTGGAGATGATGGGCCGAATACAGGAAGTACGTCCCATTGCCAACCACAAAATCTTTATGAAGCATGACCGCCCAATCAAACAAATTTGAGATACCCTCGAAACCCGACAACGCGATCAATCATAGATAAATAAGTGGACGAAATCTTGGCACTCAGAACGAGATGCATACCCAGTACCTCGAATGGATCACATACTCAACCAGTTACGGGAGGCAAAATATATAAGCACACTAGCTCTGAAAAGTGGCTACGGGCAGATACCGATGGACGAAAATAGTAAACAGTACACCGCTTTTACCGTACCAGGATACGGGCTGTTTCAATGGAAAGTATTGAAGTGATGAGGCGATTTCGCAAGGCAAACCTAAGGATCAACACGGAGAAATGCTACTTCTTCAAAGTATGCTAAAATAGCTTGGTCACTTAGTCAACGCAAGAGGCACACACACCGATCCGGAAAAAATAGCCGAAATCCTCAACATGCCAAGTCCATAGACGACGAAGAAAGAACACAGCTTCCTGGAGGTAGCCTCATGGTACAGATGGTTCGTTCCTAACTTCACAGAACTGGCGCTACCGCTATACAACCAGGTCAAGAAGGGTACGAAGTTTAAATGGAACAAGGAGACAGAGGGGGCAACTAAAAACTTGAAGAAAGCTCTATCAGAAGCGCCAGTCCTCAAGTGCCCTTAGTTTGGCAAGACCTTTGTACTCCAGACGGACGTCAGTAACTGCGGTCATCTCATACGAATACGGCATCCAAAAAAATTAGGATTTACTAGAAAGATATAACTTCGTCGCCAACGCTAAAAGACTGCACAATAACAGGCGGCAAGAAAAATGCTTCTACAAATGACAAAGGCACCTTGGGAAACCCTCTGCATAGACTTCGTTGGCCCACTACCGATATCTAGCCACGGAAACAACATGCTAAACGTGGAGAATGTCGAACACTAGCGGAATATCTCCGATTAGCCGAGGAATTCGAGGCCCTCCAATCACAGGAACACACAACACAGCAGAAAACACAAGAAGCGAAAACGCACTGGGGTCACCAGCAACCACCTGAAATTTGCTGGAGACACGCGGACACGATGGAACACGTACGATTTACTGCTGTAAACGGAATGAAACGACGGGAAACGGTAGAGGCCCATGGGATCAGAACGGGCACCCAGGGCACACACCACTCCCGCAACGCAAATATCATTCAATAGCCGACGCTTGCTCGCACAAGTCAATATATGCAACACAGGAGCTCGCGGTGCCTTTGACACTGGAGCCATACGAAGTTTCATCTGCAGAGAACTAGCAAACAGAATAGCCAGACACGGGAAAAGAAAGCGAGTAACCGAAGCCAATGAACTAGCTGACGGAACAAACCCGACAGTCACAGAGGTACTGGAAGAACCAATACAGCTTGGGAACCAAACAAGCACAACGACACTGCTAGTCCTCGACGAGGTAATCGGAGACCTGCTACTGGGAGTAGATATCTTTGAACAGTGTAACTCCATATTAATATGCGGAGGCATCACAGCAATAATCAAACAGAACAAGAAAAACCAACGCACGAATAAAAAGACATGGCATCGGATCACTAGCAACAGGCGATTTAACAGACGGTAATTACACTCGAGGCTGTGGACTTGGCAGGCCCAGCAGGTGTAAGGACCGACCAGGGCAGCACCAGTCGGAAGACAGGCACCAGCCCGAAAAGGCATATCATCAAACACCCCGACGACGACACAGTAGACACATGGCAACGAAGAAGGACCATGAAACAAAGAACGATGAGTACAAGGAAAAAATAGCCCAAACCAATGACAACAACCGGGACAAAGCGCCACCAACTCGATTTCCAGCGCCCAAAGACAAGTTGGGTGACCCCAAGACGCCTCTCCACACTAGAGTATCCTTGCGTGAAACCGATAGACTTTTCGAAGAGTACAGATGAGGAGTGGGAGCCGAAGCAACCGGCATTTCAGTAAGTTCCTTCCAGAAGTCACTTAAATACAAAATACACTCCCACATCTCACTAGAAAACCAAGTAGATCGCTTCTTCCAACGACCCAGAACACTACGTCCCCGACGTACTCGAACGACAATATAATGACAAACCGGCCATTCCACAGCACCAACACGCGGAGCAAGCAATGCGCAACCGACCATCCCACAATACCAACACGACGGAGCTAGCGCTGCGCAATCGGTCACCCCACAGCGCCAACACGACAGAGCAAGCAGTGAGCAACCGACCATTCCGCAGCGCTTATGTAACTAAGCAAGCAAATACACATCTCGGTCTTTCCGTAGCACCGACGCGACAAACAGTACTTAGCTATGCACTTCCGCAGCGCCGACGTCTCAGAGGCACCTAAAAATCGACATTATACTTTTGTTTTATCCAGCCGTAGAAAATATAGGTATATTGCATTCTTTCTCTGTGTCATTGTCGGGGAAAGGAAGGTAAGCCGATCTATAGGGAAAATAAATTTCTGTCTCGAACCCTGGCCACGGCGAGCTATACCGCCTACCGAAACAGGGTCGTTACAATGGCGCCCGAGCAAATGAAAGACAATTGACAGTAACCTCGAATAAGAACACCAAAGTCCGTTTACCCTCTTCCTCAACACAACACAAAATAAACAAAATGGCAGACAATTTAACTCGAGGCTGGATAAGCAACACCAATAAAGCCCAACTGCAAGCCTATCTGATAGAATTCAAAATCAAGCCAGACGTACTGTGCGAGAATTTGCGGAGGCAGATGTCGGAGTTCATAAAGAACGGCAACCACAGCAAGGGAACTATCAAACGCCTTCCATTCTTCTTCTACCCTACCGTGAACCAGTACCCAAACCCACAAGGATCGACGGGAATAAAGTGAACAGAATGGGAGTAATACGAAGTTGGGGAGAAGAATACGAAGGCACTGGCGACTTGGCAGAGTTCATAAGCAGAACGAAGGAATAAGCTGAGGCTTACGGGATAGAACTCGATCACGCAGCGTGACCCATGGTATTATTACTCAGAGGCTGTGCCTTGGACTAGTAGAACACCCACCCAACCCCAATGCATTCATGGAGTACTTTCAGAAAAGAAATCCTGGAGTACTACAGACCAGCGGACCACGAGGAAAAAGCAATGGAAAGCATCACACGTAGGCACCAGGGTGAGGACGAGCCAGCGAAGCAATATACGCGCGAACTCCGCAAAATCATGAGATTCACTACGCTTACAGAAGAGAAAAAACTGGAGTGGGTCTACCAAAAAAAGTAGAGTTCAAACGGTATGCTAAACGTGGAGAATGTCGAACACTAGCGGAATATCTCCGATTAGCCGAGGAATTGGAGGCCCTCCAATCACATGAACACACAACACAGCAGAAAACACAAGAAGCGTAAACGCACTGGGGTCACCAGCAACCACCTGGAATTTACTGGAGACACGCGGACAGGATGGAACACGTACGATTTACTGCTGTCGCCGAAATGAAACGACGTGAAACGGCAGAGGCCCATGGGATCAGAACGGGCAGCCAGGCCACACACCACTCCCGCAACGCAAACATCATTCAATAGCCGACGCTTGCTCGCACAAGTCAATATAGGCAACACAGCAGCTTGCGGTGCCATTGACTCTGGAGCTACACGGAGTTTCATCTGCAGAGAACTAGCAAACAGAATAGCCAGACACGGGAAAAGAAAGCGAGTAACCGAAGCCAATAGAATAGCAGACGGAACAAGCCCGACAGTCACAGAGGAACTGGAAGTACCAATACAGCTTGGGAACCAAAAAGCATAACGACACTGCTATTCCTCGACGAGGTAATCGGAGACCTGCTACTGGGAGTAGTTATCTTTGAACAGTGTAACTCCACATTAGAATGCGGAGGCACCACAGCAATAATCAAACAGAACAAGAGAAACCAACGCACGAATAAAAAGCAGAAAAGACATAGCATCGGATCACTAGCAACAGGCGATTTAACAGAGGCATAGGTCCAAGAAACCCTCAAAAGGGAATTGGAGATGATGGGCCAAATACAGGAAGTACGTCCCATTGCCAACCACAAAATCTTTATGAAGCATGACCGCCCAATCAAACAAATTCGAGATACCCTCGAAACCCGACAACGCGATCAATCATAGATAAATAAGTGGACGAAATCTTGGCACTCAAAACGAGATGCATACCCAGTACCTCGAATGGATCACATACTCAACCAGCTACGGGAGGCAAAATATATAAGCACACTAGCTCTGAAAAGTGGCTACGGGCAGATACCGATGGACGAAAATAGTAAACAGTACACCGCTTTTACCGTACCAGGATACGGGCTGTTTCAATGGAAAGTATAGAAGTGATGAGGCGATTTCGCAAGGCAAACCTAAGGATCAACACGGAGAAATGCTACTTCTTCAAAGTATGCTAAAATAGCTTGGTCACTTAGTCAACGCAACAGGCACACACACCGATCCGGAAAAAATAGCCGAAATCCTCAACATGCCAAGTCCATAGACGACGAAGAAAGAACACAGCTTCCTGGAGGTTGCCTCATGGTACAGAAGGTTCGTTCCTAACTTCACAGAACTGGCGCTACCGCTATACAACCAGGTCAAGAAGGGTACGAAGTTTAAATGGAACAAGGAGACAGAGGGGGCAACTAAAAACTTGAAGAAAGCTCTATCAGAAGCGCCATTCCTCAAGTGCCCTTAGCTTGGCAAGACCTTTGTACTCCAGACGGACGTCAGTAACTGCGGTCATCTCATACGAATACGGCATCCAAAAAAATGAGGATTTACTAGAAAGATATAACTTTGTCGCCAACGCTAAAAGACTGCACAATAACAGCAAGAACGGCAAGAAAAATGCTTTTACAAATGACAAAGGCACCTTGGGAAACCCTCTGCATAGACTTCGTTGGCCCACTACCGATATCTAGCCACGAAAACAACATGCTACTGGTGGTCTTCGACAAGTTCTAGAAATGTGTAGAACTAGCAGCCGTCAGAAAGAAACGACGGAAATCGTGATAAACACGGTATGGAGCACCGAAAGAACTTATCTCTGTCAACGCCTACCAGGAAGCCTGTCCAACGAAACCACACCCGGGTACGGGATAGTGGAGGAGACTATGGAATCTCGACTTCAAAAAATAGTAGAAACAAGCAAGTTGGCACATCGGAACATTGAAAATGCAGCACAAGTCATCCGTTACAGGATCGACAACAATTTAAAAAACTGACTCGTAAAGGACAGGGAGCGCCTGGAGTGCTTGAACCGGCAGCGGCGTCGGGTAATTACACTTGAGGCTGTGGACTTGGCAGGCCCAGCAGGAGTAAGGACCGACCATGGCAGAACCAGTCGGGAGACAGGCACCAGCCCGTGAAGGCATATCATCAAACACCCCGACGACGACACGGCAGACACATGGCAACGAAGAAGGACAACGAAACAAAGAACGACGAGTACAAAGAAAAAATAACCGAAACCACCGATCAATATCCCCCAAACCAATGACAACAACCGGGACAAAGCGCCTCCAACTCGATTTCCAGCGCCCGAAGACAAATTGGGTGACCCCAGGACGCCTCTCCACACTAGAGTATCCTTGCGTGAAACCGATAGACTTTTCGGAGAATACAGACGCGGAGTGGGAGCCGAAGCAACCGGCATCTCAGTAAGTTCCTCCCAGAAGTCACTTTTCTGGCTCCCGACCCGGAAACTATACGGAATAAACGGCAGGTCGGAACTAACGATGCCCAGCAGGTCGAAACTTACGATGCCCTACACTCCCACTTCCCACTAGAAAACCAAGTAGATCGTTTCTCCCAACGACCCAGAACATTACGTCCCCGACGTACTCGAACGACGATATAGTGCCAAACCGGCCATCCCACAATACCAACACGAAGGAGCAGCGCTGCACAATCGGTCACCCCACAGCGCCAACACGACAGAGCAAGCAGTGAGCAACCGACCATTCCGCAGCGCTTATGTTACACATCTCGGTCTTTCCGTAGCACCGAAGCGACAAACAGTACGTAGCTATGCACTTCCGCAGCGCCGACGTCTCAGAGGCACCTAAAAATCGACATTATACTTTTGTTTTATCCAGCCGTAGAAAATATGGGTATATTGCATTCTTTCTCTGTGTCATTGTTGGGGAAAGGAAGGTAAACCGATCTATTTGGAAAATAAATTTCTGTCTCGAACCCTGGCCACGGCGAGCTATACCGCCTACCGAAACAGGGTCGTTACAATGGCACCCGAGCAAATGAAAGACAATTGACAGTAACCTCGAATAAGAACACCAAAGTCCGTTTACCCTCTTCCTCAACACAACACAAAATAAACGAAATGGCAGACAATTTAACTCGAGGCTGGATAAGCAACACCAATAAAGCCCAACTGCAAGCCTATCTGATAGAATTCAAAATCAAGCCAGACGTACTGTGCGAGAATTTGCGGAGGCAGATGTCGGAGTTCATAAAGAACGGCAACCACAGCAAGGGAACTATCAAGCGCTTTCCATTCTTCTTCTACCCTACCGAAAAAAAACCAGTACCCAAACCCACAAGGATCGACGGGAATAAAGTGACCACACTATGAGTAATACGAAGTTGGGGAGAAGAAGCAGAACGGAGGAGTTAGCCGAGGCTTACGGGATAGAACTCGATCACGCAGCGGGAGCCTTGATATTATTGCTCAGAGGCTGTGCCTTGGACTGCTGGAACACCCACCCAACCCCAATGCCATCATGGAGTACTTTCAGAAAAGAAATCCTGGAGTACTACAGACCAGCGGACCCCGAGGAAAAAGCAATGGAAAGCATCACACGTACGTACCAGGGTGAGGACGAGCCAGCGAAGCAATATACGCGCGAACTCCGCAAAATGAGATTCACTACGCTTACAGAAGAGAAAAAACTGGAGTGGGTCTACCAAAAAAAAGTAGAGTTCAAACGGTATGCTAAACGTGGAGAATGTCGAACACTAGCGGAATATCTCCGATTAGCCGAGGAATTGGAGGCCCTCCAATCACATGAACACACAACACAGCAGAAAACACAAGAAGCGTAAACGCACTGGGGTCACCAGCAACCACCTGGAATTTACTGGAGACACGCGGACAGGATGGAACACGTACGATTTACTGCTGTCGCCGAAATGAAACGACGGGAAACGGCAGAGGCCCATGGGATCAGAACGGGCACCCAGGCCACACACCACTCCCGCAACGCAAACATCATTCAGTAGCCGACGCTTGCACGCACAAGTCAATATAGGCAACACAGCAGCTCGCGGTGCCATTGACACTGGAGCCACACGGAGTTTCATCTGCAGAGAACTAGCAAACAGAATAGCCAGACACGGGAAAAGAAAGCGAGTAACCGAAGCCAATAGACTAGCAGTCGGAACAAACAGGACAGCCACAGAGGAACTGGAAGTACCAATACAGCTTGGGAACCAAACAAGCACAACGACACTGCTAGTCCTCGACGAGGTAATCGGAGACCTGCTACTGGGAGTAGATATATTTGAACAGTGTAACTCCACATTAGAATGCGGAGGCATCACAGCAATAATAAAACAAAACAAGAGAAACCAACGCACGAATAACAAGTAGAAGAGACATGGCAGCGGATCACTAACAACAGGCGATTTAACAGAGGCATAGGTCTAAGAAACCCTCAAAAGGGAATTCGAGAAGATGGGCCAAATCCAGGAAGTACGTCACATTGGCAACCACCAAATCTTTATGAAGCATGACCGCCCAATCAAACAAATTCGAGATAACCTCGAAACCCGACAACGCAATCAATCATAGATAAATAAGTGGACGAACTCTTAGCACAAGACCTCATAGCACTCCCGCATTCCGCTTAGAGCTCGTAGAAAAGAAAACCAAAGAAGGCCAAGGCATAGACTACAGGCAGCTGAACGAGCACTCAGAACGAGATGCATACCCAGTACCTCGAATGGATCACATACTCAACCAGCTACGGGAGGCAAAATATATAAGCACACTAGCTCTGAAAAGTGGCTATGGCAATGGAAAGTAATGCCGTTTATATAGAATACAGCCCCCGCCCCTTTCCAAAGAGCCCTCTACTTAGTCATCGGACCAGAGATCCATTCGCATTCGCATACCTGGATGACATAGTGGTCATCGGACGAACGAAACGTGAACACCTGGAGAAACTGCAAGAAGTGATGAGACGATTTTGCAAGGCAAACCTAAGGATCAACATGTAGAAATGCTACTTCTTCAATGAATGCTAAAATAGCTTGGTCACTTAGTCAATGCCAGAGGCACACACACCGATCCGGAAAAAAAGCCGAAATCCTCGACATGCCAAGCCCACAGACGACGAAGAAAGAACACAGCTTCCTGGAGGTAGCCTCATGGTACAGAAGGTTCGTTCCTAACTTCACAGAACTGGCGCTACCGCTATACAACCTGGTCAAGAAGGGTACGAAATTTAAATGGAACAAGGAGACGGAGGAGGCAACCAAAAACTTGAAGAAAGCTCTATCAGAATCACCAGTTCTCAAGTGCCCTTACTTTGGCAAGACCTTTGTACTCCAGACGGACGTCAGTAACTGCGGTCATCTCATACGAACACGGCATCCAAAAAAAATTAGGATTTACTAGAGGGATATTACTTCGTCGCCAACGCTTAAAGACTGCACAATAACAGGCGGCGAGAAAAATGCTGACACAAATTGCAAAGGCACCTTGAAAAACCCTCTGCATAGACTTCGTTGGAGCACTACCGATATACCGATGGGTGGAACTAGCAGCCGTCAGAAAGAAACGACGGAAATCGTGATAAAGGTACTACGAGAGCAATTCCTAACACGGTATGGAGCACCGAAAAAACTTATCTCTGACAACATCTACCAGGTGGAATCACGACTTCAAAAAATAGTAGAAACGAGCACGTTGGAACAGCGGAACATGGGAAAGGCAGCACAAAACCAAGCCAGTGCATAAACCTACGGAAGATGGACTGGAGGCCCAAGATAGGAGATCTCGTATGGGAACAACAAGAACCATTTTCCAAAGCGGCTATTGGGTTCGCAGCGAAACTAGCACAAAAATACGAAGTCCCAGGTCATCCGTTACAGGATGGACAACAAATAAAAAAACTGACTCGCAAAGTACAGGGAGCGCCTCCAGCGCTTGAACCAGCAGCGGCGTGAGGTAATTACACTCGAGGCTGTGGACTTGGCAGGCCCAGCAGGAGTAAGGACCGACCAGGGCAGCACCAGTCGGGAGACAGGCACCAGCCCGAGAAGGCATATCATCAAACACCCTGACGACGACACGGCAGACACATGGCAACGAAGAAGGACAACTGAACAAAGAACGACGAGTACAAGGAAAAATTAGCCCAAACCGCCGAACAATATCCCCCAGACGAATGACAACAACCGGTACAACGCGCTACCAACTCGATTTCCAGCGCCCGAAGACAAATTGAGTGACCCCAAGACGCCTCTCCACAATAGAGTATCCTTGCGTGAAACCGATGGAGCCGAAGCAACGGGCATCTCAGTAATTTCCTCCCAGAAGTCACCTTTCCGGCTCCAGACCCGGAAAATATACGGAACAAGCAGTGAGCAACCGACCATTCTGCAGCGCTTACGTAACTAAGCATGCAGTTACACATCTCGGCCTTTCCGTAGCACCGACACGACAAACAGTACTTAGCTATGCACTTCCGCAGCGCCTACGTCTCAGAGGCACCTAAAAATCGACATTATACTTTTGTTTTATCCAACCGTAGAAAATATAAGTATACTGCGTTCTTTCTCTGTGTCATTATTAGGGAAAGGAACCGATCTATAGGGAAAATAAATTTCTCGAAGCAGGGTCGTTACAATGGCGCCCGAGCAAATGAAAGACAATTGACAGTAACCTCGAATAGGAACACCAAAGATCGTTTACCCTTTTCCTCAACACAACAAAAAATAAACACAATGGCAGACAATTTAACTCGAGGCTGGATAAGCAACACCAATAAAGCCCAACTGGAAGCCTATCTGATAGAATTCAAAATCAAGCCAGACGTTCTGTGCGAGGATTTGCGGAGGCAGATGTAGGAGTTCATAAAGAACGGCAACCACAGCGAGGGAACTATCAAAAGCCTTCCATTCTTCTTCTACCCTACCGAAAGAAAAACCAGTACCCAAACCCACAAGGATCGACGGGAATAAAGTGACCACACTATGAGTAATACGAAGTTGGGGAGAAGAAGCAGAACGGAGGAGTTAGCCGAGGCTTACGGGATAGAACTCGATCACGCAGCGGGAGCCATGATATTATTACTCAGAGGCTGTGCCTTGGACTGCTGGAACACCCACCCAACCCCAATGCCATCATGGAGTACTTTCAGAAAAGAAATCCTGGAGCACTACAGACCAGCGCACCCCGAGGAAAAAGCAATGGAAAGCATCACACGTACGTACCAGGGTGAGGACGAGCCAGCGAAGCAATATACGCGCGAACTTCGCAAAATGAGATTCACTACGCTTACAGAAGAGAAAAAACTGGAGTGGGTCTACCAAAAAAAAAGTAGAGTTCAAACGGTATGCTAAACGTGGAGAATGTCGAACACTAGCGGAATATCTCCGATTAGCCGAGGAATTGGAGGCCCTCCAATCACATGAACACACAACACAGCAGAAAACACAAGAAGCGTAAACGCACTGGGGTCACCAGCAACCACCTGGAATTTACTGGAGACACGCGGACAAGATGTAACACGTACGATTTACTGCTGTAACCGGAATGAAACGACGGGAAACGACAGAGGCCCATGGGATCAGAACGGGCACCCAGGGCACACACCACTCCCGCAACGTAAATATCATTCAATAGCCGACGCTTCTCGCACAAGTCAATATAGGCAACACAAGAGCTCGTGGTTCCATTGACACTGGAGCCACACGGAGTTTCATCTGCAGAGAACTAGCCAACAGAATATCCAGACACGGAAAAGAAAGCGAGTAACGAAAGCCAATAGACTAGCAGACGGAACAAACCCGACAGTCACAGAGGTACTGGAAGTACCAATACAGCTTGGGAACCAAACAAGCACAACGACAATTCTAGTCCTCGACGAGGTAATCGGAGACCTGTTACTGGGAGTAGATATCTTAGAATAGTGTTACTCCACATTAGAATGCGGAGGCATCACAGCAATAATCAAACAGAACAAGAGAAACCTACGCACGAATAAAAAGCACAAGAGACATGGATTCGGATCACTAGCAACAGGCGATTTAACAGAGGCATAGGTCCAAGAAACCCTCAAAAGGGAATTGGAGAAGATGGACCAAATCCAGGAAGTACGTCACATTGGCAACCACCAAATCTTTCTGATGCATGACCGCCCAATCAAACAAATTCGAGATAACCTCGAAACCCGACAACGCAATCAATCATAGATAAATAAGTGGACGAACTCTTGACACAAGATCTTATAGCACCCCCGCATTCCGCTTAGAGCTCGTAGTGTAGTATGCTCATATATTGGGTACACACTGTACCGCTTATATCACTATAACATTGTAGCATTTGTTTATGTCCGAATATTCCCAGCACTTCAAGTGCAAAGCAATTCGACCCACACAACAATGTTATGCACATCCTAAATGCTGAGTCGGCATGTCTGCATGCGCGGCCGACCATTCGGTTACCATGTGAGCATAACACTCTCCCTCTCATGCGCGGCCGCTGCTTGCGCCGCCTAAATACACTTACGTATACATTAACATATATATTGAGATACATAAGCGTTGGCCGCGGCGCTGCTCGTGCAGCTATATGAATTGTAAGCTAAGCCAACAATAGTCTTAAGTGAGCATTCGAGAAATGAGTCCCGATCTAAACGGACGATATAATAAAGAACAATATATCTTATAACTTTACAGTACATTCTTTTCTTGTGGTTATAAAACAAAGTCTAACATACATACACCCAACTCTACATGGCGACCGTGACATGTGCGCGAGAAGGAAGTGAGACTGTTTAATTTTTGTCTCTGTGCGCTGTGTAATTTTCGTTATTTTGGCCCCATAATGCGTAAATCGGCGAATTTGGCTAATTGAGCCAGTGCTTAACAAGTGTGGCCGTCCAATGTGGACGATGCAAGCCGATCCCTAATCCTCGGCTGTCCAAAGTTAGGCTCTTCAGAGCCGCCCTCGAAAATCGTAAATCGAAATCTCCAGCCAGATAAAAAAATAAAAACAGTAATTAGTCTGTGCGATGACCAGCACCGGCGCCGCCTGAGCCCAAAAGGCCTGGACTACAAAAAAAAAAACACGACAACAAACAACAAAATCAACAAAATGAAAAAAAAAAAAGGAAAATTGACCAGGACATGTGTGGAAGGAATGGCAAATCCTTCTGCACCAACGATGGAAACTGAAGTGTGGTAGGCATACCGCCGACTACACCAACGAAGGAAGCATATGAGTGCGGAAGGCAGCCCGCCCTCTGCACCGTCGTGACAGGAAATAGCAACAACCCCACAAGAGAAGGAAACGCATGACCTAAACATCAAAGAACTGGACAGAATACTTTGTAACCGAGCAAAGTAACGCAACAAGGGCTGCATTTATGCCAATGCCTAAGTTGCCTTTAATTATAAACTTCTAAACCCGAGCCGATGCGCGAAAGCGCTGCTCGAAAAATACTAACCACTGTTAGGCTATATACTAACAACATATAACTGATATTGATTTATATAGAGCAAAATATTGTAAATCAGTTATATGAATATTAACACAAATTTTTTTTTTCTTCCAATTTTCAATATTAATTAAATAAAATTTATGCGATTATGCCACAAGATTTAATCAACCAGATTTGAATAGCTAAATTCTTACATTTTTGTTTTATGACACTTCTTTTTTTTTCCTCTGCGTGCTCTTCAGACTTTAGAATTTCTTTTTAATTATTTTTGTTTAAATTATGGCATTTAACACGATAGAATTGGATAGCTGTCTTGAGGAAATAACTACTAAAGATCCAGAATTTAGAATGCGTGCATTAAATATTCTCCATTGCCATAAAAACTTCATTACAATCACTGAGTTCGAATATATTTATATGGAAAAGTACAATTTGGAATTTAGCCTTTTGTTTGCTTACAATAAAAAAAACAAAGGGTTTAATCCTAAATACTTTGCCATACGTCTCAGTAAAAGAGATCGTGGATTACCATTCTATACTCGGCAAGCCGGCAACTTCAACACAATGAACGAAGCAGTTTCAAAATTCGTAAACAGTTGCACAGAAGCAACTGGACAACCAAATTCGGTCCTCTACTACAACAATTATACACAGCGCGGCGGAAACCGCGGACGTGGAAGTTATAGAGGAAATTTTCGTGGTCGTGGTAACAATTATGGTTACTACAACAATATCAACCAAAACAATGGTCGCGGCAACTACAGAGGAAACTCAAGGGGTCGTGGCAACTCGAACGGAGGCTACAATAACAACAATACAGGCAATGTAAGAGTAGCCAATGAAACCTCGGGAAACTCCGAAACCTCTTTAAATGTTCAACAGTAGAAAAAGTAACGGTCCATACTATTAATCTCAGTCAGAATATATTCGTCTCATTCACCCATGTGACTACTGGAAAAGAACTTGTCTTTTTGGTAGACACAGGTGCCGAAATCTCTATAGTAAAAGAAAATTCAGATATATTTCAAAACGTACAAAATAATAAAATAATAGACATACGGGGAATAAGCCAGGAAATTACAAAATCCAAAGGCTTAACATCAATTGAAATACAGACTACCAAGTACATAATTCCACACGATTTTCATATCGTAGACTTACACTTAGCCGTCCCTTGTGATGGCATTTTAGGAATTGATTTTATTAAAAAATACAACTGTCAATTAGATTTTCAGCCATCTGAAGATTGGCTTATAATAAGACCAAACAATTTAAAATTTCCAATTTATGTTCCAATAGAATACAGTTCTGGCAATAACTCAATTCTTCTGCCAGCAAGATCACAAGTCATTAGAAAAATAAACTTAAATTCAAAAGAAGACAGTGTATTAATTCCAACTCAAGAAATTGAGCAAGGAATTTATATAGCAAGTACAATAGCTACAACACAAAATGCGTTCATAAGACTACTGAATACAACAAGCAAAGATAAAGTGGTCAGTGCAAACAATTTAAAATTCGAATCACTATTGAACTATGAAGTAGTTGAAGGAAACAAAGAAAATAGAGAAAAGTCTGTATTATCCCAATTGTCAGAAAATTTTCCCCCACAATTCAAATCCCAACTCACAAATTTATGTAAAAAATATAATGACATATTCGGATTAGAATCCGAACCAATTAGCACAAATAATTTCTACAAACAAAAACTGAGATTGAAAGATGATGAACCCGTCTACATAAAAAACTATAGAAGCCCACATGGTCAGGTGAACGAAATTCAAAAGCAAGTCGGAAAACTAATCACCGACGGGATAGTCGAACCATCAGTATCGGAATACAATAGCCCATTATTACTTGTCCCTAAAAAATCAGCTCCAGGTTCCGAAGAAAGAAAGTGGCGATTAGTAATTGACTATCGTCAGATTAATAAAAAATTATTGTCCGATAAATTTCCACTCCCTAGAATTGATGATATTTTAGACCAACTAGGTCGAGCAAAATACTTTTCATGTCTTGATTTAATGTCAGGATTTCATCAAATAGAACTTGAAAAAAGCTCAAGGGACATAACTTCCTTTTCAACGAGTAATGGCTCGTATTACCTTTTGGCTTAAAAATAGCGCCAAATTCATTTCAGAGAATGATGACTATTGCATTCTCTGGACTTGAACCTTCACAAGCATTCCTTTATATGGATGACTTAATAGTTATAGGTTGTTCCGAAAAACATATGCTTAAAAACTTAACAGACGTTTTTGAGAAATGTAGGAAATACAACCTAAAGTTACATCCACAAAAATGTTCATTCTTTATGCATGAGGTGACTTTTCTAGGTCATAAGTGCACAGATAAAGGAATACTTCCAGATGACAAGAAATATGACGTCATACTGAATTATCCAGTCCCACACGATGCATACAGCGCAAGACGTTTTGTAGCATTCTGCAATTACTACAGAAGATTCATAAAAAATTTCGCCGATTATTCACGGCACATAACACGATTATGTAAAAAGAATGTTCCTTTTGAATGGACATCTGAATGCCAAAACGCATTCGAATATTTAAAAACAAAACTTATGGAACCTACTTTGCTACAATATCCAGATTTTAGTAAAGAATTTTGTATAATTACTGATGCAAGTAAGCAAGCATGTGGAGCGGTTTTAACTCAAAACCATAACGGACTCCAACTCCCCATTGCATATGCATCAAGAGCTTTTACCAAGGGAGAAAGTAATAAGTGTACTACCGAGCAGGAACTAGCTGCAATACATTGGGCAATATTACATTTTCGACCATACATTTATGGCAAACATTTCATTATCAAAACCGATCACAGACCGTTAACATACTTGTTCTCAATGACTAACCCAAGTTCCAAACTGACACGTATGAGGCTAGAATTAGAAGAATATAACTTCACAGTTGAATATTTAAAGGGAAAAGACAATTACGTAGCTGATGCGTTATCAAGAATAACCATCAAAGAACTACAAAGTATAACCGGAAATATACATAAAGTCACTACAAGAAATCAAAGTAGACAGAAATCCTGCGCAGGAAAAAAAGGAATAGACTTGCCTAGGCAATCTATAGAAAAAGCTTCAAAGCCCAACGTATACGGAGTCATAAACAATGACGAAGTACGTAAAGTAGTGACCTTGCATGTAAAAAATATGCTATGTTTATTAAAACATGGAAAAAAAGTTACTGCAAGATATGATGTTAGCGATTTATATACCAATGGAGTCTTTGACTTAGGTCAGTTTTTCCAAAGGCTTGAGAAGCAAGCCGGTATACATCAAATCAGCCAACTCAAAGTGGCACCGTGGGAAAATATCTTTGAATACGTTTCAATAGATAATTTTAAGGAAATGGGCAATAAAACATTAAAATCATTGAGAGTAGCGCTACTCAACCCGGTGACCCTAATAAATTCTGAAAAAGAAGCAATTATGTCTACATACCATGATGAACCAATTCAAGGAGGTCATACTGGCATTTCTAAAACCTTGGCCAAGGTCAAAAGACATTACTTTTGGAAAGGAATGACTCGATATATTACAGAGTACGTACGAAAATGTCTAAAATGTCAAAAAGCGAAAATAATCACGCATACGAAGACCCCATTAACAATTACGGAAACACCGCAAACAGCTTTTGACAGGGTAATCGTGGACACGATCGGTCCACTACCTAAGTCTGAACAAGGGAATGAATACGCAGTTACTTTAATCTGCGATTTAACAAAATACCTTGTAGCAATACCAATTCAAAATAAAAGTGCAAAAACAATAGCAAAAGCTATATTCGAAGATTTTATTCTGAAGTACGGTCCAATGAAGACGTTCATTACGGACATGGGAACGGAATATAAAAATTCAATAATTGAAGATTTATGTAAAAATTTAAATATCAAAAACATAAATTCTACTGCACACCATCACCAGACTGTCGGAACAGTGGAGCGAAGCCACAGAACACTTAACGAGTTCATACGCTCATACATCTCAGTTGATAAAACAGATTGGGATGTATGGCTACAATACTTCGTATACTGCTTTAACACAACACCCTCTATGGCACATAATTATTGTCCATATGAACTAGTTTTTGGGAAAACTCCAAACTTATCAAAACTTTTCAATAGCATAGATAGAATAGAACCATTATATAATATAGAAGATTATGCTAAGGAATCTAAATTTAGATTAGAACAGGCATATAAAAGAGCCAGAATAATGCTAGAAACTAATAAACAAAAACAAAAAGATAGATACGACAAAAATAGTTTAGACTTTGAATTAAAACTAGGAGACCAGGTTTTATTAAAAAATGAAACTGGCCATAAGCTAGACTTTAAATATTCAGGACCATATATAGTAAAGAAGATAGAATCCAATAATAATATAACTATTTTAAATGCGAAAAATAAAACACAGACAGTTCATAAAGATAGATTAAAAATATTTATAGAATAGATTTTGTAGGATGGCCATTCATAAGAAAAAAAAAGGAAATAAAATAACAAAAATTTTCTTTTACCTTACTATAATGAAAATATAGGAATACAAATATACAATACATTTTATAATAAATAATAAGAAATAGTCGCATAAATTTTCAAAGTTTCAACTTCACTAAGTTTTCCAATATTTACTATATTAAACAAAAAAAAAAAAATAATAATAATAACAAAAAAAAAAAAAGAATTTTATTACTTTGCTAATTTTTATAAACATATATATATATACCTAACACAATAACTAACAAAATAACTCCATAGATTACGTTATTTTTCAAAAGGAGGGAAATGTAGTATGCTCATATATTGGGTACACACTGTACCGCTTATATCACTATAACATTGTAGCATTTGTTTATGTCCGAATATTCCCAGCACTTCAAGTGCAAAGCAATTCGACCCACACAACAATGTTATGCACATCCTAAATGCTGAGTCGGCATTTCTGCATGCGCGGCCGACCATTCGGTTACCATGTGAGCATAACACTCTCCCTCTCATGCGCGGCCGCTGCTTGCGCCGCCTAAATACACTTACGTATACATTAACATATATATTGAGATACATAAGCGTTGGCCGCGGCGCTGCTCGTGCAGCTATATGAATTGTAAGCTAAGCCAACAATAGTCTTAAGTGAGCATTCGAGAAATGAGTCCCGATCTAAACGGACGATATAATAAAGAACAATATATCTTATAACTTTACAGTACATTCTTTTCTTGTGGTTATAAAACAAAGTCTAACATACATACACCCAACTCTACAGTAGAAAAGAAAACCAAAGAAGGCCAAGGCATAGACTACAGGCAGCTGAAAGAGCACTCAGAACGAGATGCATACCCAGTACCTCGAATGGATCACATACTCAACCTGCTACGGGAGGCAAAATATATAAAATATATATATATATATAGATCTATAAAGTGGCTACTGGCAGATACACCGCTTTTACCGTACCAGGACGCGGGATGTTTCAATGGAAAGTATTGCCGTTTAGAAAGAATACAGCCCCGCCACTTTCCAAAGAGCCCACTACTTAGTCATCGATTCAGAAATGGAACCATTCGCATTCGCATACCTGGATGACATAGTGGTCATCGGACGAACGAAACGTGAACACCTGGAGAAACTGCAAAAGTGATGAGACGATTTCGCAAGGCAAGCCGAAGGATCAACACGGAGAAATGCTACTTCTTCAATGAATGCTAAAATAGCTTGGTCACTTAGTCAACGCAAGAAGCACACACACCAATCCGGAAAAAAAGGGCACGAAGCTTAAATGGAACAAGGAGACAAAGGAGGCAACCAAAAACTTGAAGAAAGCTATATCAGAAGCACCAGTCCTAAAGTGCCCTGACTTTGGCAAGACCTTTTTACTCCAGACGGACGCCAGTAACTGCGGATCAAGAGCAATTCTGACATAAGAGGCGAACAGGTCATCTCATACAAAATCGGCATCCAGAAAATATGGATGTACTGGAGGGATATCACTTCGTCGTCATCACAGAACAGCAAGCCAGATGGGCATTGGCAATGCAGACATACTCTTTAAAGGTACGTTACCGAAAAGGAAAGCTCTATGCCTGTTCAGAAGCAGGGACAGATTAAGCAGTAATGGAAGGAAAGCTATATAGACATCTACCGTCAAGGGCCGCGCACGAAGACTAGTAACCGTAGAAACTATGCGAGGCAAGGAAGCAATGGAAACAGGTTGTGAGAGAAAACCACAGCGATGCAACGGCATGTCATCTAGGGATAATAACTAAGCACCAGATAATGGTGTCAAACTACTGGCAAGGAATGCGCAGGGATATACAGCGGTACGTACGACGCTGCGAAGCATGCTTATGTTAAAAGACTTCACAATAACAGGCGGCGGGAAAAATGCTGACACAAATTGCAAAGGCAACTTGGGAAACCCTCTGCACAGCCTTCGTTGGCCCACTACTAATATCTAGCCACGGCAACAACATGCTACTGGTGGTCTTCGACCATTTCTCGGGTGGAATAAGCAGCCGTAAGAAAGAAACGACGGAAATCGTGATAAAGGTACTACGGGAGCCAATCCTAGCACGGTATGGAGCACCGAAACTTATCTCGGACAACACCTACCAGGTGGAATCACAACTTCAAAAAATAGCAGAAACAAGCACGTAGGCACATCGGAACATGGGAAAGGCAGCACAAAACCCGGCCAGTGCATATACCCTACGAAAGATGGACTGGAGGCCCAAGATAGGAGATCTCGTATGCGAACAACAAGACCCATTTCCCAAAGCGGCTATTGGGTTCGCAGCCAAGCTAGCACCAAGATACGAAGTCCCAGGTCATTCGTTCCAGGATGGACAACAAATTAAAAATCTGACTCGCAAAGTACAGGGAGCGCCTAGGGCACTTGAGGCTGTGGACTTGGCAGGCCCAACAGGAGTAAGGACCGACCAGGGCAGCACCAGTCGGAAGACAGGCACCAGCCCGAAAAGGCATATCATCAAACACCCCGACGACGACACAGCAGACACATGGCAACGAAGAAGGACAACTGAACAAAGAACGATTAGTACAAGGAAAAAATAGCCCAAACCACCGATCAATATTCCCCAAACCAATGACAACAACCGGGACAAAGACAAACTGGGTGACCCCAAGACGCCTCTCCACACTATAGTATCCTTGCGTGAAACCGATAGACTTTTCGGAGAATACAGACAAGGAGTGGGAGCCGAAGCAACCGGCATCTCAGTAAGTTCCTCCCAGAAGTCACTTTTCCAGTTCCCGACTACAGGCAGCTGAACGAGCACTCAGAACGAGATGCATACCCAATACCTCGAATGGATCACATGCTCAACCAGCTACGGGAGGCAAAATATATAAGCACACTGATCTATAAAGTGGCTACTGGCAGAGACCGATGGAGGAAAATAGTAAACTGTACACCGCTTTTACCGTACCAGGACGCGGGCTGTTTCAATGGAAAGTAATGCCGTTTAGATAAAATACAGCCCCCGGCCCTTTCCAAAGAACCCTCTACTTAGTCATCGAACCAGAGATGGAACCATTCGCATTCGCATACCTGGATGACATAGTGGTCAACGGACGAACGAAACGTGAACACCTGAAGAAACTGCAAGAAGTGATGAGGCGATTTCGCAAACCTAAGGATCAACACGGAGAAATGCTACTTCTTCAAAGTATGCTAAAATAGCTTAGTCACTTAGTCAACGCAAGAGGCATACACACAATATGCCAATCCCACAGGCGACGAAGCAAGTACATATGTTCCTGGGGGTAGCCTCATCGTACAGAAGGTTCCTTCCTAACTTCACAGAACTGGCGCTACCGCTATACAACCTGGTCAAGAAGGGTACGAAGTTTAAATGGAACAAGGGGACAGAGGAGGCAACCAAAAACTTGAAGAAAGCTCTATCAGAAGCACCAGTCCTCAAGTGTCCTTACTTTGGCAAGACCTTTATACTCCAGAAGGACGTCAGTAACTGCGGTCATCTCATACAAACACGCATCAAAAAAAAAGAGGATTTACTAGAGGCATATTACTTCGTCGTCAACGCTAAAAGACTGCACAATAACAGGCGGCGAGAAAAATGCTTATACAAATAGCAAAGGCACCTTGGGAAACCCTCTGCATAGACTTCGTTGTCCCACTACCGATATCTAGCCACGGAAACAACATGCTACTGGTGGTCTTCGACAAGTTCTCGAAATGGGTAGAACTAGCAGACGTCAGAAAGAAACGACGGAAATCGTGATAAACACGGTATGGAGCACCGATAAAACTTATCTCGGACAACGCCTACCAGAAAGCCTGTCCAACGAAACCACACCCGGGTCCGGAATAGTGGAGGAGACTATGGAATCTAGACTTCAAAAAATAGTAGAGACCAGCAAGTTGGCACATCGGAACATGGAAAATGCAGCACAGGTCATCCGTTACAGGATCGACAACAAATTAAAAAACTGACTCGCAAAGGACAGAGAGCGCCTGGAGCGCTTGAACCAGCATCGGCGTCGGGTAATTACACTCGAGGCTGTGGACTTGGCAGGCCCAGCAGGAGTACGGACCGACCCGCACCAGTCGGGATACAGGCACCAGCCCGAGAAGGAATATCATCAAACACCCCGACGACGACACAGCAGACACATGGCAACGAAGAAGGCCAACGGAGAAAAGAACGACGAGTACAAGGAAAAAATAGCCCAAGCCACCAATCAATATCCCCCAAACCAATGACAACAACCGGGACAAAGCGCCACCAACTTGATTTCTAGCGCCCAAAGACAAATTGGGTGACCCCAAGACGCCTCTCCACACTAGAGTATCCTTGCGTAAAACCGATAGACTTTTCGCAGAATACAGACGAGGAGTGGGAGCCGAAGCAACCGGAATCTCAGTTCCCGACCCGGAAACTATACGGAATAAACGGCAGGTCGGAACTAACGATGCCCAGCAGGTCGAAGCTTACGATGCCCTACACTCCCACATCCCACGAGAAAACCAATTAGATCGTTTCTCCCAACGACCCAGAGCCCTACGTCCCCGACGTACTCGAACGACGATATAGTGCCAAACCGGCCATTCCACAGCACCAACACGCGGAGCAAGCAATGCGCAACCGACCATCCCACAATACCAACACGAAGGAGCTAGCGCTGCGCAATCGGTCACCCCACAGCGCCAACACGACAGAGCAAGCAGTGAGCAACCGACCATTCCGCAGCGCTTATGTAACTAAGCAAGCAGTTACACATCTCGGTCTTTCCGTAGCACCGACGCGACAAACAGTACTTAGGCACCTAAAAATCGACATTATACTTTTGTTTTATCCAACCGTAGAAAATATAAGTATATTGCGTTCTTTCTCTGTGTCATTATTGGGGAAAGAAAGGTAAACCGATCTATAGAGAAAATAAATTTCTGTCTCGAACCCTGGCCACTGCGAGCTATACCGCCTACCGAAACAGGGTCGTTACAATGGCGCCCGAGCAAATGAAAGACAATTGACAGTAACCTCGAATAAGAACACCAAAGTCCGTTTACCCTCTTCCTCAACACAACACAAAATAAACTCAATGGCAGACAATTTAACTCGAGGCTGAATAAGCAACACCAATAAAGCCCAACTGGAAGCCTATCTGATAGAATTTAAAATCAAGCCAGACGTACTGTGCGAGGACTTGCGGAGGCAGATGTCGGAGTTCATAAAGAACGGCAACCACAGCGAGGGAACTATCAAACGCCTTCCATTCTTCTTCTACCCTACCGTAAAAATAAACCAGTACCCAAACCCACAAGGATCGACGGGAATAAAGTGAACAGAATGGGAGTAATACGAAGTTGGGGAGAAGAATACGAAGGCACTGGCGACTTGGCAGAGTTCATAAGCAGAACGAAGGAATAAGCTGAGGCTTACGGGATAGAACTCGATCACGCAGCGTGACCCATGGTATTATTACTCAGAGGCTGTGCCTTGGACTGGTGGAACACCCACCCAACCCCAATGCATTCATGGAGTATTTTCAGAAAAGAAATCCTGGAGTACTACAGACCAGCGAACCACGAGGAAAAAGCAATGGAAGGGTGACGACGAGCCAGCGAAGCAATATACGCGCGAACTCCGCAAAATCATGAGATTCACTACGTTTACAGAAGAGAAAAAACTGGAGTGGGTCTACCGAAAAAAACGAGTAGAGTTCAAACGGTATGCTAAACGTGGAGAATATCGAACACTAGCGAAATATCTCCGATTAGCCGAGGAATTCGAGGCCCTCCAATCACAGGAACACACAAGACAGCAAAAAACACAACAAGCGGAAACGCACTGGGGTCACCAGCAACCACCTTTAATTTACTGCAGACACGCGGACAAGATGAAACACGTACGATTTACTGCTGTAACCGGAATGAAACGACGGGAAACGACAGAGGCCCATGGGATCAGAACGGGCACCCAGGGAACACACCACTCCCGCAACGCAAATATCATTCAATAGCCGTCGCACAAGTCAATATAGGCAACACAGGAGCTCGCGGTGCCATTGACACTGGAGCCACACGGAGTTTCATCTGCAGAGAACTAGCCAACAGAATATCCAGACACGGGAAAAGAAAGCGAGTAACCGAAGCCAATAGACTAGCAGACGGAACAAACAGGACAGTCATAGGGGAACTGGAAGTAACAATACAGCTTGGGAACAAAACAAGCACAACGACACTGCTAGTCCTCGACGAGGTAATCGGAGACCTGCTACTGGGAGTAGATATCTTTGAACAGTGTAACTCCACATTAGAATGCGGAGGCATCACAGCAATAATCAAACAGAAAAAGAGAAACCAACGCACGAATAAAAAGCAGAAGAGACATGGCATCGGATCACTAGCAACAGGCGATTTAACAGAGGCATAGGTTCAAGAAACCCTCAAAAGGGAATTGGAGAATAGACTTTTCGGATAATACAGACGAGGAGTGGAAGCCGAAGCAACCGGCATCTCAGTAAGTTCCTCCCAGAAGTCACTTTTCCGGCTCCCGAACCGGAAGCTATACGGAATAAACGGCAGGTCGAAACTAACGATGCCCGGCAGGTCGTAGCTGACGATGCCCTACACTCCCACATCCCACTAGAAAACCAAGTAGATCGTTTCTCCCAACGACCCAGAACACTACGTCCCCGACGTACTCGAACGACAATATAGTGACAAAGCGGCCATTCCACAGCACCAACACGCGGAGCAAGCAATGCGCAACCGACCATCCCACAGCATTGAGCAACCGACCATTCCGCAGCGCTTATGTAACTAAGCAAGCAGTTACACATTTCGGTCTTTCCGTAGCACCGACGCGACAAACAGTACTTAGCTATGCACTTCCGCAGCGCCGACGTCTCAGAGGCACCTAAAAATCGACATTATACTTTTGTTTTATCCAACCGTTGAAAATACAAGTTTATTGCTTTCCTTCTTTGTGTCATTATTGGGGAAAGGAAGGTAAACCGATCTATAGGGAAAATAAATTTCTGTCTCGAACCCCGGCCACGGCGAGCTATACCGCCTACCGAAACAGGGTCGTTACAATGGCGCCCGAGCAAATGAAAGACAATTGACAGTAACCTCGAATAAGAACACCAAAGATCGTTAACCCTCTTCCTCAACACAACACAAAATAAACACAATGGCAAACAATTTAACTCGAGGCTGAATAAGCAACACCAATAAAGCCCAACTGGAAGCCTATCTGATAGAATTTAAAATCAAGCCAGACGTACTGTGCGAGGACTTGCGGAGGCAGATGTCGGAGTTCATAAAGAACGGCAACCACAGCGAGGGAACTATCAAACGCCTTCCATTCTTCTTCTACCCTACCGTAAAAATAAACCAGTACCCAAACCCACAAGGATCGACGGGAATAAAGAGACCACAATGGGAGTAATACGAAGTTGGGGAGAAGAATACGAAGGCACTGGCGACTTGGCAGAGTTCATAAGCAGAACGGAGGAATTATCCCAGGCTTACTGGATAGAACTCGATCACGCAGCGGGAGCCATGCTATTATTACTCAGAGGCTGTGCCTTGGACTGGTGGAACACCCACCCAACCCCAATGCATTCATGGAGTACTTTCAGAAAAAATATCCTGGAGTACTACAGACCAGCGGACCACGAGGAAAAAGCAATGGAAAGCATCACACGTAGGCACCAGGGTAAGAATGAGCCAGCGAAGCAATATACACGCGAACTCCGCAAAATCATGAGATTTACTACGCTTACAGAAGAGAAAAAACTGGAATGGGTCTACCGAAAAAAACGAGTAGAGTTCAAACGGTATGCTAAACGTGGAGAATGTCGAACACTAGCGAAATATCTCCGAATAGCCGAGGAATTCGAGGCCCTCCAATCACAGGAACAAACAACACAGCAAAAAAACACAACAAGCGGAAACGCACTGGGGTCACCAGCAACCACCTGGAATTTACTGGAGACACGCGGACAAGATGGAACACGTACGATTTTCTGCTGTAACCGGAATGAAACGACGGGAAACGACAGAGGCCCATAGGATAAGAACGGGCACCCAAGGCACACACCACTCCCGCAACACAAATATCATTCAATAGCCGACGCTTGCTCGCACGAGTCAATATAGGCAACACAGGAGCTCGCGGTGCCATTGACACTGGAGTCACACGGAGTTTCATCTGCAGAAAACTAGCCAACAGAATATCCAGACACGGAAAAAGAAAGCGAGTAACCGAAGCCAATAGACTAGCAGACGGAACAAACCCGACAGTCACAGAGGTACTGGAAGTACCAATACAGCTTGGGAACCAAACAAGCACAACGACACTGCTAGTCCTCGACGAGGTAAGCGGATCACTAGCAACAGGCGATTTAACAGAGGCATAGGTCCAAGAAACCCTCAAAAGGGAATTGGAGATGATGGGCCAAATCCAGGAAGTACGTCACAATCTTTATGAAGCATGACCACCCAATCAAACAGATTCGAGATGCCCTCGAAACCCGACAACGCAATCAATCATAGATAAATAAGTGGACGAACTCTTGGCACAAGACCTCATAGCACCCCCGCATTCCGCTTACAGCTCGTAGAAAAGAAAACCAAGGAATTGAGACTATGCATAGACTACAGGCAGCTGAACGAGCACTCAGAGCGAGATGCATACCCAGTACCTCGAATTGATCATATACTCAATCAGCTAAGGAAGCCAAAATATATAAGCACACTAGATCTATAAAGTGGCTACTGGCAGATACCGATGGACGAAAATAGTAAACAGTATACCGCTTTTGCCGTACCAGGATGCGGGCTGTTTCAATGGAAAGTATTGCCCCTTTCCAGAGAGCCCTCTACTTAGTCATCGGACCAGAGATGGAACCATTCGCATTCGCATACCTGGATGACATAGTGGAGAAACTGCAAGAAGTGATGAGACGATTTCGCAAGGCAAACCTAAGGATCAACACGGAGAAATGCTACTTCTTCAATGAATGCTAAAATAGCTTGGTCACTTAGTCAACGCAAGAAGCACACACACCAATCCGGAAAAAAAGCCGCAGTTCTCAACATGCCAAGCCCACAGACGACGAAGCAAGTACGCAGCTTCCTGGGGGTAGTCTCATGGAACATGAGGTGCGTTCCTAACTTCACAGAACTGGCGCAACCGATTTACAACCTGGTCAAGCAGGGTACGAAGCTTAAATGGAACAAGAAGACAAAGTAGGCAACCAAAAACTTGAAGAAAGCTCTATCAGAAGCACCAGTCCTAAAGTGCCCAGACTTTAGCAAGACCTTTGTACTCCAGACGGACGCCAGTAACTGCGGATCGGGAGCAATTCTGACGCAAGAGGCGTCATCTCATACGAACACGGCATCCAGAAAATGAGGATGTACTGGAGGGATATCACTTCGTCGTCATCACTGACAACCAAGCAAGATGGGCATTGGCAATGCAGATATACTCTTTAGAGGTACGCTACCGAAAAGGAAAGCTCAATGTCTGTCCAGAAGCATGGACAGATTACGCAGTAATGGAAGGAAAGCTATATAGACATCTACCGTCATGGTCCGCAGACGAAGACACGCAACCGTGGAAACTATGCGAGGCACAGAACCAATGGGAACAGGTTGTGAGAAAAAACCACAGCGATGCAACGGCATGTCATTTAGGGATAATAACTAAGCACCAGAAAATGGTGTCAAACTACTGGCAAGGAATGCGCAGGGATATACAGCGGTACGTACGACCATGCGAAACATGCTTACGTTAAAAGACTTCACAATAACAGGCGGCGGGAAAAATGCTGACACAAATTGCAAAGGCACCTTGGGAAACCCTCTGCATAGCCTTCGTTGGCCCACTACCAATATCTAGCCACGGCAACAACATGCTACTGGTGGTCTTCGACAATTTCTCGAAATGGGTGGAACTAGCAGCCGTCAGAAAGAAACGACGGAAATCGTGATAAAGGTATTACGAGAGCCAATCCTAACACGGTATGGAGCACCGAAACTTATCTCGGACAACACCTACCAGGTGGAATCACAACTTAAAAAAATAGCAGAAACAAGCACGTTGGCACATCGGAACATGGGAAAGGTAGCACAAAACCCGGCCAGTGCATATACCCTACGAAAGATGGACTGGAGGCCCAAGATAGGAGATCTCGTATGCTAACAACAAGACCCATTTCCCAAAGCGGCTATTGGGTTCGCAGCCAAGCTAGCACCAAAATACGAAGTCCCAGGTCATCCGTTCCAGGATGGACAACAAATTAAAAATCTGACTCGCAAAGTACAGGGAGCGCCTGGAGCGCTAGAACCGGCAGCGGCGTCGGGTAATTACACTCGAGGCTGTGGACTTGGCAGGCCCAGCAGGAGTAAGGACCGACCAGGGCAGCACCAGTCGGGATACAGGCACCAGCCCGAGAAGGCATATCATCAAACACCCCGACGACGACACAGCAGACACATGGCAACGGAAAAGGACAACAGAACAAAAAACGACGAGTACAAGGAAAAAATAGCCCAAACCACCGATCAATATCCCCCCAACCAAGGACAACAACCGGGACAATGCGCCACCAACTCGATTTTCAGCGCCCAAAGACAAATTGGGTGACCCCAAGACGCCTCTTCACACTAGAGTAACCTTGCGTGAAACCGATAGACTTTTCGCAGAATACAGACGAGGAGTGGGAGCCGAAGCAACCGGCATCTCAGCAAGTTCCTCCCAGAAGTCACTTTTCCAGTTCCCGACCCGGAAACTATACGAAATAAACGGCAGGTCGGAACTAACGATGCCCAGCAGGTCGAAGCTTACGATGCCCTACATTCCCACATCTCACTAGAAACCCAAGTAGATCGGTTCTGCCAACGACCCAGAACACTAAGTCCCCGACGTACTCGAACGACGATGAAGTGCCAAACCGGCCATTCCACAGCACCAACACGCGGAGCAAGCTATGCGCAACCGACCATCCCACAATACCAACACGAAGGAGCTAGCGCTGCGCAATCGGTCACCCCATAGCGCCAACACGACGGAGCAAGCAGTTACACATCTCGATCTTTCCGTAGCACCGACGCGACAAACAGTACTCAGCTATGCACTTCCGCAGCGCCGACGTCTCAGAGGCACCTAAGAATCGACATTATACTTTTGTTTTATCCAACCGTAGAAAATATAAGTATACTGCGTTCTTTCTCTGTGTCATTATTAGGGAAAGGAACCGATCTATAGGGAAAATAAATTTCTGTCTCGAAACAGGGTCGTTACAATGGCGCCCGAGCAAATGAAAGACAATTGACAGTAACCTCGAATAAGAACACCAAAGTCCGTTTACCCTCTTCCTCAACACAACACAAAATAAACAAAATGGCAGACAATTTAACTCGAGGCTGGATAAGCAACACCAATAAAGCCCAACTGCAAGCCTATCTGATAGAATTCAAAATCAAGCCAGACGTACTGTGCGAGAATTTGCGGAGGCAGATGTCGGAGTTCATAAAGAACGGCAACCACAGCAATGGAACTATCAAGCGCTTTCCATTCTTCTTCTACCCTACCGAAAAAAAAACCAGTACCCAAACCCACAAGGATCGACGGGAAAAAAGTGACCACAGTGGGAGTAATACGAAGTTGGGGAGAAGATTACGAAGGCACTGGCGACTTGGCAGAGTTCATAAGCAGACCGGAGGAATTAGCCGAGGCTTACGGGTTAGAACTCGATCACGCAGCGGGAGCCATGGTTTTATTACTCAGAGGCTGTGCCTTGGACTGGTGGAACACCCACCCAACCCCAATGCCATCAATTTACTTTCAGAAAAGAAATCCTGGAGTACTACAGACCAGCGGACCACAAGTGGCTGCTGGCAGATACCGATGGAGGAAAATAGTAAGCTGTACACCGCTTTTACCGTACCAGGACGCGGGCTGTTTCAATGGTAAGTAATGCCGTTTAGATAGAATACAGCCGCCGGCCCTTTCCAAAGAGCCCTCTACTTACTCATAGGACCAGAGATGGAACCATTCGCATTCGCATACCTGGATGACATAGTGGTCATCGGACGAACGAAACGTTAACACCTGGGGAAACTGCAAGAAGTGATGAGGCGATTACGAAAGGCAAACCTAAGGATCAACACGGAGAAATGCTACTTCTTCAAAGTATGCTAAAATAGCTTGGTCACTTACTCAACGCAAGAGGCACACACACCGATCCGGAAAAAATTGCCGCAATCCTCAACATGCCAAGCCCACAGACGAAGAAGCAAGTACACAGCTTCCTGGGGGTAGCCTCATGGTACAGGAGGTTCGTTGCTAACTTCACAGAACTGGCGCTACCGCTATACAACCTGGTCAAGAAGGGTACGAAGTTTAAATGGAACAAGGAGACAGACAACCAAAAACTTGAAGAAAGCTCTATCAGAAGCACCAGTCCTCAAGTGCCCTTACTTTGGCAAGACCTTTTTACTCCAGACGGACGTCAGTAACTGCGGTCATCTTATACGAACACGGCAATTGAGGATTTACTAGAGGGATTTTACTTCGTCGTCAACGCTAAAACAATAACAGGCGGCGAGATAAATGCTTATACAAATAGCAAAGGCACCTTGGAAAACCCTCTGCATAGACTTCGTTGTCCCACTACCGATATCTAGCCACGGAAACAACATGCTACTGGTGGTCTTCGACAAGTTCTCGAAATGGGTAGAACTAGCAGACGTCAGAAAGAAACGACGGAAATCGTGATAAACACGGCATGGAGCACCGATAAAACTTATCTCGGACAACGCCTACCAGAAAGCCTGTCCAACGAAACCACACCACAGACTATGGAATCTAGACTTCAAAAAATAGTAGAGACCAGCAAGTTGGCACATCGGAACATGGGAAATGCAGCACAGGTCATCCGTTACAGGATCGACAACAAATTAAACAAGAAAGAAAGCAAACTTCGGCAAGCCGAAGTTCATATACCCTTGCAGCTATCGCAAGAATTAAATATTTTTGAAAACATTAAAATTATGATTTACTTGCGTATATGTTTAAAAACATTGAAGCTATGACGATTTGCAGCTTAATTATTTGATTGTTATTTTATATATTTTTAATATTTGTATGGGAGCTATATGATATAGTCGTCCGATTTTGATGAAATTTAAACCATAATTCTGAAATATTTAACCATTGCTATATGTCGAAGAACTAAACAAAAAATTAAAAAACAGCAAAGTTATAATTTTTTTTAATTATTTTTCTGATTGTTCCTATGGGAGCTATATGCTATAGTCGTCCGATTTTGACGAAATTTTAACCATAATTCTGAAATATTTAACCATTGCTTTATGTCGAAGAACAAAACAAAAAATTAAAAAACAGCAAAGTTATAATTTTTTTTCAATTATTTTTCCGATTGTTCCTATGGGAGCTATATGCTATAGTCGTCCGATTTTGATGAAATTTAAACCATAATTCTGAAATATTTAACCATTGCTATATGTCGAAGAACTAAACAAAAAATTAAAAAACAGCAAAGTTATAATTTTTTTTCAATTATTTTTCCGATTGTTCCTATATGCTATAGTCGTCCGATCCGGCTCGTTCCGACTTATATACTACCTGCAATAGAAAGACAACTTTTGGGAAAGTTTCATGCAGATAGCTTTAAAACTGAGAGACTAGTTTGCATATAAACGGACGGACAGACGGACAGACAGACGGACAGACGGACGGACAGACGGACATGGCTAGAGTGACTCTACTAGTGATGCTGATCAAGAATATATATACTTTATAGGGTCGGAAACGTCTCCTTCACCGCGTTGCAAACTTCTGACTGAAATTATAATACCCTCTGCAAGGGTATAAAAACTGACTCGCAAAGGACAGGGAGCGCCTGGAGCGCTTGAACCAGCAGCGGCGTCGGATAATTACACTTGAGGCTGTGGACTTGGCAGGCCCAGCAGAAGTAAGGACCGACCAGGGCAGCACCAGTCGGGATACAGGCACCAGCCCGAGAAGGAATATCATCAAACACCCCAACGACGACACAGCAGACACATGGCAACGAAGAAGGCCAACGGAAAAAAGAACGACGAGTACAAGGAAAAAATAGCCCAAACCACCAATCAATATCCCCCAAACCAATGACAACAACCGGGACAAAGCGCCACCAACTTGATTTCTAGCGCCCAAAGACAAATTGGGTGACCCCAAGACGCCTCTCCACACTAGAGTATCCTTGCGTAAAACCGATAGACTTTTCCCAGAATACAGACGAGGAGTGGGAGCCGAAGCAACCGGAATCTCAGTTCCCGACCCGGAAACTATACGGAATAAACGGCAGGTCGGAACTAACGATGCCCAGCAGGTCGAAGCTTACGATGCCCTACAATCCCACATCCCACTAGAAAACCAATTAGATCGTTTCTCCCAACGACCCAGAACCCTACGTCCCCGACGTACTCGAACGACGATATAGTGCCAAACCGGCCATTCCACAGCACCAACACGCGGAGCAAGCAATGCGCAACCGACCATCCCACAATACCAACACGAAGGAGCTAGCGCTGCGCAATCGGTCACCCCACAGCGCCAACACGACAGAGCAAGCAGTGAGCAACCGACCATTCCGCAGCGCTTATGTAACTAAGCAAGCAGTTACACATCTCGGTCTTTCCGTAGCACCGACGCGACAAACAGTACTTAGCTATGCACTTCCGCAGCGCCGACGTCTCAGAGGCACCTAAAAATATAAGTATATTGCGTTCTTTCTCTGTGTCATTATTGGGGAACGGAAGGTAAACCGATCTATAGGGAAAATAAATTTCTGTCTCGAACCCCGGCCATGGCGAGCTATACCGCCTACCGAAACAGGGTCGTTACAATGGCGCCCGAGCAAATGAAAGACAATTGACAGTAACCTCGAATAGGAACACCAAAGTTCGTTTACCCTCTTCCTCAACACAACACAAAATAAACTCAATGGCAGACAATTTAACTCGAGGCTGGATAAGCAACACCAATAAAGCCCAACTGGAAGCCTATCTGATAGAATTTAAAATCAAGCCAGACGTACTGTGCGAGGATTTGCGGAGGCAGATGTCGGAGTTCATAAAGAACGGCAACCACAGCGAGGGAACTATCAAACGCCTTCCATTCTTCTTCTACCCTACCGTAAAAATAAACCAGTACCCAAACCCACAAGGATCGACGGGAATAAAGTGAACAGAATGGGAGTAATACGAAGTTGGGGAGAAGAATACGAAGGCACTGGCGACTTGGCAGAGTTCATAAGCAGAACGAAGGAATAAGCTGAGGCTTACGGGATAGAACTCGATCACGCAGCGTGACCCATGGTATTATTACTCAGAGGCTGTGCCTTGGACTGGTGGAACACCCACCCAACCCCAATGCATTCATGGAGTATTTTCAGAAAAGAAATCCTGGAGTACTACAGACCAGCGAACCACGAGGAAAAAGCAATGGAAGGGTGACGACGAGCCAGCGAAGCAATATACGCGCGAACTCCGCAAAATCATGAGATTCACTACGCTTACAGAAGAGAAAAAACTGGAGTGGGTCTACCGAAAAAAACGAGTAGAGTTCAAACGGTATGCTAAACGTGGAGAATGTCGAACACTAGCGAAATATCTCCGAATAGCCGAGGAATTCGAGGCCCTCCAATCACAGGAACAAACAACACAGCAAAAAACACAACAAGCGGAAACGCACTGGGGTCACCAGCAACCACCTTTAATTTACTGGAGACACGCGGACAAGATGGAACACGTACAATTTACTGCTGTAACCGGAATGAAACTACGGGAAACGACAGAGGCCATGGGATCAGAACGGGCACCCAGGGAACACACCACTCCCGCAACGCAAATATCATTCAATAGCCGTCGCACAAGTCAATATAGGCAACACAGGAGCTCGCGGTGCCATTGACACTGGAGCCACACGGAGTTTCATCTGCAGAGAACTAGCAAACAGAATATCCAGACACGGGAAAAGAAAGCGAGTAACCGAAGCCAATAGACTAGCAGACGGAACAAACAGGACAGTCATAGGGGAACTGGAAGTAACAATACAGCTTGGGAACCAAACAAGCACAACGACACTGCTAGTCCTCGATGAGGTAATCGGAGACCTGCTACTGGGAGTAGATATCTTTGAACAGTGTAACTCCACATTAGAATGCGGAGGCATCACAGCAATAATCAAACAGAAAAAGAAAAACCAACGCACGAAGAAAAAGCAGAAGAGACATGTCATCGGATCACTAGCAACAGGCGATTTAACAGAGGCATAGGTCCAAGAAACCCTCAAAAGGGAATTTGAGAATAGACTTAACGGAGAATACAGACGAGGAGTGGAAGCCGAAGCAACCGGCATCTCAGTAAGTTCCTCCCAGAAGTCACTTTTCCGGCTCCCGACCCGGAAGATATACGGAATAAACGGCAGGTCGAAACTAACGATGCCCTGCAGTTCGTAGCTGACGATGCCCTACACTCCCACATCCCACTAGAAAACCAAGTAGATCGTTTCTCCCAACGACCCAGAACACTACGTCCCCGGCTTGGCAGAGTTCATTAGCAGAACGGATGAATTAGCCGAGGCTTACGGGATAAAACTCAATCAGTTCATAAGCAAAACGGAGGAATTATCCCAGGCTTACTGGACAGAACTCGATCACGCAGCGGGAGCCATGGTATTATTACTCAGAGGCTGTGCCTTGGACTGGTGGAACACCCACCCAACCCCAATGCATTCATGGAGTATTTTCAGAAAAGAAATCCTGGAGTACTACAGACCAGCGAACCACGAGGAAAAAGCAATGGAAGGGTGACGACGAGCCAGCGAAGCAATATACGCGCGAACTCCGCAAAATCATGAGATTCACTACGTTTACAGAAGAGAAAAAACTGGAGTGGGTCTACCGAAAAAAACGAGTAGAGTTCAAACGGTATGCTAAACGTGGAGAATATCGAACACTAGCGAAATATCTCCGATTAGCCGAGGAATTCGAGGCCCTCCAATCACAGGAACAAACAACACTGCAAAAAACACAACAAGCGGAAACGCACTGGGGTCACCAGCAACCACCTGGAATTTACTGGAGACACGCGGACAAGATGGAACACGTACGATTTTCTGCTGTAACCGGAATGAAACGACGGGAAACGACAGAGGCCCATAGGATCAGAACGGGCACCCAAGGCACACACCACTCCCGCAACACAAATATCATTCAATTGCCGACGCTTGCTCGCACAAGTCAATATAGGCAACACAGGAGCTCGCGGTGCCATTGACACTGGAGCCACACGGAGTTTCACCTGCAGAGAACTAGCAAACAGAATATCCAGACACGGGAAAAGAAAGCGAGTAACCGAAGCCAATAGACTAGCAGACGGAACAAACCGGACAGTCACAGAGGCACTGGAATTACCAATACAGCTTGGGAAACAAGCAAGCACAACGACACTGCTAGTCCTCGACGAGGTAATCGGAGACCTGCTAGTGGGAGTAGTATTAGAATAGTGTAACTCCACATTAGAATGCGGAAGCATCACAGCAATAATCTAAAAGAACAAGAGAAACCTACTCACGAATAAAAAGCACAAGAGACATTGCATCGGATCACTAGCAACAGGCGATTTAACAGAGGCATAGGTCCAAGAAACCCTCAAAAGGGAATTGGAGATGATGGGCCAAATCCAGGAAGTACGTCACAATCTTTATGAAGCATGACCACCCAATCAAACAGATTCGAGATACCCTCGAAACCCGACAACGCAATCAATCATAGATAAATAAGTGGACGAACTCTTGGCACAAGACCTCATAGCACCCCCGCATTCCGCTTACAGCTCGACGAAACGAAAACCAAGGAATGGAGACTATGCATAGACTACAGGCAGCGGAACGAGCACTCAGAACGAGATGCATACCCAGTACGTCGAATGGATCACATACTCAACCAGCTACGGGAGGCAAAATATATAAGCACACTAGATCTATAAAGTGGCTACTGGCAGATACCGATGGACGAAAATAGTAAACAGTATACCGCTTTTGCCGTACCAGGATGCGGGCTGTTTCAATGGAAAGTATTGCCCCTTTCCAGAGAGCCCTCTACTTAGTCATCGGACCAGAAATGGAACCATTCGCATTCGCATACCTGGATGACATAGTGGAGAAACTACAAGATGTGACGAGACGATTTCGCAAGGCAAACCTAATGATCAACACGGAGAATGCTACTTCTTCAATGAATGCTAAAATAGCTTGGTCACTTAGTCAACGCAAGAAGCACACACACCAATCCGGAAAAAAAGCCGCAATTCTCAACATGCCAAGCCCACAGACGACGAAGCAAGTACGCAGCTTCCTGGGGGTAGTCTCATGGAACATGAGGTGCGTTCCTAACTTCACAGAACTGGCGCAACCGATATACTACCTGGTCAAGCAGGGTACGAAGCTTAAATGGAACAAGGAGACAAAGTAGGCAACCAAAAACTTGAAGAAAGCTCTATCAGAAGCACCAGTCCTAAAGTGCCCAGACTTTAGCAAGACCTTTGTACTCCAGACGGACGCCAGTAACTGCGGATCGGGAGCAATTCTGACGCAAGAGGCGTCATCTCATACGAACACGGCATCCAGAAAATGAGAATGTACTGGAGGGATATCACTTCGTCGTCATCACTGACAACCAAGCCAGATTGGCATTGGCAATGCAGATATACTCTTTAGAGGTACGCTACCGAAAAGGAAAGCTCAATGTCTGTCAGAAGCATGGACAGATTACGCAGTAATGGAAAGAAAGCTATATAGACATCTACCGTCATGGTCCGCAGACGAAGACACGCAACCGTGGAAACTATGCGAGGCACAGAACCAATGGGAACAGGTTGTGAGAGAAAACCACAGCGATGCAACGGCATGTCATCTAGGGATAATAACTAAGCACCAGAAAATGGTGTCAAACTACTGGCAAGGAATGCGCAGGGATATACAGCGGTACGTACGACCATGCGAAACATGCTAACGTTAAAAGACTTCACAATAACAGGCGGATGGAAAAATGCTGACACAAATTTATGGCACCTTGGGAAACCCTCTGCATAGACTTCGTTGGCCCACTACCAATATCTAGCAACGGCAACAACATGCTACTGGTGGTCTTCGACAATTTCTCGAAATGGGTGGAACTAGCAGCCGTCAGAAAGAAACGACGGAAATCGTGGTAAAGGTACTACGAGAGCAAATCCTAACACGGTATGGAGCACCGAAAAAACTTATCTCGGACAACACCTACCAGGTGGAATCACGACTTCAAAAAATAGTAGAAACAAGCACGTTGGCACATCGGAACATGGGAAAGGCAGCACAAGACCATGCCAGTGCATATGACCTACGAAAGATGGACTGGAGGCTCAAGATAGGAGATCTCGTATGGAAACAACAAGACCCATTTTCCAAAGCGACTATTGGGTTCGCAGCGAAACTAGCACCAAAATACGAAGTCCCATTTAAAGTGGCAGTGATAGTAACAATAAACACATGGTGACAAAGAAGACACACAGAGCGTAAATTAACGAACTGAAACCCATTGTAGATACCGAAGCAACCCAGAACTAACCACCAGTATTCAATCAGACTTCACACTAAACACCAGGTCATCCGTTACAGGATGGACAACAAATTAAAAAACTGACTGTGGACTTTGCAGGCCCAGCAGGAGTAAGGACCGACCAGGGCAGCACCAGTCGGGAGACAGGCACCAGCCCGAGAAGGCATATCATCAAACACCCTGACGACGACACGGCAGACACATGGCAACGAAGAAGGACAACTGAACAAAGAACGACGAGTACAAGGAAAAATTAGCCCAAACCGCCGATCAATATCCCCCAGACGAATGACAACAACCGGTACAACGCGCTACCAACTCGATTTCCAGCGCCCGAAGACAAATTGAGTGACCCCAAGACGCCTCTCCACAATAGAGTATCCTTGCGTGAAACCGATAGAGCCGAAGCAACGGGCATCTCAGTAATTTCCTCCCAGAAGTCACCTTTCCGGCTCCAGACCCGGAAAATATACGGAACAAGCAGTGAGCAACCGACCATTCTGCAGCGCTTACGTAACTAAGCATGCAGTTACACATCTCGGCCTTTCCGTAGCACCGACACGACAAACAGTACTTAGCTATGCACTTCCGCAGCGCCGACGTCTCAGAGGCACCTAAAAATCGACATTATACTTTTGTTTTATCCAACCGTAGAAAATATAAGTATACTGCGCTCTTTCTCTGTGTCATTATTGGGGAAAGGAAGGTAAACCGATCTATAGGGAAAATAAATTTCGGTCTCGAACCCTGGCCACGGCGAGCTATACCGCCTAGCGAAACAGGGTCGTTACAATGGCGCCCGAGCAAATGAAAGACAATTGACAGTAACCTCGAATAGGAACACCAAAGATCGTTTACCCTCTTCCTCAACACAACACAAAATAATCACAATGGCAGACAATTTAACTCGAAGCTGGATAGCAACACCAATAAAGCCCAACTGGAAGCCTATCTGATAGAATTCAAAATCAAGCCAGACGTACTGTGCGAGGATTAGCGGGGACATATGTCGGAGTTCATAAAGAACGGCAACCACAGCGAGGGAACTATCAACCGCCTTCCATTCTTCTTCTACCCTACCGAAAAAAAAAAAACCAGTACCCAAACCCACAAGGATCGACGGGAATAAAGTGAACAGAATGGGAGTAATACGAAGTTGGGGAGAAGAATACGAAGGCACTGGCGACTTAGCAGAGTTCATAAGCAGAACGAAGGAATAAGCTGAGGCTTACTGGATAGAACTCGATCACGCAGCGTGAGCCATGGTATTATTACTCAGAGGCTGTGCCTTGGACTGGACACCCACCCAACCCCAATGCATTCATGGAGTATTTTCAGAAAAGAAATCCTGGAGTACTACAGACCAGCGAACCACGAGGAAAAAGCAATGGAAGGGTGACGACGAGCCAGCGAAGCAATATACGCGCGAACTCCGCAAAATCATGAGATTCACTACGTTTACAGAAGAGAAAAAACTGGAGTGGGTCTACCGAAAAAAACGAGTAGAGTTCAAACGGTATGCTAAACGTGGAGAATATCGAACACTAGCGAAATATCTCCGATTAGCCGAGGAATTCGAGGCCCTCCAATCACAGGAACACACAAGACAGCAAAAAACACAACAAGCGGAAACGCACTGGGGTCACCAGCAACCACCTTTTATTTACTGGAGACACGCGGACAAGATGGAACACGTACGATTTACTGCTGTAACCGGAATGAAACGACGGGAAACGACAGAGGCCCATGGGATCAGAACGGGCACCCAGGGAACACACCACTCCCGCAACGCAAATATCATTCAATAGCCGACGCTTGCTCGCACAAGTCAATATAGGCAACACAGCAGCTCGCGGTGCCATTGACACTGGAGCCACACGGAGTTTCATCTGCAGAGAACTAGCCAACAGAATATCCAGACACGGGAAAAGAAAGCGAGTAACCGAAGCCAATAGACTAGCAGACGGAACAAACAGGACAGTCATAGGGGAACTGGAAGTAACAATACAGCTTGGGAACAAAACAAGCACAACGACACTGCTAGTCCTCGACGAGGTAATCGGAGACCTGCTACTGGGAGTAGATATCTTTGAACAGTGTAACTCCACATTAGAATGCGGAGGCATCACAGCAATAATCAAACAGAAAAAGAGAAACCAACGCACGAATAAAAAGCAGAAGAGACATGGCATCGGATCACTAGCAACAGGCGATTTAACAGAGGAGGTTCAAGAAACCCTCAAAAGGGAATTGGAGAATAGACTTTTCGGTGAATACAGACGAGCAGTGGAAGCCGAAGCAACCGGCATCTCAGTAAGTTCCTCCCAGAAGTCACTTTTCCGGCTCCCGAACTGGAAGCTATACGGAATAAACGGCAGGTCGAAACTAACGATGCCCGGCAGGTCGTAGCTGACGATGCCCTACACTCCCACATCCCACTAGAAAACCAAGTAGATCGTTTCTCCCAACGACCCAGAACACTACGTCCCCGACGTACTCGAACGACAATATAATGACAAACCGGCCATTCCACAGCACCAACACGCGGAGCAAGCAATGCGCAACCGACCATCCCACAGCATTGAGCAACCGACCATTCCGCAGCGCTTATGTAACTAAGCAAGCAGTTACACATCTCGGTCTTTCCGTAGCACCGACGCGACAAACAGTACTTAGCTATGCACTTCCGCAGCGTCTCAGAGGCACCTAAAAATCGACATTATACTTTTGTTTTATCCAACCGTAGAAAATATAAGTATATTGCTTTCCTTCTTTGTGTCATTATTGGGGAAAGAAAGGTAAACCGATCTATAGGGAAAATAAATTTCTGTCTCGAACCCCGGCCACGGCGAGCTATACCGCCTACCGAAACAGGGTCGTTACAATGGCGCCCGAGCAAATGAAAGACAATTGACAGTAACCTCGAATAAGAACACCAAAAATCGTTAACCCTCTTCCTCAACACAACACAAAATAAACACAATGGCAAACAATTTAACTCGAGGCTGGATAAGCAACACCAATAGAGCCCAACTGGAAGCCTATTTGATAGAATTCAAAACCAAGCCAGACGTACTGTGCGAGGATTTGCGGAGGCAGATGTTGGAGTTCATAAAGAACGCAACCACAGCGAGGGAACCATCAAACGCCTTCCATTCTTCTTCTACCCTACCGAAAGAAAAACCAGTACCCAAACCCAAAAGGATCGACGGGAATAAAGAGACCACAATGGGAGTAATACGAAGTTGGGGAGAAGAATACGAAGGCACTGGCGACTTGGCAGAGTTCATAAGCAGAACGGAGGAATTATCCCAGGCTTACTGGATAGAACTCGATCACGCAGCGGGAGCCATGGTATTATTACTCAGAGGCTGTGCCTTGGACTGGTGGAACACCCACCCAACCCCAATGCATTCATGGAGTACTTTCAGAAAAAATATCCTGGAGTACTACAGACCAGCGGACCACGAGGAAAAAGCAATGGAAAGCATCACACGTAGGCACCAGGGTAAGAATGAGCCAGCGAAGCAATATACGCGCGAACTCCGCAAAATCATGAAATTTACTACGCTTACAGAAGAGAAAAAACTGGAATGGGTCTACCGAAAAAAACGAGTAGAGTTCAAACGGTATGCTAAACGTGGAGAATGTCGAACACTAGCGAAATATCTCCGAATAGCCGAGGAATTCGAGGCCCTCCAATCAAAGGAACACACAACATAGCAAAAAACACAACAAGCGGAAACGCACTGGGGTCACCAGCAACCACCTGGAATTTACTGGAGACACGCGGACAAGATGGAACACGTACGATTTTCTGCTGTAACCGGAATGAAACGACGGGAAACGACAGAGGCCCATAGGATCAGAACGGGCACCCAAGGCACACACCACTCCCGCAACACAAATATCATTCAATAGCCGACGCTTGCTCGCACGAGTCAATATAGGCAACACAGGAGCTCGCGGTGCCATTGACACTGGAGTCAGACGGAGTTTCATCTGCAGAAAACTAGCCAACAGAATATCCAGACACGGAAAAAGAAAGCGAGTAACCGAAGCCAATAGACTAGCAGACGGAACAAACCCGACAGTCACAGAGGTACTGGAAGTACCAATACAGCTTGGGAACCAAACAAGCACAACGACACTGCTAGTCCTCGACGAGGTAATCGGAGACCTGCTACTGCAAGTAGATATCTTTGAAAAGTGTAACTCCACATTAGAATGCGGAGGCATCACAGCAATAATCAAACAGAACAAGAGAAACCAACGCACGAATAACAAGTAGAAGAGACATGGCAGCGGATCACTAGCAACAGGCGATTTAACAGAGGCATAGGTCCAAGAAACCCTCAAAAGGGAATCGGAGATGATGGGCCAAATCCAGGAAGTACGTCACAATCTTTATGAAGCATGACCACCCAATCAAACAGATTCGAGATCTGTTGTCTCGAAACCCGAAAACGCAATCAATCATAGATAAATAAGTGGACGAACTCTTGGCACAAGACCTCATAGCACCCCCGCATTCCGCTTACAGCTCGTAGAAAAGAAAACCAAGGAATTGAGACTATGCAAATTAGATTTTTCACTTTGCGATATATTAAAAAAAAAGCGATTTTTATTTTAATATACAGTGGAGTTTTATTGGTAATGTCTTAATAGTTAGATTCCCAAAATTGAACTGTCTTTACAATTGCATTATTCTTATAACTATAGCTTTTATCGGTGACAGCGACGCTAGCAGCGAAAGTGGACTTCGATCAGAAGATTTTGATTGGTCGAATTAGTGGCCTGATGGGTGGGTTGTCAGGCTGCATCTTTTGTTTATTAAATTTGGATTGGTCAAAGCTTTTATGCTGATGAATGGGTTCTCATGCTGGACCCTTTGTTTAAAAGTTTACCTCTTGTTTATGTCTGCTGTCGTCGGTAAAGGTGTGTGAAATGTTTATAATAAGGGGACTGTTGATAACAGGCGTGGGAAATGTTTTTGTCTAACGGGAAATGTTTATGTCTGATTAATTTGAATAACTCCTATAGTAGGCTCTGAAATGTTATGTTTGACAAATGAATTAATGGGTATCTCGGGATATACAGGCTGGGTGTTATGTTTGACAAATGAAGTAATGGGTATCTCGGGATATACAGGTTGGGTGTTAGGCTTGATGTCTGGAGTATTTGGAAATACGTCACTCGCCCCTCCTTTAGAACATTCAACATCATTGTTGAATCTAACAAAAATTTCTTTTTTGTTGGCTAGGCGTCTGTAGGTAAATATGATGTAAGTAGTGATAGTTAAAACTATAATTATTAAAATTGTGAATACAATACACTTGTAAACTGTTTCTTGCTTTTCTTGATAGCTAATTGATTTCTTAATTTTTAACAATGGAATTGGTTCATATAATGTTACATTGGTGCTAGATAATATAATTTTATATTCGTTTATAATCTTTGAAGTAGTGAATTTTATGTTTCTTATTTCTAAAGTGCATTGACTTAATTGTATTATGTTGTTTCCCTGTATCGTTTTGTTGAATATTTCACAATCTTATTTAATTTGTGTTTTGCTTAAATTATAAGTTATAATGATGTTCGGTTCAATATATTTTATAGATTCATTTTCTGATACAAACGTGTGTTGACAATTCGCTAGTTGATTAGTAAGAATTTGAGAGATACATTGATCAGTGATTATAAATTTTTGGTCTAAACTTGGTGTGTTTTCTAAATAAAAAACAATGTTTTTATCAGTTACAAAATATTCAAAATTATCATTTATGTCAATTTGTCGGCCTATATTATCTGGGTATTTTATAATTCTATATTTTTGGGTTTCCTTAAATGAAGTTGGTATATGAACTAAAATATAAGTGTCTTTAGTCTGGCTACTTATCCAAGCTGAAGTTTTGATTGCTAAAAGTTTTTCTTCGTCTATATCATCCAACTCTTCATGTTTCAATATTTTAGGATTGAATATTCCTATTCTTGTTAATTGTAATCCCATTTGTAAATCTTCAATATACTCAAGGAAAATGTTTAATGAATATCTAAAAATGTGTAATGCATCCATTTCTTCTGCATCTTTCACAAGTCTTTTTATGTCTTCGGATTGTTTATTTATTACTGTAATTATTTCATTAAAATCTTTATTTTCAATTACTTGATCTTGTAAATTTTCTAATTTATCTTCTAGCTCTTTTTTATCGTCTTCTGTTAATGTTCCAAATAAGTATTTATAAGCAGTTCCTACAATATTAAATAATCCTCGTTTTTGTCTTTGTGTAGAAATAATTCCCTTGATTTCATGTTTTAGTTGTTTTAGTGCTAAGGCAATATCTGGTACGTAATTAAACTTGTTTTCGTATTTCATAAAGTCCTGGTATGTTTCTAATATTTTTGTTTGATTAATCTGTATCATATGATGTTCGTAACTTAAAGGTATTTTTACAATCCCTGTGTTCAGAAGTAAATAACCGTTGTCTGAAGTGATAGGTGTAATACTAATTTGTTGAGCTATTGTCAATGTTACATTCGTCCACGTCATTATCAAGATCATTTTCAAGATCAGAGTCAGTACTGTCAGATTCCCTGGAATGATTAGAGAGATTTTGCGCTTTAGCTTTTTTAAATTTACTTATGTGCCTTATTACTTTATGACCCCTATTAGTTTCTTGCCAATGCTTTTCGTCTTTCTGTTCTAATGCTCCTGTCTTTTTGAATGGGTTTACTAATTTCGCTTTGCGTTTCATATCTTTTTCAACTTTAGTATATCTAAGATCTACTTCATGTTCCTCACGATTTTTATTAATTTTATCTATTTTATGTTCTTTTGTTTTTGCATATTTTTACTCGGTTCCATACCATAAAGAAAGATTTGAGCAGGGGTTTTACCAGTGGCATCATGGGTTATTTCGTGATTATAGACATAAGTTGCTTTTTCTATATTCATTAATTTGTCTTCAGCATCTGAGAGTGTATTTATGATTCTAAGTTTTTCGTTAATTGTTTAATGAACCCTTTCTATGTCAGCTATACCGTTTTTACTACTAGTGATTTCAATATTGATATTTTCTTTCTGTAGCCAGTTTTGTAAAGATTTGGATACTAGGCCGGGATCTTGATCCATTTTAATAGTCTTTGGTTTACCTATCATATTAAAAATTTTGAGTAATGCTTTTTTACTTTCAATCCAGTCTGAGGTTTTTCTTTCTATGATAGAAATGAGTTTTGAATGAATGTCAATACATGTCAAAAATTTACGTTGGTCAATAAAATAATAGTCAATAACATATTTGTCACGAATATTTTGAGTTTCAGGAGTCTTTTCAAAAGGGAGTGCAACTTTTCTGTGCTCTGCTTTGCATAAATTACAGGCCTCGCATTTATTTATTATGTTTTGAATAAGTTTTTGTGCGTCTGGGAAATAGTATTTAGTTTTAAAATCGTCATAAGTCTTTTTAATGCCTTGGTGTATCGTCTTTTCGTGTATTTCTAATATTTTTTCGTGGAAGTCTGCATATGTGGACAAGTTGGGAAGTATTACTGAAGTTTTCATTAATTTTGTACCAGTGTTTGGTTTAATTAAATCCATATAGGCTCGTTGAAAGATAGCAAAGTCTTCGTCATTATTAATGAACATAACAAAATTGTGTCCACATATGAATTTTATAATTATATCTTTTGCTAAACGGTCAGTCATGTCACTGTAAATTATTTTATTAATAGTTTTGTTAAAGTAGTGAGTAAGTTCGTTAGTGTCTTTATTTCCTTTTTCAAATATTAGTTGGTGATTAAAAACGTTAATAGGTCGTTCAGTGATCTGTATGCAATTGCCATTATCTTCTTGTGCACTATGCACTGTTGCTGCAGTAGTTTCTAATTCATCATCATTTTGAAAAACTTCTTCAAATTTTGTATCTTTAGTTTCCTTTTTTGTAATTCTTGATAAAGCATCTGCTACGTGATTCTCTTTTCCTTTAATGTATTTTATTTCATAATCAAACTCTCTAAGTTTAATTTTCCAACGTTGTAACGTCATATTAGGTTCTTTTATATTATGTAACCAAACAAGCGGTTTATGGTCTGAGCATATTTTAAAACTTCTTCCAAAAAGATAAGGGCGGAAATATTTGGTTGCCCATACTATAGCTAGTAATTCTTTTTCAATAGCTGCGTAATTTAACTCATGTTCATTTAAAGTTCTACTGGCGAAACAAATAGGCTTACCTTCTTGTGATAAAACAGCACCTAATGCATAATTGCTTGCATCTGTAGTTAAATCAAACTTTTTTTCGAAATCTGGATATGTGAGAATTGGGTCGTTACTTATTAGAGTTTTTAATTTTTCAAATGCTTCGTTATAAGTTGGATCTTTAACATTTATTTTGGCTCCTTTCTTTAAACAAAGAGTCATTGGTTTTGCGATTTTTGCGAAATCTTTTATGAATTTGCGATAAAATCCGCAAAGGCCTAAAAATGATTTTATTTGTTTCGGAGAGTTTGGAATTTTAAAATCTTGAATAGCTTGAATCTTATTTGGATTTGCTTTGATTCCTTCAGTTGTAATTATATGTCCTAAAAATTCAGTTTCTCGTTTCATAAACTCACATTTAGATTTGATCTGCGAAGACGTTCGAATACTTTTTTAAGAGATTGGATATGCTCTTGCAATGAGGTTGAAAATATGACAATATCGTCCAAATACACAAGACAATGGGTACCTATTATGTCGTATAAAATATTATTCATGCAACGCTGAAATGTCGCTGGGGCATTTTTTAGACCAAATGGCATCCTAGTATACTCATAGTGACCTTTCTTGGTGGAAAATGCAGTTTTTTGTATAGATCCTGGGTCCATTTCAATTTGATGGAATCCTTTAGCTAGGTCTAATGTTGTAAAGTATTGACATTTACCTAATTTATCTAAAATTTCATCCATGTTTGGAATAGGAAATTTGTCATTTATGGTTATTTCATTGAGTCCTCTGTAATCAATGGCCATACGAAATTTGGGAATGCCCGATGCATCCTTTTTCTTTGGTACCATTACAATAGGACTACAATAAGGAGATTTTGATTTTCTGATAATACCTTGATTTATCATTTCCTCAATTTGTTTTTCTACTTCTGTGTCATAAATGTACGGATAACTATATGGTTTCCTATAAATCGGTTCTTCATGTTTTGTTTTTATTATGTGTTTGATTTCGTTCGTGAAAGTCAAATTGTCACCTTCGCGATACTGAATATCAAAATACTTGGACATTAAATAATGAAGTTCAGTTTTTTCTTCATTATTTAAGTGATCGTCTCTTAAATAATTATTTGTTAAGTCTGTTTGCATGGCATAAATATATTCGTCATCGTTTGTTATACTTGAAGAAGTTTGATTCCGTTCCTCTGTTATATTTATCATTGGGAATTCGTAATTATTTAGAATAATAGTATTTCTCATGAAATCAATTTTGGCTGAGGTTTCTTTTAGAATTTTTCTTCCTATGAGAATATCATAATGATTTGAAAAGTTTTTTAAAAAAAATGTTTGCTTGGATGAAAATAATTTTGGGATGCTAAATTCGATATATTTTTCTAAAGTTACAGATTCTCCTATCGTTTGGACTATTGTCGAAATATTTTTAGTTGGATATTTCAAAAAGTTTTCGTTTATCAAATTTATGCTTGAGCCTGTATCAATAAGACAGAGGCATAGTTTGTTATCAATTTTAATTTTTATTGCGGTGGTGTTTCTTCCGAGGCTATTGTCTGAAAATTTTCACTTGTGTCCATTGGCTCAGTTCTACGTTGTTGACCTGAGTCTGAGGTTCGGGCACGTTTTTGGGGAATATTAGTACTTTGAGTAGTCTGGGCATTTTGTACTTGATTATTTTGAAAAGATCTAGGATAATATTGATTGCCAGAAGAATTATTATTATAGCTGCTATTATTACCCCAGTTCCTATTTGAGTCGAACTTGTTCTGTCTCTGTTGATTGTTGTTATATCGATTTTGGTAGTTATTATTTTGGATTTTTTCTCTTTGACTATTATCTAACTGATTATTTGGGTTAAAGTTTCTTGCTGATCTAAAGTATTGATATTCGTCGTCATCATTAGAGTTTTGGGATGTATACGAGCGGGTATTTAAAGGTTTATCTACAAACAATCCTACAGCTTGGGCAGCTTGTTTTAATTTGAGAGGAGTTGATATGTCAAATTTGCTCAACGTAATGTATGTTTGAACTGGCAATTTTTCACGAATCACTTCAGCTAATGTATCATTCAAAGTTCTTGAAACTAAAACCGTGTTTGATGGATTGTTATCTAAGCTGAGTTTACAACATATTCTACTTGTTTGTTCTTCTAATTCTTCGACAAATCTACGTAAATTATTTTTATATTTAGTCTCACGTAATTCCATAATCATCCGATGTGGAGGTGTTGCGCTGTTGTATTCACTGATAAGTAAAGTCCTTAATTCCTTCCAGTCCTGTGGTATATTTCTCATCAACAATGTTCGGGCTCGTCCTATTAGAAGGTTTCGGATGGCTGCTTGTATAATTTGATGTTGGGCTTCTGATGTTGTCGGATAATGGTAAACTAGTTCGTCAACTTCCTTTATGAAGAGAGCCAAGTAGAGTGGGTCTCCATTAAATTTGTTTATCTGCTTAAGTTGCAGAAGAAAATGGTTCATGGCCACGTCTGTAAGAATTTGTGTTGCTTTTGCGGCTGTGGCTGCGGCTGCTGTTGATGTTGATGGCATTTCCATTTTTACAGTTTATTAAAATTTTTTTTTTTTTAATTTTTTTTTTTTTTTTAATTTTGTTTACACGAAATATATCAGTTATTAGATTTATTATCGCTGAATTTAGACATTAGAAGTCCTCATTCGTGATTTGACTAATGTTGTTGTTTTATTTTCACAATATTTAAGTAAGTTCGTTTTGCGGATACAAATAAATTTATTTTCACGAAGTGATTTTTGAAGTCCTTTTTATGTAGTCACTCGCGAGGATATTACAGCGTGGGCCCAAATAACTGTCGCACTTTTTCAAAGCTTCGGCACTCTTAAACAAGTGCTTCTATTCTTTTTGTTTTTTCATTTCTTCTTTCTTTATCTTATTTCGTAACTAACGGGGTTTATTGCTGATAAGATCAGTGCAAGTTAGAATTTTGGCGACGATGGAAGCAAAACGGGAGCTAGTGCAAAACTTGCATTTGCAAGGAAAAAAACAAGTGAAATTGTGAAGTTGCTAAAAAATCTCAATGTGAATAGGCGATTTGTTCAGCGCACTGTGGCTCGATTGAAGGCAACTGGAAGTGTTGATATAGCCAAAAAAACTGGTCGGAAAAGAAGTGTTAGAACCCCTAAAATAATAAAGAATGTGCGTGAAAGAATTAGGCGAAATTGTGCGAGGTCAGCTCGAAAACTAGCCAATGAGCTGAATGTGAGCCGCAAAACAATTAGAAACATCATAAAAGATGACTTGGGACTGAAACCTTACAAAAAAAAAAGAATTCATGGTCTGACAGAACGTCAAAAAAAAATGCGACAGGAAAGAAGTGGGCAGTTACTTCGGCGGCACGCAGGTTGCAATACTGTGTTTTCTGATGAAAAGTTGTTCATATTGCAAAAAAGCCTGAACCCGCAGAATGATCGGGTGTATGCAGCAAGTATGGAGGATATTTCAACAGAAAAAATTGCTGTTGAGAGATTCCAAAACACAACGTCTGTCATGGTTTGGGGGGCCATATCTGAAAAAGGTAAGTTACCCCTTCTTTTTATCGATAAAGGCGTGAAAATCAATGCCAAATATTATTTGGATGAAGTGCTTGTGGGCCATTTTTATCCCCATGCATCAAAGCTGTTCGGGAATAAGCCATTTTGCTTCCAGCAAGACTCTGCTCCGGCTCATAAGGCCAAAACTGTTCAGCACTGGTGCAAAGATAACATTCCATGTTTCATGGCTGTTGATGAGTGGCCTCCATCGTCACCAGATCTAAATCCTTTAGACTTCTGCATATGGGGTTACATGCTGGATAGACTAAAGGATTTAAAAAGATGAATTTGGAAAAGTTTAAGCGACACTTGACAAAAATTTGGAATGAAATTCCTGATGATGTGGTGCGTGCCGCTTGCAATAGTTTTAAGAAACGTTTGAAGCTCGCCCGAAAATACAAAGGGGAAAGATTAGAACTTAAGTCTTAGTAATGTAAGCTATATTAATATATATTAAATAAATAATATTTGTTACTTAAAATATCTCATGGTTTGTTTTTTATTTCAAAAATTAAGTGCGACAGTTATTTGGGCCCACCCTGTACTTGTATCCTACCGGCTGCGCCAATTAGATTTTTCACTTTGCGATATATTAAAAAAAAAGCGATTTTTATTTTAATATACAGTGGAGTTTTATTGGTAATGTCTTAATAGTTAGATTCCCAAAATTGAACTGTCTTTACAATTGCATTATTCTTATAACTATAGCTTTTATCGGAGACAGCGACGCTAGCAGCGAAAGTGGACTTCGATCAGAAGATTTGGATTGGTCGAATTAGTGGCCTGATGGGTGGGTTGTCAGGCTGCATCTTTTGTTTATTAAATTTGGATTGGTCAAAGCTTTTATGCTGATGAATGGGTTCTCAAGCTGGACCCTTTGTTTAAAAGTTTACCTCTTGTTTATGTCTGCAGTCGACGGTAAAGGCGTGTGAAATGTTTATAATAAGGGGACTGTTGATAACAGGCGTGGGAAATGTTTATGTCTAACGGGGAATGTTTATGTCTGATTAATTTGAATAACTCCTATAGTAGGCTCTGAAATGTTATGTTTGACAAATGAATTAATGGGTATCTCGGGATATACAGGCTGGGTGTTATGTTTGACAAATGAAGTAATGGGTATCTCGGGATATACAGGTTGGGTGTTAGGCTTGATGTCTGGAGTATTTGGAAATACGTCACTTGCATAGACTACAGGCAGCTGAACAAGCACTCAGAGCGAGATGCATACCCAGTACCTCGAATTGATCATATACTCAATCAGCTAAGGAAGCCAAAATATATAAGCACACTAGATCTATAAAGTGGCTACTGGCAGATACCGATGGACGAAAATAGTAAACAGTATACCGCTTTTGCCGTACCAGGATGCGGGCTGTTTCAATGGAAAGTATTGCCCCTTTCCAGAGAGCCCTCTACTTAGTCATCGGACCAGAGATGGAACCATTCGCATACCTGGATGACATAGTGGAGAAACTGCAAGAAGTGATGAGACGATTTCGCAAGGCAAACCTAAGGATCAACACGGAGAAATGCTACTTCTTCAATGAATGCTAAAATAGCTTGGTCACTTAGTCAACGCAAGAAGCACACACACCAATCCGGAAAAAAAAGCCGCAATCCTCAACATGCCAAGCCCACGGACGACGAAGCAAGTACGCAGCTTCCTGGCGGTAGTCTCATGGAACATGAGGTGCGTTCCTAACTTCACAGAACTGGCGCAACCGATTTACAACCTGGTCAAGCAGGGTACGAAGCTTAAATGGAACAAGGAGACAAAGTAGGCAACCAAAAACTTGAAGAAAGCTCTATCAGAAGCACCAGTCCTAAAGTGCCCAGACTTTAGCAAGACCTTTGTACTCCAGACGGACGCCAGTAACTGCGGATCGGGAGCAATTCTGACGCAAGAGGCGTCATCTCATACGAACACGGCATCCAGAAAATGAGGATGTACTGGAGGGATATCACTTCGTCGTCATCACTGACAACCAAGCAAGATGGGCATTGGCAATGCAGATATACTCTTTAGAGGTACGCTACCGAAAAGGAAAGCTCAATGTCTGTCCAGAAGCATGGACAGATTACGCAGTAATGGAAGGAAAGCTATATAGACATCTACCGTCATGGTCCGCAGACGAAGACACGCAACCGTGGAAACTATGCGAGGCACAGAACCAATGGGAACAGGTTGTGAGAGAAAACCACAGCGATAAAACGGCATGTCATCTAGGGATAATAACTAAGCACCAGAAAATGGTGTCAAACTACTGGCAAGGAATGCGCAGGGATATACAGCGGTACGTACGACCATGCGAAACATGCTTACGTTAAAAGACTTCACAATAACAGGCGGCGGGAAAAATGCTGACACAAATTGGAAAGGCACCTTGGGAAACCCTCTGCATAGCCTTCGTTGGCCCACTACCAATATCTAGCCACGGCAACAACATGCTACTGGTGGTCTTCGACAATTTCTCGAAATGGCAGCCGTCAGAAAGAAACGACGGAAATCGTGATAAAGGTATTACGAGAGCCAATCCTAATACGGTATGGAGCACCGAAACTTATCTCGGACAACACCTACCAGGTGGAATCACAACTTCAAAAAATAGCAGAAACAAGCACGTTGGCACATCGGAACATGAGAAAGGCAGCACAAAACCCGGCCAGTGCATATACCCTACGAAAGATGGACTGGAGGCCCAAGATAGGAGATCTCGTATGCTAACAACAAGACCCATTTCCCAAAGCGGCTATTGGGTTCGCAGCCAAGCTAGCACCAAAATACGAAGTCCCAGGTCATCCGTTCCAGGATGGACAACAAATTAAAAATCTGACTCGCAAAGTACAGGGAGCGCCTAGGGCACTTGAACCAGCAGCGGGGTCGGGTTATTACACTCGAGGCTGTAGACTTGGCAGGCCCAACAGGAGTAAGGACCGACCAGGGCAGCACCAGTCGGAAGACAGGCACCAGCCCGAAAAGGCATATCATCAAACACCCCGACGACGACACAGCAGACACATGGCAAGGAAGAAGGACAACTGAACAAAGAACGGTGAGTACAAGGAAAAAATAGCCCAAACCACCGATCAAACCACCAAACCAATGACAACAACCGGGACAAAGCGCCACCAACACGATTTCCAGCGCCCAAAGACAAACTGGGTGACCCCAAGACGCCTCTCCACACTAGAGTATCCTTGCGTGAAACCGATAGACTTTTCGGAGAATACAGACAAGGAGTGGGAACCGAAGCAACCGGCATCTCAGTAAGTTCCTCCCAGAAGTCACTTTTCCAGTTCCCGACTGCAGGCAGCTGAACGAGCACTCAGAACGAGATGCATACCCAATAGCTACCTCGAATGGATCACATGCTCAACCAGCTACGTGAGGCAAAATATATAAACACACTGATCTATAAAGTGGCTACTGGCAGAGACCGATGGAGGAAAATAGTAAACTGTACACCGCTTTTACCGTACCAGGACGCGGGCTGTTTCAATGGAAAGTAATGCCGTTTAGATAAAATACAGCCCCCGGCCCTTTCCAAAGAACCCTCTACTTAGTCATCGAACCAGAGATGGAACCATTCGCATTCGCATACCTGGATGACATAGTGGTCAACGGAGAACGAAACGTGAACACCTGGAGAAACTGCAAGAAGTGATGAGGCGATTTCGCAAGGCAAACCTAAGGATCAACACGGAGAAATGCTACTTCTTCAAAGTATGCTAAAATAGCTTAGTCACTTAGTCAACGCAAGAGGCATACACACTGATCCGGAAAAACTAGCCACAATCCTCAATATGCCAATCCCACAGACGACGAAGCAAGTACATATGATCCTGGGGGTAGCCTCATGGTACAGAAGGTTCGTTCCTAACTTCACAGAACTGGCGCTACCGCTATACAACCTGGTCAAGAAGGGTACGAAGTTTAAATGGAACAAGGAGACAGAGGAGGCAACCAAAAACTTGAAGAAAGCTCTATCAGAAGCACCAGTCCTCAAGTGCCCTTACTTTGGCAAGACCTTTATACTCCAAAAGGACGTCAGTAACTAACACGGCAAATGAGGATTTACTAGAGGCATATTACTTCGTCGTCAACGCTAAAAGACTGCACAATAACAGGCGGCGGGAAAAATGCTTATACAAATAGCAAAGGCACCTTGGGAAACCCTCTGCATAGACTTCGTTGTCCCACTACCGATATCTAGCCACGGAAACAACATGCTACTGGTGGTCTTCGACAAGTTCTCGTAATGGGTAGAACTAGCAGCCGTCAGAAAGAAAGGACGGAAATCGTGATAAACACGGTATGGAGCACCGAAAAAACTTATCTCGGACAACGCCTACCAGAAAGCCTGTCCAACGAAACCACACCTGGGTCCGGAATAGTGGAGGAGACTATGGAATCTAGACTAAAAAAAATAGTAGAGACAAGTAAGTTGGCACATCGGGACATGGAAAATGCAGCACAGGTCATCCGTTACAGGATGGACAACAAATTAAAAAACTGACTCGCAAAGGACAGGGAGCGCCTGGAGCGCTAGAACCAGCAGCGGCGTAGGGTAATTACACTCGAGGCTGTGGACTTGGCAGGCCCAGCAGGAGTAAGGACCGACCAGGGCAGCACCAGTCGGGATACAGGCACCAGCCCGAGAAGGCATATCATCAAACACCCCGACGACGACACAGCAGACACATGGCAACGAAAAAGGACAACAGAACAAAGAACGACGAGTACAAGGAAAAAATAGCCCAAACCACCAATCAATATCCCCCCAACCAAGGACAACAACCGGGACAATGCGCCACCAACTCGATTTTCAGCGCCCAAAGACAAATTGGGTGACCCCAAGACGCCTCTTCACACTAGAGTATCCTTGCGTGAAACCGATAGACTTTTCGGAGAATACAGACGAGGAGTGGGAGCCGAAGCAACCGGCATCTCAGCAAGTTCCTCCCAGAAGTCACTTTTCCAGTTCCCGACCTGGAAACTAACGATGCCCAGCAGGTCGAAGCTTACGATGCCCAAGTAGATCGGTTCTCCCAACGACCCAGAACACTAAGTCCCCGACGTACTCGAACGACGATGTAGTGCCAAACCGGCCATTCCACAGCACCAACACGCGGAGCAAGCAATGCGCAACCGACCATCCCACAATACCAACACGAAGGAGCTAGCGCTGCGCAATCGGTCACCCCACAGCGCCAACACGACGGAACAAGCAGTTACACATCTCGGTCTTTCCGTAGCACCGACGCGACAAACAGTACTCAGCTATGCACTTCCGCAGCGCCGACGTCTCAGAGGCACCTAAGAATCGACATTATACTTTTGTTTTATCCAACCGTAGAAAATATAAGTATACTGCGTTCTTTCTCTGTGTCATTATTAGGGAAAGGAACCGATCTATAGGGAAAATAAATTTCTGTCTCGAAACAGGGTCGTTACAATGGCGCCCGAGCAAATGAAAGACAATTGACAGTAACCTCGAATAAGAACACCAAAGTCCGTTTACCCTCTTCCTCAACACAACACAAAATAAACAAAATGGCAGACAATTTAACTCGAGGCTGGATAAGCAACACCAATAAAGCCCAACTGGAAGCCTATCTGATAGAATTCAAAATCAAGCCAGACGTACTGTGCGAGAATTTGCGGAGGCAGATGTCGGAGTTCATAAAGAACGGCAACCACAGCAATGGAACTATCAAGCGCTTTCCATTCTTCTTCTACCCTACCGAAAAAAAAAACCAGTACCCAAACCCACAAGGATCGACGGGAAAAAAGTGACCACAGTGGGAGTAATACGAAGTTGGGGAGAAGATTACGAAGGCACTGGCGACTTGGCAGAGTTCATAAGCAGACCGGAGGAATTAGCTGAGGCTTACGGGTTAGAACTCGATCACGCAGCGCGAGCCATGGTATTATTACTCGGAGGCTGTGCCTTGGACTGGTGGAACACCCACCCAACCCCAATGCCATCATGGAGTACTTTCAGAAAAGAAATCCTGGAGTACTACAGACCAGCGGACCACAAGTGGCTGCTGGCAGATACCGATGGAGGAAAATAGTAAACTGTACACCGCTTTTACCGTACCAGGACGCGGGCTGTTTCAATGGTAAGTAATGCCGTTTAGATAGAATACAGCCCCCGGCCCTTTCCAAAGAGCCCTCTACTTACTCATCGGACCAGAGATGGAAGCATTCGCATTCGCATACCTGGACGAACGAAACGTTAACACCTGGGGAAACTGCAAGAAGTGATGAGGCGATTACGAAAGGCAAACCTAAGGATCAACACGGAGAAATGCTACTTCTTCAAAGTATGCTAAAATAGCTTGGTCACTTACTCAACGCAAGAGGCACACACACCGATCCGGAAAAAATTGCCGCAATCCTCAACATGCCAAGCCCACAGACGAAGAAGCAAGTACACAGCTTCCTGGGGAAGCCTCATGGTACAGGAGGTTCGTTGCTAACTTCACAGAACTGGCGCTACCGCTATACAACCTGGTCAACAAGGGTACGAAGTTTAAATGGAACAAGGAGACAGACAACCAAAAACTTGAAGAAAGCTCTATCAGAAGCACCAGTCCTCAAGTGCCCTTACTTTGGCAAGACCTTTTTACTCCAGACGGACGTCAGTAACTGCGGTCATCTTATACGAACACGGCAATTGAGGATTTACTAGAGGGATATTACTTCGTCGTCAACGCTAAAAGACTGCACAATAACAGGCGGCGAGATAAATGCTTATACAAATAGCAAAGGCACCTTGGGAAACCCTCTGCATAGACTTCGTTGTCCCACTACCGATATCTAGCCACGGAAACGACATGCTACTGGTGGTCTTCGACAAGTTCTCGAAATGGGTAGAACTAGCAGACGTCAGAAAGAAACGACGGAAATCGTGATAAACACGGCATGGAGCACCGATAAAACTTATCTCGGACAACGTCTACCAGAAAGCCTGTCCAACGAAACCACACCACAGACTATGGAATCTAGACTTCAAAAAATAGTAGAGACCAGCAAGTTGGCACATCGGAACATGGAAAATGCAGCACAGGTCATCCGTTACAGGATCGACAACAAATTAAACAAGAAAGAAAGCAAACTTCGGCAAGCCGAAGTTCATATACCCTTGCAGCTATCGCAAGAATTAAATATTTTTGAAAACATTAAAATTATGATTTACTTGCGTATATGTTTAAAAACATTGAAGCTATGACGATTTGCAGCTTAATTATTTGATTGTTCTTTTATATATTTTTAATATTTGTATGGGAGCTATATGATATAGTCGTCCGATTTTGATGAAATTTAAACCATAATTCTGAAATATTTAACCATTGCTATATGTCGAAGAACTAAACAAAAAATTAAAAAACAGCAAAGTTATAATTTTTTTTAATTATTTTTCTGATTGTTCCTATGGGAGCTATATGCTATAGTCGTCCGATTTTGATGAAATTTTAACCATAATTCTGAAATATTTAACCATTGCTTTATGTCGAAGAACAAAACAAAAAATTAAAAAACAGCAAAGTTATAATTTTTTTCAATTATTTTTCCGATTGTTCCTATGGGAGCTATATGCTATAGTCGTCCGATTTTGATGAAATTTAAACCATAATTCTGAAATATTTAACCATTGCTATATGTCGAAGAACTAAACAAAAAATTAAAAAACAGCAAAGTTATAATTTTTTTTCAATTATTTTTCCGATTGTTCCTATGGGAGCTATATGCTATAGTCGTCCGATCCGGCTCGTTCCGACTTATATACTACCTGCAATAGAAAGACAACTTTTGGGAAAGTTTCATGCAGATAGCTTTAAAACTGAGAGACTAGTTTGCATATAAACGGACGGACAGACGGACGGACAGACGGACAGACGGACGGCCAGACGGACATGGCTAGATCGACTCTACTAGTGATGCTGATCAAGAATATATATACTTTATAGGGTCGGAAACGTCTCCTTCACTGCGTTGCAAACTTCTGACTGAAATTATAATACCCTCTGCAAGGGTATAAAAACTGACTCGCAAAGGACAGGGAGCGCCTGGAGCGCTTGAACCAGCAGCGGCGTCGGGTAATTACACTCGAGGCTGTGGACTTGGCAGGCCCAGCAGAAGTAAGGACCGACCAGGGCAGCACCAGTCGGGATACAGGCACCAGCCCGAGAAGGAATATCATCAAACGCCCCAACGACGACACAGCAGACACATGGCAACGAAGAAGGCCAACGGAAAAAAGAACGACGAGTACAAGGAAAAAAATAGCCCAAACCACCAATCAATATCCCCCAAACCAATGACAACAACCGGGACAAAGCGCCACCAACTTGATTTCTAGCGCCCAAAGACAAATTGGGTGACCCCAAGACGCCTCTTCACACTAGAGTATCCTTGCGTAAAACCGATAGACTTTCCGCAGAATACAGACGAGGAGTGGGAGCCGAAGCAACCGGCATCTCAGTTCCCGACCCGGAAACTATACGGAATAAACGGCAGGTCGGAACTAACGATGCCCAGCAGGTCGAAGCTTACGATGCCCTACAATCCCACATCCCACTAGAAAACCAATTAGATCGTTTCTCCCAACGACCCAGAACCCTACGTCCCCGACGTACTCGAACGACGATATAGTGCCAAACCGGCCATTCCACAGCACCAACACGCGGAGCAAGCAATGCGCAACCGACCATCTCACAATACCAACACGAAGGAGCTAGCGCTGCGCAATCGGTCACCCCACAGCGCCAACACGACAGAGCAAGCAGTGAGCAACCGACCATTCCGCAGCGCTTATGTAACTAAGCAAGCAGTTACACATCTCGGTCTTTCCGACGAAACAGGGTCGTTACAATGGCGCCCGAGCAAATGAAAGACAATTGACAGTAACCTCGAATAGGAACACCAAAGTTCGTTTACCCTCTTCCTCAACACAACACAAAATAAACTCAATGGCAGACAATTTAACTCGAGGCTGGATAAGCAACACCAATAAAGCCCAACTGGAAGCCTATCTGATAGAATTTAAAATCAAGCCAGACGTACTGTGCGAGGATTTGCGGAGGCAGATGTCGGAGTACATAAAGAACGGCAACCACAGCAATGGAACTATCAAGCGCTTTCCATTCTTCTTCTACCCTACCGAAAAAAAAAACCAGTACCCAAACCCACAAGGATCGACGGGAATAAAGTGAACAGAATGGGAGTAATACGAAGTTGGGGAGAAGAATACGAAGGCACTGGCGACTTGGCAGAGTTCATAAGCAGAACGAAGGAATAAGCTGAGGCTTACGGGATAGAACTCGATCACGCAGCGTGACCCATGGTATTATTACTCAGAGGCTGTGCCTTGGACTGGTGGAACACCCACCCAACCCCAATGCATTCATGGAGTATTTTCAGAAAAGAAATCCTGGAGTACTACAGACCAGCGAACCACGAGGAAAAAGCAATGGAAGGGTGACGACGAGCCAGCGAAGCAATATACGCGCGAACTCCGCAAAATCATGAGATTCACTACGCTTACAGAAGAGAAAAAACTGGAGTGGGTCTACCGAAAAAAACGAGTAGAGTTCAAACGGTATGCTAAACGTGGAGAATGTCGAACACTAGCGAAATATCTCCAAATAGCCGAGGAATTCGAGGCCCTCCAATCACAGGAACACACAACACAGCAAAAAACACAACAAGCGGAAACGCACTGGGGTCACCAGCAACCACCTTTAATTTACTGGAGACACGCGGAAGAGATGGAACACGTACGATTTACTGCTGTAACCGGAATGAAACTACGGGAAACGACAGAGGCCATGGGATCAGAACGGGCACCCAGGGAACACACCACTCCCGCAACGCAAATATCATTCAATAGCCGTCGCACAAGTCAATATAGGCAACACAGGAGCTCGCGGTGCCATTGACACTGGAGCCACACGGAGTTTCATCTGCAGAGAACTAGCAAACTGAATATCCAGACACGGGAAAAGAAAGCGAGTAACCGAAGCCAATAGACTAGCAGACGGAACAAACAGGACAGTCATAGGGGAACTGGAAGTAACAATACAGCTTGGGAACGAGGTAATCGGAGACCTGCTACTGGGAGTAGATATCTTTGAACAATGTAACTCCACATTAGAATGCGGAGGCATCACAGCAATAATCAAACAGAACAAGAGAAACCAACGCACGAATAACAAGTAGAAGAGACATGGCATCGGATCACTAGCAACAGGCGATTTAACAGAGGCATAGGTCCAAGAAACCCTCAAAAGGGAATTGGAGATGATGGGCCAAATACAGGAAGTACGTCCCATTGCCAACCACAAAATCTTTATGAAGCATGACCGCCCAATCAAACAAATTCGAGATACCCTCGAAACCCGACAACGCGATCAATCATAGATAAATAAGTGGACGAAATCTTGGCACTCAGAACGAGATGCATACCCAGTACCTCGAATGGATCACATACTCAACCAGCTACGGGAGGAAATATATATAAGCACACTAGCTCTGAAAAGTGGCTACGGGCAGATACCGATGGACGAAAATAGTAAACAGTATACCGCTTTTGCCGTACCAGGATGCGGGCTGTTTCAATGGAAAGTATTGCCCCTTTCCAGAGAGCCCTCTACTTAGTCATCGGACCAGAGATGGTACCATTCGCATTCGCATACCTGGATGACATAGTGGAGAAACTGCAAGAAGTGATGAGACGATTTCGCAAGGCAAACCTAAGGATCAACACGGAGAATGCTACTTCTTCAATGAATGCTAAAATAGCTTGGTCACTTAGTCAACGCAAGAAGCACACACACCAATCCGGAAAAAAAAGCCGCAATTCTCAACATGCCAAGCCCACAGACGACGAAGCAAGTACGCAGCTTCCTGGGGGTAGTCTCATGGAACATGAGGTGCGTTCCTAACTTCACAGAGCTGGCGCAACCGATATACAACCTGGTCAAGCAGGGTACGAAGCTTAAATGGAACAAGGAGACAAAGTAGGCAACCAAAAACTTGAAGAAATCTCTATCAGAAGCACCAGTCCTAAAGTGCCCAGACTTTAGCAAGACCTTTGTACTCCAGACGGACGCCAGTAACTGCGGATCGGGAGCAATTCTGACGCAAGAGGCGTCATCTCATACGAACACGGCATCCAGAAAATGAGGATGTACTGGAGGGATATCACTTCGTCGTCATCACTGACAACCAAGCCAGATGGGCATTGGCAATGCAGATATACTCTTTAGAGGTACGCTACCGAAAAGGAAAGCTCAATGTCTGTCCAGAAGCATGGACAGATTACGCAGTAATGGAAAGAAAGCTATATAGACATCTACCGTCATGGTCCGCAGACGAAGACACGCAACCGTGGAAACTATGCGAGGCACAGAACCAATGGGAACAGGTTGTGAGAGAAAACCACAGCGATGCAACGGCATGTCATCTAGGGATAATAACTAAGCACCAGAAAATGGTGTCAAACTACTGGCAAGGAATGCGCAGGGATATACAGCGGTACGTACGACCATGCGAAACATGCTAACGTTAAAAGACTTCACAATAACAGGCGGCGGGAAAAATGCTGACACAAATTGCAAAGGCACCTTGGGAAACCCTCTGCCTAGACTTCGTTGGCCCACTACCAATATCTAGCCACGGCAACAACATGCTACTGGTGGTCTTCGACAATTTCTCGAAATGGGTGGAACTAGCAGCCGTCAGAAAGAAACGACGGAAATCGTGGTAAAGGTACTACGAGAGCAGATCCTAACACGGTATGGAGCACCGAAAAAACTTATCTCGGACAACACCTACCAGGTGGAATCACGACTTCAAAAAATAGTAGAAACAAGCACGTTGGCACATCGGAACATGGGAAAGGCAGCACAAGACCATGCCAGTGCATATGACCTACGAAAGATGGACTGGAGGCTCAAGATAGGAGATCTCGTATGGAAACAACAAGACCCATTTTCCAAAGCGACTATTGGGTTCGCAGCGAAACTAGCACCAAAATACGAAGTCCCATTTAAAGTGGCAGTGATAGTAACAATAAACACATGGTGACAAAGAAGACACACAGAGCGTAAATTAACGAACTGAAACCCATTGTAGATACCGAAGCAACCCAGAACTAACCACCAGTATTCAATCAGACTTCACACTAAACACCAGGTCATCCGTTACAGGATGGACAACAAATTAAAAAACTGACTGTGGACTTTGCAGGCCCAGCAGGAGTAAGGACCGACCAGGGCAGCACCAGTCGGGAGACAGGCACCAGCCCGAGAAGGCATATCATCAAACACCCTGACGACGACACGGCAGACACATGGCAACGAAGAAGGACAACTGAACAAAGAACGACGAGTACAAGGAAAAATTAGCCCAAACCGCCGATCAATATCCCCCAGACGAATGACAACAACCGGTACAACGCGCTACCAACTCGATTTCCAGCGCCCGAAGACAAATTCAGTGACCCCAAGACGCCTCTCCACAATAGAGTATCCTTGCGTGAAACCGATGGAGCCGAAGCAACGGGCATCTCAGTAATTGCCTCCCAGAAGTCACCTTTCCGGCTCCAGACCCGGAAAATATACGGAACAAGCAGTGAGCAACCGACCATTCTGCAGCGCTTACGTAACTAAGCATGCAGTTACACATCTCGGCCTTTCCGTAGCACCGACACGACAAACAGTACTTAGCTATGCACTTCCGCAGCGCCGACGTCTCAGAGGCACCTAAAAATCGACATTATACTTTTGTTTTATCCAACCGTAGAAAATATAAGTATACTGCGCTCTTTCTCTGTGTCATTATTGGGGAAAGGAAGGTAAACCGATCTATAGGGAAAATAAATTTCGGTCTCGAACCCTGGCCACGGCGAGCTATACCGCCTAGCGAAACAGGGTCGTTACAATGGCGCCCGAGCAAATGAAAGACAATTGACAGTAACCTCGAATAAGAACACCAAAGATCGTTTACCCTCTTCCTCAACACAACACAAAATAATCACAATGGCAGACAATTTAACTCGAAGCTGGATAGCAACACCAATAAAGCCCAACTGGAAGCCTATCTGATAGAATTCAAAATCAAGCCAGACGTTCTGTGCGAGGATTAGCGGGGGCATATGTCGGAGTTCATAAAGAACGGCAACCACAGCGAGGGAACTATCAAACGCCTTCCATTCTTCTTCTACCCTACCGTAAAAATAAACCAGTACCCAAACCCACAAGGATCGACGGGAATAAAGTGAACAGAATGGAAGTAATACGAAGTTGGGGAGAAGAATACGAAGGCACTGGCGACTTGGCAGAGTTCATAAGCAGAACGAAGGAATAAGCTGAGGCTTACGGGATAGAACTCGATCACGCAGCGTGACCCATGGTATTATTACTCAGAGGCTGTGCCTTGGACTGGTGGAACACCCACCCAACCCCAATGCATTCATGGAGTATTTTCAGAAAAGAAATCCTGGAGTACTACAGACCAGCGAACCACGAGGAAAAAGCAATGGAAGGGTGACGACGAGCCAGCGAAGCAATATACGCGCGAACTCCGCAAAATCATGAGATTCACTACGCTTACAGAAGAGAAAAAACTGGAGTGGGTCTACCGAAAAAAACGAGTAGAGTTCAAACGGTATGCTAAACGTGGAGAATGTCGAACACTAGCGAAATATCCCCGAATAGCCGAGGTATTCGAGGCCCTCCAATCACAGGAACAAACAACACAGCAAAAAACACAACAAGCGGAAACGCACTGGGGTCACCAGCAACCACCTTTAATTTACTGGAGACACGCGGACAAGATGGAACACGTACAATTTACTGCTGTAACCGGAATGAAACTACGGGAAACGACAGAGGCCATGGGATCAGAACGGGCACCCAGGGAACACACCACTCCCGCAACGCAAAAATCATTCAATAGCCGTCGCACAAGTCAATATAGGCAACACAGGAGCTCGCGGTGCCATTGACACTGGAGCCACACGGAGTTTCATCTGCAGAGAACTAGCAAACAGAATATCCAGACACGGGAAAAGAAAGCTAGTAACCGAAGCCAATAGACTAGCAGACGGAACAAACAGGACAGTCATAGGGGAACTGGAAGTAACAATACAGCTTGGGAACCAAACAAGCACAGCGACACTGCTAGTCCTCGACGAGGTAATTGGATACCTGCTACTGGGAGTAGATATCTTTGAACATTGTAACTCCACATTAGAATGCGGAGGCATCACAGCAATAATCAAACATAACAAGAGGCAACTAGCAACAGGCGATTTAACAGACGCATAGGTCCAAGAAACCCTCAATGCATGTCATCTAGGGATAATAACTAAGCACCAGAAAATGGTGTCAAACTACTGGCAAGGAATGCGCAGGGATATACAGCGGTACGTACGACCATGCGAAACATGCTTACGTTAAAAGACTTCACAATAACAGGCGGCGGGAAAAATGCTGACACAAATTGCAAAGGCACCTTGGGAAACCCTCTGCATAGACTTCGTTGGCCCACTACCAATATCTAGCCACGGCAACAACATGCTACTGGTGGTCTTCGACAATTTCTCGAAATGGGTGGAACTAGCAGCCGTCAGAAAGAAACGACGGAAATCGTGGTAAAGGTACTACGAGAGCAAATCCTAACACGGTATGGAGCACCGAAAAAACTTATCTCGGACAACACCTACCAACAAGCACGTTGGCATATCGGAACATGGGAAAGGCAGCACAAGACCAAGCCAGTGCATATGACCTACGAAAGATGGACTGGAGGCTCAAGATAGGAGATCTCGTATGGAAACAACAAGACCCATTTTCCAAAGCGACTATTGGGTTCGCAGCGAAACTAGCACCAAAATACGAAGTCCCATTTAAAGTGGCAGTGATAGTAACAATAAACACATGGTGACAAAGAAGACACACAGAGCGTAAATTAACGAACTGAAACCCATTGTAGATACCGAAGCAACCCAGAACTAACCACCAGTATTCAATCAGACTTCACACTAAACACCAGGTCATCCGTTACAGGATGGACAACAAATTAAAAAACTGACTGTGGACTTTGCAGGCCCAGCAGGAGTAAGGACCGACCAGGGCAGCACCAGTCGGGAGACAGGCACCAGCCCGAGAAGGCATATCATCAAACACCCTGACGACGACACGGCAGACACATGGCAACGAAGAAGGACAACTGAACAAAGAACGACGAGTACAAGGAAAAATTAGCCCAAACCGCCGAACAATATCCCCCAGACGAATGACAACAACCGGTACAACGCGCTACCAACTCGATTTCCAGCGCCCGAAGACAAATTGAGTGACCCCAAGACGCCTCTCCACAATAGAGTATCCTTGCGTGAAACCGATGGAGCCGAAGCAACGGGCATCTCAGTAATTTCCTCCCAGAAGTCACCTTTCCGGCTCCAGACCCGGAAAATATACGGAACAAGCAGTGAGCAACCGACCATTCTGCAGCGCTTACGTAACTAAGCATGCAGTTACACATCTCGGCCTTTCCGTAGCACCGACACGACAAACAGTACTTAGCTATGCACTTCCGCAGCGCCTACGTCTCAGAGGCACCTAAAAATCGACATTATACTTTTGTTTTATCCAACCGTAGAAAATATAAGTATACTGCGTTCTTTCTCTGTGTCATTATTAGGGAAAGGAACCGATCTATAGGGAAAATAAATTTCTCGAAGCAGGGTCGTTACAATGGCGCCCGAGCAAATGAAAGACAATTGACAGTAACCTCGAATAGGAACACCAAAGATCGTTTACCCTCTTCCTCAACACAACACAAAATAATCACAATGGCAGACAATTTAACTCGAGGCTGGATAAGCAACACCAATAAAGCCCAACTGGAAGCCATCTGATAGAATTCAAAATCAAGCCAGACGTACTGTGGGAGGATTTGCGGAGGCAGATTTAGGAGTTCATAAAGAACGGCAACCACAGCGAGGGAACTATCAACCGCCTTCCATTCTTCTTCTACCCTACCGAAAGAAAAACCAGTACCCAAACCCACAAGGATCGACGGGAATAAAGTGACCACACTATGAGTTATACGAAGTTGGGGAGAAGAAGCAGAACGGAGGAGTTAGCTGAGGCTTACGGGATAGAACTCGATCACGCAGCGGGAGCCATGATATTATTACTCAGAGGCTGTGCCTTGGACTGCTGGAACACCCACCCAACCCCAATGCCATCATGGAGTACTTTCAGAAAAGAAATCCTGGAGTACTACAGACCAGCGCACCCCGAGGAAAAAGCAATGGAAAGCATCACACGTACGTACCAGGGTGAGGACGAGCCAGCGAAGCAATATACGCGCGAACTCCGCAAAATGAGATTCACTACGCTTACAGAAGAGAAAAAACTGGAGTGGGTCTACCAAAAAAAAAGTAGAGTTCAAACGGTATGCTAAACGTGGAGAATGCCGAACACTAGCGAAATATCTCCGATTAGCCGAGGTATTCGAGGCCCTCCAATCACAGGAACAAACAACACAGCAAAAAACACAACAAGCGGAAACGCACTGGGGTCACCAGCAACCACCTGGAATTTACTGGAGACACGCGGACAAGATGGAACACGTACGATTTTCTGCTGTAACCGGAATGAAACGACGGGAAACGACAGAGGCCCATAGGATCAGAACGGGCACCCAAGGCACACACCACTCCCGCAACACAAATATCATTCAATTGCCGACGCTTGCTCGCACAAGTCAATATAGGCAACACAGGAGCTCGCGGTGCCATTGACACTGGAGCCACACGGAGTTTCACCTGCAGAGAACTAGCAAACAGAATAGCCAGACACGGGAAAAGAAAGCGAGTAACCGAAGCCAATAGACTAGCAGACGGAACAAACCGGACAGTCACAGAGGCACTGGAATTACCAATACAGCTTGGGAAACAAGCAAGCACAACGACACTGCTAGTCCTCGACGAGGTAATCGGAGACCTGCTAGTGGGAGTAGTATTAGAATAGTGTAACTCCACATTAGAATGCGGAAGCATCACAGCAATAATCTAAAAGAACAAGAGAAACCTACTCACGAATAAAAAGCACAAGAGACATTGCATCGGATCACTAGCAACAGGCGATTTAACAGAGGCATAGGTCCAAGAAACCCTCAAAAGGGAATTGGAGATGATGGGCCAAATCCAGGAAGTACGTCACAATCTTTATGAAGCATGACCACCCAATCAATCATAGATAAATAAGTGGACGAACTCTTGGCACAAGACCTCATAGCACCCCCGCATTCCGCTTACAGCTCGTCGAAACGAAAACCAAGGAATGGAGACTTTGCATAGACTACAGGCAGCGGAACGAGCACTCAGAACGAGATGCATACCCAGTACGTCGAATGGATCACATACTCAACCAGCTACGGGAGGCAAAATATATAAGCACACTAGATCTATAAAGTGGCTACTGGCAGATACCGATGGACGAAAATAGTAAACAGTATACCGCTTTTGCCGTACCAGGATGCGGGCTGTTTCAATGGAAAGTATTGCCCCTTTCCAGAGAGCCCTCTACTTAGTCATCGGACCAGAAATGGAACCATTCGCATTCGCATACCTGGATGACATAGTGGAGAAACTACAAGATGTGATGAGACGATTTCGCAAGGCAAACCTAATGATCAACACGGAGAATGCTACTTCTTCAATGAATGCTAAAATAGCTTGGTCACTTAGTCAACGCAAGAAGCACACACACCAATCCGGAAAAAAAGCCGCAATTTTCAACATGCCAAGCCCACAGACAACGAAGCAAGTACGCAGCTTCCTGGAGGTAGCCTCATGGTACAGAAGGTTCGTTCCTAACTTCACAGAACTGGCGCTACCGCTATACAACCTGGTCAAGAAGGGTACGAAATTTAAATGGAACAAGGAGACGGAGGAGGCAACCAAAAACTTGAAGAAAGCTCTATCAGATTCACCAGTTCTCAAGTGCCCTTACTTTGGCAAGACCTTTGTACTCCAGACGGACGTCAGTAACTGCGGTCATCTCATACGAACACGGCATCCAAAAAAAATGAGGATTTACTAGAGGGATATTACATCGTCGCCAACGCTTAAAGACTGCACAATAACAGGCGGCGAGAAAAATGCTGACACAAATTGCAAAGGCACCTTGAAAAACCCTCTGCATAGACTTCGTTGGAGCACTACCGATATACCGATGGGTGATAAAGGTACTACGAGAGCAATTCCTAACACGGTATGGAGCACCGAAAAAACTTATCTCGGACAACATCTACCAGGTGGAATCACGACTTCAAAAAATAGTAGAAACAAGCACGTTGGCACATCGGAACATGGGAAAGGCAGCACAAGACCAAGCTAGTGCATATAACCTACGAAAGATGGACTGGAGGCCCAAGATAGGAGATCTCGTATGGGAATAGCAAGACCCATTTTCCAAAGCGGCTATTGGGTTCGCAGCCAAACTAGCACCAAAATACGAAGTCCCAGGTCATCCGTTACACCAGCAACCACCTGGAATTTTCTGGAGACACGCGGACAGGATGAAACACGTACGGTTTACTGCTGTCGCCGGAATGAAACGACGGGAAACGGCAGAGGCCCATGGGATCAGAACGGGCACCCAGGGCACACACCACTCCCGCAACGCAAATATCATTCAATAGCCGACGCTTCTCGCACAAGTCAATACAGGCAGCACAGGAGCTCGCGGTGCCATTGACACTGGAGCCACACGGAGTTTCATCTGCAGAGAACTAGCAAACAGAATAGCCAGACACGGAAAAAGAAAGCGAGTAACCGAAGCCAATGAACTAGCAGACGGAACAAACCGTCACGGAGGCACTGGAAGTACCAATACAGCTTGGGAACCAAACAAGCACAGCGACACTGCTAGTCCTCGACGAGGTAATTGGAGACCTGCTACTGGGAGTAGATATCTTTGAACAATGTAACTCCACATTAGAATGCGGAGGCATCACAGCAATAATCAAACAGAACAAGAGAAACCTACGCACGGATCACTAGCAACAGGCGATTTAACAGAAGCATAGGTCCAAGAAGCCCTCAAAAGGGAATTGGAGATGATGGGCCAAATCCAGGAAGTACGTCACATTGCCAACCTAAAACTCTTTATGAACCATGACCGCCCAATCAAACAGATTCAAGATACCCTCGAAACCCGACAACACAATCAATCATAGATAAATAAGTGGACGAACTCTTGGCACAAGACCTCATAGCAGCCCCGCATTCCGCTTGCAGCTCATAGAAAAGAAAACCAAGGAATTGAGACTATGCGTAGACTACAGGCAGCTGAACGAGATGCATACACAGTACCTCGAATGGATCACTCAACCAGCTACGGGAGGCTAAATATATAAGCACACTAGATCTATAAAGTGGCTACTGGCGGATACTGATGGACGAAAATATTAAACAGTACACCGCTTTTACCGTACCAGGATGCGGGCTGTTTCAATGGAAAGTATTGCCGTTTAGATAGAATACAGCCCAGTCCCTTTCCAAAGAGCCCTCTACTTACTCATCGGACCATAAATGGAACCATTCGCATTCGCATACCTGGATGACATAGTGGTCATCGGACGAACGAAACGTGGACACCTGGAAAAACTGCAAGAAGTGATGAGACGATTTCACAAGGCAAACCTAAGGATCAACACGGAGAAATGCTACTTCTTCAAAGTATGCTAAAATAGCTTGGTCACTTAGTCAACGCAAGAGGCACACACACCGATCCGAAAAAAATAGCCGAAATCCTCAATCAAATGCCAAGCCCACAGACGACGAAGAAAGAACACAGCTTCCTGGAGGTAGCCTCATGGTACAGAAGGTTCGTTCCTAACTTCACAGAACTGCCGATACCGCTATACATCCAGGTCAAGAAGGGTACGAAGTTTAAATGGAACAAGGAGACAGAGGGGCAACCAAAAACTTGAAGAAAGCTCTATCAAAAGCGCCAGTCCTCAAGTGCCCTTAGTTTGGCAAGAAAAAATGAGGATTTACTAGAAAGATATAACTTCGTCGCCAACGCTAAAAGACTGCACAATAACAGGCGGCAAGAAAAATGCTTATACAAATGACAAAGGCACCTTGGGAAACCCTCTGCATAGACTTCGTTGGCCCACTACCGATATCTAGCCACGGAAACAACATGCTACTGGTGGTCTTCGACAAGTTCTCGAAATGTGTAGAACTAGCAGCCGTCAGAAAGAAACGACGGAAATCGTGATAAACACGGTATGGAGCACCGAAAGAACTTATCTCGGTCAACGCCAACCAGGAAGCCTGTCCAACGAAACCACACCCGGGTACGGAATAGTGGAGGAGACTATGGAATCTCGACTTAAAAAAATAGTAGAAACAAGCAAGTTGGCACATCGGAACATTGAAAATGCAGCACAAGTCATCCGTTACAGGATCGACAACAATTTAAAAAACTGACTCGTAAAGGACAGGGAGCGCCTGGAGTGCTTGAACCGGCAGCGGCGTCTGGTAATTACACTCGAGGCTGTGGACTTGGCAGGCCCAGCAGGAGTAAGGACCGACCATGGCAGCACCAGTCGGGAGACAGGCACCAGCCCGAGAAGGCATATCATCAAACACCCCGACGACGACACGGCAGACACATGGCAACGAAGAAGGACAACGAAACAAAGAACGACGAGTACAAGGAAAAAATAACCGAAACCACCGATCAATATCCCCCAAACCAATGACAACAACCGGGACAAAGCGCCACCAACTCGATTTCCAGCGCCCGAAGACAAATTGGGTGACCCCAGGACGCCTCTCCACACTAGAGTATCCTTGCGTGAAACCGATAGACTTTTCGGAGAATACAGACGAGGAGTGGGAGCCGAAGCAACCGGCATCTCAGTAAGTTCCTCCCAGAAGTCACTTTTCCGGCTCCCGACCCGGAAACTATACGGAATAAACGGCAGGTCGGAACTAACGATGCCCAGCAGGTCAAAGCTTACGATGCCCTACACTCCCACTTCCCACTAGAAACCAAGTAGATCGTTTCTCCCAACGACCCAAAACACTACGTCCCCGACGTACTCGAACGACGATATAGTGCCAAACCGGCCATCCCACAATACCAACACGAAGGAGCTAGCGCTGCACAATCGGTCACCCCACAGCGCCAACACGACAGAGCAAGCAGTGAGCAACCGACCATTCCGCAGCGCTTATGTTACACATCTCGGTCTTTCCGTAGCACCGAAGGGACAAACAGTACTTAGCTATGCACTTCCGCAGCGCCGACGTCTCAGAGGCACCTAAAAATCGACATTATACTTTTGTTTTATTCAACCGTAGAAAATATAAGTATATTGCGTTCTTTCTCTGTGTCATTTTTGGGGAAAGGAAGGTAAACCGATCTATAGGGAAAATAAATTTCTGTCTCGAACCCCGGCCACGGCTAGCTATACCGCCTACCGAAACAGGGTCGTTACAATGGCGCCCGAGCAAATGAAAGACAATTGACAGTAACCTCGAATAAGAACACCAAAGATCGTTTACCCTCTTCCTCAACACAACACAAAATAATCACAATGGCAGACAATTTAACTCGAGGCTGGATAAGCAACACCAATAAAGCCCAACTGGAAGCCATCTGATAGAATTCAAAATCAAGCCAGACGTACTGTAGGAGGATTTGCGGAGGCAGATGTAGGAGTTCATAAAGAACGGCAACCACAGCGAGGGAACTATCAAAAGCCTTCCATTCTTCTTCTACCCTACCGAAAGAAAAACCAGTACCCAAACCCACAAGGATCGACGGGAATAAAGTGACCACACTATGAGTTATACGAAGTTGGGGAGAAGAAGCAGAACGGAGGAGTTAGCTGAGGCTTACGGGATAGAACTCGATCACGCAGCGGGAGCCATGATATTATTACTCAGAGGCTGTGCCTTGGACTGCTGGAACACCCACCCAACCCCAATGCCATCATGGAGTACTTTCAGAAAAGAAATCCTGGAGTACTACAGACCAGCGCACCCCGAGGAAAAAGCAATGGAAAGCATCACACGTACGTACCAGGGTGAGGACGAGCCAGCGAAGCAATATACGCGCGAACTCCGCAAAATGAGATTCACTACGCTTACAGAAGAGAAAAAACTGGAGTGGGTCTACCAAAAAAAAAGTAGAGTTCAAACGGTATGCTAAACGTGGAGAATGCCGAACACTAGCGAAATATCTCCGATTAGCCGAGGAATTCGAGGCTCTCCAATCACAGGAACACACAACACAACAAAAAACACAACAAGCGGAAACGCACTGGGGTCACCAGCAACCACCTGGAATTTACTGGAGACAAGCGGACAGGATGAAACACGTACGATTTACTGCTGTCGCCGAAATGAAACGACGGGAAACGGCAGAGGCCCATGGGATCAGAACGGGCACCCAGGCCACACACCACTCCCGCAACGCAAACATCATTCAGTAGCCGACGCTTGCACGCACAAGTCAATATAGGCAACACAGCAGCTCGCGGTGCCATTGACACTGGAGCCACACGGAGTTTCATCTGCAGAGAACTAGCAAACAGAATAGCCAGACACGGGAAAAGAAAGCGAGTAACCGAAGCCAATAGACTAGCAGTCGGAACTGGAAGTACCAATACAGCTTGGGAACCAAACAAGCACAACGACACTGCTAGTCCTCGACGAGGTAATCGGAGACCTGCTAGTGGGAGTAGATATCTTTGAACAGTGTAACTCCACATTAGAATGCGGAGGCATCACAGCAATAATAAATCAAAACAAGAGAAACCAACGCACGAATAACAAGTAGAAGAGACATGGCAGCGGATCACTAACAACAGGCGATTTAACAGAGGCATAGGTCTAAGAAACCCTCAAAAGGGAATTCGAGAAGATGGGCCAAATCCAGGAAGTACGTCACATTGGCAACCACCAAATCTTTATGAAGCATGACCGCTCAATCAAACAAATTCGAGATAACCTCGAAACCCGACAACGCAATCAATCATAGATAAATAAGTGGACGAACTCTTAGCACAAGACCTCATAGCACCCCCGCATTCCGCTTAGAGCTCGTAGAAAAGAAAACCAAAGAAGGCCAAGGCATAGACTACAGGCAGCTGAACGAGCACTCAGAACGAGATGCATACCCAGTACGTCGAATGGATCACATACTCAACCAGCTACGGGAGGCAAAATATATAAGCACACTAGCTCTGAAAAGTGGCTATGGCAATGGAAAGTAATGCCGTTTATATAGAATACAGCCCCCGCCCCTTTCCAAAGAGCCCTCTACTAAGTCATCGGACCAGAGATGGAACCATTCGCATTCGCATACCTGGATGACATAGTGGTCATCGGACGAACGAAACGTGAACACCTGGAGAAACTGCAAGAAGTGATGAGACGATTTCGCAAGGCAAGCCGAAGGATCAACACGGAGAAATGCTACTTCTTCAATGAATGCTAAAATAGCTTGGTCACTTAGTCAATGCAAGAGGCACACACACCGATCCGGAAAAAAAGCCGAAATCCTCAACATGCCAAGCCCACAGACGACGAAGAAAGAACACAGCTTCCTGGAGGTAGCCTCATGGTACAGAAGGTTCGTTCCTAACTTCACAGAACTGGCGCTACCGCTATACAACCTGGTCAAGAAGGGTACGAAATTTAAATGGAACAAGGAGACGGAGGAGGCAACCAAAAACTTGAAGAAAGCTCTATCAGATTCACCAGTTCTCAAGTGCCCTTACTTTGGCAAGACCTTTGTACTCCAGACGGACGTCAGTAACTGCGGTCATCTCATACGAACACGGCATCCAAAAAAAATGAGGATTTACTAGAGGGATATTACATCGTCGCCAACGCTTAAAGACTGCACAATAACAGGCGGCGAGAAAAATGCTGACACAAATTGCAAAGGCACCTTGAAAAACCCTCTGCATAGACTTCGTTGGAGCACTACCGATATACCGATGGGTGATAAAGGTACTACGAGAGCAATTCCTAACACGGTATGGAGCACCGAAAAAACTTATCTCGGACAACATCTACCAGGTGGAATCACGACTTCAAAAAATAGTAGAAACAAGCACATTGGCACATCGGAACATGGGAAAGCCAGCACAAAACCAAGCCAGTGCATATAACCTACGAAAGATGGACTGGAGGCCCAAAATAGGAGATCTCGTATGGGAACAACAAGACCCATTTTCCAAAGCGGCTATTGGGTTCGCAGTCAAACTAACACCAAAATACGAAGTCCCAGGTCATCCGTTACAGGATGGACAACAAATAAAAAATCTGACTCGCAAAATCCAAGGAGCGCCTAGAGCGCTTGAACCAGCAGCGGCGACGGGTAATTACACTCGATGCTGTGGACTTGGCAGGCCCAGCAGGAGTAAGGACCGACCAGGGCAGCACCAGTCGGAAGACAAGCACCAGCCCGAGAAGGCATATCATCAAACACCCCGACGACGACACGGCATACACATGGCAACGAAGAAGGAGAACTGAACAAAGAACGAGGAGTACAAGTAAAAATAGCCCAAACCAATGACAACAACCGGGACAAAGCGCCACCAACTCGATTTCCAGCGCCCGAAGACAAATTGGGTGACCCCAAGACGCCTCTCCACACTAGAGTATCCTTGCGTGAAACCGATAGACCTTTCGGAGAATACAGACGAGGAGTGGGAGCCGAAGCAACCGGCATCTCAGTAAGTTCCTCCCAGAAGTCACATTCCCGGCTCCCGACCCGGAAACTATACGGAATAAACGGCAGGTCGGAACTAACGAGCCCCGGCAGGTCGAAGCTTACGATGCCCTACACTCCCACATCCCACTAGAAAACCAATAAGATCGTTTCTTCCAACGAACCAGAACACTACGTCCCCGACGTACTCGAACGACGATATAGTGCCAAGCCGGCCATTCCACAGCACCAACACGCGGAGCAAGTAATGCGCAACCGACCATCCCACAATACCAACACGAAGGAGCTAGCGCTGCGCAATCGGTCACCCCACAGCGGCAATACCACAGAGCAAGCAGTGAGCAACCGACCATTCCGCAGCGCTTATGTAACTAAGCAAGCAGTAACACATCTCGGTCTTTCCGTAGCACCGACGCCACAAATAGTACTTAGCTATGCACCTTAAAATCGACATTATACTCTTGTTTTATCCAACCGTAGAAAATATAAGTATATTGCCTTCTTTCTTTGTGTCATTATTGGGGAACGGTAAACCGATCTATACAGTAACCTCAAATAAAAAAACCAAATATCGTTTACCCTTTTCCTCAACACAACAAAAAATAAACACAATGGCAGACAATTTAACTCGAGGCTGGATAAGCAACACCAATAAAGCCCAACTGGAAGCCTATCTGATAGAATTCAAAATCAAGCCAGACGTTCTGTGCGAGGATTTGCGGAGGCAGATGTAGGAGTTCATAAAGAACGGCAACCACAGCGAGGGAACTATCAAAAGCCTTCCATTCTTCTTCTACCCTACCGAAAGAAAAACCAGTACCCAAACCCACAAGGATCGACGGGAATAAAGTGACCACACTATTAGTAATACGAAGTTGGGGAGAAGAAGCAGAACGGAGGAGTTAGCCGAGGCTTACGGGATAGAACTCGATCACGCAGCGGGAGCCATGATATTATTACTCAGAGGCTGTGCCTTGGACTGCTGGAACACCCACCCAACCCCAATGCCATCATGGAGTACTTTCAGAAAAGAAATCCTGGAGCACTACAGACCAGCGCACCCCGAGGAAAAAGCAATGGAAAGCATCACACGTACGTACCAGGGTGAGGACGAGCCAGCGAAGCAATATACGCGCGAACTTCGCAAAATGAGATTCACTACGCTTACAGAAGAGAAAAAACTGGAGTGGGTCTACCAAAAAAAAGTAGAGTTCAAACGGTATGCTAAACGTGGAGAATGCCGAACACTAGCGAAATATCTCCGATTAGCCGAGGAATTCGAGGCTCTCCAATCACAGGAACACACAACACAACAAAAAACACAACAAGCGGAAACGCACTGGGGTCACCAGCAACCACCTGGAATTTACTGGAGACACGCGGACAGGATGGAACACGTACGATTTACTGCTGTCGCCGAAATGAAACGACGGGAAACGGCAGAGGCCCATGGGATCAGAACGGGCACCCAGGCCACACACCACTCCCGCAACGCAAACATCATTCAGTAGCCGACGCTTGCACGCACAAGTCAATATAGGCAACACAGCAGCTCGCGGTGCCATTGACACTGGAGCCATACGGAGTTTCATCTGCAGAGAACTAGCAAACAGAATAGCCAGACACGGGAAAAGAAAGCGAGTAACCGAAGCCAATAGACTAGCAGTCGGAACTGGAAGTACCAATACAGCTTGGGAACCAAACAAGCACAACGACACTGCTAGTCCTCGACGAGGTAATCGGAGACCTGTTACTGGGAGTAGATATCTTAGAATAGTGTTACTCCACATTAGAATGCGGAGGCATCACAGCAATAATCAAACAGAACAAGAGAAACCTACGCACGAATAAAAAGCACAAGAGACATGGATTCGGATCACTAGCAACAGGCGATTTAACAGATGCATAGGTCCAAGAAACCCTCAAAAGGGAATTGGAGAAGATGGATCAAATCCAGGAAGTACGTCACATTGGCAACCACCAAATCTCTCTGATGCATGACCGCCCAATCAAACAAATTCGAGATAACTTCGAAACCCGACAACGCAATCAATCATAGATAAATAAGTGGACGAACTCTTAGCACAAGACCTCATAGCACCCCCGCATTCCGCTTAGAGCTCGTAGAAAAGAAAACCAAAGAAGGCCAAGGCATAGACTACAGGCAGCTTAAAGAGCACTCAGAAAGAGATGCATACCCAGTACCTCGAATGGATCACATACTCAACCTGCTACGGGAGGCAAAATATATAAAATATATATATATATAGATCTATAAAGTGGCTACTGGCAGATACCGATGGACGAAAATAGTAAACAGTACACCGCTTTTACCGTACCAGGACGCGGGATGTTTCAATGGAAAGTATTGCTGTTTAGAAAGAATACAGCCCCGCCACTTTCCAAAGAGCCCTCTACTTAGTCATCGATTCAGAAATGGAACCATTCGCATTCGCATACCTGGATGACATAGTGGTCATCGGACGAACGAATAGTGAACACCTGGAGAAACTGCAAAAGTGATGAGACGATTTCGCAAGGCAAGCCGAAGGATCAACACGGAGAAATGCTACTTCTTCAATGAATGCCAAAATAGCTTGGTCACTTAGTCAATGCAAGAAGCACACACACCAATCCGGAAAAAAAGGGCACGAAGCTTAAATGGAACAAGGAGACAAAGGAGGCAACCAAAAACTTGAAGAAAGCTCTATCAGAAGCACCAGTCCTAAAGTGCCCTGACTTTGGCAAGACCTTTTTACTCCAGACGGACGCCAGTAACTGCGGATCAAGTGCAATTCTGACACAAGAGGCGAACAGGTCATCTCATACAAAATCGGCATCCAGAAAATATGGATGTACTGGAGGGATATCATTTCGTCGTCATCACAGACCAGCAAGCCAGATGGGCATTGGCAATGCAGACATACTCTTTAAAGGTACGTTACCGAAAAGGAAAGCTCAATGCCTGTTCAGAAGCAGGGACAGATTAAGCAGTAATGGAAGGAAAGCTATATAGACATCTACCGTCAAGGGCCGCGCACGAAGACTAGTAACTGTAGAAACTATGCGAGGCAAGGAACCAATGGAAACAGGTTGTGAGAGAAAACCACAGCGGTGCAACGGCATGTCATCTAGGGATAATAACTAAGCACCAGAAAATGGTGTCAAACTACTGGCAAGGAATGCGCAGGGATATACAGCGGTACGTACGACCATGCGAAACATGCTTACGTTAAAAGACTTCACAATAACAGGCGGCGGGAAAAATGCTGACACAAATTGCAAAGGCACCTTGGGAAACCCTCTGCATAGCCTTCGTTGGCCCACTACCAATATCTAGCCACGGCAACAACATGCTACTGGTGGTCTTCGACAATTTCTCGAAATGGGTGGAACTAGCAGCCGTCAGAAAGAAACGACGGAAATCGTGATAAAGGTATTACGAGAGCCAATCCAAACACGGTATGGAGCACCGAAACTTATCTCGGACAACACCTACCAGGTGGAATCACAACTTCAAAAAATAGCAGAAACAAGCACGTTGGCACATCGGAACATGGGAAAGGCAGCACAAAACCCGGCCAGTGCATATACCCTACGAAAGATGGACTGGAGGCCCAAGATAGGAGATCTCGTATGCTAACAACAAGACCCATTTCCCAAAGCGGCTATTGGGTTCGCAGCCAAGCTAGCACCAAAATACGAAGTCCCAGGTCATCCGTTCCAGGATGGACAACAAATTAAAAATCTGACTCGCAAAGTACAGGGAGCGCCTAGGGCACTTGAACCAGCAGCGGGGTCGGGTAATTACACTCGAGGCTGTGGACTTGGCAGGCCCAACAGGAGTAAGGACCGACCAGGGCAGCACCAGTCGGAAGACAGGCACCAGCCCGAAAAGGCATATCATCAAACACCCCGACGACGACACAGCAGACACATGGCAAGGAAGAAGGACAACTGAACAAAGAACGGTGAGTACAAGGAAAAAATAGCCGAAACCACCGATCAATATCCCCCAAACCAATGACAACAACCGGGACAAAGCGCCACCAACTCGATTTCCAGCGCCCAAAGACAAACTGGGTGACCCCAAGACGCCTCTCCACACTAGAGTATCCTTGCGTGAAACCGATAGACTTTTCGGAGAATACACACAAGGAGTGGGAGCCGAAGCAACCGGCATCTCAGTAAGTTCCTCCCAGAAGTCACTTTTCCAGTTCCCGACTGCAGGCAGCTGAACGAGCACTCAGAACGAGATGCATACCCAATAGGTACCTCGAATGGATCACATGCTCAACCAGCTACGTGAGGCAAAATATATAAACACACTGATCTATAAAGTGGCTACTGGCAGAGACCGATGGAGGAAAATAGTAAACTGTACACCGCTTTTACCGTACCAGGACGCGGGCTGTTTCAATGGAAAGTAATGCCGTTTAGATAAAATACAGCCCCCGGCCCTTTCCAAAGAACCCTCTACTTAGTCATCGAACCAGAGATGGAACCATTCGCATTCGCATACCTGGATGACATAGTGGTCAACGGACGAACGAAACGTGAACACCTGGAGAAACTGCAAGAAGTGATGAGGCGATTTCGCAAGCCAAACCTAAGGATCAACACGGAGAAATGCTACTTCTTCAAAGTATGCTAAAATAGCTTAGTCACTTAGTCAACGCAAGAGGCATACACACTGATCCGGAAATTCTAGCCGCAATCCTCAATATGCCAATCCCACAGATGACGAAGCAAGTACATATGATCCTGGGGGTAGCCTCATGGTACAGAAGGTTCGTTCCTAACTTCACAGAACTGGCGCTACCGCTATACAACCTGGTCAAGAAGGGTACGAAGTTTAAATGGAACAAGGAGACAGAGGAGGCAACCAAAAACTTGAAGAAAGCTCTATCAGAAGCACCAGTCCTCAAGTGCCCTTACTTTGGCAAGACCTTTATACTCCAGAAGGACGTCAGTAACTGCGGTCATCTTATACGAACACGGCAAATGAGGATTTACTAGAGGCATATTACTTCGTCGTCAACGCTAAAAGACTGCACAATAACAGGCGGCGGGAAAAATGCTTATACAAATAGCAAAGGCACCTTGGGAAACCCTCTGCATAGACTTCGTTGTCCCACTACCGATATCTAGCCACGGAAACAACATGCTACTGGTGGTCTTCGACAAGTTCTCGTAATGGGTAGAACTAGCAGCCGTCAGAAAGAAAGGACGGAAATCGTGATAAACACGGTATGGAGCACCGAAAAAACTTATCTCGGACAACGCCTACCAGAAAGCCTGTCCAACGAAACCGCACCCGGGTCCGGAATAGTGGAGGAGACTATGGAATCTAGACTAAAAAAAATAGTAGAGACAAGCAAGTTGGCACATCGGGACATGGAAAATGCAGCACAGGTCATCCGTTACAGGATCGACAACAAATTAAAAAACTGACTCGCAAAGGACAGGGAGCACCTGGAGCGCTAGAACCAGCAGCGGCGTCGGGTAATTACACTCGAGGCTGTGGACTTGGCAGGCCCAGCAGGAGTAAGGACCGACCAGGGCAGCACCAGTCGGGATACAGGCACCAGCCCGAGAAGGCATATCATCAAACACCCCGACGACGACACAGCAGACACATGGCAACGAAAAAGGACAACAGAACAAAGAACGACGAGTACAAGGAAAAAATAGCCCAAACCACCGATCAATATCCCCCAACCAAGGACAACAACCGGGACAATGCGCCACCAACTCGATTTTCAGCGCCCAAAGACAAATTGGGTGACCCCAAGACGCCTCTTCACACTAGAGTATCCTTGCGTAAAACCGATAGACTTTTCGGAGAACACACACGAGGAGTGGAAGCCGAAGCAACCGGCATCTAAGCAAGTTCCTCCCAGAAGTCACTTTTCCAGTTCCCGACCCGGAAACTATACGGAATAAACGGCAGGTCGGAACTAACGATGCCCAGCAGGTCGAAGCTTACGTTGCCCTACATTCCCACATCACACTAGAAACCCAAGTAGATCGGTTCTCCCAACGACCCAGAACACTAAGTCCCCGACGTACTCGAACGACGATGTAGTGCCAAACTGGCCATTCCACAGCACCAACATGCGGAGCAAGCAATGCGCAACCGACCATCCCACAATACCAACACGAAGGAGCTAGCGCTGCGCAATCGGTCACCCCACAGCGCCAACACGACGGAGCAAGCAGTTACACATCTCGGTCTTTCCGTAGCACCGACGCGACAAACAGTACTCAGCTATGCACTTCCGCAGCGCCGACGTCTCAGAGGCACCTAAGAATCGACATTATACTTTTGTTTTATCCAACCGTAGAAAATATAAGTATACTGCGTTCTTTCTCTGTGTCATTATTAGGGAAAGGAACCGATCTATAGGGAAAATAAATTTCTGTCTCGAAGCAGGGTCGTTACAATGGCGCCCGAGCAAATGAAAGACAATTGACAGTAACCTCGAATAAGAACACCAAAGTCCGTTTACCCTCTTCCTCAACACAACACAAAGTAAACAAAATGGCAAACAATTTAACTCGAGGCTGGATAAGCAATACCAATAGAGCCGAACTGGAAGCCTATCTGATAGAATTCAAAATCAAGCCAGAAGTACTGTGCGAGGATTTGCGGAGGCAGATGTCGGAGTTCATAAAGAACGGCAACCACAGCAAGGGAACTATCAAGCGCTTTCCATTCTTCTTCTACCCTACCGAAAAAAAAACCAGTACCCAAACCCACAAGGATGGACGGGAAAAAAGTGACCACAATGGGAGTAATACGAAGTTGGGGACAAGGTTACTAAGGCACTGCCGACTTGGCAGAGTTCATAAGCAGAACGGAGGAATTAGCCGAGGCTTACGGGTTAGAACTCGATCACGCAGCGGGAGCCATGGTATTATTACTCAGAGGCTGTGCCTTGGACTGGTGGAACACCCACCCAACCCCAATGCCATCATGGAGTACTTTCAGAAAAGAAATCCTGGAGTACTACAGACCAGCGGACCACAAGTGGCTGCTGGCAGATACCGATGGAGGAAAATAGTAAACTGTACACCGCTTTTACCGTACCAGGACGCAGGCTGTTTCAATGGTAAGTAATGCCGTTTAGATAGAATACAGCCCCCGGCCCTTTCCAAAGAGCCCTCTACTTACTCATCGGACCAGAGATCGAACCATTCGCATTCGCATACCTGGATGACATAGTGGTCATCGGACGAACGAAACGTTAACACCTGGGGAAACTGCAAGAAGTGATGAGGCGATTACGAAAGGCAAACCTAAGGATCAACACGGAGAAAGTATGCTAAAATAGCTTGGTCAATTACTCAACGCAAGAGGCACACACACCGATCCGGAAAAAATTGCCGCAATCCTCAACATGCCAAGCCCACAGACGAAGAAGCAAGTACATATGATCCTGGGGGTAGCCTCATGGTACAGGAGGTTCGTTGCTAACTTCACAGAACTGGCGCTACCGCTATACAACCTGGTCAAGAAGGGTACGAAGTTTAAATGGAACAAGGAGACAGACAACCAAAAACTTGAAGAAAGCTCTATCAGAAGCACCAGTCCTCAAGTGCCCTTACTTTGGCAAGACCTTTTTACTCCAGACGGACGTCAGTAACTGCGGTCATCTTATACGAACACGGCAATTGAGGATTTACTAGAGGGATATTACTTCGTCGTCAACGCTAAAAGACTGCACAATAACAGGCGGCGAGATAAATGCTTATACAAATAGCAAAGGCACCTTGGGAAACCCTCTGCATAGACTTCGTTGTCCCACTACCGATATCTAGCCACGGAAACAACATGCTACTGGTGGTCTTCGACAAGTTCTCGTAATGGGTAGAACTAGCAGACGTCAGAAAGAAACGACGGAAATCGTGGTAAACACGGCATGGAGCACCGATAAAACTTATCTCGGACAACGCCTACCAGAAAGCCTGTCCAACGAAACTACACCACAGACTATGGAATCTAGACTTCAAAAAATAGTAGAGACCAGCAAGTTGGCACATCGGAACATGGAAAATGCAGCACAGGTCATCCGTTACAGGATCGACAACAAATTAAAAAACTGACTCGCAAAGGACAGGGAGCGCCTGGAGCGCTTGAACCAGCAGCGGCGTCGGGTAATTACACTCGAGGCTGTGGACTTGGCAGGCCCAGCAGAAGTAAGGACCGACCAGGGCAGCACCAGTCGGGATACAGGCACCAGCCCGAGAAGGAATATCATCAAACACCCCAACGACGACACAGCAGACACATGACAACGAAGAAGGCCAACGGAAAAAAGAACGACGAGTACAAGGAAAAAATAGCCCAAACCACCAATCAATATCCCCCAAACCAATGACAACAACCGGGACAAAGCGCCACCAACTTGATTTCTAGCGCCCAAAGACAAATTGGGTGACCCCCAGACGCCTCTCTACACTAGAGTATCCTTGCGTAAAACCGATAGACTTTTCGCAGAATACAGACGAGGAGTGGGAGCCGAAGCAACCGGAATCTCAGTTCCCGACCCGGAAACTATACGGAATAAACGGCAGGTCGGAACTAACGATGCCCAGCAGGTCGAAGCTTACGATGCCCTACACTCCCACATCCCACTAGAAAACCAATTAGATCGTTTCTCCCAACGAACCAGAACCCTACGTCCCCGACGTACTCGAACGACGATATAGTGCCAAACCGGCCATTCCACACCACCAACACGCGGAGCAAGCAATGCGCAACCGACCATCCCACAATACCAACACGAAGGAGCTAGCGCTGCGCAATCGGTCACCCCACAGCGCCAACACGACAGAGCAAGCAGTGAGCAACCGACCATTCCGCAGCGCTTATGTAACTAAGCAAGCAGTTACACATCTCGGTCTTTCCGACGAAACAGGGTCGTTACAATGGCGCCCGAGCAAATGAAAGACAATTGACAGTAGCCTCGAATAGGAACACCAAAGTTCGTTTACTCTCTTCCTCAACACAACACAAAATAAACTCAATGGCAGACAATTTAACTCGAGGCTGGATAAGCAACACCAATAAAGCCCAACTGGAAGCCTATCTGATAGAATTTAAAATCAAGCCAGACGTACTGTGCGAGGATTTGCGGAGGCAGATGTCGGAATTCATAAAGAACGGCAACCACAGCGAGGGAACTATCAAACGCCTTCCATTCTTCTTCTACCCTACCGTAAAAATAAACCAGTACCCAAACCCACAAGGATCGACGGGAATAAAGTGAACAGAATGGGAGTAATACGAAGTTGGGGAGAAGAATACGAAGGCACTGGCGACTTGGCAGAGTTCATAAGCAGAACGAAGGAATAAGCTGAGGCTTACGGGATAGAACTCGATCACGCAGCGTGACCCATGGTATTATTACTCAGAGGCTGTGCCTTGGACTGGTGGAACACCCACCCAACCCCAATGCATTCATGGAGTATTTTCAGAAAAGAAATCCTGGAGTACTACAGACCAGCGAACCACGAGGAAAAAGCAATGGAAGGGTGACGACGAGCCAGCGAAGCAATATACGCGCGAACTCCGCAAAATCATGAGATTCACTACGCTTACAGAAGAGAAAAAACTGGAGTGTGTCTACCGAAAAAAAACGAGTAGAGTTCAAACGGTATGCTAAACGTGGAGAATGTCGAACACTAGCGAAATATCTCCGAATAGCCGAGGAATTCGAGGCCCTCCAATTACAGGAACACACAACACAGCAAAAAACACAACAAGCGGAAACGCACTGGGGTCACCAGCAACCACCTGGAATTTACTGGAGACACGCGGACAAGATGGAACACGTACGATTTACTACTGTCGCCGGAATGAACCGACGGGAAACGGCAGAGGCCCATGGGATCAGAACGGGCAACCAGGGCACACACCACTCCCGCAACGCAAATATCATTCAATAGCCGACGCTTGCTCGCACAAGTCAATATAGGCAACACAGGAGCTCGCGGTGCCATTGACACTGGAGCCACACGGAGTTTCACCTGCAGAGAACTAGCAAACAGAAAATCCAGACACGGGAAAAGAAAGCGAGTAACCGAAGCCAATAGATTAGCAGACGGAACAAACCGGACAGTCACAGAGGCACTGGAATTACCATTACAGCTTGGGAAACAAGCAAGCACAACGACACTGCTAGTCCTCGACGAGGTAATCGGAGACCTGCTAGTGGGAGTAGTATTAGAATAGTGTAACTCCACATTAGAATGCGGAAGCATCACAGCAATAATCTAAAAGAACAAGAGAAACCTACTCACGAATAAAAAGCACAAGAGACATTGCATCGGATCACTAGCAACAGGCGATTTAACAGAGGCATAGGTCCAAGAAACCCTCAAAAGGGAATTGGAGATGATGGGCCAAATCCAGGAAGTACGTCACAATCTTTATGAAGCATGACCACCCAATCAAACAGACTCGAGATACCCTCGAAACCCGACAACGCAATCAATCATAGATAAATAAGTGGACGAACTCTTGGCACAAGACCTCATAGCACCCCCGCATTCCGCTTACAGCTCGTCGAAACGAAAACCAAGGAATGGAGACTATGCATAGACTACAGGCAGCTGAACGAGCACTCAGAACGAGATGCATACCCAGTACGTCGAATGGATCACATACTCAACCAGCTACGGGAGGCAAAATATATAAGCACACTAGATCTATAAAGTGGCTACTGGCAGATACCGATAGACGAAAATAGTAAACAGTATACCGCTTTTGCCGTACCAGGATGCGGGCTGTTTCAATGGAAAGTATTGCCCCTTTCCAGAGAGCCCTCTACTTAGTCATCGGACCAGAGATGGAACCATTCGCATTCGCATACCTGAATGACATAGTGGAGAAACTGCAAGAAGTGATGAGACGATTTCGCAAGGCAAACCTAAGGATCAACACGGAGAAATGCTACTTCTTCAATGAATGCTAAAATAGCTTGGTCACTTAGTCAACGCAAGAAGCACACACACCAATCCGGAAAAAAGCCGCAATTCTCAACATGCCAAGCCCACAGACGACGAAGCAAGTACGCAGCTTCCTGGGGGTAGTCTCATGGAACATGAGGTGCGTTCCTAACTTCACAGAACTGGCGCAACCGATATACAACCTGGTCAAGCAGGGTACGAAGCTTAAATGGAACAAGGAGACAAAGTAGGCAACCAAAAACTTGAAGAAAGCTCTATCAGAAGCACCAGTCCTAAAGTGCCCAGACTTTAGCAAGACCTTTCTACTCCAGACGGACGCCAGTAACTGCGGATCGGGAGCAATTCTGACGCAAGAGGCGTCATCTCATACGAACACGGCATCCAGAAAATGAGGATGTACCGTCGTCATCACTGACAACCAAGCCAGATGGGCATTGGCAATGCAGATATACTCTTTAGAGGTACGCTACCGAAAAGGAAAGCTCAATGTCTGTCCAGAAGCATGGAAAGAAAGCTATATAGACATCTACCGTCATGGTCCGCAGACGAAGACACGCAACCGTGGAAACTATGCGAGGCACAGAACCAATGGGAACAGGTTGTGAGAGAAAACCACAGCGATGCAACGGCATGTCATCTAGGGATAATAACTAAGCACCAGATAATGGTGTCAAACTACTGACAAGAAATGCACAGGGATATACAGCGGTACGTACGACGCTGCAAAACATGCTTGCGTTAAAAGACTTCACAATAACAGGCGGCGGGGAAAATGCTGACACAAATTGATGGCACCTTGGGAAACCCTCTGCATAGACTTCGTTGGCCCACTACCAATATCTAGCAACGGCAACAACATGCTACTGGTGGTCTTCGACAATTTCTCGAAATGGGTGGAACTAGCAGCCGTCAGAAAGAAACGACGGAAATCGTGATAAAGGTACTACGAGAGCAAATCCTAACACGGTATGGAGCACCGAAAAAACTTATCTCGGACAACACCTACCAGGTGGAATCACGACTTCAAAAAATAGTAGAAACAAGCACGTTGGCACATCGGAACATGGGAAAGGCAGCACAAGACCATGCCAGTGCATATGACCTACGAAAGATGGACTGGAGGCTCAAGATAGGAGATCTCGTATGGAAACAACAAGACCCATTTTCCAAAGCGACTATTGGGTTCGCAGCGAAACTAGCACCAAAATACGAAGTCCCATTTAAAGTGGCAGTGATAGTAACAATAAACACATGGTGACAAAGAAGACACACAGAGCGTAAATTAACGAACTGAAACCCATTGTAGATACCGAAGCAACCCAGAACTAACCACCAGTATTCAATCAGACTTCACACTAAACACCAGGTCATCCGTTACAGGATGGACAACAAATTAAAAAACTGACTGTGGACTTTGCAGGCCCAGCAGGAGTAAGGACCGACCAGGGCAGCACCAGTCGGGAGACAGGCACCAGCCCGAGAAGGCATATCATCAAACACCCTGACGACGACACGGCAGACACATGGCAACGAAGAAGGACAACTGAACAAAGAACGACGAGTACAAGGAAAAATTAGCCCAAACCGCCGAACAATATCCCCCAGACGAATGACAACAACCGGTACAACGCGCTACCAACTCGATTTCCAGCGCCCGAAGACAAATTGAGTGACCCCAAGACGCCTCTCCACAATAGAGTATCCTTGCGTGAAACCGATGGAGCCGAAGCAACGGGCATCTCAGTAATTTCCTCCCAGAAGTCACCTTTCCGGCTCCAGACCCGGAAAATATACGGAACAAGCAGTGAGCAACCGACCATTCTGCAGCGCTTACGTAACTAAGCATGCAGTTACACATCTCGGCCTTTCCGTAGCACCGACACGACAAACAGTACTTAGCTATGCACTTCCGCAGCGCCTACGTCTCAGAGGCACCTAAAAATCGACATTATACTTTTGTTTTATCTAACCGTAGAAAATATAAGTATAATGCGCTCTTTCTCTGTGTCATTATTGGGGAAAGGAAGGTAAACCGATCTATAGGGAAAATAAATTTCGGTCTCGAACCCTGGCCACGGCGAGCTATACCGCCTAGCGAAACAGGGTCGTTACAATGGCGCCCGAGCAAATGAAAGACAATTGACAGTAACCTCGAATAAGAACACCAAAGATCGTTTACCCTCTTCCTCAACAAAACACAAAATAATCACAATGGCAGACAATTTAACTCGAAGCTGGATAGCAACACCAATAAAGCCCAACTGGAAGCCTATCTGATAGAATTCAAAATCAAGCCAGACGTACTGTGCGAGGATTAGCGGGGGCATATGTCGGAGTTCATAAAGAACGGCAACCACAGCGAGGGAACTATCAACCGCCTTCCATTCTTCTTCTACCCTACCGAAAAAAAAAAACCAGTACCCAAACCCACAAGGATCGACGGGAATAAAGTGACCACAATGGGAGTAATACGAAGTTGGGGAGAAGAATACGAAGGCACTGGCGACTTGGCAGAGTTCATAAGCAGAACGGAGGAATTAGCCGAGGCTTATGGGATGGAACTCGATCACGCAGCGGGAGTCATGGTATTATTACTCAGAGACTGTGCCCTGGACTGGTGGAACACCCACCCAACCCCAATGCCATCATGGAGTACTTTCAGAAAAGAAATCCTGAAGTACTACAGACCAGCGGAACACGTGGAAAAAGCAATGGAAAGCATCATACGTAGGCACCGGGGTGAGGACGAGCCAGCGAAGCAATATACGCGCGAACTCCGCAAAAGCATGAGATTCACTATGCTTACAGAAGACAAAAAACTGGAGTGGGTCTACCGAAAAAAACGAGTAGCCGAGGAATTCGAGGCCCTCCAATCACAGGAACACACAACACAGCAAAAAACACAACAAGCGGAAACACACTGGGGTCACCAGCAACCACCTGGAATTTACTGGAGACACGAGGACACGATGGAACACGTACGATTTACTGCTGTCGCCGGAATGAAACGACGGGAAACGGTAGAGGCCCATGGGATCAGAACGGGCACCCAGGGCACACACCACTCCCGCAACGCAAATATCATTCAATAGCCGACGCTTGCTCGCACAACAATATAGGCAACAAAGGAGCTCGCGGTGCCTTTGACACTGGAGCCACACGAAGTTTCGTCTGCAGAGAACTAGCAAACAGAATATCCAGACACGGGAAAAGAAAGCGAGTAACCGAAGCCAATAGATTAGCAGACGGAACAAACCGGACAGTCACAGAGGCACTGGAATTACCAATACAGCTTGGGAAACAAGCAAGCACAACGACACTGCTAGTCCTTGACGAGGTAATCGGAGACCTGCTAGTGGGAGTAGTATTAGAATAGTGTAACTCCACATTAGAATGCGGAAGCATCACAGCAATAATCTAAAAGAACAAGAGAAACCTACGCACGAATAAAAAGCACAAGAGACATGGCATCGGATCACTAGCAACAGGCGATTTAACAGACGTATAGGTCCAAGAAACCCTCAAAAGGGAATTGGAGATGATGGGCCAAATCCAGGAAGTACGTCACATTGCCAACCTAAAAATCTTTATGAAGCATGACCGCCCACTCAAACTGATTCGAGATACCCTCGAAACCCGACAACGCAATCAATCATAGATAAATAAGTGGACGAACTCTTGGCACAAGACCTCATAGCACCCCCGCATTCCGCTTGCAGCTCGTAGAAAAGAAAACCAAGGAATTGAGACTATGCGTAGACTACATGCAGCTTAACGAGATGCAAACACAGGACCTCGAATGGATCACATACTCAAACAGCTACGGGAGGCAAAATATATAAGCACACTAGATCTATAAAGTGGCTACTGGCAGATACCGATGGACGAAAATATTAAACAGTACACCGCTTTTACCGTACCAGGATGCTGGCTGTTTCAATGGAAAGTTTAGCCGATTAGATAGAATACAGGCCCGTCCCTTTCCAAAGAGCCCTCTACTTACTCATCGGACCAGAGATGGAACCATTCGCATACCTGGATGGCATGGTGGTCATCGGACGAACGAAACGTGGACACCTGGAGAAACTGCAAGAAGTGATGAGACGATTTCACAAGGCAAACCTAAGGATCAACACGGAGAAATTCTACTTCTTCAAAGTATGCTTAAATAGCTTGGTCACTTAGTCAACGCCGATCCGGAAAAAATAGCCGAAATCCTCAACATGCCAAGCCCACAGACAACGAAGCAAGTACGCAGCTTCCTGGGGGTAGCCTCATGGAACATGAGGTGCATTCCTAACTTCACAGAACTGGCGCAACCGATATACAACCTGGTCAAGAAGGGTACGAAGTTTAAATGGAACAAGGAGACAGAGGAGGCAACCAAAGACTTGAAGAAAGCTCTATCAGAAGCACCAGTCCTCAAGTGCCCTTACTTTGGCAAGACCTTTGTACTCCAGACGGACATCAGTAACTGCGGTCATCTCATACGAACACGGCATCCAAAAAATGAGGATTTACTAGAGGGATATTACGTCGTCGCCAACGCTAAAAGACTGCATGACAACAGGCGGCGAGAAAATGCTTATACAAATAGCAAAGGCACCTTGGGAAACCCTCTGCATAGACTTCGTGGGCCCACTACCGATATCTAGCCAAGGAAACAACATGCTACTGGTGGTCTTGGACAAGTTCTCGAAATGGGTAGAACTAGCAGCCGTCAGAAAGAAACGACGGAAATTGTGATAAACACGGTATGGATTACCGAAAAAACTTATCTCGGACAACGCCTACCAGGAAGCCTGTCCAACGAAACCACACCCGGGTCCGGAATAGTGGAGGAGACTATGGAATATCGACTTCAAAAAATAGTAGAAACAGTGATAGCAACAATCAAACACATAGTGACAAAGAAGACACACAGAGCGTAAATTAACGAACTGAAACCCATTGTAGATACCGAAGTAACCCAGAACTAACCACCAGCATTCAATCAGACTTCACACTAAACACCAGGTTATCCGTTACAGAATGGACATCAAATTAAAAAACTGACTCGCAAAATACAGGGAGTAATAGCTGTGACTCAACTCGATCGAGAGCCCATCAGGACGGATTGCCAGATGGGCATTGGCAATACAGACATACTCTTTAGAAATACGCTACCGAAAAGGAAAGCTCAATGTCTGTCCAGAAGCATGGACAGATTACGCAGTAATGGAAGGAAAGCAACCGTGGAAACTATGCGAGGCAAAGAACCAATGGGAACAGGTTGTGAGAGAAAACCACAGCGATGCAACGGCATGTCATCTATGGATAATAACTAAGCACCAGATAATGGTGTCAAACTACAGTCAAGAAATGCACAGGGATATACAGCGGTACGTACGACGCTGCAAAATATGCTTACGTTAAAAGACTTCACAATAACAGGCGGCGGGGAAAATGCTGACACAAATTTATGGCACCTTGGGAAACCCTCTGCATAGACTTCGTTGGCCCACTACCAATATCTAGCAACGGCAACAACATGCTACTGGTGGTCTTCGACAATTTCTCGAAATGGGTGGAACTAGCAGCCGTCAGAAAGAAACGACGGAAATCGTGGTAAAGGTACTACTATTAACTTATCTCGGACAACCTAGACCTACCAGGTGGAATCACGACTTCCAAAAATAGTAGAAACAAGCACGTTGGCACATCGGAACATGGGGCAGGCAGCACAAGACCATGCCAGTGCATATGACCTACGAAAGATGGACTGGAGGCTCAAGATAGGAGATCTCGTATAGAAACAACAAGACCCATTTTCCAAAGCGACTATTGGGTTCGCAGCGAAACTAGCACCAAAATACGAAGTCCCATTTAAAGAGGCAGTGATAGTAACAATAAACACATGGTGACAAAGAAGACACACAGAGCGTAAATTAACGAACTGAAACCCATTGTAGATACCGAAGTAACCCAGAACTAACCACCAGTATTCAATCAGACTTCACACTAAACACCAGGTCATCCGTTACAGGATGGACAACAAATTAAAAAACTGACTGTGGACTTTGCAGGCCCAGCAGGAGTAAGGACCGACCAGGGCAGCACCAGTCGGGAGACAGGCACCAGCCCGAGAAGGCATATCATCAAACACCCCGACGACGACACGACAGACACATGGCAACGAAGAAAGACAACTGAACAAAGAACGACGAGTACAAGGAAAAATTAGCCCAAACCGCCGATCAATATCCCCCAGACGAATGACAACAACCGGTACAACGCGCTACCAACTCGATTTCCAGCGCCCGAAGACAAATTGGGTGACCCCAAGACGCCTCTCCACAATAGAGTATCCTTGCGTGAAACCGATAGAGCCGAAGCAACCGGCATCTCAGTAAGTTCCTCCCAGAATTCACCTTTCCGGCTCCAGACCCGGAAAATATACGGAACAAGCAGTGGGCAACCGACCATTCTGCAGCGCTTACGTAACTAAGCATGCAGTTACACATCTCGGCCTTTCCGTAGCACCGACACGACAAACAGTACTTAGCTATGCACTTCCGCAGCGCCGACGTCTCAGAGGCACCTAAAAATCGACATTATACTTTTGTTTTATCCAACCGTAGAAAATATAAGTATACTGCGCTCTTTCTCTGTGTCATTATTGGGGAAAGGAAGGTAACCCGATCTATAGGGAAAATAAATTTCGGTCTCGAACCCTGGCCACGGCGAGCTATACCGCCTACCGAAACAGGGTCGTTACAATGACGCCCGAGCAAATGAAAGACAATTGACAGTAACCTCGAATAAGAACACCAAAGATCGTTTACCTCTTCCTCAACACAACACACAATAAACACAATGGCAGACAATTTAACTCGAAGCTGGATAAGCAACACCAATAAAGCCCAACTGGAAGCCTATCTGATAGAATTCAAAATCAAGCCAGACGTACTGTGCGAGGATTAGCGGGGGCATATGTCGGAGTTCAACCGCCTTCCATTCTTCTTCTACCCTACCGAAAAAAAAACCAGTACCCAAACCCACAAGGATCGACGGGAATAAAGTGACCACAATGGGAGTAATACGAAGTTGGGGAGAAGAATACGAAGGCACTGGCGACTTGGCAGAGTTCATAAGCAGAACGGAGGAATTAGCCGAGGCTTATGGGATGGAACTCGATCACGCAGCGGGAGTCATGGTATTATTACTCAGAGACTGTGCCCTGGACTGGTGGAACACCCACCCAACCCCAATGCCATCATGGAGTACTTCCAGAAAAGAAATCCTGAAGTACTACAGACCAGCGGAACACGTGGAAAAAGCAATGGAAAGCATCACACGTAGGCACCGGGGTGAGGACGAGCCAGCGAAGCAATATACGCGCGAACTCCGCAAAAGCATGAGATTCACTATGCTTACAGAAAATAAAAAACTAGAGTGGGTCTACCGAAAAAAACGAGTAGCCGAGGAATTCGAGGCCCTCCAATCACAGGAACACACAACAAGCGGAAACACACTGGGGTCACCAGCAACCACCTGGAATTTACTGGAGACACGCGGACACCATGGAACACGTACGATTTACTGCTGTCGCCGGAATGAAACGACGGGAGTAGATACCTTTGAACATTGTAACTCCACATTTGAATTCGGAGGCATCACAGCAATAATCAAACAGAACAAGAGAAACCTACGCACGGATCACTAGCAACAGGCGATTTAACAGACGCATAGGTCCAAGAAACCCTCAAAAGGGAATTGGAGATGATGGGCCAAATCCAGGAAGTACGTCACATTGCCAACCTTAAAATCTTTATGAAGCATGACCGCCCAATCAAACAGATTCGAGATACCCTCGAAACCCGAAGACGCAATCAATCATAGATAAATAAGTGGACGAACTCTTGGCACAAGACCTCATAGCACCCCCGCATTCCGCTTGCAGCATGTAGAAAAGAAAACCAAGGAATTGAGTACCTCGAATGGATCACTCAACCAGCTACGGGAGGCAAAATATATAAGCACACTAGATCTATAAAGTGGCTACTGGCAGATACCGATGGACGAAAATATTAAACAGTACACCGCTTTTACCGTACCAGGATGCGGGCTGTTTCAATGGAAAGTATTGCCGTTTAGATAGAATACAGCCCCGTCCCTTTCCAAAGATCCCTTTACTTACTCATCGGACCAGAGATGGAACCATTCGCATTCGCATACCTGGAGAAACTGCAAGAAGTGATGAGACGATTTCACAAGGCAAACCTAAGGATCAATACGGAGAATTGCTACTTCTTCGAAGTATGCTAAAATGGCTTGGTCACTTAGTCAACGCAAGAAGCACACACATCAATCCGGAAAAAATAGCCGCAATCCTCAACATGCGTAGCCCACAGACAACGAAGCAAGTACGCAGCTTCCTGGGGGTAGCCTCATGGAACATGAGGTGCATTCCTAACTTCACAGAACTGTCGCAACCGATATACAACGGGGTCAAGAAGGGTACGAAGTTTAAATGGAACAAGGAAACAGAGGAGGCAACCAAAAACTTGAAGAAAGCTCTATCAGAAGCACCAGTCCTCAAGTGCCCTTACTTTGGCAAGACCTTTGTACTCCAGACGGACGTCAGTAACTGCGGTCCAAAAAATGAGGATTTACTAGAGGGATATTACTTCGTCGCCAACGCTAAAAGACTGCATGACAACAGGCGGCGAGAAAATGCTTATACAAATAGCAAAGGCACCTTGGGAAACCCTCTGCATAGACTTCGTGGGCCCACTACCGATATCTAGCCGCGGAAACAACATGCTACTGGTGGTCTTCGACAAGTTCTCGAAATGGGTAGAACTAGCAGCCGTCAGAAAGAAACGACGGAAATTGTGATAAACACGGTATGGAAAAAACTTATCTCGGACAACGCCAACCAGGAAGCCTGTCCAACGAAACCACACCCGGGTCCGGAATAGTGGAGGAGACTATGGAATATCGACTTCAAAAAATAGTAGAAACAAGCAAGTTGGCACATCGAAACAAGGAAAAGGCAGCACAAGACCAAGCCAGTGCATATAACCTACGGAAGATGGACTGGAGGCTCAAGATAGGAGATCTCGTATGGGAACAACAAGACCCATTTTCCAAAGTGGCTATTGGACTCGCAGTCAAACTTGCACCAAAATATGAAGCCCCAGGTCATCCGTTACAGGATGGACAATAAATTAAAAAACTGACTCGCAAAGTACAGGGAGCGCCTCCAGCGCTTGAACCAGCAGCGGCGTGAGGTAATTACACTCGAGGCTGTGGACTTGGCAGGCCCAGCAGGAGTAAGGACCGACCAGGGCAGCACCAGGCGCGAGACAGGCACCAGCCCGAGAAGGCATATCATCAAACACCCCGACGACGACACAGCAGACACATGGCAACGAAAAAGGACAACAGAACAAAGAACGACGAGTACAAGGAAAAAATAGCCCAAACCACCGATCAATATCCCCCAAACCAATGACAAAAACCGGGACAAAGCGCCACCAACTTGATTTCCAGCGCCCGAAGACAAATTGGGTGATCCCAAGACGCCTCTCCATACTAGAGTATAATTGCGTGAAACCGAAGCAACCGGTCTCTCAGTAAGTTCCTCCCAGAAGTCACTTTTTCGGCTCCCGACCCGGAAATTAAAGGGAATAAACGGCAAGTCGGAACTAAAGATGCCCAGCAGGTCGAAGCTTACGATGCCCTTCACTCCCACATCCCACTAGAAAACCAAGTAGATCGTTTCTCCCAACGACCCAGAACACTACGTCCCCGACGTACTCGAACGACGATATAGTGCCGAACCAGCCATTCCACAGCACCAACACGCGGCGCAAGCAATGCGCAACCGACCATCCCACACTACCAACACGAGCAAGCAGTGAGCAACCGACCATTCCGCAGCGCTTACGTAACTAAGCAAGCAGTTACACATCTTGGTCTTTCCGTAATACCGACGCGACAAACAGTACTTAGCTATGCACTTCCGCAGCGCCGACGCTTTAGAGGCACCTAAAAATCGACATTATGCTTTTGTTTTATCCAACCGTAGAAAATATAAGTATATTGCGTTCCTTCTCTGGGTCATTATTGGGGAAAGGAAGGTAAACCGATCTATAGGAGAAATAGATTTCTGTCTCATAAAAAACGGCAACAACAGCGAGGGAACTATCAAACGCCTTCCATTCTTCTTCTACCCTACCGAAAAAAAAAAAACCAGTACCCAAACCCACAAGGACCGATGGGAATACAGTGATCACAATGGGAGTAATACGAAGTTGGGGAGAAGAATACGACGGCACTGGCGACTTGGCAGACTTCATAAGCAGAACGGAGGAATTAGCCGAGGCTTACGGGATAGAACTCGATCAGTTCATAAGCAGAACGGAGGCATTAGCCGAGGCTTACGGGATAGAATTCGATCACGCAGCGGGAGCCATGGTATTATTACTCAGAGGCTGTGGCTTGGACTCTTGGAACACCCACCCAACCCCAATGCATTCATGGAGTACTTTCAGAAAATAAATCCTGGAGTGCTACAGACCAGCGGACCACGAGGAAAAAGCAATGGAAAGGCACCAGGGTGAGGATGAGCCAGCGAAGCAATATACGCGCGAACTCCGCAAAATCATGAGATCACATTGCCAGCCACAAAATCTTTATGAAGCATGACCGCCCACTCAAACTGATTCGAGATACCCTCGAAACCCGACAGTACAATCAATCATAAATAAATAAGTGGACGAACTCTTGGCACAAACCCTCATAGCACCCCCGCATTCCGCTCGTGGAATAGAAAAACAAGGAATGGAGACTATGCATAGGCTATATGTAGCTGAACGAGCACTTCGAACGAGATCGTTTACCTCTTCCTCAACACAACACACAATAAACACAATGGCAGACAATTTAACTCGAAGCTGGATAAGCAACACCAATAAAGCCCAACTGGAAGCCTATCTGATAGAATTCAAAATCAAGCCAGACGTACTGTGCGAGGATTAGCGGGGGCATATGTCGGAGTTCAACCGCCTTCCATTCTTCTTCTACCCTACCGAAAAAAAACCAGTACCCAAACCCACAAGGATCGACGGGAATAAAGTGACCACAATGGGAGTAATACGAAGTTGGGGAGAAGAATACGAAGGCACTGGCGACTTGGCAGAGTTCATAAGCAGAACGGAGGAATTAGCCGAGGCTTATGGGATGGAACTCGATTACGCAGCGGGAGTCATGGTATTATTACTCAGAGACTATGCCCTGGACTGGTGGAACACCCACCCAACCCCAATGCCATCATGGAGTACTTTCAGAAAAGAAATCCTGAAGTACTACAGACCAGCGGAACACGTGGAAAAAGCAATGGAAAGCATCACACGTAGGCACCGGGGTGAGGACGAGCCAGCGAAGCAATATACGCGCGAACTCCGCAAAAGCATGAGATTCACTATGCTTACAGAAAATAAAAAACTAGAGTGGGTCTACCGAAAAAAACGAGTAGCCGAGGAATTCGAGGCCCTCCAATCACAGGAACACACAACAAGCGGAAACACACTGGGGTCACCAGCAACCACCTGGAATTTACTGGAGACACGCGGACACCATGGAACACGTACGATTTACTGCTGTCGCCGGAGTGAAACGACGGGAGTAGATATCTTTGAACATTGTAACTCCACAACTCTTGGCACAAACCCTCATAGCACCCCCGCATTCCGCTCGTGGAATAGAAAAACAAGGAATGGAGACTATGCATAGACTATATGTAGCTGAACGAGCACTTCGAACGAGATGCATACCCAGCTCCTCGAATGGATCACATACTCAACCAGCTACGGGAGGCAAAATATATAATCGCACTAGATCTGAAAAGTGGCTACTGGCAGATACCGATGGACGAAAATAGTAAACAGTACACCGCTTTTACCGTACCAGGATACGGGCTGTTTCAATGGAAAGTATTGCCGTTTAGATAGAATACAGCCCCCGCCCCTTTCCAAAGAGCCCTCTACTTAGTCATCGGACCAGAGATGGAACCATTCGCATTCGCATACCTGGATGACATAGTGGTCATCGGACGAAGGAAACGTGAACACCTGGAGAAACTGCAAGAAGTGATGAGACGATTTCGCAGGGCCAACCTAAGGATCAACACGGAAAAATGCTACTTCTTTAATGAATGCTAAAATAGCTTGGTCACTTAGTCAACGCAAGAAGCACACACAACCATCCGGAAAAAATAGCCGCAATCCTCAACATGCCAAGCCCACAGACGACGAAGCAAGTACGTAGCTTCCTGGGGGTAGCCTCATGGAACATAAGGTGCGTTCCCAACTTCACAGAACTGGCGCAACCGATATACAACCTGGTCAAGCAGGGTACGAAGCTTAAATGGAACAAGGATACAAAGGAGGCAACCAAAAACTTGAAAAAAACTCTATAAGAAGCACAAGTCCTAAGGTGCCCTGACTTTGGCAAGACCAATGTACTCCAGACGGACACCAGTAACTGCGGATCGCGAGCAATTCTGACACAAGAGGCGAACACGTCATCTCATACGAACACGGCATCCAGAAAATGAGGATGTACTGGAGGGATATCACTTCGTCGTCATCACTGACCACCAAGCCAGATGGGCATTGGCAATGCAGACATACCCTTTTGAGGTACGCTACCGAAAAGGAAAGACAATGTCTGTCCAGAAGCACGGACAGATTACGCAGTAATGGAAGGAAAGCAATATAGACATCTACCGTCATGGGCCGCAGACGAAGACACGCAACCGCGGAAACTATGCGAGGTCCCGGCCATACTACATCTCAAACACGGCAGAGCAAGCAGTGGGATGCCGGTTACCCCGCGACGCAACGAAGCAAGATGTGCACAACTCGGTCCTTCCCCAGCGCCGACGCTACGAATCAAACAGTAACCCAACTCGGTCTGTCCGCAGCACCGACGCGACAGACAGTACGTAGCTCTGCACTTCCTCAGCGCCGCCGCCCGAAGTTATCGATTATACTTTAGTTTTATCCAACCGTGGCAAAATATAAGTATTCTTTCTCTGTGTCATTATTGGGGAAAGAGAGGTTAATTAATCTATAGAGAAAATAAATTTCTGTCTCGAACCCTGGCCACGGCAAGCTATACCGCCTCCCGCAACAGTGTCGTTACAGTACCTACAATGTATAATGGTTTTGAAAACAAATTTAATTATGAAAGTAAATGAAGATACTGTTAATTTGTCGAGCTATAATGAATAAATAACAATAAACTTTTATATGAGTTGCAAAGAGTTTTACAGATATGGGAGCGTAAATTAAAGCAACAAAGGGTCATTACCATATGGGTTATTTTAAGAAAAAACATGGTTGGGTGGGTTAAGAAAACTAGTGTCCATTAACATCATCGCCACCCTCTTTCATTATTTTTGAAGATCTCACCAATAAAGTAAATTATTTTGGTTTTGAAGGACTCTATGATATAAAGTGCGTTGTGTTGTGTTTAGGATTCAGCAAGAACATACCCCACCCGGAATGAGCTGCCGTTTAATAGGCCCCGGCGCCGCTGATTGTTCCTAAACTACCAAACAGTTGTCTTCCAACATTACCATGCAATGCGCTACAATGTATTTTGTTTACAGAAAGCATAAGTGCGTTGGAAGGCCAGCAGCCAGCTAAAAAGTTTTTCGCACATGCGTCAAATATACGGCAAACAAGAAAAAACACAAAAAATAAATAAATAAATGCCATTAAAATGTACTAAATGTAATTTTTACTAGGAGGATTACTGTGGGGATTCTTGGGGACTTTCAAAAGAATTCTCCCGAAATTTGTGTGGATTTTGATTAGGATTTCCGGTGGGATTCCTCCCAATTTTCCCGGAATCCTTAGGGATTGGTCTAAGGAACGGAACTTAATAAATACATTTAAAATCTGCCAACAATATGCTTTTTTCAAACAAAATAACAATGATCACAGTTAAGCGGTGGAAAAAAGACAGAAGAAAATTTAATCGAAAGTTAATCTAAAATCTTAAAAAAAAATAAAATAAAGGGCCTAGAATTATACTTCAAAATGTTCCATCAAGTCTACTAATTGCTCAATTGAAAAACTGCTGAAACGGAAAAAATACATTTCGTTAACGCTCACTGTGAAATCTATTGTAAAACAAATTCCAATAGCTTTGGGATATGACATAACCATTTATAAAAGCCAAGGGCTATCGATCACCTCTTGATATTAATGACAGTGTTTTTGCAAATGAACAAACATTACACATTCTTAGCCTAAGCCCAAAAAGTAACATATTAAAACAAATAGATTTTTGTTTTAGATTTTTTAAGAAAATTGAAAATTTAATACTAGTTTGTATTAACGAACGCGAAACTTGTGTGACTGCAGTAGGATTCGCAATTATTTATTTGCGATAATAACTTGTGTAAAGCTAACAAAAATGCGATGATGAAGTTCAAACGATCACTAAATTTAATGTTCCAATAATTTTTCTTAGAACCTAACTTATGCTAAGGTGGCGAGAGACGGGGCGAATTCGCAAGAGCAAACGCACGAAAGCTCTCGCTCTACAGCTAGTGACTTCAATTTAAATAAAAGCGCCAAGTGCTCAAACACCGCCTCCTCTGAAACAACGGTCGCCGATACTCCCCCTCCTGCGTCCTGACGTCCGCAACGCGAACCTTGTTATCGGCGCCGGCGTGCACCGCTACCACTCGGCCTATCCCCCACTGCTGGGGCAGAAGGTTGTCTTCGGCGATGACGACGAGCGCTCCCACGACGATTTTGGGCTCCCCCTGGTGCCACTTGGACCACTGCTGGAGACTGTACTCTCGGGACCATTGATGCCAAAACCTGTTCCTGAGAGACGAGACCCCTCGCGAGGGCCGCCTATGAGCAGATGAACGGGGGTCAGAGCTTCGCCGCCGTTCGGGTCGCTACTTAGAGCTTCGAGGGGTCTGGAGTTGAGCACGGCCTCCACGCTGGTGAGGAGAGTTCCAAGCTCCTCTGCGGTCCAGAGGTCTAGGTCTACCGTCCGAAGGAACAGGTGCTTTGCAGACTTCACACCTGCCTCCAATAGTCCGTCGAAGTGCGGTGCTCTGGGCGGTATGAACGCAAACTTGCATCCTTTTTTTGATGCGAATGTTTCGATACCGCCCCCCGCTCCTCCAGACGGGCTCGGAACTCCCTCATGTGCCGATCTGCGCTGCCGAAGTTGGTGGCGTTGTCGCACAACACCTTCTTCGGAATCCCGCGACGACTCACGAACCTTTGAAATGCCAACAAGATCGCATCAGTCAGACGCTAACTCTAAGTGGACCGCTTTGGACGCAAAACAGACGAACAAGGCCACATACGACTTATACGGTGGCTTACCACGGATACGATACGTTGTGCTGAAGGGACCACAAAAATCAACGCCACAAATATTGAACGGGCGGAGAGCTCGAAGTCTATTTGCTGGCAAGTTTCCCATAATTTGCGTCAAGAGTTGCGGCTTACAGCGAAAGCAGCGCATGCACGACCGAACTGTTCGTCGGCAGACTTCTTGAGCATTAACTAGCGAGATTTTCATGCGCAGACGACTTACGAGAGCTCGTGGGCCAGCGTGACATTTCGTAACGTGCAGGTATGACACATAGGATCTGACGAACTGTGAGCTTTTAGACAGCAACAACGGGAATTTGGCTTCGTACGGGAAGGAGCATTCAATAACCGACCCCCAACTCGTAGCAATGTCGAGAAGCACCAATGTAATTTATTTTCCTGAAGAAAAGGGTTTAACTTTTGAATATTCGTTGCTACCGGTTTATTTTCCGAATTTTACTAATGTCGTCCCTGAATTCGTGAAATTGGATAACTTCAACAATTTTATCAAATGCGAAATCCAGTTCTCTTGGCGAAATACTTTTTTCAAAGGGCTTCGACACCTCTCTGCACCTTTGAATAAAACGAAAAACCCCCACGAACACTCTCAGAAGCTTCAGGTGCGACGAAAAGGACTCTATTTTCTGAAGCACATAATTTGGCTCTGGGCTGACTACGAGAGCTATTACGGATTTGCGTAGCTCCATCGACATTACATCAGCCGGCAGTTCGAAATGTTTATTTACAGGCCAATTATTTTCTGAGTCTAGCAAAAACGAAGGCCCACCGAACCAAATGGACGTTGTAAGCTCCTCTACGTCACATCCTCGGGACACTATGTCTGCTGGGTTGACTTTCGTGGGAACGTGTCTCCAAATTGCTTTCTCCGACCACTCCTGAATTTCTGCAACCCGGTTCGAAACAAAAACCGACAACGACGAGGGATGGGTTTTAATCCAGTGTAAAGTAATCGCGGAGTCTGTCCACAGGAAAACATTCACAATGGGTGAATTTAGCAATGGCCTGACACGATTATAGAGATCTGCTAAAAGGTGAGCTGCACACAGCTCAAGGTGAGGCAAAGTTTTCGTCTTGAGGGGAGCTACTTTCGATTTGGCGGTCAATAAAGACACTTTCAAACCTTCAGCAGTTTGAGTCCGAACGTAGATGCACGCTCCATACGCTCGCATGGAAGCGTCAGCGAAACCATGTATTTGAATCGGGACTTGTGGATCTGTGTTGACGAATCGCGATACCTTAATTTTAGGCAGCTGCAGAAGCGTCGCTTTAAACGTCTCCCACGACGTGAGCAACTGCATCGGTAGCGACTCTTCCCAATCTAATTTTCGAAGCCACAGTTCCTGCAACAACATCTTTGCCTTTGTGACCAAAGGACACAAGAGGCCAAGTGGGTCGAAAAGTCGAGCAGTCACCGATAAAATATTTCGTGCGAAGATCCAGGAAAGAGTCATCCAACCGAAATTTAAAGTAATCTTTAACCGGTAACCAAACCACGCCAAGGGTCTTGGTTACGTCTGAGTCTGCCATAAGTGGCATCACAAGGCGCTATCAGATGCGGATAACTCTTGGCAGTTTGAAAACCACTTTGCCAATTCAAAGCCTGCCTCTTGCAAGACCTGAGAAACTTCGTCCCGAAGGCTTTGCAGGTCCTCAACGCATCCGGTGCCAGTCAACAAATCGTCAACATAAAAATCATTCTGAATAACCTTTGCGGCTTTTGGATGAGTTGCTTGCGCCATCTCTCCTAGCCGAATCAACCGAATCGCCAAAAAGGGTGCTGGCGAAGCTACATTGGAGCGGTGTTCAACTTAAAGATTTTCAGGGACTCAGAAGGATCTCGTCTCCATACTACGAGCTGGAAGTTACGATCAGCTTCGTCCACCATCACTTGGCGATACATATTTTTGACGTCGGCCGCAAGGGCAAACTTATGCAATCTAAACCGAAGCAGAGTCGAGTACAGCTCCTCTTGAATAGTTGGGCCTATCAACAAGATGTCATTCAACGCTACCTGCGTAGAAGTACGGCTCGATGCATCGAAAACTACTCTCAACTTAGTTGAAGTACTTTGTGGCCGTAAAACGCATTAATGCGGAATGAAATAGTGCGGAGTTTCGGAATTTTGTCATTGGTGGAGGACATGTGGCCCAGTGAAACATATTCCTCCATTAATTCAAGATACATCTTTTTCAGCGAAGGGTCCTTTGCCAATTTCCTTTCTAGCGACAAAAATCTACGTTTCGCAACTTCGTATGATGAACCATGGGTATTTGGGTCAGATTTGAACGGCAAACGAAGCGAAAATCTACTGGACGACAATCTTTGGGTATTTTTCTCAAAGTGTTGTTGACACAGTGGTTGCTAAGGAGTATGGACTTTAACCTTTTGCGGCAAGTCCTCCACAGACCAAAATTTCTGCAGGGTTGTGTCAATTGACTCCAACGCTTCCTCCTGGCAACTGGGATATACCATTTTTGAAGCCTTTACTTTATTTTTAGAGGTACATCTCCTTGACACTATCCAGCCGAGAACTGTCGTTTGTAAGATGGGGAGTTCAGGCCCCTGCTTTATTTGGCTAATTGATAAAAGTTCAAAGACCGTTTCATTGCCGATAAGCATATCTTTCGTTTTGGGACTTGAAGAAGAATGAATCTGCCAGCCTCCACCCGCTGGTGTTCACCGCTTGATCCGGATGATAACCACAATCGTGTGTATTTTTTGTGGCTTGCCCATTAGATCCACCAATGCCTCACAAGCTCATGCACACATCCTCTCTTGTAATTTTGAGCCTCTGAGCGAGCTCTTCGGTCAAAAAATTTATTTGTAAACCAGAGTCGAGCAACGCTCGAGGTAATACAAACTCGCCACTTTTGGTTTGAACGCTCAAAATAGCAGTTGCAAGAACGACTCGATCCGATACATTCGCATGCAACAAGTGTTGGCATGTTGGTATCGCCTGTTGAGGCCCGCCTCTCATTCACTCCAAAGTGGAAGCGAAGTATAATCTAACTGTTCTTCCCATTTTCTTTCAGTTCCTGCATCAACCTTGCTCATTACCAGATGTATTTAAATAGCATTAGCAATGCGTCTATCATCCCCAATAGACAGCAAGGAGTCATACAAGGCTGTGACCGTGTCGATAAGGGTTCTCAAGGCTGTAGCTGAAGGCTGGGATATTTTTTGTAAATTAAACAGTGTCGATATGTTGTCAAAAAAAAAATAAGACATCATTATCGTACACCCGCTTCAGGTTAGAAAGGGCTTTGAGATAATTTTCCGCAGTGACTTGAAAGACACTAACTGTTCCTAAAGCGTCTCCAGCTAAACACGAAATTAAATGATTGAATTTTTTAAATATCGTGTAAAGTGTCGTCTTTGTCAACGAAAGTTTCGAGAAGGCTTATAAAATTTTTAAATTCAGAGTGTTTTTCGCTAAAAGTTGGAGAGCAACGCTCGGCAGGCGGCACTGAGGCGGGCGATTTGCTGGCGGAGCGGATTTCTTGATATTATTTTGTTTGCACTTATATAAAATCGAAATCAGCAATGACTTTGTCATTACGGCCCTCTCTTTGCAAAAGTAAAGCATTTTCAATGTGCGTATTTAGAATCTCTAATCGACACTTAAGCTCAACCGGATTCACAGATAATTTAGCTTCTTTTAAATGGCGATACGTTCGTTTAATACTTTTCATGCAAACAACTAGTTGGTGTTTAAGCTCTTCGATATCCTTAGTTGCCATTGCGTTTATTTGTATTTATTTTTGTTGGTATCGAAGAGGTGTTAAATATTTATTTTTATTAATATTATTTATTTGTTTAAATAATCTAATAAAAAACCAACGAGTAATATACCGATCGCACGCAGTGTAGGGGAGCTAAGTGCCCAGAGAAGTACAGCTAAAAATATCTGAATAGGGTTTTTATATTTTTTATATAAACCCTGCGACAGGAATATGCCGCACACACGCCGTGTAGGGGAGCTAACGCTCAAGCTCAAGCATACCGGAAAAACGAACAAACGTTTAAGCAGACCGAAAATTGCACTGCTGCAGCGATCGAGGACGAAAACGACCAAAGATAATTCGAAATAGCGGCAGCGGTGTCGGTGTGCGTGCGTTTGTGTCGCGGCTAGCGGCTCTTCCTAGGTAAATGCTAACGGAGAATGATACACTGACCGATAACTAAGGGCAACAAATATATATAATATATATGATGCCGAAAGGCGCGCAAAAATTATAAAAAGCACGGAAAAATTCTAAAAAACGCGGGAAAATGTTCAGACAAACTGGGCGAAAGTTTTTGCCGCTAATTTTTGAGAACTACACTTTTCATAATTTGCACTTTTTTCTATCTATTTTATTTATACCCTTAATTGGTGCTCACTACGACGAAAAATGGGGGAATTAATTTTGCACTAATTGGGTCGGCGACGAGTATATTTTTTGCTTGTTTTTGGACGAAAGCGATTCACATATACATAATTCGAAAGATACTATGTTTATTGCAGAATTTTGGTTGTTAGTACATTTTATTTCTTGGTTAGAATGTTCACTATCTAGTTGAAAGATGGGCCAAAACACAATTAAGAAAACTCCACAGATTAACTTTCAACTTTTAATACTCTAAGCCTAGCACAGACGGACGGACTGACGGACATGGCTAGATCAACTCGCCTAGTGATGCTGATCAAGAATATATATACTTTATAGGGTCGGAAATGTCTCCTTCACTGCGTTGCAAACTTCTGACTAAAATGTTAATACCCTCTGCAAGGGTATAAAAACGTCCAAGCTTATTTAAAAGTAATAAATGTTTTAGTATGAAACCGAATGCATACCAGATTCGAAGTATTGCAGAAGCAATCGATTCTCAAATGTGAATTTACGCCTCTGGGAACTCTGGGAAACATGTGGTAAATTTGAGCAGTTAGAAACATACATTCTGTCAAATGAGTACCTGGAAATTATCATTTTAAAATTTCCCGCTGAGAATATTTAAAAAAAATGTTGTTCCCAGGTTGGCACAACTGTCAGCCACTATTCTGTCAATTTTTATTGCTATGTGTCATTTAGTTTGTTTACGGCGTCATTAGGAACAAGTAAACCTTTTGTGTGCGTTGCAATTTTTACTACGGATAAAAATATCGAACAAAGAGTTTGGGTGAAATGTTGTGTCTCAAACGAAATTTCTTGTGCCAAAACGTTGGAAAAGTTGAAAAAAACATTTGGTGATTCAACCATGATTTGTATAAATCGTTCACAGAGGGGCAAGAAGAAGGACGGCCTTCGACCTCTTCAACCAAGAAATGAACATGTCTCATGACCGCTCGTCATATTTTGGTTGATATTTTGGGTATGCGGAAAGTCGCAGCGCGATTGGTGCCAAAAGATATGGATTTTCTCCAAAAAGTGAATCGCAGTAGTTGCAGTTTTTGAACGGAAAATCAACAAATATCATCGAACAACCACCGTATTCTCCAGAATGGCCCCGTGTAACTTTTTCCTTTTTCCAAAACTCAAATTACCACTTTTTGGAAACCGTTTTTAAAGCTTTGAAGACATTAAAACTAATTCGCAACGAGAACTGAAGGTCATCCCGTAATATAGCTTCGATGATTGGATTGTAAAACCTCAGAATGGACCTATTTTGAAGGGGATATAATAAATTTAGATGATTGATAAGTTGTTTGTGTTTTATTTCAAATTTGATAGAATGTAGACCTCCTATTCAGAAAAAAGAGAATGTCATGGCCAATTTATATATTCGGGAATGTAGAAAGTCCAAACCAAATTAACTAGTTAATTTTAACTACGGTGTTTGCGAGACTTTGAAAATGGCAAATGTCCGCATTGCTGACAAAGTCATATACTAATTAACACTGAAGCTCAATCCGTGCTCTTATTTTGCACTTCGTTTAGTCGATCATTTCTATATGAAAATACCCAACTTTCATTTAAAAAGCACTTCACAATATGATACATTTGCAATATTGTGCGATATTTCATCACGGACAAGCATAAAATGAAGGACATTTTCCATCCATTTTACGAAAAGATAGAATCTTTTTTAAAGCTGATGATGCAACAATTACTAAATCTTCTTGGCCTTGTAATGGCATAAATCTGTACATATTATATTTATACCCTTGCAGAGGGTATTATAATTTCAGTCAGAATTTTGCAACACAGTGAAGGAGACATTTCCGACCCTATAAAGTATATATATTTTTGATCAGCATCACTGGGAGAATCGATCTAGCCATGTCCGTCTGTCCGTCCGTTTCTACGCAAACTAGTCCCTCAGTTTTAAGGCTATCTGTATGAAACTTTCCCAAAAGTTCTTCGACATGAAATAATGGTAAAATATTTCAGAGTTAAGATTTAAATTTCATCAAAAGAGGACGACTGAATCATAAAGCTCCCATAGGAACAATCGGAAAAATAAATACAAAATTATATAGGAATGGTTAAATATTTCAAAATTACGGTTTAAATTTAATTTTTTTTTTAATTCTTTTAGATTTATTAATAATTTGCCAGTTTAAAATTTGTCTTTTAATTTTATTAAAATCTGAAAACGATATCATATAGCTGCCATAGGAACTATCGAATAATAAAGCTGCAAATCCTCATAGCTTCAATGTTTTTAAACATATACGCAAGTAAATCATAATTTTAATGTTTTTAAAAATATTTAGTTTTTGTAACAGCTGCAAGGGTATATGAACTTCGGCTTGCCGAAGTTTGCTTCCTTTCTTGTTTTCTATTGTTCTTGGTCCTCAAGAACTAGTGGGATGGTTTGAAGGGAGGCTTAGCTGAGGCCACCAGGCGGGTCGCAGGTTGCGGATAGCGAACGACCTTCTGGGAAGGTTAGTTGCGAATAAGCGCAAGCAAATAAGCAACCCCGGACAAACAGCGGGTATACCGATGGAGGTTTACCGACAAGACGCTTATTTGGCCGTCTTAACACCGTAGTCTTACACACCCCCTCCCTCACAACTACCTACCTCCATCCTATCCCCCACATCTCATCTCGGTGCCGGAAAAAGGTGTCATTCGACCCGTGCCGATAGTCAGCCTGGCTGGGGGCCCGAGTTAACAAATAGCCCAGTCGCAAACGGAGGGTTCAGGCAACTGGCGACCGTCTGTCCTAACTACGCCTTACCCGGGTACGGCGGATCTCTGCCCGGGCGGACTATATACTTCTCCGCAACTCGTGGGACCCCATGAATAAGAAGATATCCCTGCAACCGGTGTCGCAAGACACTTCAAGGAAAGATCCCTCGACGGCGAAAGACCCCAGGCGGCAGCGCACCCGCCTAGGACTTCACCAGCAGCCCAGGCGAGAAGACCTGCACCGCAGTCATTCACAGCCAGGGAGCGTGGTGTGCCAGCAGGAGCTACCCTGCCAGCACGCCCACCTCTCGCGTCTGGTAGGCCAACCTCTATCAGACAGCTGAAGAAGCAGGACGCTTTTCCAGCCCTAGGACAGCCCGGAGGACTGGAGGACCCCAACAGGCGTGGCCTGCCAGGGTCGAAGGTAAAGTGGAACCTGAGGTATCTCATGCAGGGCATGACACCGGAGGAGGCCTTGAAGAAGGCAAAGGAGCCGAGGGACCAGCCGGCATTGGGGGCAGCACCGGCTGGCAAACGGCTGAACACCAGTCGCACACCACCAACGGACACCCCCAAGAGGTCTAGGCACGGCACAGGGTATAGTGAGACGTCCTCACGGGTCCCTGGGCAAGAGGGGCCTAGCACAGCAGCAGCAGCGGCAGAAAAGGCAAAGGTGCAGGCCAGGAAGATACCTTCCCAGCCCCACCAAAACCAGAAGCCGACAACCGCTGGAGGACGACCCTCTAGCTCGGCACCACCGGTCATCGGACCCCGTCCGACATACGCGGAGGCTGCCAAGAAAGCCACGCTCATCAGGGTGGCCATACTCCCGGAGGGTTTCCCGGCGGCCAGCCTGACCGCAGAGGAACTATCCGGGCTCCAGGAGTCGGTCATGCACGAGATGCTCACGTCAGCGTGGAGCGGTCCGGTCGTGTTCAGGGGAATCCACTTCAGGGTGGGTTACCTGATTATCGACTGCCTGGATGAGGGCTCAGCTGAGTGTCTTAAGATTGCCGTACCTCAGCTGCGGACGTGGAAGGGAGTACCCCTAGAAACCCGGACGGGAGCAGACATCCCGGCAGCTTACAATGCCACGTTGTTCTGCCCGAGGAGCTCAGACCGGACCAATGAGGAGATACAAGCCTTCATTGGTTTCCAAAACCGAGTCGAGACGGACGCCTGGAAAGTCATCTCCAGGAAGAACGACGGAGCTGGTCACTCCTGGTCGTAGGGATGTACCAGACCGGAAGGGATGAGATAGTGAAGCGTGACCACAAGCTCACCTTCCGGTTTGGCCACGTCACCGGGAGCGGTCTGAAAAAGACTAAGAAAGCTCCGGAAGAGACGCCCAATAACGGCATCTGTAAGGCTGTCGAGGATACCCTCGAACCAATGAATGTGGAGCCGAAGTTGCAGAGTGGGGAGCAGGATGGACAATCCATCCCCAGCATGGACATTGGGGACGACCAAGGGGATGGACACCCTATGTCATCCCAAGAGCTGGCCCAGGAGCTCCTCCTGGACGACAGCTGCGAAGCCGAGGTTTCCGTGATAGACGGTGGTGGAGAGACTTGCTCTCTCTCTCTTCACCAGACATCACGGAGCACCAAACCTCGGAGTGATGGCTGCAACAAGCAGCACTCGGCTAGCCCAGGTAAACATCCATCGAGCCAAAGCAGCATCTGCTGTCTTGGCGAGGATGTTCACCTCCCAACACCTCGGGCTAGCCCTTGTACAGGAGCCATGGTGGCACCATGGCATAAAAGGCCTGTACACGAAAGACACTAAGGTAATATGCGATCCAGGAGGATCATCTCCCAGATCATGCATCGTTATAAGGAAAGATATCAATTATAGTATCTTTTCAGAGTTCATGAGCAGAGACTGCGTTGCCGTAACCATCAACGGCACAGAAGCTGCACCGAAGCTAGCAGTGGCCTCCGCCTACTTTGCCGGGGAGGAGGCCTGTCCACCGCCAGGAATACCCGGGCTCGTGGACCACTGCCGGACGAACAAGATCCCCCTCATCATAGGATGTGATGCCAACGCACATCATGGGATCTGGGGCAGCACGGATGTCAACAACAGAGGTGAGCAATTACTAGAATTTATTTTAAACAATAACCTAGAGATCTGTAATGTCGGCGCCAGGCCGACATTTGTTACTAGGGTACGGGAAGAGGTGCTAGACATAACTCTGGCAACCAATTCATTTAAACCCTACATTAGGAACTGGCACGTGTCACCAGTAGAATCCATGTCCGAACACAGGACAATTTTGTTTGAGATAGCCTGCAATACAAAAAGATGTAACCCTAAAATAAACCCCAGAAAAAAAACTGGGACAAATTCACGTCAACTCTAGAGCTCAATCTTTCCAACGAACCAGGATACCCTAGACATACCTTGGAATTAGATAGAGCGGTATGCAACCTAGGTCACGAAATAGTGAATGCCTTTGAAGACAGATGTCCTCTAGGCAGACAGAAGCGGGTAACAGACGCACCATGGTGGAATGCTAGTCTTGAACGACTACGAGTAACCACTCGGAAACTCTTCAACAAACCAGAAACTGATAGGAACTGAGAACTATACAGGCAAAGCCTGACGCTCTACAACAAAAAGATCAGGAAAGCCAAACGGAAAAACTATAGGAACTTTTGTGAGGCAATAAGTAACGTCAACGAGGGCGCGAGACTGCACAAAGCAACGCCTAAAAGTGCAACGGATAGTAATATAGCCCTGAGGAAAGGGAATAACACCTTCACCTCCACGAATCGGTAGAAATTAGAATTGCTATTTGACACGCTTTTCCCGGGGAGTACTCCCACTACGGGGAACATAATGAATGATCAACATAGAACCGCTAGGACAGTAGCTAGTGACTGGGCAGCAGCCAAGTCTATAGTTTTTTTACTTACTTACTCAACAGCAGAGTATGTCTCTTTTCCTTAGCTGTTGTGCGTTCTGAAAACCACCGTTAGCGACATCGAGTCGCCACTCAAAATGTACATGCATGCACAATGGTCAAACTAACCATTCTATGCCGCACATATACAGTGGGCAAATTAATCATTCTACGACACGGCCTTCCTGACAAATCACACGTCCTCGTGTGTTTGATCTAGGATTTTCTCAATTATCGTCAAATTTTATTTACCATTTAATTCATTAACTTTTATTTATATAAAGTTTCAACTTTTATACTAAACAATCAAATTGGTTTTACAATGACATCACTTAGACGTTTTCATAACATTTTGTCTTAAGTCAAACTTAACAATTCTTCTTTTCTGTAATTCCATTATGTTGTGTAGTTATTCTAACTGATTTTAGCCATAACAAGTCCTTCTGTCATGGTGCTATCAACACTGACTCCCGCCACAGCAAGTCGTTCTACTATGGTGAGATCGATTGACCCCCGCCATAACAATTCCATCTGTTATGGTGCGGTCGATTGACCCCCGCCATAACAATTCCATCTGTTATGGTGCGGTCGATTGACCCCCCGCCATAACAATTCCATCTGTTATGGTGCGGTCGATTAGCCCCCGCCATAACAATTCCATCTGTTATGGTGCGGTCTCTATATCCCCTCTTGGGATTCCAAGGCAACTGCTGTGCCATCTTTATCTCTATTTCTCATTTGAGAGTCAGATGCATCTCCTCTTGAGTCATCTAGTTCTTCATCAATTTCTTTACTTAATTCTCTATTGGGCAATGCCCTCAAAAACTCATGTGCAAACTTATAAGTTATTTTGCTTGTTAAAGACTTTAAAACATATCTATCGCCATCTAGTTGTTCGATTATTTCGAACGGACCTTTAAATTTCGGATCAAGCTTAGTTTGGTGACGCTCTTCGTTTTTTAGTAAAACATGGTCTCCCACATTATATTTTATTATCCTTGCTTTATTCTTATCATATCTATGTTTATCATAACGAGCATTAGCCTCCATATTTTTCTTGGCTTGTTTTCTTATAGACTCTATCAATTAAATTATCTTCTTCTTCACCTATTGGTAACAAACAAAGAGGTCTAGATTCTCTACCAATTAGCATTTCTAATGGACTTAACTTTGTGACTCGATTGGTGGTACAATTAATTGCCAATTGTACTTCGGTTAGAGCATCTTGCCACGACCTCTGACTGGTTTCGACTGCTGTCAACATACTCTTAAGCGTGCTCATTATACGCTCTACCTGGCCGTTTGCCCTACTCGCGCCTGTAGCAATTAAGTGTAGCTCAATCTTTTGGGAGGAACAAAATTCACGGAATCCTGAGCTTGCAATATTACGGCCCTGATCCGCTATAATGCGTGTAGGCGCACCAAACAAACACACGACGGCCTTAACAGCTTTGATTGAACATTCAGTATCAATATTTAAGGTGTGATGTAAGTAAACAAATTTCGTGAACGCATCTACTAAGACAATTACGTACTCCTTTAGGTCATTCTTTCCACTCATCTTTCCTGTTATATCAATATGCACTGTGTGCCACGGGATGTCTACCTTAGGAATCGAATGTAATTCAGATTGAATTTTTCCAACTGGTGGCTTAGCTAATTTGCAAGTAATGCAATTTTCAACAAATCTACGAACGTACTTTGACATATTTTCAAACCAGTAAAATCCATAGACTTTATCCAATGTTTTCTCCCAACCTAGATGCATGATGGATTCATGAACATGATTAATCACTGCCCATCTAAATGCCCTAGGGATTACAGGCAAACATTTAGTCCTGCCATTTCGTTGTATCTTTCTATATAAAACTCCTTTCCTTAATTCATAGGTTTTTAATAAATGCTCTGGCAATTCGTTATTTTTCAACTTAGCTAATATATCTGCTACCTCAGGGTCACGTTGTTGTTCAGAAATCAACCAGTTGTCAGTTACCTCGGTTAAATTAATGCGTTTTTCTGGAATTTTATTTTGACCATTATTTTTATCGGGCACTGGATTCCGAGATAAACAATCTACATGCGCCATACGATCACCCTTCCTGAATTACAGTCCGTATATACGACAAATTTACGTCCCTGCAAGTAGTGACGAAAGTGTTTGATACCATTGACTACTGCTAGCGTTTCTAACTCGTACGAATGATATTTTGACTCAGCAGGGGATGTGCATTTACTATAATATTCTACCACATGGGGTTTGTCGTTAATTTTATGCAACAATATAGCACCAAAGCCAATCGAACTTGCATCGGTGTGCAATTCTATTGCATGTTTCGGGTCGAATATATTCAACACAGGTGCCTGCGTCAAAACTGTTATAATTTTAGTCCTTATTTGCTCATGTTGCTGTTGCCAAGAAAAATCAAAATTTTTCTTTGATGTGAGTTGATACAAAGACTTAAGCGTTTCCGAGAATTTTGGAACGAACTGTCTAAAATACGAAGCCAATCCTATGAATTGTCGTAATTGCGACACAGATTGTGGAGGCGGTAAATCTAACAATGCTTTTACGTTACGTCCGTTTGGACTAATTTCTCCGTTACTTATCTCAAAACCTAGGTATTCTATGCGAGTTTTAAGAAACAAGCACTTGGTTATGTTAAATGAAAATCCCGCTTTGCTCAATGTTTCTAATACAATACGCAACCGTTCTAAACCTTCTTCTTTAGTTTCGGCTATAACCAACACGTCATCAATGTAAACGACAGCGCATGAGTGTGCTAGTGATCCCAATGCTCTTGTTATGGCCCTCTGAAAAACAGAAGGAGCATTTTTCAAGCCATAAGGCATGGTCAAAAACTCGTACTGGCCCTCTGGAGTCACAAACGCGGTTCGTTCAATTGAATTTTCGTGTACTGGAATTTGGTAAAAACCACTAGCCATATCTAAGCACGAGAAATATTTTGCACCGCGAAGCCGGGCAATCTGGTCTGCGATAAGAGGCAATGGATACCTATCAGCAATGGTATTATCATTTAACATCCTGTAGTCCACACAAAAACGATCAGTGCCATTTTTCTTTTTCACTAACATCATTGGGCTGGCGAAAGGTGAGCAACTTGGACGGATAATATTTGCTTTTAACAACTCATCGATTTTACAACGCACCAGGTTTTTCTCTTCCTCGCCAAGCCTATAGGGACGTCGTTGCACTGTCTTTTGTGGATCTATTAACTTAATTTCCAACAGCCCTGTCGAGACTCGAGTTTTTGGTATTCCACTAATAAACCAGTCAGAGTAGCATTTTAGGATATTTGTTAAGACAATTTTATCGGAATCAACTAAATCTGTATCAGAACTTATAATATCCTCGTAATCAGTTAAAGTCACCTTATCTATCATTTTCGTTTTATAAATTTGAAATTTATCAGCGTCTATCATCACGCCAAAGCCTTGACTAAGAATCTCTCGACCAACTAACACATCGTATTTCAAATACTTGTCTAAAATTACGTGTAACAAAATCTCAAAACAGTATTGTTCAATATTTATTTTGCATAAAACTTGTTGAGTGCTATAAATTGCATCGTTACTTATGCCATTGAGTTTTACAACATTATTAACTCTTTTCCCTTTAAATTTATGGGCGACACTTTCCTTGACCAGTGAGCATTCTGCACCGGAATCGAAACAAAATGGAACAGACTCACCGGATGCCTTTATTGTTCCAGAGGGTGGAGCTACTGCGCAGATATCCACTCGCTTCTCAAAAATTCTTTCGCATCCACCTGATCGGACTTTAGGACATGTGGATGCAAAGTGCCCAATATCGCCCCATTTGAAGCATTTGACACCAGATCGATCTTTCACACCCGTCGTATTTGTGCCGCTGTAGGTTTTGCCTTTACTCTTGCCCTGCTGCAAACGTGCCCGACATTCGGCATATTTATGCCCAACCTTTCCGCAGTAGTTGCATTTCACCAGGGACGGAGATTTGAACTTTTTGCGATCCGAGCCATTTGCATCGTCTTCTATGCTACGCTTCATGAAGGAGTGTGCCTGCAACTGTTGTTGTAGCTCATTGCGAGTTTTTACTTTGGTGGTAAAAATCCAGCGCGCCAACTTGCTGTCAACTTGAGCCATGTGAGCCAAAGTTACAGACACAGCTATTTCTTCTAAATCCTTGGCTTTCCATTTAGACATAAGCATCGTGACAATCCGGCTGCCGTATTCAGCAAAGCCTTCTTCTGGTTTCGGTCGACCCTTCAATACATTGAGAACCATGCCAGCAGAGGTTTCAATTCCAACAAAACGCTGAAGAAACAGTTCCCTGAACTGCTCCCAAGTGATGCCGGCAAAGCATATTTGTGAAAGCCACTGTGATGCGGTGCCTTCTAGTGCTTTACTTAGTGCTATCACCAGATTGCTACCTTGGAGAACGTTATCAGCAAATATAAGGTCCACCGTGCTACACCAAGATGAGGGCTCCACTCCAGCCACGTCAGGGTTAAATTTTGGTAAGGTAATGTGTGAAGCTTTACCATCGGATTGCGGCGCCTTTGGAGTCTGCATGTTTTTAATTATTTCCATCAGGTTGCGATTTTGCAGTTCCAATGCTAACAAATGTGGATCAGTAGGCAAAGCAGATCCCACTTCTGATGTCGGAGATGTCTCATTTATTTCCATTTTTCGGACGCAGCAAGTTCTGTTCGTTTCAGTGGCGCGATCGTAACTGAACTCGCTACGCACATTCCAAGTTATTTCACAAGTTTTGCAAATCATAATGCTATCTCTTTTCTACGCCCCTACGAACAGACCTTACTCAACAGCAGAGTATGTCTCTTTTCCTTAGCTGTTGTGCGTTCTGAAAACCACCGTTAACGACATCGTGTCGCCACTCAAAATGTACATGCATGCACAATGGTCAAACTAACCATTCTATGCCACACATATACAGTGGGCAAATTAATCATTCTACGACATATATAAAATTAAATTAAAAAGCTATATCTGACAGTCAAGTTGACTGACGCGGGATGTAAGGGCTCTAATAACTATTGCTGAGCTGGAAGGTCATTTCGTTGCAATTGGGTCCGGTTGGAAACCCTGGCTAGGCCCCTGGCGAGCTGGTTTGGATGAGAATTTAGCTTGCTGTGGTAGGACGCCTTTTGTTTTGAAATTTCATCTTTTACGGGTAGAATGCCAAGATCTCTGTGGATGTTGTCGTTCCGAACATACTAAGGTGCCCCAGTGATAGTTCTCAGGATTTTTGATTGTGCTCGCTGGATAATGTCGATGTTACTGCTGCTCGCGTTTCCCCACAATTGGGAGCCGTAAGTCCAGACTGGCTTAAGCGTTGAATTGTAGAGCAGAACCTTGAAGTCCAGGCAGAGGGGGAGCGAGCGTTTATGAGCCAATGGAGGTTATTGGATTTTAGTTTTAGATGAATTTTCTTAGCTTCGATATGTCTCCGCCATGTAAGTCTTCTGTCAAGGTGCACGCCAAGGTACGTTACATCGTTAGCTTGTGGAAGTGGCGTGTTATTCAGAGTTAGCGGGGGACACGTTTGTCTGTTAAGAGTAAACGTTATGTGTTTACACTTTTGCGCATTTATTTTTATACGCCAGTCTGAACTCCACTACCACGAGATGATCAGCTAGTTGTGCTGTTGCCTGAATTGGGCATTTGGAACGACTTAAGATCGCGGTATCGTCTGCGAATGTAGAAGTAGTTAGCCGCTCGTTCGTGGGAATATCTGCGGTGTAAAGGAGAAATAGAGTTGGACCAAGGGCGCTACCTTGAGGAACTCCAGCCTCTATCGTGTAATCGTCGGATATTGTAGTGTTGCATCTCACGGCGAAGGCTCTGTTGTAAAGGTACGATTCAAGTATTCTGTGAGTGTTTTCCGGTAGTAACGTTCTGATTTTATGCATAAGGCCATCGAGCCAGACTCGGTCGAAAGCCTGCGCAACGTCAAGGAATACCGCACTGCAGTATTCCCGAGACTCGAATGCAGTTCGTATTTCTGTTGTTCATCTGTTAACTTGCTCTATTGTTCCATGGCTTTCTCGAAAGCCAAATTGATGCGCCGGAATAATGTTGTGCTCTTTCAGATATGGGATTATGCGTGTCAAAAGGCATTTTTCGAGCAGTTTTGACAGACACGAAAGTAAACTTACCGGTCTATATGAGGCTGGTATTGTGTGATCTTTTCCTTGCTTTGGGATCATTATGATTACCGACTTTTTCCATTTTTTTGGGAAGTAGCCAAGTCGTGCAATCCCGTTAAATAGTTTACAAATTGCCTCAACTGCGCAGTTTGGGAGTTCAATAAGCATCTTAGGAGTTATTAGATCACCGCCTGGGGCCTTTTTTGTTTAAAGTTGCTCGCTGATGACTTTTGCAACTTCGTTTGTTTGGAACAGAATTGGCGCCGTCTCAGTTCCACCTCGAATTGACGGCGACGGTAGTGTGAATGAATTTTTTGCAGGGTTTGGCTGAAAAACATTTCGAAGGTGTAAAGCAAATGTACAGGCTCTGTCTTTGTCGCTTCTGGCCCAGCTGCCTGAAGAGTCTCTTACGGGAATTACTGTTTCGGCCGGCGCACTTAGATTTGGGTGGGCCCTCCACAGGGGATGCTTGGTGCTGGTGGGTCAAAGTTTCTCAATGTACTGGCGTTGTGCTTTTTCTTCTTCGTGCCTTAGAGCCCTGGTAAGTCTGCGACCAGCTTCCTTAAGACTATGTTTTGAGGATGGCGATCTGCTGGTTTGTCAAGCACGCCTCAAACGTCTTTTCTCCAAAAGAAGCTGTTCGATATCAAGGTTAGTTTTGTGTTGGTGTGTGTGCCCATCCCTCCCTTGCGGTGTAGAGACTTTGGCTGCTGCGACGAGTACAGACTCCAGTGCATTGGCATAGCAGTCGATGTCCTCTTTGGAGTTGAGCTGTGGAGGTAGTTCGATGTGGGAACTTACGTACTTTTTGAACTTCAGCCAGTTGGTTCGATGCGACGTCAGCCTGCAAGGGAGCTCGATTAATTCCGGGCTTTGAAGAAGAGTTATGAGCACTGGCGAGTGGTCCGATGATAGATCCATACGCGATTTTGCAGATATTAGATTGCGAGAAATATTTTTTGTCACAGCAAAATCAATTAAATCAGGTAGTTTTCTAGGATCTGTTGGCCAGTATGTAGGACTGCCTGGTGAAACGTAGTCCAGTTTGTTGCATGTTTTGATGAGTGCATTATATAGTTGCCTTCCTTTGGGGGTAACAAGGCGGGATCCCCAGTGTGTGTGCTTGGCGTTGTAGTCACCTGCTGCTATGAATCGCTCTCCAAGTGAATTGTAGAAGTTCATGAATTGGTCTTCTGAGACTGTAAAGCGGGGTGGGCAGTAGACAGCGGCAATGGCAAGGTTGCTGGTGCCCAACTGTAATTTTATTGATGTAGCTTGCAGATAATTTTTTGCAAGCCGTTGGTGAAAGTGGTGTTTGATACGGTCTCTTATTAAGATGCCGGCTCCGCCATGTGCTTTACCATCTGGATGATCGGTGCCGTAGAACGTGTATCCTCGTATTTGAAAGTTAGCAAAGATGAGATGCGTTTCTGCCAGCAACATAACGTCGATGTGATTTTCGTTCAGAAATTCAGTTATTTCAGGTATATGCCGTGAAACACCGTTGGCGTTCCACAGAGTTATTCGGAGGCTAGGCATAATTTATTTGGACTGCTGAGCTGCAAGCATTTGTAACAAGATATTTTGGTTTTGCATTAGAGTTTGCATGATGGTTTTCATGAAGGACATAAATTCCATCATATTTTGTTGCAAAGTTATCATCATAGTTTCCATGTTACTTTGTGGCTGTCCCATGGCCTGCTGTATGTTATCAGTTTTCGGCTCTATGTGAGCTGTGCCTGATCTTAGAGCACTGGCGTAGGAAATGCTGTTGGTGGTAATTGAAGGGCCAAATGATGACCTGGCTGCTTTTGCGAAGAAAACTTCGGGTGACGTTTGTGATTTCATGTAAATGTTCTGGTGTGCCGTTGTCGCTCTTTGCATCCGACTTTTCATCTCCTTGTAGACTGAATAGCCTCTGTAGTTTGCTGTGTGGTTTCCTTGGCAGTTTACACACTTTTTAGTGAGAGAGTCTCTCTTGTTGGCAGGGCAGGGTTCGGAGCCGTGGCAGTTTCCACAAGCTACACAAACTGACCTGAGGGTGCAGTAAGACCTGGTGTGTCCGTATTCCTGGCAGTTTGTACATTGCACTGGCCCGTTCCGTTTGTGCGGCTCTTCAACTGTGATCCTACGGTGCAGAAGGTACTGCAACTTGTAGATCGGGTGCACTGCGTTTTTTTTCAAAGTTCTGCTGTCTGGCTCCAGCTCGACCTTGAAAAGTGGTTGCGGCTTTTTGTTTTTGTTCATAATGTTTATAACATTTTTGGCGCAAAAACCGTTTTCTTTTAAAAACTCTATAATTTCAGAGGGGGTCACATCGGGTTCAATTCCCTTGAGGACAACTTGTAAGCCTTTGCAACTTTTCAGCTGGTACGTGTAGTAATTCTTTTTGGCATTGTTTAGGTACTTCGACACTGCTCGGAAATCATCTTCGGTTTTGGTTTGAAGTTTTGTTTCGCTTATATTCTCTTTCATAAGCGGAATAACATGAAAGTTATCCTTCCCGACAAGCTCAACTATTTTATTGACTAGGACGTTGGATATCTTCTCCCGAATAAAGATAGGTGGGGGCTTAAGTTTCTTTGGGGCTAATTCTTCGTACTCTGTTTCAGGCTCCGCCAGAATGGAAAATCTATTTTCATTTAATGGTCCGAGATTTTCAGGGCCTTTGTTGGTACGGTTTATTTTGGGCATATTGCTTTCGCTTGGAAATATTAATATAGCGATACATGCCTGTCTGCATGGCCGAACCCGCTTGCGGAATTGTAATTTTTTCTACCGTAGCTTTGTTTTTGCCGTTTGACCCGATTTTTGCACTTGGTTGTGTTGTTGCTTTACCCGCTGCAGAAGAAGAGAGTGGAGTCGTTATTGCATTGTTGGCGACAGAGACCGTTGTAGTTGACGTAGTAGTTGCTGTTGTTGTTGCACTAGGTGGCAGAAGCTCAGTTGGAGTTTTGCATTGCTCACTCCATGGTGTTTGTGCGGTGAAAAGCAGGGCGGGAGAGCAAGAACTAGCTCTCTGGTTTTCGGCGGTCAGTAAACTTGCACTTTCTTGCACTTTCGGTTCTAGAGTATTACTCGTGAACGAGAAATAAGCATTGTTTCTCTGAATTTTTTCACGGGCTTCGTCTTGTTGTTTTTGGCGTTGAGTGCCCTGATCCACGTTCTTACTCATTTATTGATAGAGCGTAATATTAATTAATGAATTAATTAAAACTTTAGTTTACAATATGCGAATTAGCATCGCGAATCGCAAAACCTCGCGTTTATAAATTTTTTCGAACGTTTTCGACTTAGTGGCTTATTGTTTTTCCGGAGCGTTAAGAAAACACGTCTACACGCCTCGGCTGAGTGAAAATTTCAATTTCTATAGTTACGCCCGAGAAACTCAAATGGGCTATTGTAACCTTCTAACCATTTAAATCAGCGGGAATAGACATGATCTCTCCAGCATTCTTACAGCAGGGGCAGGAACTACTCCTAACCCGCCTAAGAAGACTAATGGTGAGCAGCCTAGCCCTTGGGTACATCCCAAGTGCATGGGGCAGCGCTAGGGTGGTCTTCATCCCCAAGTTCGGGAAGAAAGACATCACCAGCCCAAAGTCCTTCAGACCAATCAGCTTAAGTTCGTTTTGTCTTAAAACGTTGGAAAAACTGGTAGACTACAATATCAGAAGAACAGCTCTCAGAGACTGTCCGCTGCACAGCATGCATACAGAGCAGGTCGTTCAACAGGCACTGCACTTTATCAACTATGTCGCACCCTAGAAGGGGCAATTGACAGCAAAGAAATAGCTATCTGTGCCTTTCTAGACATAGAGGGAGCCTTCGACAACACATCACATGATGCAGTTCGAGCTGCCCTGTCCAGAAGGGACATAGATATTACTACGAGCAAATGGATTGGCAACCTACTTGAATCCAGGCAAGCAAAATGTACACTGGGTTCGGATAGTGACAATTTCCCTTTGCTATGGAGTCTGCTTGTAGATGAGCTTCTCAGCAAACTTGCTGGAAAAGGAATCCAAAGTCAGGGATACGCCGTGACATGGTGATAATCGCCAGAGGCAAATTTGAAGCGACACTCTGCGACATCGTCCAACTCGGACTAAAGACAACGCTAGACTGGTGCAGGGAGGTTGGACTCAACTTAAATCCTGCTAATACAGTCATCGTTCCTTTCACAAGGAAGTACAAACTATAGAGAATGAGACAAATCTCACTGCTAGAAACTCCTATAGAAATTAGCCGAGAGGGTAAATATCTAGGAATCACTTTGGATAGTAAGCTGAACTTCGCTTCCCATGTCCAAAAGACATTGGAAAAGTGTTACAGAGCACTCTATACCTGTCGGAAAATTGCTGGGAAATCCTGGGGAACCAGGCCCCAGATAATACGATGGCTATACTTAATGATCGTGAGACCAATCCTCACTTACGGAGCACTTGCATGGGGTAAACGAGCTAAGCTCACCAGCATGCAAATGGTGCCTGCGTATGCATGACAGGGGCAATGAGGACCTGTCCAACAACTGCCTTAGAAATTCTGATGGAGCTAACACCACTCCACTGTGTAATTGAAATTCAACGCAAAGCTACACTCCTCAGAATAAGCACTGAGGGCACAGGTAGTTGCATTCTAAATAACAGGGATGCGAATTAATCTTCGAGCCGAATTAATCTTCGAGCAGAACTTCACAGCACAGCTAGGCAATAAGAAAGATTGCACCACATTGTCTGAAGTGCACCCTGTGGATAAACACACCATAGCATGGTACACAGATGGATTCCTGACACAACAAGGCACGGGCCTTCGAGTGGTAGGGCCTCGCATAAAATACCACGAATCCCTTGGCCAATATACCAGCATATTCCAGATATGAGGTATAGCATATGAGGTATGTGCCATTGGACGTTGTGCAGAGCTCAACATACAGCGTGGATACAAGGAAAAGGACATATGGATCCTTGCGGTCAGCCGAGCAGCTATTACTGCTTTACATAGTAACAAAATCACCTCGAAGCTAGTCCTAGAGGTGAAGAGTAAGCTAAATATATTCGGCAGCCGAAACAGGCTGGCCCTCAGGTGGATTCCGGGAAATAAGGATATATCCGGAAATGAACTTGCCGATAAAATGGCAAAACTAGGAGCTGAACAGCCCCTGATAGGACTAGAGCCCTACTGTGGCATAGGGAGGCACACTATAAAAGAATACTTTAGGAAAGAGGACGGCGCCATGGGGCAAGAACACTGGAGGAATACCCCAGGCCTAAAGCAAGCCAAAACTTAAATAAATAACTACAACAAGAAGAGGTTCAAGAAACTTTTTCAACTAAGAAAAAATTCACTTAGGATCGTTACCGGATTTCTAACCGGGCACTGTAAACAGAAAAGTCACCTAGGTATGATGGGAATAACCAGCAGTAGAACTTGCAGATTCTGCCACATAGAGGACGAAACCTCTAAACACATCATCGCAGACTGTCCGGCATTAGCAAGTATAAGAAGTAAAATCTTAGGAAAATTAAATTAGAACTCTTACACCTAAGCTCCTGGAAGAATCAACCCACTAAAACTCCTCGAATTTATTCGAGGAAGTGGGTTGATATCTGAGCTGTAGGCTCTGAATGGGGGTACAATAGATCTTACAGGTCGCGGTACACTAAACACCCCGATATTAATAATAATAATAATAATAATAATAATAATAATAATAATAATAATAATAATAATAATAATAATAAAAATAATAATAATAATAATAATAATAATAATAATAATAATAAAGGAAGAGAAAAATACATGGTGGGCAAAAATCCTCTAGCGTTCCGACTGGAAATAAAGCTACAGTGCCTGTGCGATGTTAAATGGGTTTCAGCTAAGATCAAGAGTCGGAACTGGTGCTCTGAGTTTTTCAAGATATCCAGGGATGATTCATGATCGTAGTAATAAGGTACTCTTTTATTGTTATTGTTTGAGTTCTGCCAAAGCTTAGGATATAACATTTTGTGACGATTATCATTAACTTTAACAAAAAATTAACTTTAACTGATTTAATTAGTTTCGTTATTGCCACAAAGCTGCACAATAAAATTCTTGTAACCAAAAAATTGTAAAGCAGCGTATCAAATTAGAAACTAATTAAATAAATATAACTTACATTTTTGTGAAAGTAAATAACTATCGTCACAAAATTTGACATCAAAAGTTTTTGGAGTCTTAGGTGCGATAGTCACATTGTTCATACCTCGTCAAACGGTGTGTTTGTTTGATCTTTAATAATCATTATTTTTGAGTTTTATTAATTTTTTATCAAAAATAATAATTATGCCCTATGTTTTATATACTTACTCAAAAATTGATATGTAATCATTACCAAATAATTTTTGTTATAAAATTAATGATTACGGTTCCTTGATTTTTTTAAATAAAATAGTGCGTATAAAAATGTGCTATTTGAGTAAAAAAAAATTTTTTAATTATACTTTTTGTAATCTTGTTTGTTTGAACGAATGTTCGTACGAATGTTCCGTTCTCTATCATGAAAGTATTATTTTTTTTTAACATTGCACAGGAATGACTCTTTTCAACTAAAAACACCCGTCGTATAGAAAATTAGGCCCTCAAATTGTTTCAATTACTTTAGTTATTTTTATTAAATGAGATTTTTTTATTTACCTTACAAAACAATCTAAATGCATTAAATATTACCTTGCCTTTTATACAAATTCTCTTAATATAAAACATACATTCGAATTTGGATTATTAAAGCGTTTATTAATAGTGTATTAAGGAAATTAAATTGGAGGCTTCCTAGCATGAAGCGAGCCACATTATATTGCAACTAAGCAGTTATCATTTTCAGGTTTTCTGGTCGCATATTTCGGAATGCAAATGAATATAAGCGTTTTAGTCAATTATATTCAACTTATCAAGGCATTTTTCCAAAACTATTTTAAAAACAAAAATTTAATTCTAAAAATTTCCGAGAGTTTACATGATGACTCGCGATTAGACATTTTTAACAAAAACTGCAATTTTTACTGTTTGATTTTATCTGTTACAAATATATTTTTTCTTATATAATTTTTAAAATAATATTACATGAAGAAACATTCTCCAATTTATTGCAAAATGAGATGTCATACTGTATACATACTATTATTATTCATGCTTCTTAATATACAATAAATCTTTATAGCTAAATTAAAGTATTATTAAGAATTGTATACCTATGCTTTTCCAGTTAGAGGTCAGACAAACTAACATTGATCTAAGACTATTATAAGCTAACGCAATTAGTTTTTACTGCTTTCATCACATGCAGCAAAAACCAAAATTGGTATACTTTTTACTTAATAAAAATATTATCTACGGTTTTTATACAATAAATATGTTTTCATCGAAAGAGGAAGTTGAAGTTGTTGTATACGGTCCTCCAAGTTCTCGCGGCCAATTTTCTGTCGAATAGTTCTTCGGCAAAGATCCATTAGGGGCAAGGGTTCGGCTTAAAAGATACAAAATAACTTGTTAATATTACGTTTTTAATTTCAAAAAACGAAGATCATTTGGAAGACGACAGCTACAACACGAAGGATTTAAAAATATTGAAAACCATACAAGTACACTCTAGTTGAGTTAACCGACTAAAAGATACCTGTTGCTATTCTATTCTATTCTATTCTATTCTATTCTATTCTATTCTATTCTATTCTATTCTATTCTATTCTATTCTATTCTATTCTATTCTATTCTATTCTATTCTATTCTATTCTATTCTATTCTATTCTATTCTATTCTATTCTATTCTATTCTATTCTATTCTATTCTATTCTATTCTATTCTATTCTATTCTATTCTATTCTATTCTATTCTATTCTATTCTATTCTATTCTATTCTATTCTATTCTATTCTATTCTATTCTATTCTATTCTATTCTATTCTATTCTATTCTATTCTATTCTATTCTATTCTATTCTATTCTATTCTATTCTATTCTATTCTATTCTATTCTATTCTATTCTATTCTATTCTATTCTATTCTATTCTATTCTATTCTATTCTATTCTATTCTATTCTATTCTATTCTATTCTATTCTATTCTATTCTATTCTATTCTATTCTATTCTATTCTATTCTATTCTATTCTATTCTATTCTATTCTATTCTATTCTATTCTATTCTATTCTATTCTATTCTATTCTATTCTATTCTATTCTATTCTATTCTATTCTATTCTATTCTATTCTATTCTATTCTATTCTATTCTATTCTATTCTATTCTATTCTATTCTATTCTATTCTATTCTATTCTATTCTATTCTATTCTATTCTATTCTATTCTATTCTATTCTATTCTATTCTATTCTATTCTATTCTATTCTATTCTATTCTATTCTATTCTATTCTATTCTATTCTATTCTATTCTATTCTATTCTATTCTATTCTATTCTATTCTATTCTATTCTATTCTATTCTATTCTATTCTATTCTATTCTATTCTATTCTATTCTATTCTATTCTATTCTATTCTATTCTATTCTATTCTATTCTATTCTATTCTATTCTATTCTATTCTATTCTATTCTATTCTATTCTATTCTATTCTATTCTATTCTATTCTATTCTATTCTTTGCTTTCTTTCTTTTTTAAATTTGATTTAAATCGGACGAATATGTCATATAGCTCCCATGGGAGCCATCGGGGTTCAAAGGTTTTGAATCAAAACAAAACAATCGAAAAATTGAGCTTAAAATCATTATAGCTTCGATGTTTTTTTACGTGTAGGAATAATTACCGATTTTTTTTTGCAAAAGCTGCAAGGGTATATAAAATTTCGGCAAGTTGAAGTATGCTTCCTTTCTTGTTTGGTAATGGACTAGACCCCAAGAACGTCATCACCATGACCAGGAGTTGTTCCCAAATGACTTGTATATTAAAAAACCTAAGAACACAGTTCTGTCCTCCGATCAAAAATAATTATGTCTATAATAACCTTGCTTATATTAATAATATGATATCAATATTAATTCAAATACGAATTTTTCATAATCGAATTGGACTTGCATAGATTTCTGCTCCTTTAAATAAGCAAAAAGTGCTAATTAAAAAGATTTGAAATGGGTTGCATTGTTAAACGCTGAATAGCTCCCAAAAGCGAATTTTTAGAGAAAATGAATGACAGTTCATGTAGTGAAAAGGGCGGTGAAAGGGACATAATACATTTTTTTTATTTAAGAGGAGGTTTTGAGCTTGGGTTGGTAAAATATTACACTTTATGACACTTTTTTTAGCACAGTTTAATTTTTTTTCAAACACGCGTCGAATGACATCAAATTTGATCCCATGCTCCGTTCAAAAGATATTCATACTTTTTTGGTATATTTAAAAAATACAAAAGTTTTCTACATCGTTTCTCAATTTCAAAAAATTTTAAGGACTTTTTTTTTAGAATTTTAGAATAATTTTTTTTGTTGACTTTTGAAAAACCAGCTAATTTATCGGGAAATCGCTATACTTTGCACGGCAATAACTTCTAAACTAGTTAATGGAAACATTTTAAAAGTGTATTTATTTAGTGGAATGCTTATTCATTTTTCGTCACAAAATTTGATATCAAATATTTTATATATTGAAGGTGCGATCGTAACTACTTTTTTACCTCGTTGAGATGTTTTTGTTTGATATATAAAAAGTTGCGTAATCTCAAAAGCTTTAAGGAATCAAAAATATGAAGAAATCTTTACGCGAATTTTTCAAAAGCGGTAGAACAAAAGTTTTTCACCTCGAGCTGCTTAATACAGTTAAGTTGTCTTCAGGACCCTTAAACATCGCTTTGTTACACATATACAAACCAAAAACGGAAAAACGGTCTCATTTAAAAAATAATGTGTTTGTTGTTTATTGAATATCTTTTTACCGAAGTATCGAGATTGAGATAATTGTGGTGTCGTTGTACACGTATTTAATGCCAGAAGACAACATTTTTTTCGCACTTTCACCCCCATTTTTCCGAAACCAAATGACTTTCTAAAACGTAGTATGCACAAACTCTTAAAAAAGAGAAAAAACCTTTTGATTGCTATATCATTTATTAAGATCGGACTATTCTTAGCTGACTCCGAATATTGCGGCTATATAAGTTATAAGTAGTCTCCTTGCGCAAAGATGTTTGCCCCCAAAACGTAAAACGAAATAAGGCCCCAAAGTTGGGGTTTTATTTCATAATGGAATTAAACCCCAATATTAAATATGAAATACGGCCCTCAAACCTTGTTTAAGATCATATGCAGTTAAGAAAGTTAATTGTTTTTCGGTTACTTATTATGACTCTGTAAAATAAGTCCCCAAAGCAATAAGTCCCAAAAAAAAACGAAATAATGCCCCAAAAATTCATACAAGAAACAATGACAATGATTTTGAATGGAATTTGGGGTTTATTGCCTATTTAAAGAAAAATCTATATATTTTGTGATTTGCATCCCGTGAAGTGTATGTGTCCGTAATTCTCGAGTGTGAAAAAATTTATGGATTACGCCGAACTGGCCATTAGTTTTATGTAAAGGGACAGAAAATGCTAAACAAAAACAAGTCGACATACAAAATATAATAAGACTAGAACAATACCTGCCTTGCTAGAGTAATCTTGGCAAAAAAATGACGAGGCCACCAACATATCACTAGCCAAACTTTTTTAAATTCGTCTCAAAGTCCTCTTCAAGTAATTGAGGCATTTAACTTAGAATCTGTGTGGATAACTCAAATCCACTGAGGAAAAAAAAGCTTTTTGTTTATTTTCATCCTTATAAATAATAAATGAAGTAAAAGAGTATATACCACCGCCGAACAGAAGATATCTAATCGGCGGAACATTTGAAATAGGTTCCATAGGTTGCTCTAAGCAGCTTCTTATTGTTTATATTCAGCACTTCGACAAGGTAATTACTTTGAAAATTATAATTGAAAAAAATGCTTTAAAATTAGTTCCTTATTGCAAGGATCGTAAATGATTTTTTTTTCAAATTTTTTTTAATGATACCGTTTTCCGATTTATATTAAATTAAAATCGTAAATCTGAACTTTTAAACTATTTCTATTTCCAAAACAATTTTTTTTTAAATATATAAATAGAGAAGTTACATTTTTTTTAAATTTACTTATTTTAATATTTATATTAATTAAGAAAAAGCAACGTTATAATTTGCTATTCTGATTGGATTTTTTTAATGGGAGCAATATGCTATAGTCGTCCGATCCGGCTCGTTCCGATTTATATAGTACCTGCAATAGAAAGACAACTTTTGGGAAAGTTTCATGCAGATAGCTTTAAACATGGCTAGATCGACTCTCCTATTGATGATGATCAAGAATATATATACTTTAAAGATAAGGAGATGTAATGCCCTCCGCAAGGGTATAACAATCAGACACTTGTATTGGGCCTAGAAATGCATGGTATATAAAATCATTCTTTTTTGCCAATATTTTTGTATATCCTTGTATATCACTGAAATTAATTCAATTATTTGAATTATTTCGATCAAAATAAAACTCAATTGTATTTCACCGACATTGTTGAAAAACAAAATTTGTTTGCTAAATAAGTTACGGGAACGCCAAAAATTGCAAGCCTAAGAGTGTTGATGAGTCTGCGGTGACGTGCAGACTAAAATAGCACTAGCCGTAAGTCCGCGGATCACTCCCTAGGGATTTATGTATACAAAAATACAAGGTCACTAAAAGCAACAGAAATTAAAGAACATTATAACACACGTCTAATCTTGTGTCACCCTTTTTTTTGAAATTAGAAGAATCAGATTTCGGTAGAGAATATGGGCATCCAACGCTATCCTTCTTCATGCGCTTTAAGCATGCTTCGAAGAACAGCCCAGAACACTTAAAACTTAAAAATTATGTTCTCTGTTCAAATTTAAGCATACATTTAATATATTACAATTTTATATTCAATTTTAAAATTTGAGACAACTCATGGAACTAAATATAACTTCATTTTGTTAAAAACAGAATATGCACATACATTTTTTTTAATAAGTTGCTGTTGTATAATTAATAAAATATACTCACGATCTAATCCACCAATGTAACGCATGGTTATTTCACAGTGACCCCAAACCGCCGAAACAACTGGATACAATTTTTTTCCTCTCAGCCCTTTGAAGGCAATACCAAGATACTGCTGATCAACAATGAAGCTTAGTGTTCCTTCGTCCATATCTAATGCTACTAAGAACTTGTCTGGAACTAAAAAAGCTTCGTCGTTTTTTAATATGGCTGGATATGTGACACCAGCGCAGTTTTTTGAGTCATGATACAATTTATTTCTTCCTAAATCCCAGCCCCAACTTTGTTCAGTTGATCCGACTAAACTTTGATACCCAACTGAATGTAACGGCGCATCTGAAGTGGATACGCCGACAACAGCGTGTGTACCTCTTTGCCTTGTTGGCCAATAAATTTCCCAAATATGCAATCCCTTTGTGAGTCCGACCTTTCCGCGAATACAATCAGTACTTTGAGCGACTGGGTGTCTATGAAATGTCAACTTGTCGTCCTCTTTTACAAAAATGTTTAACGACCTATCTTCGGAGTTCCAGGAATGCTTCAGTTGTAGTTCTCGAGACGCTGGCGGCATATCAAGCAAAATATCGATGCGCGCTGGTTTAACAAAATCAGCTTGTAACTCTCTTGGTATTATTGGTTTAAAGGTAGACTGTGAATCATTACGACTAACTGTTTTGACTCCACCACTAATTTTTTGACCCATGTTCATGCCACGGCAGCTTCTAGATCGTCTTTGGTCGATTGCAACTTTGTAGGATAATCGAAGACGTTCGAACTCCCTGGGTTCCAATCTTGACAACACAACTCTTGGGGAAAGTGTGGATATAGATGAAACACTTTGAGGACGTCGCCTTTCACTGGACCTAATAGAAGGTGTCCGACCACCCTTATACCTGAAAAGAAACCATAATGTAAGATTTTTTTAAAAGAAGTTCATATTTTGAAGTTGGCAGGTATAGAAAGCTTAAATATGTACATACATATAAATATACATACATATCTACAATGTACATAAAAAAGTGGTTTGTGTGCACGTTTATATTTAACCATGCATGTATGTATGTAAGACATTAATCTTGAAGGTATGTACATACGTACAAGTAGGTTCTACATAATGTATACAGATATGTTAATATTAAGAAAAACAAATAGAAGACTTTACTTAACTTCAATTAGAAATTATAGTAAATACGAAATTTTTAAACTGAGCTTCATTTTTAAAAGTTTACCTTTTTTTTCCAAATTCCATTTATAGAGCAGTAAATTAAAAATTGTACAAAATGGCGTCTCCGACGAATAGCCAAATATTTCCTTAAGTTAGTTGTAAAATAATGTTCATTATTCACGTTATAATAAAACTAGCACACAAATTTATTTCAAAACAATAACCAATTTGTTTTAATGTGATTATAGAAAATGATTTTTCCAAAAAAAAACGGCGTCTTCCGATCTTAAAATACAATTACAAACACTACCACAAGACTCATACAAGCTACACACAGGGACACAGGGTGTTTACAATCAAATAAATCAACTCTTAAGGCCAAGTACACGTTACGATTTTGAATTAATAATGTTCAATGGTTTTAAAATAAACATTTCAAGTGTCCAAGTTCCATTAAAGTATTTGTGTAATTTGATTAATTTTTGTTCTATAAGTAAACAACTTGTTCAAACTAATTTAATTTCATGCTAATAGAGTCATCAGTCACGCTTAAACTAAAGTCTACTAGGACAGGTTTTAACACCGATTAATTTGTTTGAGATTATGTAATCCAATTAACTAAAAAAATTGTGCCAAGAATAGGTTAAAATTAAATTGGTACGCGCGGTCTTACTTTTTATTTTTCAAATAAAAAGGCCCGAGCTTTTCCGTTAAAAGGCACGGGCTCTTCCGTTGGGATCCTGGTTTTTTAAAAAATTATCGAAAATGTTACAAATACCATTTTTTTTGGCAAAAAACGGTTTTGCCTATATCTTCAAATGAAAAATTTTGTAAAAACACATGTTATATGTAATCTTATACAGTTTTATACCCCCTGCAGAGGGTATTAAAATTTCAGAAAGAAGTTTGCAAAGAAGATGAGACATTTGTGACCCTAACAGTATTAAAATTCCAAATCAGCACCACTAAAAGAGTCAATTTAGCCATGTCCGTCTGTCCGTCCGTTTCTACGCAAACTAGTCTATCAGTTTTAAGGCTATCTGCACGAGCCGCATCGGACGACTATACCAAATAGCTATCATAGGAACAATCGGAAAAATAAATGAAAACGTTGCTGTATTTTAATTTTTTTTGTTCTTCGAGATGTATTGGTTTAATATTCCAAAATGGGAGCAATCAAATTATAAACCAAAAATGGATAAACAAAAATATTTAACTTTAAAATTTTTTTTTTTATTTTGAATTCTTTTGAACATAGTAATGATTTTAAATTTCAGAATAACGCTTTCAATGTTATTTAAATCGGAAAACGATTTCAGATAGCTGACAATTGGAACGATCGAATAATTGAGCTATAAGTCGTCACGGCTTTAATCATACAAGCATATATATCGAAATGTAGATGTTTTAAAGAATATTTAATCTTGGAAATAGAAGCAAAAGTTTTCAGTTAATTTAATCGTTCCCGAGAAAAACGCCAAGTAACCTAACTTTTAATCATTCGTTTCAAAATAAAAAACCGTTGAAACACATTTGCGTCGCTATGCACATAATAACACACGGAAACTTATCGTTTTATAGAAGAGTAGTTATTAAAACAAAAATAATGTACACACCATTTCAGTTAACTACAGTCAACTACAAATTATTAAAAAGAATTTGTTTACAAATAAAAATTTATATCCTTGGAAACGGTTGGAATTTTCAACAAATGTGAAACTATAATTTGCACAGAGAGAGAGAGACCAGCTGAAATCGGAAGGTGGATGGTGAAGGGATCTCTGTGGAAATACCCTATTATTAAGTGCGGTGCTCCTTAATTTATAGCCCCTTTCCACAGAGATCCATCTACGTTCATGGTTGACCTGTTGACTTTGTTTACGTTTTGACGAGCCACATATGTATGTTCAGTAGAGCTTAAATCGGAAGGCGGATTTGCTCTGTGGAAATCGGAGTTTCACATTTGTCAAAAATTACAACCGTTTCCAACTGATGGACTGAGTGGAAAGAAGGCATTGAATAGTTATTATATACATAACCCGCAAAATAGGCAAAAAGACGATAGTTTTTTTATTAGTGCAAAATGTTTGACGCCATTATTATGGTGGGATACTGCAATATTTTAAAAAGACTACCTCCATTTTCAACAAAATACATGTATTTCATTTTTTTCAGTCATATTTCTTGAATTTATGTTTTGGGTATTCCCGAAACGACTGAATTTTTGAAAATTCATCAGAAATACACTGAAACTCGATCAGCTATTCCATACAAATTCAACTTGCTGAAATTATAGCAGTTTCTGCTGAATAGTCCTTTCAGAAATATAAAAATTATTTTATTTTTAAAATTTGAATTAGATCTTGGCAATTAGGCAATAATTGATCTAAAAGGCACAACAAAAAGCGGCTTAGCAATTAATTTAATCAATATCACCTCTGATAAGATTAAGCATTAAAATAGAATTGTTCGATTTACAAGAGGAGCAATATAATAGCCGGATTCCATTGGCGCATTAAAAGGCATTTAGCCTAATGCGCATTTATTTACACAGGGAATCCCGTAAGGCTAAATGCCGCATTTAAAATAAATGCGATTAAAAATCATTCGCCCAGAACATTTTTAGAAAAAATACCGAAAAATACTGATTTTTAACGAAATTTCGTTTGTGCCACCACAATAGCAGCTGGGTTTTTATGCATGGATGGCGTAATATTTGATTTCTTTGGAATATAAAATCTATTTTACGTACAAATTCTGAAAACAATATCAAGCGCAGTAAATCCTGCTCGCAGGTCCACAATGCATTACTTCTGCATGTCTGGCAGGAAAAAACTCACACATATACGGGGAACTTTGCTCTTTTATTAGAAACTGTGGTGCTCTCCTTTGCAAACCCGTCAAACAACACCATCAGCTTCCCTTTCTTGTCGTCCAAGTTAACAAATGCCTCGATGGCATTAGGGATGACCTGCTGCGCACTAAAGATATCCGTAAACTTATTTTTTTAATTCATGATTTTTAAATCATTTCGTTTTGATTTGCAACAATTCAAAAGTAAACAAACCCAGATCAGCAGTTCGTGTCACTCATATGTCGGAGTAGCATTGGCTAAATGCTAATGCGCCAATGGAATCAGGCACATTTAAAAATCCACTAATGCGGCAATGGAATCAGGCTATAACTCCACTAGGGTAAATATTTTGATCCCAAGAACACATTTTTTTTGTACCCACTCATTACGAATGGTGTGTACTTGACATAAAAAACCAAAAGGGATATCAATTTTCTAATTAATTTAATTTAGTTGTATAAGGATCATCAAATTCTTTCGACCACCACCTTTTAAACCCATGAACCCTTACAGCCTTGTAAGCAGAAGGTGTTGAATCGAATTTCAGTTTTGGCTCAAGAAGTTATCCTAAGTCCTTAACTCAATTTGGCATTGGCATATTATGAAAAAATTAACTTGTAAACTTAACCTTGCACACATAATAAGTCATCATAAGTTACTTTAAAGTAAGTTTAGATTTAAGAGGTAGATTGGCAACATCTCTGAAAACAATCAATATCAACTGTAAGCCGAAACGGACAGTAAATTATTATAGAACTAATAGCCTGATTCCATTGCCGCATTAAAACGCATTTAGCCAAATGCGCATTTATTTACACAGGGAATCCCATAAGGCTAAATGCCGCATTTAAATTAAATGCGATTTTTAAATGCGATTAAAAACCATTCGCCCCGAACGTTTTTAGAAAAAATACCGGAAAATACCGATGTTTAACGATATTTTGTTCGTGCCACCACTAAAACAGCTGTTTTCTATAAGCAAGGTTGGCGCAATTTTTGATGTCTTTTGAATATAAAATCTATTTTGTATAAAAATGACTGAAACCTAGAGCGCACGCTGCAAATTCTGCTCGCAGTACCACAATGAATTACTGCTGAATCTCTGGCATAGAATAACTCCCACATATACAGGGATCCTTGCCCTTTTTAGAAACTGTGGTGGTCTCCATTGCAAACCCGTCATAACAACGCAATCAGCTTCTCTTCATTGTCGTCCAAGTTGGCAAATGGCTCGGTCGCAATATGGATGTCCTGCTGAGCATTACAGAGTTTAGTAAATTCACTTAAGTTCATTAATTTTAAATAATTTCTTTTGGATTTGGCAAAATTCAAAAGTAAACAAGCCCAGATCAGCTGTTCGTGCCACTCACATGTCGGAGTAGCATTAAATAAATGCTAATGCGGCAATGGAATCAGGCACATTTAAAAAGTCCACTAATGCGGCAATGGAATCAGGCTATAAGAAAGCTTAACATCATCATGAAAAATTAATAATAAATTGAGTAAACAGCAAAGAACCCAAACGACTTTCCTAGGCCACTTAAAATATTACATAGATAATTTTGGAAACCGCGTTTTAAAAAGAGAGCTCTCTGAGTTCTTCCATTCAAATAACTTGAGACCCAAATTAATCGATTATATGGAAACCCAAGTTTATCTCATTTAAATAAAATAAGAGAATGGTTCAGAGAATTTTGACCATTTTTTCCCCAAAAAACGTTGAAACTAATACTAAGAACGAAATCGGGGGTGTGTGCTTATGCTTAAAAATAAAATTGGTTTAAAAATGTATCTTTTTTAAAACAAAAGAGTTTTAAATTATGAGTTGTTGATTAAACGGTGTGCTAAATGTACCAAATTAAAAAAATTTAGACTTCCGATCGGGGCGCTTTCCAAAATTGATCTGCGTATACATGTATTAATACGACAGTGAAACGGTATTGAAACAGACAGACAGACGGACATTGCTATATCGACTCCCGTATTGATCCTGATCAAGAATTAATATACTTTATGTGGTCGGAAAATTCTCCTTCATTGCGTAACAAACTTATGCCCATAATTATAATACCCTCTGCAAAGGTATACAGGAACAGATAAATTTCCAAGGAGCATAGCAGAGGGGACTAAAAAAGCATTTTTCTTAGATTTGACACCATTCCAAAAAGATTTCGGCTTTTGTTTTAGCCCGCTTTCGACTTCTGCTATGTACTGATGGTAAAGATATTTCCGACGACTTCCGAAAGTCGATGCCTGCCGCAGCTCATAACTGTGAGCAACAGCAAAGCAGCAAGCAATGAAACGAAAACAAGCGTGCTGCTTTTTACTTTTATTCGCTTTTTGATTTTTGCATTTGCTTCGACTGCAACTTCTGCTTTTCTAGGAGCAGAAGAAGAAGCAAAATCATATGAAATGAAACTTACTTCAGTTTTTTAAACACTGCTTATAACTATCGTGCGAAAGAACTGTTTCCCAGAAGTGATATTTCACTTCTGATAGAAAAGGCAGTTTTCAATAAAAATGAATTTGCAAGAATGGTCCGCTGAAGGCGCCAAACTATAAAACATGATGAACATCGCAGTTGATAATAGGTAAATTACATGAAATTAAGGAAATTTTAAAACCGAAACTAATAAATACTAAATCCAAGACCTTATGTATGTCGTTGCGTATATTATTGACTTATACTATCTCATGTGGATGATGCTGGCAATAAGGAATGAGTATGGCAAGGGGTCCGCCCATACAAGGGCGGTCAGGTTAAAGTCACTAATGATGGATAGATGCTGTTGGTCCTCTCCATATTGTTGTAGATATGAGTTTTTTTTGTGCTCAATCATTACAAACAACACAACCATCACACTGCCAGAGAAGGTTCGGCATAACTAAAACCCCAGAAATGTCATTTGATAGAGTAATTAAACAAGGAAATTAATACGCAGTAACCTTTATCTGCGATTCAACAAAATATTAAGTAGCAATACCAATAAAAAACAAAAATGCAAACACAGTAGCAAAAGCTGTATTTGAAGAATTAATTCTGAAGTACGGTCCAATGAAGACGTTCAATACGGACATGGGAACATAATATAAAAATTCAATAATAGAAGAGTTATGCAAAAATTTGAATATCAAAAACATAACTTCTACCGCACATCATCATCAGACTGTGGGAACTGTGGAGCGAAGCCACAGAACGTTTAATGAGTTTATCAGATCATACATCTCAGTTGACAAAACAGATTGGGATGTGTGGATGCAATACTTCGTATATTGTTTTAACACAATCCCCTCTATGGTACATGACTAATGTCCATATGAGTTAGTTTTTGGTAAAACTTCAAATTTACCTAAAAATTGTAATATTATAGATTAGATAAAACCCCTATATAACATAGAAGACTATGCTAAAGAATCAAAATAATGTTAGAATCACTTAAGCAAAGCATAAAATTAATTACGACAAAAAAACTTTAGATTTTGAGTTAAGAATTTGATTTTAAATACACAGGTCCCTATAAAGTATAACAGCTATGAGCTATAACATAACAATATCAAATAATAAAAATAAAAAAAAAATAGTACATATAGATAGATTAAAAAATTTTATTTCATAATCAATTTGGTTCTTTAGAAATCTATCACGTGTGGCTATACATAATATAAAAACAATAACTATAATAAAAAAAAAAAAATTATTAATATTACAAACAAAAAAAAAATAATGGCTAAAAGGGTACATACTGTAACACTTTGTTACTTTGCGTCGTCTTCATGGTTAGATTTTGTATACAATAAAATTGATATTTCAAAAGCCAAAGACACTAACAAAATATGTATACAAACTATTTTCGACAATGAAGGAAGATAACATCTAAACTACTCTGGGCACGTCCAAATCGTTCCATTACAATCTAAAATTTACAATAGAATTAGAAGACAACTATAAGAAAACATACTTAGATTTTCTTTTTGTTAGACATGAAAATATTAACATCAAAGAACCATGATTAACAAGAAAGGAATCAAACTTCGGCAAGCCAAAGTTCATATACCCTTGCAGCTATTTCAAAAACTAAATACTCTTGAAAACGTTAAAATGATGATTTACTTGCGTGTATTTTTAAAAACATTGAAGCTATAGTTCCTATGGGAGCTATATGCTATAGTCGTCCGATTTTAATGAAATTTAAACCGTAATTCTGAAGTATTAAACCATTACTATATCTCGAAGAAGTAAAGATTTAGAAAAATTAAAATTAAAATTAAAAAACATCAAAGTTATAATTTTTTTTATTTATATTTTCGATTGTTCCCATGGGAGCTATATGCAATAGTCTTCCGCTCCGGCTCGTTCCGACTTATATACTACCTGAAATAGAAAGACAACTTTTGGGAAAGTTTCATGCAGATAGCTTTAAAACTGAGAGACTAGTTTGCGTAGAAACGGACGGACAGACGGACATGGCTAGATCGACACTCCTAGTGATGCTGATCAAGAATATATTACTTTATAGGCTCGGAGATGTCTCCTTCACTGCGTTGCAAACTTCTGACTGAAATTATAATTCCATCTGCAAGGGTATAAAAATACAGCAAATGGCTGTTTCAGACGGTTGTTAGGCATATCGGACAAGATGTACCCCAAAGATACAGATAAATAATGACAAATAATAATTTTGAAAAAAAAATTAGAAACAAGCACCCAAAAAATAAAATTATCGGAACTACTAATGAAATCTGACTGCTGCAAAACAATTGAAATAAAAGTAATCGCACACCAGCCAACAAACACATTAGAATATATATTTTATAAAACCAAAATTCGGTGCAAAGGAACGGACAAAGAAACGTGTCAAAAAATATATATAGTAAAATTTAAAACAAGGATAAGAGAACATAAATCTAACTACAAATTACGACGTCAAAACATTTTCCAAAATGCAGTTATTGTCCACAAAATTTTGATGTAAGTGGTTGTGCAACAAAAAACAACAATGCAGAAAGCTCTTCGCGTTAGAAATGGCGCACAAACCCAAAATAGACTCTCCGATTAAGATACAAAGACAAACTGTATACAGACACCTACTGACAAATCCTCGTCAGGCAGACGATCAATGGGCTGATTCCATTGACGCATTAATACGCATTTAGCCTAATGCGTACTGAAATTTAATACAACATGTTCGTAAACTTTTTTTGCCCACAATATTTCCACAGGGACTCCCATAAGGCTTAATGTCGAATTTAAAATAAATGCGATTAATAGCCTAGGCGGGTTTTCTGCTTCAACGACCAAATTCCGCTTCAGCGGCATTTTCTTCCATAAAAGGTGCATGTGCTAGAAAGAGACGACGGAGAGTAGGCTGTAAATTCGGTAGTGGTGGTAGTGGAAATGGAGATGCCTACTAGCCAAGTCTGCGGTTTTAAGATATATGCAATTATATGAACAAATGCCAATTCGATATGAAAGAATAGGAAGATATTCACTTCATTTGACCTGCGGGGTAAAAAGCTGGATGATATTTATGGGGGAAATCCAGCAGAAATTAATGGATCGGGTGATCACCATATCACCATGTCATTCATCAAAGGCCAACATTAGTGCATAAATCATTTACAGAGGAAAAACTTTCCAAATTATATTTAGTTTTGCGTTAATATCCATTTTTTTTTGTCGGAAAAATTGAATTTTGTGTTCTTTTCTTTTAAGGTTTGTAGATCAATTAGATGTTTTTGCATCAGCGGGTGCTTAAAGTTTTTCGCTACAACTTTTTAAAGCGGCTGTATGCAGACCGGAAAACACAAATGGTTAACGAAGTTTCGTTAGTGCCACCTCTATAAAAGCAATCTGGCAGGAAAAAACTATATAAAAACATATATGTACGGTGATTTTGCTCTAAGAAAGAAACTGTGGTGGGCTCCTCAGCAAACCCGTCAAACAAAACCCTTTCTTGTCGTCAAAGTTGGCAAATGCCACAATACGATTATGGGCATCCTGCTGAGCATCACAAAGTTCCGTAAACTTACTCATATACATGATTGTTAATTTATTTTGTATGGATTTGCGACAATTCAAAAGTAAACAAACCCAGATCAGTTGTTCGTGCTGATGGAATCAGGCACATTTAAAAAGTCCATTTATGCGCCAATGGAATCAGGCTATAACATAATCGTATAAGACCGATACTCACTGTCAATTTGAAAACAGTAAAGAAACAGGTAAGCCGAGCAGTGCAGACGTGTAAGTAATGTATGTTTTATGTTCAAAAATTGTTTGAACTAGAATTAATTATTGTTTTTAGGATTTTTAAAAAATAGTTGCAATGAAATAGTTGCCATTATAGCAACAGAAATATTTTAAAAATAAAATATTAAAACAATGTTTTTAACTTTCACCACCATCACAAGACATCGAGCCGGCTTTCAAAAACTACTTACTTTACTTTTCCAGCAGTGGAACCCGTTCTTTGCCGTGGAACACGCAATGCTGGCTTGTAGTTTACATCTTGTTAGACCAAGCTCAGCTTGTCATGTGGTGTAATGGTTAAGATTTGCGACTAAGCCATGTTACACTGGTTCAAAACCCGTTGTCTTCATTTTAAAATTATTTTTAAAGGGGATCGCCCCTTGTGACGCTCAGTTTTTAAGCATTTTTTGGGATTTTTTTGAAAAACCAAGAAAACTTATCTACAAAAGTCTACAAAAAATAATAAATAATTATTTGGGACTTATATAATCAAGCTAAAAAAAAAAGGGTTCCCATCGTAGCCATTTTTAGGCTATAAACGAAGAACTAAGAATATAATATCTCTCCGTTCTTTCGCTCTCCCCTCATCTACAAGCTTCTACTAAAACAGAAAATTTTTTAGTATGAGATGTGCAATCTTTGTATTGTACAATCGGAGAAGTTATCACATGTGGACGGCTATAACCTGAGCAGCAGCAAAGCCCGTCAGAGCAAAACATCAACAGTACATATCCGTAGTAGGCACGCACACATTGACAAGATTCGTCGTGCAAATTACTCCATAAATGTCTGTTAACTGAGTAATGGGTACCTTAAGGTTGGGGCAATCAACTACAGCGTTACTTCTTTATAGTTATCTTTTGATAATATAGTTTATTATCGGCAAAAAATTTAATATATATAAAAACACCAAAATAAAAAATTACATTACTTTTTGTTCAGGCGGTGCTTTTATTTTGTCGCCCTTGAGCTAAGCTTTAATCGCAAAATTTATTTTAAAAAAATTACTCATTAATGTTTAGAATTCATCTGTAACATTTCATTAGGTCGTATACATATCAACAATAAAACATGGTTATACCTTGTTTCTAAATTTTTTTATTGGCCATAAACTTTATTTGTGAGTTGAATTTGTTACTTGGATGAAATAAGCTCTGTCCTTGTTCTACTCTTGAAGAGGGTAGACATTTGAAGACATTTTCGAACTTATATAATATATATGTACTTGATCAGCATCACTAGGAGAGTCGATCTAGGCACTTCTGTCTGTCCGTTTATACGCAAATAGACCGTACTTTCACAAAAAATTTCTTATTATTGTTGTTGGTATATATATATATATGTCGGAGCGGGTCGGAGCTGGCCGGATAGGACGATCTTACCATAAAGCTTCCTTTGAAAAAAAATTAAACATTTTTAGTTATATAGTGATAGTATACTATTTTAAAATTACGGATCTAATTTTATACGGCATGAACATACATATAACAGAACAGCTGATGGCTGGCCCTCGCCAGCGAATGGTTACGCCGGGCGATTAGCATACGATAAAATAATAACAGATTAAAAGTGCGTGGAAGCAGAAAGTTAAACCGGCAGCCTTACAAGTTTTTAAGTAAACGAAACCAATAATCATTATATGCAGTTAAACAATTGAAGCGAATTTTGGTTTGGGAACTTAATACATACTTAAAAAAGGTACAACCCCCCGCGACCACGGATGGATTGCCCCGCGAGGCAGTAGACGCCATTCACAGTGGCTCCCATCTTATTTGAACCAAACACCATCCAATTCATAAACAGCCATTAATAACTAAATTAAATTTTTTTTTGCTGACAAACACTTTAAATACACCACCGCATTATGAAAAAAAGGACCCCGGCTGAATCATTATCCATGCCATTGGAATACGGCAACAAATTTTAAATTTCTTATTTTACACAATTTCTCCAATGTAAAAGGGCTTATTAAAAATCGTATACTCCAAAAATTAATTTTAGTTTCTCTTGTTTCTCTACAGTTTTCTGTGTGTTGTATGTATGTACGTATGCGTACAATGTGTGTGAAAAAGGATTTTTTGTTACGATACATTTCTCTGTTCCGATCCCATTATCGAACGATTTATCGTGATAATCTCATAAATTTTCAGAAATGGTATTCATAACTCATTTCGGTTCACCACATGAGTCTGCATAGTTGAAATCCGAGACGATGCTTTGCATTTTGCAGGATCGACGCGATTTTCCATTTTGAAATTCAGCAAGATATAAATTTCAATGATTAAAGAAATATAAAACAAAGTTGACAATAAAAACCACATGTCCCTGTCATTTAGCTTACCGAAAAAAAAATCTCATATTTTGATGAATTTTCATTATTTTAATCTATATGTGTCTGGGAATACGCTGCAAAAAGGATTTTGTCGAAAATATATTTTTTCGTATATTCCTGATAACCGTAAGGTACCAATTTCTATCAAGTTATACACCGTTATTTACCTTTAAACACGTTTCCCGAAATTAGTGCAGTCCGATTTTAATAATTTATTTTTCCAATTACTCACAATACATAGCGTTTGGCCGAGTAGGATTTTAAATTTGTTTTTTTTTTCGTTCCGTTTTTATAGCTCATTAGGTCAAAAAATGTCGTAAGAATTTAATTTTTCACTTATTGTTGCATAACAAATCAAAGGAATAAAATTTTCCTGATTTCTGATCAACCCGCTCGACAAAACGTGACTTAAGCGGGACCACTGCAGTTTTTACGTGTGTTATGAAAAGCACATTCCAAGGTTCGGGTAATTTTTTTTTCAAGTTTATAAACAACAATTACAAATCACATGTATCTTTAAACAATAAAATATCTTTTCAAATCTATGCAGTAAATCCTTTGAAATAAATTCCGTAAATAACCACTTAATAGTTTTACTCGATTTTTATCGACTTTAACCATCAAAGTCACATATTACTAGAAATAATTAAAATTATTTTTTTGATATTTTCCCTATTTAGTCATCAGTTAGACGGCGTCTTCTTTGCGTTTGTATTCTTTCCAAACTTCTAAGACCGCTCCATGACTAAACTTATAAAACCGTGCAACAAGTATTGATTTTTTGTTAAAGAGGCAAGAACGGGCATTGATATAAATTGATTCTTAAGTAATTTGTTTAACACATATGATTAATACCTTAAAGGCGTTTAACAGAACATGAGTGCTTTTGTTAAAATTACCAAGAATTACACATTTGCAACAAATTGGTTATAAGAACACCAACACATATAAATATAGAACAACGATTAGTAACTATTAATTAACATACCCTAACAATTATTTCCATTACCACATTTTTAGTTTTAAATGTTTGGTTCATCTGATATTGGATTCGCAAGTTGTTTAATTTTTCCCTCACTATTTGTCTGAACACAAATAACACTCTAATGCAAAAATCAAATATTTTTGAACACATTAAAATTATGATTGACTTGCTATGATGATTTGCAGCTCAATTATTTGATAGGCAGCTATATAATAATAATAATAAAAATTAAGAAATTAATTAAAAATTAATAATAATAAAAAAAAAGAATTTCTAAAAAAAATAAAATAAAAATGTTAAATTTTTAAAATTTTAAAAAATAAATTAAATTAAATTAATTATTAAAGTACATTTTTAAAAATAAAAAATGTATACCCAATCTTATATACAATATACGCTCAAAACACATATCAAAATTGAAAAAATAAAAGGAAATGAATTTTTGAGCATACACTGCAGAAAGATATCAGTTTAATTCTATAATGCATTTAATTAATGCGTTCAACAAGTATTATTATACATATTCTTTTTGTTTAATTCCAGAACAACAAAACATAAGGTACTTAAAGTTTTTATCATATATAAATTTGTATTAAATTTCAGTTTTATAAACTTATTTCTTTGATTTGTTTGCTCTCTTTTTCTTTCAGTTCAGTTTAGGGTGAACTCAAAATAAAAGTGGTCCCTGTTTATGGTGAACAAGAGATAAGAAATTAAGATTTATTTGGTAAGTGTTTCTAAATTTATATTTACATTTTTATCAAACAGGGTTTTGCATTTCAGAATTTTTAGTTTTTTAACTGTTTACAATTTTTGAGCACAAATGAAATTGTCATTGTGTTAACTGAAAGCAAAATAGGGACGGGTACCGGATTACCGACCACATTAAGAACCTTAAGATGGCTTTCACTTTTAAGATGACTTAAGAATCAAACCAGCCGAATTAACAAAATAACGAGATAATAAAAAGGTGTATATAAAAAAAAATTATTCAAAAAAAAATTGAAATTAAAAATAAGGGATTTTACATGTTTTAGAACCACTCTAACTATGTTCTTGCGGAACGAATTGCTTGTTTTGTAACAAATCCTGAAAGTTTTCCGAGAAACAGTTTTAAAGTTCGTTCTAGTAGTGCGTTGTAGAATGCTTGCACAATGCACAATTGAAATTTTTGTAGATGCAAAAAAAGCGTAAAACAATTAATTTTAGAATGTGTTCACTTCCGATTGGTAGTGGACGGCACATATACTATAACATGCTCACACTTTTTTGCGTGAGTAATTTGCACCGCGACACAGTGCGCGTGTGCCGACTGCGGTTTCATACTGTCCATGTCAAAACACTATCCTCACCCTTGAGATAGGGACGGGCCGACCATATATGGTGCTACCGTCAGAACAGTCTCCAGGGATCGCCGTCATAAAAAATTCTTATAAATAACCCAAAAGGGGTGCCTTATACCCAGAAACAACAACAAAATTGGTGGAACCAATTCAAAAAATAATATAAACTGTTAAATATAAATAAATAAGGCTTTAGCTGTGGTGATATGTGGTCCAATTCTGAGATCTTTTCGTATTCTAACTAAAAAAATATATTAAAATTCTTTGAATAAAATAAAAGTTATTTTTAACATACATTAACTATGCAGCATTAAAATCAGTTTGAACAGTTTTTTAGTTAAGATTTCATATATTGTTTAAGTTTTGGATGGTGTTAGGTTTAAATAAGTTGTGAGCCCTTTAGCTGTATTACAGCAGGATCGATAAAAAAATGCATCGGCATAAAAATCGAAATAAAGTGGATTTATAGAATATGTATTTAGCTTTTGTAAAAGCTTCGAGGGTATGTAAACTTCTTCTTGCCGAACTTATCTTATTTCTTGTGATTTTTTCGTTTTTAATTCTTCTAAAAAATATTTCTAAAATTCTTGCAAATACCTTTACTAACTAAAAAATAAATAAATTTGAAAATTACACTGTTTAATTTAGTTTTAGATGTTTAAGATTTAGATGGTTTGTGTGCAAAATAAGATTTCCACCACTGCACATGTGTATGTACTCTTTTATTTAATGTATTTAAATAAAAAAAAATTTTAGGCATCAATAAATTGTTTTTAATTTTTTTTAACAAAATTAAGTATTTTAAAAATACTATTTTAGACTAAGTAAATAATAGCTTGATTCCGATGCCGCATTAGTGGACTTTGTAAATGTGCCTGACTCTATTGGCGCTTTAGCATTTAGCTTATACTGCTCCGACATGTGAGTGGCACAAACAGCTGATCTGGGTTTGTTTACTTTTGAATTTTGGCAAATCCAAAATAAATTAATTAAAACTAATGAACATGAGTGAGTTTACTAAGCTCTGTAATGCTCAGCAGGACATCCATAATGCGACCGAGGCATTTGCCAACTTGGACGACAAGGAAGCGAAGCTGATTGCGTTGCTATGACGGGTTTGCAATGGAGACCACCACAGTTTCTAAAAAGAGCAAGGGTCCCCGTATATGCATATGCATTGTGGTACTGCGAGCAGAATTTGCAGCGTGCGCTCTAGGTTTTAGTCATTTTTATACAAAATAGATTTTATATTCAAAAGACATCAAAAATTGCGCCAACCTTGCTTATAGAAAACAGCTGTTGTAGTGGTGGCACGAACAAAATATCGTTAAACATCGGTATATTCCGGTATTTTTTCTAAAAACGTTCGGGGCGAATGGTTTTTAGTCGCATTTAAAAATCGCATTTATTTAAATGCGGCATTTAGCCTTATGGGATTCCCTGAGTAAATAAATGCGCATTAGGCTAAATGCGTTTTAATGCGCCAATGGAAACAGGCTATAAGACAGGCAGGCGGATTTTACTCGGTTGGTAATGCTGATAAATGATACACATACAGTTGTGCAAGGGTTTCTACATACATCAATGTACAAGTGTATACATTGTAGGGTCGAAATGGTCTCCTCTGCGATTTACAGTACCGAACTAAAGTGATGCACAGTTGCAAATGTCAACCTCAAATGTTATTCCCAGGCGTATTCAGCATTTTTATGAAACAAGTTTTTTTTATATATTTAAATTAAACATTTATTTATTCAAAGGCACATTTGTTTTAACGGAACTTCTCCTTAACTACTTGGCGACAAAAATTTTGAGACAAAGTGACGTTTTTATCAAGTTTTCTTGCCATTTGCCTAAATTTATACAAAATGGCACAAAAGCGCAAGGAAACTAATGCAGCTCAGCGAAAATTATGCTTCACCTGCACAGTGAAGGCAAATATTATGACAAAATAGCCCAGATTATGGAACTAAGCTGATTCACAACCAGAAAAATCGTGCACCGCTTTAAGGGAGCAGCAAGTTTGGAGAACGCTCCCAGATCAGGACGCCCGAGGCTCTTAACTGACCGTAAATCTAACAAGGTGGTTCGAAAAGTTAAGCTAGACCCGAAAATATCTTTTTCTCAAATTGCCGCTGAGGTTAAAACTGAGTCTGGGAAGGAAATTCATCCCATAACAGTTAGAAGGACCCTTCGCAAGGCCAATTACCATTTCCGTACTGCTAGAAGAAAGCCATTGATCTCTGAGGTCAATCAAATAAAGCGTTTAGCCTATGCCAAAGAGCACTTGACTAAGCCAATTGTATATTGGGATCTGGTCATCTTCTCTGATGAAAGTAAATTTAATATATTTCGATCCGATGGCCGTCAGCAAGTGTGGCACGTACAGTAAAACACGGCGGCGGAGGAGTCATGGTGTGGGGATGCATGTCATCGGCAGGTGTTGGAGAGTTTGTCTTCATCGAGGAAATCATGGACAAGGCATACTACCTCAACATTCTAAAGGAAAACCTAAAAAAATGGCCTAAAGCTGAATATGCCGAATTGCTTCACATTTATGCAAGACAATGATTCGAAGTATACTGCCAAAAATGTGCGTATGTTGCCATATCCACCACAGTCAGCTGACCTGAATCCGATCAAGCACCTTTGGGATGAACTGGATCGGCGGATGAGAAAACACGACATTTCATCAAAAAATGACCTTAAGAAGGCCTTATTGGAGGAATGGCGAAATATTTCAGATTAGACTACAAAAAAAGTTTGCTCATTCCATGCCTAGGCGTCTTGAAGATGTTATAAAGCAAACAAGAAAGAAAACAAACTTCGGCAAGCCGAAGTTCATATAACCTTGCAGCTATTGCAAGAATAAAATTTTTTAAAACAATAAAATTATGATTTTCTTGCGTATATGTTTAAAAACATTGAACCTATGATGATTTGCAGCTCAATTATTTGATAGTTTTTTTTATATATTTTTATTATTTCTTTGGGAGCTATATGATATAGTCGTCCGAGTTTGATGAAATTTAAACCGTAATTCTGAAAAATTTAACCATTCTATATGTGGAAGAACTAAAAAAAACAAAAAACAGCAAAGTCATAATTGTTTTTAATTTATTTTTCGATTGTTCTTATGGGAGCTATGTGCTATAGTCGTCCGATCCGGCCCGGATTTTTGGTGAAGTGTGCCAAGACTTTTGTTTCACGAAATAAGTTCGTTTTTTGTTTAAGATTAAATAGTTTTAAGTACGTTACAAAAAAATACCTAAACAAATGTGCCTTTGAATAAACAAATGTTTAATTTAAATATATGAAAAAAAGATATATCATAAAAATGCTGAACACGCCTGGGAATAACATTTGAAGTTGACGTTTGCAACTGTGCCATCACTTTAGTGCGGCACTGTACATATGTATCTGACCATTTTGTTGTATTCTCTGCAAGGGTGTAAAATTATCTTTTATATTGGACTAAATATTAGATAGCTAATGACCTTAAAATAGTTTAATTTATTCCATTATGAATTTAATTTTGAACAACTCTTCTTTTAATAAGCTGAACATATGTACATATTTACATATGTACATAAGTATGTACTTATACATATATAAGTATACATATGTATACATGGTTACGTTTGTACGAAAATTATCGCATAAAACAATTTAAATTATCTTTAAAGAATTTAAACAGAAGAACAACTATAATGCTAACGATACAAAAAATAGACACCCTACGGGTGTATGTATACGATATTAATACTTTGATATTTTGCTATACGTACATATGTAGGTATTTGTCAGTTTAAGAATTTTCTTTAGCCTTACGAAAATAATTAAAGCTGTTTTTATAAACACTATTATAAGACACATTTTAAAACTCAAATAAGTTAACTTACATTACTTCTTTCTTGTTGATATTTCTAGAATAAAAACAAAACAACACATAAAGCAAATTACCACAGTGGAAATTTGGTACATTGCAGCGTACATCGGCAATGTCGCGACATGTAACGATATTTGTCTAATAACCTGTTCTCATTCATTTGCTCCATAATACCAAAACTCCACAAATCTACAATTTATGTCAGGGATAGTAAATTGGCATTAAATACGCGTCCAACGACATCTTGGTCATCTCAATCCAATACACCGTTTAAAAGAAAATGAAAACTTTTGTCCTTCTGTTGAATTTTTTGTGCGTATCAAATCGATGATTTAGGGCCCGAAAACCAATCTAAATGTATTAAACAATTACTGTCGCCTAATCAAAAAAAAAGTTACAAAAAACAAGTTGAAATTTTTTTTAAATAATTGGTTTTTATATTCCCATTTTTACCATGGGAGCTATATGAAATGGGAGTCCAATTTTATTCAATTATAATGCTCTCTTTCCACACAGACCATACGTTGAAAACGGTTGGAAGATTTTAATTATGTGAAATTCCGATTAACACAGATAACATCGTGAAAAAAAACATAAACAAAGTCAACAGGCCAACCATTTTTTCTTATGTTTTGATGAGCCACATCTGTTCAGATCAGCTCTGTGGAAACGGTTTTTCTGGAATGGTCTGCTTTGGGAGAGGGTTTCACCTAAAAAATATCGGCTAGCAATCGCATAAACTAGTTCGTTAAAGTCCGTCAAATTTTAAGAGGGGACTAACTGGGAAATTATTGGAACGGCAAAACCTTATAAATCCGTTCAACGGATGGTGAATAGATCTTTGTGAAAGGAAGCTGTTAAAGGTAATTCTGAAATAATAATAGTTAAAGAAATAATTAAAAACAAAATTACAAAACAGCAGAGTTATAATTTTGTTTCGTTTTTTCTCCGATTGTTCCTATGGGAGCTATATGATTTATGAATATATGATATATGAATTGTTTACTACATGCAAATATTTGCAGATAGCTTTAAAACTGAGAGAATAGTTTGCATTGAAACGGACGGACGGACGGTTTAACGGAAAGGCTGACAGACGGACATGGCTAGATCGATGCTGATTTACTTTATAGGGTCTCCTTCACTCCATTGCAAACCTTTGACTGAAATAAAAATAACCTCTGCGAGGGTATAAAAATTGTTTGTTAAAATATTTTCCAATGTCAGAAAACTGATATCATTAAGCCTTCCGCATTACAAAAAAATTTTGCAATTGGCAAAATAAAAATATAGTAATTTTACTTACTATAAATGCATGTTATGCGAACTCTGCTCTTTCAATGTCTAAGAAATAAAAGTTGCGTAAGTACAAGTTTATTATTATTATTTTAAAAGTACCGTTTTTTAAATTATACAAAACCTTTCATGATGGAGCACATTTTAATATTGCTGATTTAAAGTCAATAATTTTGAATAACATGGAACAGCAAGACAGCGGAGAATTTTTGCGTCAGCTATTAGAAGTTCCTTCCTTAACAGGAATAAAACCAATATTTTATTGCATAAACATGTGGTAAATTCAAAATGCTGTAACTGCAACCATAGACCCCCTAGTCAGACAACAGAGAATGCCAAGAGTTGGAGCGTATGAAAGGTTGAAAACATAGCCCCAATAAAAGAATTCCAGAGCTGGCCAAAAGCGACAAGTGCCTGGGAAAGGATACACATAGATTTCTTATAATTAGTTCCCCTTACTCAGAATTGCTCTATGGTCGCCCGGAGCGTTTTTCAACTTGCACCTGGTTTCAACGAAGCACCAGTAGCATCCCAGCAACTAGTTCTTCAAGCGCCACAGCCACGTCGCTCAGGTATCCCAATCCGAAGTACTTCCAGTACCCGATAAGGAATCCTCCGGGAGTCAACGGGAATTCCACAACAATTCCCTCGGAGTTCACCTTACAAAACGAAACGAAATTTGTATGAATCATACGACTGTGGCCCAAAATTCAAACTCCGGAAGGATTCCAAAAGGAATTCCTAGGAAACTTTGAAATGAAATCCGTGAGATTTTCCCCTTGTATTCCCCACGAAATCCCTCGGGGATTTCGTACACAAGTTGAAGGCAATTCCCAAAGAATTCGGCAGGAATGCTCCAGGAATTCTTCCGGAAATCTCTAGGAATTCTCTCCGTAAATCCCCTGGAACTCTCTCGGTAATCATTAAGTATTCCCTAGAAACTCCTGGGGAACTCCTTAAAAAAATTGGGACGAATCGTACCGGAAATCCTAGTCAAAAACCTCACAAGTTCCTGGGGAATTCCTCGGCTTAACAAAGATTTCATCATTATGCAGCTAATGCGATTTTGCAGCGCTGAGACACTGCAGTTCTAGCGTGAAAATGAATTTATTTATTTTAAATTAGAAATAATTAACTGCACTTACCTGAATTATTAAAAATCACATCATTTTGGTTTTCACTTTTTAAAATAATTACCTACTTAAGCTGCAGCCGAATTCAAATGCAAAGGAAATGGGGAGAAGGGAGACGAAACCGAAAATTCTGCCTGGCACAGGCCAGGTTATATCCGATCATAACAATTCCTTGTAATTAAAACCAGCAGATATTCATACATGAACGTTTTGGCGTTGCCTTTAGCAAGTTTACAATAACTTACAAAATGTTATTACTTTAATAGCCTGATTCCATTGCCGCATTAAAACGCATTTAGCCAAATGCGCATTTATTTACACAGGGAATCACATAAGGCTAAATGCCGCATTTAAATAAATGCGATTTTTAAATGCGACTAAAAACCATTCGCCCCGAACGTTTTTAGAAAAAATACCGGAATATACCGATGTTTAACGATATTTTGTTCGTGCCACCACTACAACAGCTGTTTTCTATAAGCAAGGTTGGCGCAATTTTTGATGTCTTTTGAATATAAAATCTATTTTGTATAAAAATGACTAAAACCTAGAGCACACGCTGCAAATTCTGCTCGCAGTACCACAATGCATTACTGATGGATCTCTGGCATAAAATAACTCTCACATACACGGGGATCCTTGCCCTTTTTAGAAACTAAATGCTAATGCGCCAATGGAGTCAGGCACATTTAAAAAGTCCACTCAGGCTATAATTCAATAAAAATCATTTAAATACAATCTTAAAATTTGATAAATATTCCAGCGTTTTTTAAAAAGGGTATTCATAAGTCTATACAGTATTTTTTGTTCTTGACACTGATTTTTTTCTGCGTTTTCTCTCCCTCCAACCCTCTCTCTCATTTTCGGCCGCTGCTCCGAATTACTTCGAAATAAACAACAACAAAGAAGTTCGAGCTTTGGCAGTGGCAGAAGTGCCGACAGAATTTTATTAGCCCGGCTTTGTTTTGAACTGCGCTAGATGAAGCCCATGCGATTTGTTTTTGTTTTACGAAGGGAACTACAGGGTATATTGTATGTATTCCTACGGGCACAGGATTTTCTTCTGTTAAACCAACATCTTCTTTGAAATCTACATCTTCTGTGAAACCTAAAGTTTCCTGCTCAACCGTGTTTAGATTCTGTCTTTTACCATTTGATACCAGCAAGCCTTACCGAACCGCCAAAATGGTAAGGTTTTAAAATGTTGGGTTTTCGTACTTAAACGCCTGCACAGTAGCAACATAGGTCAAGGCAGGACAAATTATACCTGTAATATTGTTAAGCGTTGGTGCACTATAAACAGTACAAAGAAGTGGCCCAACTAAACCAAGCACGAGCTTGTTACGCGCGGGCCCTATTAGCACAGTGGGCAGTTATCAAGTTTGCGAAGAAAACACAGATAACATAGTATAGAGACATTTATTTATTTATTTATTCGCCAATGGATTAATCCTTATCCTTATCTGGCTTATCAGCTAACTTAACTCTAAAACTAAATATTAATTAAAAAATATATTTTTTTTGGCAAATGTATAAGGACGTCTCTCGAGGATCCCCAACCCAATCGAATACTCGCTGGAAAGGAGTTAAACAGTCTCAACGCTCTTAAAATTGGCTCATTTCGCGCATAATTGGTCCTCGCAGCACTTTCCTTAAATGGGACGACGGCACAGAGAATCCTGGCTGGGACATTAAATTTATTAGAGTTTAATAGGAAGGGACTATCAATGTTACCAATTATTAAATCATTGAAAAAAGCAGGCTCGCTATCGAACGCCTATCTACAAGACTGCAGGTATGCAGTAGGCAACATTGGCTAGAGTAAACTGGAAAAGGTTTCGAAAACTGTAACGGCTGAAGTGCAAATTTTAAGTATTTTTTCTGCAGCCTATCAATTCTATCAATATGAACAACGCCTAAAGGGTTCCAAGTGTTTATTTTAACAAATCCGAACATTGCATATGCCTTCGGCAGAATATGGTTAATATGATTAATAAACAAAAATTTAACTTATGTTAAAAGAATATTTAAAATACATTTACTTTAGCGAACAATATAACATTTATTGTAGCAAAAAATAGTCATTTCTGGAATTCACTGACATGTACATTTTAAGCTCATATTTACTACAACTTTACCCAACCCAAGGATTAAGACAGGCACACGTTATTATCGGAGCAATCAGAAAATTGGTTGTCGATACAGAAGCAGAAACCGTCGCACAATCTGAAACTAATAACTGGGTAACAATGAAGACAGCTTTAGCCGTCGCCTTCAAAGATCACGGGCCGTATGATACAATCATCAAGAAGCTGGCTGAAATACAATTCAGAGGAAGTCTTAATAAGTTTATAAAAGAATTAGAAAAACAATACAGGAATGTGTTCAACAAAATAGAATTAGAATCTGATCCACCAGACAAAATAAATTATACAAGAATGTTGGATAGAACAGTTCATATTACCATTGATCGAAAACTTCCCGATCGCATGTATATGTCACTAGCAAGAAAAGACATAACCAATATTCAAAAATTAAAACAAGCAGCTTTGGAGTTAGGATTCTATGATGCAAACCCGAAGAAGAATACGCACAAAATAGAAATAACCATAAAAATCAGAGGAATAAGGCAAGATATCCGGTAACAATCAAAGATATTATGATAATCAAAGAAATTTAAGTTCGTACTATGATTATAATTTTAGTTAAAATTCTACTCCCAATGCAACGACTTCTCAGAATAATCAAAACCAATATCAACAACGTCCCATTCGCCCACACTTGCAAGGAAATAACCAAACATTTAGGAACGGGTTAAATCAAGCTAGACTACAAAACTAAAAAAAATCATCAAAATTCGAACGATCAGGCTAATGCAAATAGGTTTAGTGGTGCCCCAGTAAAAAGACAAAGGGAAAGTCAAAGTGGCCAAAATAGGATTACGTCCATCCTTTTCCATTTTCATCAAACTGCCTCGGAGACCGAAGACACAATCCCTATGTAAAAATTGCCTTTCATAATAAATTTTATAAAGGAATGGTATACAAATTTTGCTAAACTAAAAGAGATAAAAGAAGTTTTAAAAGTGTATACTATTAGAGGTTCAGTAAAAATACATAAAAGTATCATAGTAAAACCAAGTGTAACATGTCCGTCAGAACAAACATTTTATTTGCATAACTTTTCCGATAATTATGATACCCTGTTAGGTCGAAATTACCTAGAAGCTGCTAAGGCTAAAATTGACTAATTTAAACAAAACAATTAAGCACATACAAATTCCGATATAACGACGAAGATATGGAAGAGACCTTCTACAGAAGATCAATCGGTAAACTTCGCGATTAATAATGATTTACGCGAAAATAACGAATTTAGGCTTGAACACCCGAGTAGCGAGGAGATTGAAAGTTTAAAGAAGGTTTTATTTGAATATGGTGACATTCAGTACAGAGAAGGTGAGAATTTGACTTTTACAAGTACTCAGCATGAAGACCCAGTTTATCGTAAGCCATATAAATAATCCCAAAGCGTTGATGAAGAAGTAAATAGGCAAATCAAAGAAATGATAGAACAGGGAATAATACGTAAGTCGAAATCTCCTTACTGTTCACCTATTTGGGTCGTTCCAAAGAAGACCGACGATTCTAGCATAAAAAGGTTTAGGTTGGTTGTAGATTATAGGAATTTAAACGAAATCTCTATCAATGATAAACTTCCAATTCCTAGAATGGATGAGATCCTTTACAAATTAGGAAAATTCCAATATTTCACAACCATAGATTTAGCTAAAGGATTTCATAAAATCCAAATGGACAGCAGATCAATTGCAAAAACCGTATTTTCTACGAAACATGGCAATTACGAGTACACTCGAATGGCATTCGGTCTTAAGAATGCCCCCGCAACTGTTCAAAGATGTATGAACCACCTTTTGGAAGATTTAATCTACAAAGATTGTTTAGTTTATTTAACGATATAATAATTGTTTCCACTTCGTTGGAGGAACACAAAGTATCGAAATAAGTCCGATAAACGCGAAAAAATATCTGATATTCAAAACCGTATTAATGTAAATCCCAACGAATTTTTAATACCACCATTTAAGTATACATTTTACAAAACATTCGACATTCGACAACCTACTGGACGAAGCCAAAGAATTTCAACACATTGTCCAAATCCAATATTTAGTTTGTAGAAATAAGAACTGAGTAAGCAACTACTACTAAACATGGTCAAAGTAATTTTAAGTTATTTAGTTAAGTTATATTTTAATGTGTGTGAAGCCCTGGATATATTTTGTGTGTGTCATCCCTGGTTTGTAAAAGTATCGATGTGTTTTGAATCCCTAAAAAAAGAAGTCGCACGAAGAAGAGAGCGAGGCATTCGAAAAAGCTTGACCGGTGCGATCAAAAGAAAAAGCTGAATAAAAGGTAATTAAATTAAAGCAGAACAAAGAACACTATAATTCAGAAATGGGAACTGAACCTAACCAAGTTATATTGGAATAGGAAAATATCTGTTAACATGGCTTCACGCATAAATCTCCGCGAACTCAAATTAATGGAAATCAAAAGTTTCTGTGAAAAACTTGGCTTGTCCGCAAAGGGAAACAAAGCCGCACTAATTGCGCAGTTAAGTGCTGTACTACCGTCTGAAATTGCTCCGGAGTTGTACTACGAAAAGGTGGAGTCTACGAAAGGTGGAGGCGAAATTGGTGTTGAGATGGATGTCGCCAATGCAACCAACAACAACAACGAAGAACAAGTCGGCGAGATGGATTTCGCCAATGCAGCCAACAACAACAACGAAGAACAAGCGAGGAAGAAGAAGAAGACGTTTTCGGCAACGAACTTAAACTTGTCGAGACAGTTGATCGTGGTGGCGTTCAACTTCCAGGAACCGGCGTTCAACCGAGTACTTCAGCCTTTGGCGGTCAACGTAGTCCAGCTAGCAATATACGGGCCGAATCGGGTGGCAACGCTGCGGGAATGGAACAGGCGATGCAAAATTTACGTTTCGAAAGTGTGGACCGTCTTTCCAAGCCCGAAATGAACTGGAACACCGTGAAAGAGCTACTCCCAGAATTCAACGGCGATGGCAACATAAACGAATGGTTGCTGGTGGTAAAAAAAGTTCTTGATGTGTTCAGTGATGACGTCATGCGTCTATTAATTTGCTCACGCTGAATGGGCAAGGCTAATTTTTGGCTGTTATCTTGCCCATCACTGTTGTCTGGGAGTATCGACTTGATTCTGGCATAACTAAAAATTATTTTTGGAACCAAGGATAACGTCCTGCAAATGAGACGCAAGTTTGAAAACCGCCAGTGGAAATTCGGTGAGAAGTTTGCCAACTACTACTTTGACAAACTTACTCTGGCAGAAGACATCGCTATGAGTGTTCACGAACTAGTGCAGTACTTGATAGATGTACATACAAAATGTACAACTTAAAAACTAAGCGAAACTACTACGTTTTGCAGTGCCTGCTGATGTATTGGAAGCCTTTCAAGATGTAGAGAAACCCAGAGCTCCGGTACATCAAAATAGGATGCAAGGAAAGTCTTTATCAAATGCTGCGAACCCGGAACAGAGGGTCATCAAATGCTTTAACTGCCACAGTCTTGGCCATCTGGCGAAGGAATGCCGCAAGTCAGTACGGGTTGATGGAGCTTGCTATGCCTGTGGAGAAATTGGACACTTGGCTAGAGAGTGTTTATTGTACAAGAAGAAAGAAACTGGCAACGAATATGTAAGACATTTTAGAGTTCAATTTAAAAATACGATACATAATTCAAATAAATTTTATTCCATAGAGTGCCTCATAGATTCGGGAAGCCCCGTCTCATTTCTAAAGAAGTCAGTAGTTCCCAGTAAAGTAAGCATTGATATGAATAAGTTGAATAATACCTTCTTCGGAATAAACAAAAGTAAACTAAATGTAATTGGAAAAACAGTTTGTCTAATTAAAAGTTCAAAAACGTATTGATTGAATTACTGGTTGTAACTGATGAATCTGTAAGGTACTCTATGGTAGTAGGACGCGATTTTTTAAACCTAAGTAATTTTAAGCTCGAACAAATAGTTAACGATGTTAACCAATTATCTGTTAAGCCAGTGGGAATACATTTAGTGGAAAAATGCGAAAGTGATTTATCAAACAAAGTAGATTTCAATGTAGAGAAACATGTAGATGTAGAGACAAAAGTAAAGAGCAATCTTGGAAACAATTACAAAGTAGATTTCAATGTAGAGAAACAGGTAGATGTAGAGAAAGGAGTAGAGAAATCGAACAAGCCCGAGGTAGCGAAATGTTTAGAAATTATATCGAATATTAATGTTGAGGCCGAGAAGCTATAGATGACGAAGCTGATACCAGACCAGACAATATCGTTGCGAATGAAGAAAGTTACAATGTGATTCATTCGATAGAGGCATGCTTAATATAAATGTTATTTACGTTGGCAAAGCAACTTATACGATAGGAAAGGAGGTGAGTCAAGAAACTAGAAATAATTTTAAATGTTTGTTTAAAACTTTTTATGAAGACGCTGATCGTCCGATGGAACCTAAAATAAAGTGTACTATGAAGATCAGAATTGAAAGTAATAAACCATTTCGGTGTCACCCTCGAAGATTGTCTTACGCAGAAAAGTCCGAAGTTCAACAAATATTAGGCGAGAATTTAGCCAGTGGGTATATACGGCCAAGTGAACCTGAATATGTGTCGCTAATTGTTCTCGTAAAGAAAAGACAGGAGAACTTAAAACGTGTGTCGATTATCGTCGCCTTAATAAAGTTACTCTTAAAGATAATTACCCGATTCCGTTAATTGACGACTTGTTGGAAAGGTTAGCGAATAAAAAATTCTTTTCGAAACTTGATTTGAAAAACGGATTTCATCATGTGTTCATGGATGATAATTCTGTTAAGAATACGTCTTTTACCACCCCACTAGGGCAGTTTAAAGTTCTAAGAATGCCGTTTGGCTTGACGAATGCACCACCAACATTCTTAAGATTTATTAACAAGATATTTGCCGATATGGTACGACCGGGATAAGTTGTGATCTATATTGATGACATTATGATAGCGACGGAGAGTTTGTATGAGCATTTCGAAATTTTAAAAGAAGTTTTGAAACGTATAGTTGAAAACAAATTAAAACTTAGTTTTGATAAATGTGAATTCTTGCAATCATTCATTGATTACTTGCGATATACAGGCAAAAGAGATGGGACTAAAGCGAACGAAACGGGTTTAGAAGCAATAAGGTCTTTTCCAGTGCCCTCAAAAGTCAGCGACGTCTCAAGCTTTATAGGATTATGCTCTTATTTCAGAAGATTTATTAAAGATTTTTCTATAATTGCAAAGCCACTTTACGATTTAACCAGAAAGGACAAGAAGTTTGCTTTTAATACAGAAGAACTAGATGCGTTCACTACACTCTCCAAACTAACTGGCAAATTAATCGAAGAAAAGCAGCAGTTGTCCGCAGCGGTACAGATTGGCAGAACCTCACACAAAGTCACAATCGACACCGGAGCAACAGCGAGCTTTATAAGCGAGGAGCTGGCGGATATACTGGCTGCTTATGGAAAGATTACAAGGACGAGAAGGCAAGTTAGGTTGGCAGATGGCAGGTGCAGCGGGATAAACACGCAGCTCGAGGTGGAGATCGAATTCGGCAATAAGCGATTGCCCATGAGCCTGCTGATCCTACCAGGAGTGGAATTTCCTCACAGGAGTCGGCGCCGAAATAAGGTGTGCCGGACATACAGTGGTGATCCCAGAAAGAAGAAGGCATATCGGGTGGTTAGAGGAAAAATTGTCCGTGACAGTGGTGCAAGCCACCTCTGAGGAATGCGACGTTGAAAAATTCCTAGAGCAGGAGCTCGCGGAATTTCGAACAATGAGTGGGACTTCATAATGTCACGACAAACCAATCAAACAGAGATACTATCCGAAAAATCCAAAGGTTCAAGTGGAGGCTTTGTGTCGACTTAGACAGATCAATGTCAAATCCATCAAAGATGCTTATCCGATGACAAGGATAAATTACATATTGGACCAGTTGAGGGAGGCGAGATACATAAGCAGTCTGGAAGAAAATAGCAGGCCATTCACGGCATTCACAGTGCCAGGAAAGGGGCTTTTCCAGTGGAAAGTAATGCCATTTGGCTTACACTCCGCCTCGGCGACTTTCCAAAGAGCACTGGACCAGGTTATTGGACCGGAGATGTCACCGCACGCGTTTGCATACCAAGACGACATCATAGTGATCGGACGCACACAGAAAGAACACAGAAGGAACCTGAGAGACGTTTTCCGACGCCTTAAACAGGCAAACCTCAGGATAAATCCCGAAAAATGTAATTTCTTCAGAAGCGAACTGCTTTACCTGGGACACCGCGTTACGGACCAAGGAATCGGCACTGATCCCGAAAAAGTAGCAGCCATAGCCCAGCTGGAACCACCCACAACCATCCGGGAACTGCGCCAATACTTGGGCGTAGCATCGTGATAATGGTCATGGACTGCAGAGCACCAGTAAGCATTCGAGGAGGTGAAGACAAGGCTAGTGGCCGATCCTGTGCTGGCATGCCCAGATTTCGATAAACCATTCGTACTGCAGACGGACGCAAGCGATTATGGTATAGGGGCAGTCCTGACGCAGGAAACTGAAAACGGCGAAAAGGTCATTTCATACTCAAGCCGGATCCTGAATGGCGCCTGGCAATCGTGTGGGCAATCCGGAAGCTCAAATCTACTTGGAAGGATACCACTTCAAAGTGGTGACTGACCATATGGCGCTTAAATGGTTGAACAGCATCGAAAGTCCCTCAGGAAAATAGCGAGATGGGCCCTGGAGCTGCAGCAGTATGGTTTTGAAATATCGTACAGGAAGGGGCTGCTCAACGTGGTCGCTGATGCACTGTCAAGACAGCCTCTACCAGAAGCCTTTAGGCTAGCCAAGGAAACTCCGGAGGACACGCAGGGAACATGCAGCTGGATCAAGGATATGTGTGAGAAGATTAACACACAGCCACAGAAGTTTCCGGACTACATCATGGAGGAAGGCGCGTTATACAGGCATATCCCGCACAGAGCAGCCAGCGAAGACGTGGCAGCATGGAAGCTCTGTGTCCCACGGGGGCTGAGGGAAACAGTCCTGAAGGAGAATCACGACTCACCAGCCGCTGGACACGTGGGAAGTCGGAAAACGATTGCAAGGCTGGCGGCTCGATATTACGGGCCAGGAATGCATAGGGACGCCCGAGTACGGAAATGCGAGACATGCCTCATATACAAGCCTAACCAGATGCAGGCAGCTGGGAAAATGCTGACGCAAATACCCGAAGAACCATGGGCAGACTTTGTCGGACCATTGCCCAGGTCGAAACATGGCAACCAGATGCTGCTAGTGCTGATAGATAGGTTCTCAAAGTGGACAGAATTGGTGCCAGGGACAGAACCAGAGGAATTGGGACGAGAAGTGGCCGGAGATTATGCTAGCGGTAAACTCAAGTACGTCGGAGTCAACAGGGTACTTCCCGTGTTTCCTCACGCAGGCTCGAGAGCCTCGACTGCCCAGCGCCCTGTACGACAGGGAAACCATCGGCACAGGAAAGCAGACGGAAACGCCTGAATATAAGGCCAATAAGATGAAGGAGATCTTCGAAATTGTGCGCCGGAACATGGAGAAAGCTGCTCAGGACCAAGCCAGGCATTACAATCTACGAAGGAGGCAATGGAATTCAACAATAGGGGACACGGTCTGGGCGAAGGAGCACCATTTGTCAAAGGCAGCCGAGGGTTTCGCGGCAAAGCTAGCGCCGAGATATGACGGACGGTACACGGTAATAGACTTCGTCTCACCAGTCATTTGTAGAATCCGCCACAAGGATACACAAAAAGAACAAACCGTCCACGTCAGTGAGCTTAAGCAACAAACACAAGAACTCGGTACAGACAAGCAAGGACAACACGAGCATGCAACGACAGAAAGTACAGACTATATCGTCGGGCATAAGCCAGAGTCTATATAGACCGCAGGATAACACGAGCATGCAACGATAAAACGTACAGACTATATCGTCGGGCATAAGCCAGAGTCTATATAGACCGCAGGATAACACGAGCAGGCAACGACAAAACGTACGGACTATATCGTCGGACATAAGCCAGAGTCTATATAGAGCGCAGGAAAGGAGGCACAGTGACCCAGACAACGAGGCAAACAGATTCTGCGTCGGGCATAAAGCCAGAGTCATCCGTTAATACGCTGCGAAGAATAAAGTGATGCACAGGACAAGAAACCGAAAAGACCGCAGGCCAACTACAATCCGTAGCGTCGGCAGACTCAGTACAAATCGAGGAAGACCACGACCAGATCTTTGTTTCCCGAGGAAAGAGGGGAGACGGTACAGCTCGAGAGCTTTAACGTAACATGCCAAGCCGGAAAAACACGAAAATAACGCGCACACACATAAACGGCCACAGTTAAATTAATTAGCATGCCAAGCCGAAAAAAAGAAAAACACGAAAATGACGCGCATACCATAGCATTGTGCGAAGTCTCTGTAAACAAGGGATGGGGGCACTTCGATTCATGGCGGCCGATTGGCACTAGACGATAGTGTCGATCGGTGGGCACAAGGAGTCACACTGTGGAACATCGATAACATCAGTTGGCAACGCCACATTGGGTCACGGAACCGATAACAACTGGAGACCGATCGGTTTGGCGCAGAGTGACCATACAACGGAGAGTTACACGGGAGATTATCGATAACGCAGATAACGACTGGAGACCGATCGGCACGACGTAGAGTGACCATCCGACGGAGAAGCCAAATCACGGAGATCGAGAAAGTCATCGGGGAAAGCGTCTGGGGCGGAAATTCAAAAGTCTCCGGGGGAAACGTCTGGGCGGGAATTTAAAGTCTACGGGGAAAAGGGATAACAAATTTCACCCTGTCTTTTATTTTTCGAAACGTACAACCGATGTGGAGTCAAGGTACCACAGCTTCAAGTTGGAAACTTTAGCAATACTAAACGCATTAAAAATATTTCGAGTTTATGTGCAAGGAATAAGATTCAAAATTGGGACTGATTGCAATTCGTTAACTTTAACTTTAAATAAAAAAGAAATAAATCTCCGTATATCAAGATGGGCTTTAGAGCTTCAAAAATATGACTACGAGCTTGAGCACATATCGGGAAAAAGAATGCAACATGTGGATGCACTGAGTCGAAGTAATAGTATTCTTGTAATTGAAACAAATACTTTCGAAGAAAATCTAAGTATATGTCAAGGAAGAGATGAGAATATAAATAGAGTTAAAGAAATGTTATTAAATCAAGAGGATGAGCACTATGAACTACGAAATGGTGTCGTGTATAACAAATGTAACGATAGGCTACTGTTTTGTGTTCCGCAGTCAATGGAAGAAAATGTTCTGTACAAATACCATGACGAAATGGGACATGTAGGAATTGACAAAGTAACGGACCTCATAAGTATGAGTTATTGGTTTCCAGGTATAAGAAAGAAAGTCGAGATTCACATAATGAACTGCCTAAAGTGTATAGCATTTTCTAATAAAACAGGTAAAACTGAGGGTTTTTAACATCCTATTTCGAAAGGTACAAGTCCGTTTGAAGTTATTCATATTGATCACTATGGTCCGATAAATAGCAAGGAAACGAATAAAAAGCACATACGAATAAAAGCACATAGACGTAGAGAATAATCAACCATGGCACAAAGTTTTAGACAAAGTAGAGTTTACAATGAATAACACAAAAAACCGAAGTTTGAATCAATTCCCAAGTGTAATGTTGTTTGGGGTTAGACAAAGGGGTTGTTATATTTATTTAAAAGAAAATTTTATCGATGAAAGTCAAGAAATCTTGCACAAAGACCTAAACGAAATACGACTACAAGCTAATATATGCCAGAAAAAAGCGCAAGGATATAACAGAAACTATGTTGATTCTAAACGACAAAAACCGCAACTATTTTCTGAATGAGATTATGTTGCTGTTCGAAATTTAAACTCGCAGCAAGGCGTGCCCAGTAAGTTAATTCCCGAATTCAAAGGGCCTTATGTTGTTGTCCAAGGTGTTAGATAATGATAGGTACTTTATCGATGACGTAGAGAACTTTCAGCAGTCACAAGTGCCATATTCGGGTATATGGGCGGTGCATAATATGAAACCCTGGCTTAATGGAAAAGACAAAGTTGATGTTAATGATAGTCCAGATATAAAAGATAAGGAAATTGATCCTGCTGATGAAATTAGCAATACAAATAAAATTATTGTAAATAAAAACAAAAATAATAGTAAAAACATAGAAGTAAACGACAATAGTGTAAAATAAATAAATATGACCAAAGTAGCATTGTTAATAGAACTAAGTCAACGAGTATCGGGAGATCCTCATAGTCAGGACAGCCGAATTGTAGTAATAAGAACTAAGTCAGCAACTACTACTAAACATGGCCAAAGTAGTTTTAAGTTATATAGTTAAGTTATATTTTAATGTGTCTGTAACCCTGGATATATTTTGTGTGTGCTATCCCTGGTTTGTAAAAGTATCGATGTGTTTTGCATCCCTAAAAAAAGACGCACGAAGAAGAGAGCGAGGCATTCGACCGGTGCGATCAAACAAAAAAGCTGAATAAAAGATAATTAAATTAAAGCAGAACAAAGAACACTATAATTCAGAAGTGGGAACTGAACATAACCAAGTTATATTGGAATAGGAAAATATCTGTTAACATGGCTTCACGCATTAATCTCGGTGAACTCAAATTAATGGAAACAGGAACCGGCGTTCAACCGAGTACTTCAGCCTTTGGCGGTCAACGTAGTCCAGCTAGCAACATACTGGCCGAATCGGGTGGCAGCTCTGCGGGAATGGAACAGGCGATGCAAAATTTACGTTTCGAAAATGGGGACCGTCTTTCCAAGCCAGAAATGAACTGGAACACCGTGAAAGAGCTACTCCCAGAATTCAACGGCGATGGCAACATAAACGAATGGTTGCTGGTGGCCGCAAGTTTGAAAACCGCCAGTGGAAATTCGGTGAGAAGTTTGCCAACTACTACTTTGACAAACTTACTCTGGCAGAAGACATCGCTATGAGTGTTCACGAACTAGTGCAGTACTTGATAGATGGCATAAAAAATGCACAACTTTAAAACTAAGCGAAACTACTACGTTTTGCAGTGCCTGCTGATGTATTGGAAGCCTTTCAAGATGTAGAGAAACCCAGAGCTCCGGTACATCAAAATATGATGCAAGGAAAAATAAATTTTATTCCATAGAGTGCCTCATAGATTCGGGAAGCCCCGTCTTGTTTCTAAAGAAGTCAGTAGTTCCCAGTAAAGTAATCATTGATAAGAACAAGTTGAATAATACCTTCTTCGGAATAAACGAAAGTAAACTAAATGTAATTGGAAAAGCAGTTTGTCTAATTAAAAGTTCAAATAAAAACGTATTGATTGAATTACTGGTTGTAACTGATGAATCTGTAAGGTACTCAATGGTAGTAGGACGCGATTTTTTAAATCTAAGTAATTTTAAGCTCGTACAAATAGTTAACGATGCTAACCAATTATCTGTTAAGCCAGTGGGTATACATTTAGTGGTGTGAGGAGTCTTAAAACTCACCTCAAATTCCGATGCAGGAGAGCTGCATAGCAACAGCGAAGGACATGGACCCACACACGGCAAGGGCAACAGGGTCGAACGGTAAATGTGCGGACTTCGGACCCGCACAAAGAGGACGCACCGTGAACTAACGGTGCGGCAGTGGACCTTGGACCCGATCACGCGAGCTGGAAAAGGTAAATAACGGGACCATCACAGGCTATAAAAGGCGGCGCAAGCGCAGCACACAGGAGCTAGCTGCCCGTTAACGTAGCGAGCGAGAATACAAAGAAATCAGGTCGTTACAGTGGAAAAGTGCGAAACTGATTTATTAAACAAAGTAGATTTCAATGTAGAGAAACATGTAGATGTAGAGACAAAAGTAAAGAGCAATCTTGGAAACAATTACAAAGTAGATTTCAATGTAGAGAACCAGGTAAATGTAGAGAAAAGAGTAGAGAAATCGAACAAGCCGGAGGTAGCGAAATGTTTAGAAATTATATCGAATATTAATGTTGAGGCCGATGAAGCTATAGATGACGAAGCTGACACCAGACAAGACAATATCGTTGCGAATGAAGAAAGTTACAATGTGGATTCATTCGATAGAGACATGCTTAATATAAATGTTATTTGCGATGGCAAAGCAACTTATACGATAGGAAAGGAGGTGAGTCAAGAAACTAGAAATAATTTTAAATGCTTGTTTAAAACTTTTTATGAAGACGCTGATCGTCCGATGGAACCTAAAATAAAGTGTACTATGAAGATCACCATTTCGGTGTCCCCCTCGAAGATTGCAGAAAAGTCCGAAGTTCAAAAAATATTAGACGAGAATTTAGCCAGTGGGTATATATGGCCAAGTGAATCTGAATATGTGTCGCCAATTGTTCTCGTAAAGAAAAAGACAGGAGAACTTAGAAAGTGTGTCAATTATCGTCGCCTTAATAAAGTTACTCTTAAAGATAATTACCCGATTCCGTTAATTGACGACTTGTTGGAAAGGTTAGCGAATAAAAAATTCTTTTCGAAACTTGATTTGAAAAACGGATTTCATCATGTGTTCATGGATGATAATTCTGTTAAGAATACGTCTTTTACCACCCCACTAGGGCAGTTTGAAGTTCTAAAAATGCCGTTTGGCTTGACGAATGCACCACCAACATTCCAAAGATTTATTATCAAGATATTTGCCGATATGGTACGACCGGGATAAGTTGTGATCTATCTTCATGACATTATGATAGCGATGCAGAGTTTGTATGAGCATTTCGAAATTTTAAAAGAAGTTTTGAAACGTTTAGTTGAAAACAAATTAAAATTTAGACTTGATAAATGTGAATTCTTGTAATCATCCATTGATTACTTGGGATATACAGTCAATGGAGATGGGATAAAAGCGAACGAAACGGGTTAAGAAGCAATTAGGTCTTTTCCAGTGCCCTCAAAAGTCAGCGAGGTCTCAAGCTTTATAGGATTATGCTCTTATTTCAGAAGATTTATTAAAGATTTTTCAATTATTGCAAAGCCAATTTACGATTTAACCAGAAAAGACAAGAAGTTTGCTTTTAATAAAGAAGAACTAGATGCGTTCACTTTACTTAAGGAATAGTTAATTGAAGCTCCAATTTTAGCAATATATGATTCAAGAGATGAGACAGAGTTGCACTGTGATGCAAGCTCATTAGGTTATGGCGCAATATTATTACAAAGGAAAAGGAATAACAAATTTCACCCTGTCTTTTATTTTTTGAAACGTACAACCGATGTGGAGTCAAGGTACCACAGCTTCGAGTTGGAAAGTTTAGCAATAATAAACGCTTTAAAAAGATTTCAAGTTTATGTGCAAGGAATAAGATTCAAAATTGTGACTGATTGCAATTTGTTAACTTTAACTTTAAGTAAAAAAGAAATAAATCCCCGTATATCAAGATGGGCTTTAGAGCTTCAAAACTATGACTACGAGCTTGAGCACAGATCGGGAAAAAGAATGCAACATGTGGACGCACTGAGTCGAACTAATAGTATTCTTGTAATTGAAACAAATACTTTCGAAGAAAATCTAAGAATATGTCAAGGAAGAGATGAAAATATAAATAGAGTTAAAGAAATGTTATTAAATCAAGAGGATGAGCCTTTGAACTACGAAATGGTGTCGTGTATAAGAAAAGTAACGATAGGTTACTGTTTTGTGTTCCACAGTCAATGGAAGAAAATGTTCTGTACAAATACCATAACGAAATGGGGCATGTAGGAATTGACAAGGTAACGGACCTCATAAGTAAGAGTTATTGGTTTCCAGGTATAAGAAAGAAAGTTGGGATTCACATAATGAACTGCCTAAAGTGTATAGCATTTTCTAATAAAACAGGTAAAACTGAGGGCTTTTTACATCCTATTCCGAAAGGTACAAGTCCGTTTGAAGTTATTCATATTGATTGACGTAGAGAATAATCAACCATTGCACAAAGTTTTAGACAAAGTAGAGTTTACAATGAATAACAAAAAAAACCGAAGCTTGAATCAATACCCAAGTGTAATGTTGTTTCGAGTTAGACGGAGGGGTTGTTATATTGATAGTTTAAAAGAAAATTTTATCGATGAAAGTCAAGAAATTTTGCACAAAGACCTAAACGAAATACGACTACAAGCTAATATATTCCAGAACAAAGCGCAAGGATATAACAAAAACTATGTTGACTCTAAACGACAAAAACCGCAACTATTTTCTGAAGGAGATTATGTTGTTGCTCGAAATTTTAACTCGCAGCAAGGCGTGTCCAGTAAGTTAATTCCCAAATTCAAAGGGCCTTATGTTGTTGTCCAAGGTGTTAGATAATGATAGGTACTTTATTGAAGACGTAGAGAACTTTCAGCAGTCACAAGTGCCATATTCGGGTATATGGGCGGTGCATAATATGAAACCCTGGCTTAATGGAAAAGACAAAGTTGATGTTAATGATAGTCCAGATATAAAAGATAAGGAAATTGATCCTGCTGATGAAATTAGCAATACAAATAAAATTATTGTAAATAAAAACAAAAATAATAGTAAAAACATAGAAGTAAACGACAATTGTAAAATAAATAAATATGGCCAAAGTAGCATTGTTAATAGAACTAAGTCAACGAGTATCGGGAGATCCTCATAGTCAGGACGGCCGAATTGTAGTAATAAGAACTATGTCAGCAACTACTACTAAACATGGCCAAAGTAGTTTTAAGTTATATAGTTAAGTTATATTTTAATGTGTGTGTAACCCTGGATATATTTTGTATGTGCTATCCCTGGTTTGTAAAAGTATCGATGTGTTTCGTGAAGACGCACGAAGAAGAAAGCGAGGCATTCGAAAAAGCGTGGCCGGTGCGATCAAACAAAAAAGCTGAATAAAAGATAATTAAATAAAAGCAGAACAAAGAACACTATAAGTTAAAAAATTAAAAAGGGAAATTAATGGGTTGAGAATAGTCAGACGAAGCAAACGCGGGTTTTTAAACGTGGTAGGTTCAGTTTATACATATTTGTTTGGCACATTAGATCAAGACGATAAAGAAGAACTCGAAACAAAAATTAATAATCTATCAGATAATTCCATACAAAATCATGATTTAAATATGATTATTGACGTTGTTAATAACGGACTTGACATAAAAAATAAACTTGAAGAATCTAAAAATAAGGAAGAACAAGCTGCAGTTCTGTATCTGTTCAAGCAATTCGCAGAATACATAGAGGACATAGAATCAGGAATGCAATGAACTAGATTAGGTATATTTAACCCAAAATTATTAAAACATGATTATTTAAAAGAAGTTAATTCTGAAAAGTTGTTAAAAGTAAAAACATCAACTTGGTTTAAAACAGACACGAACGAAATCTTGATAATTTCCCAAATTCTTAATGAAATAACGAAAACTCCTGTATATGAAATAATTCAATCAAGATGAATTTGATAACGTCTTCACAGAAAACACATTTGATAAATATTACATTTATAAAGATAAAGTATTCAGTAAAAACACAGGTCAAATTATTTTTGACAAATGCATAATTGGAATCCTAAAACAAGAACCGACAAAATGCAAGTATGTAAAAACCCATAGAAATTTCCAAATAAATTACATCGAACCAAATATTTTGTTAACATGAAATATACAAAACTCAGTTATAAAACAAAATTATATAAGCACAGAAGTTTCGATCGTTAGTAATAATATTGGTAAAATAAAAAATGTTACTATACAGTTAGATGAGTTTAAAATATTGGAGTGACATGCCCATATTCCTATAAGACTCTGCATATATTTAAGCAACACATACACAGTCCCATAACACTCTGAATATATCCATTACTTTATGTATACTACCCTAGAATTACCCCATGTAACAAGAGCCCACAATCGAAGGCCAACGGAAAATCCCCAAATGTTAGTCCCAGCTTATCACCCAAAACTGTAGACTAAACCACTCCCCCCAATTGTCACGTTCACACGTTCAAAGATAATCAAAGTTCGGTTCGCAGACACATAAACTCCTATTTGAATCCAAAGACATTTCAAAGACGTAAAATCTAAGAGCGCACTTGTATCCAAGAGTCAAGACACTTGAATCCAAGAGTAATTAAAGTTTCACTCAAAAGAAACCGAAAGTTTTCTCAGATCAATTTCGCAACTCACTCAAATCCCGAAAAGCTCAAGACAGAGGCTTGATCGTCAACAGAATCAGATCAGTAAGTCAAATTCAGTTTGAGACCTCAATCTAATAGGTCGATGTTCTTCAGTAATAAGTAAAACCTTGTAATCATCAATTGAATAAAATAAAATTATATTTTTTTATTTAATCGGAGTTGAAAACTTATAATTATATTTATATATTTATATATTTAAAAAAACAAAAAGTACGAGTGACAGTAAGTCGAACGCAACGTACTTACCCCTTTTTATTTCCATCGACGAGAGCTCTCATTGTGTTATTCTCGGCTCGGAAAATTAAATATACACATATGCACAAATGCAAATTCACTTAACACTATTGATAAATTGTTGAATTAATTTATATAAAAAAAATTATGTTAAGTGAAATTTCTTGGAATTGGTCAATGTTGGTAATTTTTCACAAACAGAAAAAAAGTATTCGCTTTATTGCGATACGAATTGCGAGGAAGAGAAGATGTTTTGCACTTAATCGTTCATTTATTATTGTTAGGTATTGCTGATTGTTCAGACGAGTCTTATAATAATCTTAAAATAATAAGTTATGAAGTAATAGTTAGTTGTGCACGGGTTGATATTTTAGTGCTGGCTTCTTTCTGGCCAATTCGTAGTGACAGCTACGATTTTCTCCAGTTCGTCTCCGTGGTCCCAACGCATCTGCATAGATCGCTTGTACATTGAGGAAGGAGGAAATTCAGATGCAATTTAAGGATCAAGAGCCCAGTAATGAGGCACAAAACATTGTAGACTATAGTGATGTCCCTCTTGTGATCTACAATTTCGGCGTTGTTTACCACGTCAGCCGTATCCCATGGTATATAAATAGTGGGTTTCTATCAGTGTAACGACCTGATTTCTATGTATTCTCGCTCGCTACGTTAACGGTCGGCTAGCTCAGAGAGGTTATGGGTTCGTTCCACCAAATTTATATTGGGTGATTGCCTTTCACAAATGAATAACGCAAGAATTCTGTTGGGATCGTAACTGTCTTTATTCTTCTCCTTGTACAAGCCTCGCGGCTCTTCAGCTGCTGCTGCTCCTCGTCGTCGATTGCTTGCTGGTATCTGACTCGTGACGGCTCCTTCGAGACTCTGGATGTTATGCGAACCTCACTGTCGGGACCGGCAAGCCTTTTAGACTCTTAGTCGTTCGGCGTATCGACTTTGCGATCTTGATCCTGGTACTCGGCACTTAATTAACTTGCTACTGGTCTCGCGTACACGCACTCGCTTTGATTCTCGCACTATTACTCTCCCTGTGTGCTGCGCTTGCGCCGCCTTTTATAGCCTGTGATGGTCCCGTTATTTTCCTTTTTCAGCTCGCGTGATCGGGTTCAAGGTCCACTGCCGTACCGTTAGTTCACGGTGCGTCCTCTTTGTGCGGGTCCGAAGTCCGCCAATTTACCGTTCGACCCTGTTGCCCTTGCCGTACGAGGGTCCAATGTCCAGCGTGGTACCGATAGTCCACGGTGTCTCCGCTTTGCCCGGGTCCAAGGTCCGTTGTTTACCGTGACTCCTCCGGCATTCTCGCCTCCTTCGCTGTTGCTATGCTCTCCTGCCTCGGAATTTGTGGGGAGTTTTAAGACTCCTCACATTTCCCCCTTTCTTCGGAAATGTTATGAAAGAGGTGATCTCCCCGCCCCTGTTGTTCGTTCATTCAAATTCTCCGCCCAAACTCGTTCTCCTCGTGACCCCATACAGTTCCCCAAAAAGACTTTAACTTTCCCTGAGCTGCCCTCGTAAGACTCCCCCCAGACAGCGCTCTGAAAGACCTTTAACTTTCCCACGGCTGTGCTGCGTTAGCCTGTTCCCCAGGCAGTTCCCCGAAAGACTCGAACTTTCCCAAAACTGCATCTCGTTCCTTCAATAATTCCCCCGCGTAGAATTTGAATTTCCCGCCCAGACATTTCCCCGTGTTTGAAATCACCATTCCGATTCTCGTCGTCTGGCCACTCTACTGACCCTGTCTCGATCGCACTTATCGATAGTGGGTCCAGCATTGCCATCGTTGTTGCCGTTATCGTTATTGTTTCCGTTGTCTTAAGTTGCCTCCGTGTGACCGTTTCTTGAGAAATCCAGTATTTTTTGTACCCATCGATCGCAACTATCGATCGACCGCCTATCGCCTGGCGCCCCCGTCCCTAATTTCCTCACGGCCTCGTTGTTTTGCAAAAAAACTGGTAAGTAAACTTGCTGCTTATAGCTTTCCTTTAATTAACGACTTATTTCTTTACAGCGACACCATGACCATGATGCCCCTGACATGTCTCGGGGTACTGACCCTGGACCGCGTGCCCCGGGAGACCCTTGCGGCGGCAAGTGACCCCCCTCGCCCTACGCCTGCGGCAGCCTCGTGTTTTCTGCCGGCCCGCGTGCTTGGCCCGCGATTCCCCCCCTCACCGCCCCCCGTTCCGCGATCGGCTGCTGCGGCGGACCACTCTTTTTTTCCTGTGTTGTGCTGTGTTGTGCTTCCCTGCCCAAATAATAACTGCTGGGCTTTAATGCTGGGATCTGCTTTATTGGGCCTTAAACACCCGCACCCGGCCCCCTGCTACCTTGACTCGGTAGCGCTGTCCCTCCTCCAGCACGAGCTTGGCCCACCTGGCCTTCCTCTGCCTCCCTCGCTGTCGTTGCGCTTCTTCGGCCACCCGCGCCGGCCACTCCGCCTCCGGAACCTCCGCCCACGGTTCCGCGCCCTCCGACTGCCGTCTCCGCAGCGTCGGCCTCGCCGGTGGGTCTCGCGACTCCGGGCACGAAGTCTGCCGCGCAGCTCTGCTGTCACGCGGCGACTGCTGCACTCCTCGCCGCCCGCCGGGCCTCCCATTGGCGGACAGTGACCGCCCGCGCCTCCAATATACGAGCCCACTCTTTGGGCTCGCCCTAGGCAGATCCTCGCGAGCCCTGCCGTCGCCCTGCTCAACCGGCGGAAGATCATCCGGTCCCTCGCAGCTTGCCGCGCCACGTCGTCCTCGTCCGAGGACACCTCGGGACTGACGGTCTCCGTCCCGTCCTCCTCCTCCTCACTCGCGTCCTCTGGCTCACTCTCGTCGGAAGTGATGGCGACGACCTTGGCGATCTCCGTCGCGTCTGCGCCTGGGTCCTCCTCCTCGGACGGCAGCTCCACGTCCGAGATCTCCCCGGTGGACTCCTCGTCAGCCTCGCTGACCGGTGACGGGGATCGCGACACCAGGGGGGACGCCTGAAGCTGGAGAACGGAATCGGAGTCCCGTCTCCACTTCGCCACTGGCTGTTCCCTGGCGCGCTCCTCCCTCACCTCGTGCTCCACTCGCTGTTGTGTGTTACTCTTACGTGCGCTCATGATGACGATCTTGTTTGGAAAGACCTGCACCATGCAGCGCCGTCGCTGTCGAAACCACGTATCTTCCACGTATCCTCGGTTCCGTTATTCGCGGAGACGTGTACCGGTAACGGGACTCGCTCTCCGCTCTGTGTCCGTGTAACGTTTAAAAGTAACGGTGCCCTCCGTGTACATGTTTTTTCCTTTCTTTGCCCGTGTGTTCGTGCCGCAGGTTGCAAATAACCGGAGAATCGAAATTAATTATTTTAAACGGTCCTTCGTATCTGGGGGCCAGTTTCGCCGCGAATCCTTCTGCCGCCTTGGTGCTCCTTGGCCCATACCGTGTCTCCAATCTGTGGTTTCCAAGGGCGCCTCCGGAGATTGTAGTGGCGCGCCTGATCCTGCGCCGCCTTCTCCATGTTCCGTCTGACCAGCTCGAAGATTTCGTTTATTTTTTTCGCATTCTCCGACGGGGTCTGGGTTTCCCTTCCTGTGCCGGTGGTTTCTTCATCAAACAACGCGCTCGGTAACCTGGGCTCTCTACCCTGCGTGACGAATGCCGGCGAATACCCTGTGAACTCGGCTACACTAGTGTTCACGGCCAGCTGCAATTCTGGCCATTTCTCATCCCACGTTCTCTGGTCTTGTCCGGCAAACTGGTCGATCATTGTTTTTACAGTTCTATTGGCCCTCTCCGTGGGATTTTCTTGTGGTGTGTACGGGGCTGTGAACTGGTGCCGCACTCCCAACTCTGTCAGGAACCGCTTAAACGCCCTGCTCGTGAACTGCACCCCGTTATCGGTGATTAAGACCTTCGGCACGCCGTACCTTGAGACAATCCTTTCCCGGATTGCCTTTTCCAACGTCTCCGTGGTAGCCCTACGCATTGACACTATTTCCGTCCACTTCGAGAACCGATCTACGAGCACTAGTAGTATCGAAATCGGCGCATACTGTGGCCCAGGGCTCCTCTGGGATCTGTGTGAGCATTTTTCCGGCTGACTGGGCTTGTACCTGAGGCAGCTCTCACAGTTCCGCACGTGCTTCCTAATGTCGCGGTGCATGCCCGGCCAATAATACCTCGATGCCACCCTCGCGACCGTCTTCCGGCTGCCCATGTGTCCGGCCGTCGGCATATCGTGGTTCTCAACCATGACTCGCTGCCTTGACCCGATTGGTACGCATAGCTTCCATGCGACCACATCCTCGTTGCCTGCTCTGTGAGGAATGTGCCGGTACAGCCGGTCGGCCTCCACTAAATAGTCCGGATATTTTTGGGGGTTCTGTGCTATCTTGCCCCTTATGTCCCTTATCCAGCTACATTCGGCATGTTCTGCTGACTGACCAGGTGACTTCGTTTTCAACCTTCGGCAGGTTTCAGGTAAGGGCTGCCGCGACAGTGCGTCCGCCACAATATTCAGCTGGCCTTTCCTGTATGTGATTTCGAAGTCGTATTGCTGGAGCTCCAGTGCCCACCGCGCGATTCTTCCGGTTGGGCTCTCGATGCTATTCAACCACTTCAAGGCCATGTGATCTGTTATCACTTTGAAGTGGTATCACTCCAGGTATGGCTTTAATTTCCTTATGGCCCACACGATTGCTAAAAATTCCTTTTCAGTGGCGGAGTAACTTTTTTCCGACCCGTTAAGGGTCCGGCTGGAATAGGATATCACCCGCTCACCCTGGTCGGAATTTTGAGTGAGAATGGCGTCCAGCCCATAATCGCTGGCGTCGGTCTGCAGCACAAACGGCTTTGTAAAATCCGGGCATGCCAAAATTGGGTCGGCGACCAATCTTGCCTTGACAGTTTCAAAGGCCTGCTGGTGGTCCTCGGTCCATTCCCATTTGACACCCTTTCGGAGAAGGGCGTTCAGCGGATGCACTAGCGTGGCAAAATCTGGCACACAACGCCTGTACCACGACGCCACTCCCAAGTACTGCCGTAGTTCTATGACAGTTGCCGGTGGTTTTAGCAATGCTATCGCTGATACCTTTTCCGGATCCTGAAGAATTTACACTTATCCGCGTTTACTTTCAGGTTTGCCGCTCGGAGTCTTCTGATTACTTCCTCTAGTGTCCGTCCGATGACGATTATATCATCCTGATACGCGAAAGCGTGCGGCATCATTTCAGGTCCAATTACCTGGTCCAACGCCCGCTGGAATGTTGCTGATGTCGAGTGTAAACCGAAAGGCATAACTTTCCATTGAAACAGGCCTTTCCCTGACACTGTGAATGCGGTATACTGCCTGCTGGCTGCCTCCAACGGTATCCGCCAGTAACCGTCCTTTAAGTCGAGGCTGCTAATTTATTTAGCTTCTCGGAGTTGGTCCAGGATGTAGTTGATCATCGGCATTGGATATGCATCCTTCACGGATTTTGCGTTGATCTGCCTGAAATCCAAACAAAGCCTCCATTTCCCGGTCTTCTTTCTCACCATGACTATTGGTGAGCTGTACGGACTCCTTGACGGTTCGATGCATCCCTTTTCAAGTAGCTCGTCTACTTTGGCGTTGATCTCGCCCTGCATTTTTGGATTCTTCGGATAGTACCGCTGTTTGACCGGCTGATCGTCCTTCATGGTGATCCTGTGTACTGCCACGTTTGACGTGCCTTGCAGATTTTCCAGGCTCTCCAACTCGGTCTTTAAAAACTGGTCCACATCCTTCTCCGAAAATTCCTTCGCGGCTTCCACGACTGCTACCGACAGTTTTTCCTCTAGCCAGCCTCGGTGTCTGTCCCTCGCCGGTATCATCACTCTGTGACCTGCGCATTTCACCTCGGCTCCGATTTTGGTGAGGAAGTTCCATCCTAGCACCAGTTCGTCAATCAATCCTGGGAGGATCAGCAGCTCAATTGACACTTTTCTTGTGCCAAGTCCGATTTGAATTTCTAACTGCGATTTTACGTCTCCGCATCTACCGTCCGCCATCCGTACTTGCCTCTTTGTGGGTCCAACCTTTCCTGCCGCCTGCAGCCTGTCCGCCAGCTCTTTGCTGATGAAACTCGCTGTCGCGCCGGTGTCCACCGTGGCCTTAACGTTCGCGTCACCTATGAGCACTGTGGCGGACAGTTGCATTTCTTCCGCCTTCAGGTCGCCCATTATTTTTGAGAGGCAGCACCTTACGATCCCTGGCCGCCCCTCGGAGGCTGGGATCGTTGCGCGTTTCCCGAACAGCACTCCACCGTTCGGACGCCTATCTTTCCGCATCGCCAGCAGAATGTGAGTCGCCGGTTCCGGCACTCCTTCGTCCAGTGGTCCGCGCCCCCGCATCTGCGACACGCGTTGGCCGGATTCTGTATAAATCCACTGCGATCGGCTGGTGGTCCGTGTTCCTGCGGCGTATGCCTCCGTGGCGCCTCCGTGTCCTCCTGGCACCGCCTACACACCGCACCCTGCTCTGCCCTTGGCCTTGGCACTGGGCGGTTCTGTGTCCTCTGGGAGTGGTTTTCCATTTCAAACTTCTCCCGTTGCTCCTCCAGCTCCTCAAACTCGTCTGCCAGCGCCATCAGGGTGTCCAGGTGCCGACACTCGTACGGCCGGATAAACATTCGGAGGGCCGGCGTGCTGTTCTCCTTTATCCTGTTCAGGACTTCTTTGGCAGATATACCCAGGGGCCGCATCATCGTCTGCATGTCCACCATGTAATCTTTAAATTTTTCCCCGTATGTCTGCCTCCGCTACCTGACCTGGTCCGCTAGCTTCTCCATGTAGCCTCGAGGAAGGAAATATCCTTGGAAGCTGAATATGAAGTCTCCCCAGTTATCCCACTGCCGGTTGTTGGCTATGAACCACTTTAGGGCTCTGCCCTGCAGCAGCTCCGGCATTGCTCGTGGGATCTGGTTTATATCCAGACCATATGTCACGGTTGACCACTCCACCTGCCCCAGGAACTCCAGTGGCTTGTCGTTGCCGTCATACCGAAAGTTCCACTCTCGGACTTGCTTGGCCACCTTGGCGTAGTCCTGCGGATGTGGCCGTACGCTTTCTTTCCTCTCGCGGCAGCCTTCTCGCTGCCTGCCGTCGCTTGCCATGCTCTGAATATCCAGGCTTGCTATAAGGCCTTCGGCATCTGCGGCTGTTAGCTTGAATTTTGGGACCGGCAGCTTCCGGAATTTGACCTCCAGACCTGCCACTAACTCTGCCACGACCGGGTCTTCTGTTATGCGGTCAACCGTCTCTGCCAGGGGCTTCCTCATCGCCTCTACCGAGCCCTCAAGTTCTATTCCCAGAACATTGCTCACCTCGGCGAAGTCCTCCTTCCTGAGATTATAAATCCAGGACTTTCCCATCTTTGATCTTTTGTTCTCTTGGTCAGGGCAATCACTCATTGGCGCCTGATTTCTATGTATTCTCGCTCGCTACGTTAACGGGCGGCTAGCTCAGAGAGGTTATGGGTTCGTTCCACCAAATTTATATTGGGTGATTGCCTTTGACCAATGAATAACGCAAGAGTTCTGTTGGGATCGTAACTGTCTTTATTCTTTATTTATATTCATGATGCCCCTGCCGCGAGCTTGGCCCGCAATACGCCCCTGATCACTCCGCGATCGGCTGATACCGAGTGCAAACCAAAAGCATAACTTTCCATTGGAACAGGCCTTTCCCTGGTACTGTAAATGTGGTGTACTGCCTTCTGGCTGCCTCCAACGGTGTCTGTCAGTACCCGTCCTTTAAGTCGAGGCTGCTAATGTACTTAGCTTCTCGAAGTTGGTCCAGGATATAGTTGATCATCGCCATTGGATATGCATAATCTGCCTGAAATCCACACACAGCCTCCATTTCCCGGTCTTCTTCCTCACCATGACTATTGGTGAGCTATACAGACTCCTTGACGGGAAGATGAAGCTCGCTGTGGCGCCGGTGTCCACCGCGGCCTCTCTCCTCTCTTGACTACCTACCGCTGCCTGCCGTCGGTTGCCATGCTCTGGATGTCCGGGCTTGATATCAGACCGTCGGCACTTGCGGTGGTTAATTTGAATTTTGGTATCAGTAGCTTCCTGAATTTATTCTCCAGGCCTGACACCAACTCTTCCTCATCACCTCTACTGAGCCCTCGAGTCCTATTCCAAGAACCTTGCTCACCTTGGCGAAATTCTCCTTCCTGAGATTATAAATCCAGGACTTTCCCATCTTGGATCTTTTGTTTTCTTGGTCAGGACAATCACTCATGGGCGGCAGATGTAACGACCTGATTTCTTAAGTATCTCGTTCGCTACTTAAACTTGCGGCTAGCTCAGAGAGGTTGTGGGATCGTTTCACCAAATTCATATTGGGTGATTGCCTTTGACCAAAAGATCTCAGCGTTGTAGTCTCAGCCTTGTAGACTTGTCGTAGTTCGGCGTCTCGACTTTGCGATCTTGATCCGGCACTCGGCACTTTAATAACTTGCTACTGGTCTCGCGTACACGCACTCGTTTTGATTCTCGCACTATTACTAAGGGGCAAGCTGCGCTTGCGCCGCCCTTTTATAGCCTGTGATGGTCCAAGGTCTACTGCCGCACCGTAAGTAAACGGTGCGTCCTCATTGTGCAGGACCGAAGTCCGCCAATTCACCGTTCGACCTTGTTGCCCTTGCCGTGTGATGGTCCAATGTCCAGGGCGGCACCGTTAGTTCACGGATTCTCCGGTTTGCCTGGGTCCAATGTCCGTTTTTCACAGTTTGACCTTGTTGCCCTTAACCTTCGGCAGTCTCGGCTCCTTCGTTGTTGGTATTAAAAAATTATATTTATTTAGTGGATGAATTCAAAAACTCCACTTAAAAAATGGTTAGTATGTCAGGGCGGTGACGCCCTTTCTCCTCAACCAATTATTTTTTCGAAAGTCTTTTACGGGAGCGTGCTAAGGCGGGGTAAGGAATAAAAAAATAATAATAATAATAAACAGAGACAGAAGACACTGTGAAGTGCAGGTGGTGAGTCTCGGAAATTGGCCAATACAGTGACCAGCAAGGAATTGGTCAGAGTAAGTAATTCACAGGAACATACAGCAGGCAATGGGCGTGAGCAGCAATTAATACGAATCTTAGCAGAATCCAGAAGTGGGCCATTAAGCCAGAAAACGGGGAAATGCTATCACAGTGGGAACTTAGATAACCCGGAAGCAATACCACCGCTATAAAAGGTCCCCCCACCTAATGATAGTCAGTCACAGTCCAAGATAATTGAGAATCGGAATTCGAGACAGAAACGACTGCGAAACCCCGTTAAGTCCACTACCGGCGAAAACAGTAAACGCGGAGGTCCTAGTGATCTAATTTGGAACCCGATAGAAGCCCAATATTTAAATATCATGGGATCTACAACCTCAAAGGTATTCGACAGTACGTTCAATGTAAGTAAAAGAATACATCCCAAAACTCTTATGATGACGACGAATATCCATATTTTAGATCAGCAAGAAACTTTAAACCAAATAATCAGTCAGATAATAGTCAAGGAGAAAGAATCCAAAATAATAACTACCAAAATAGATATAACAACAATCAACAGAGACAGAACAAGTTCGACTCAAATAGGAACTGTGGTAATAATAGCAGTTATAATAATAATTCTTCTGGCATCAATATTATCCTAGATCTTTTCAAAATAATCAAGTACAAAATGCCCAGACTACTCAAAGTACTAATATTCCCCAAAAAACGTGCCCGAACCTCAGACTCAGGTCAACAACGTAGAACTGAGCCAATGGACACAAGTGAAAATTTTCAGACAACAGCCTCGGAAGAAACACCATCGCAATAAAAATTAAAATTGATAACAAACTATGCCTCTGCCTTATTGACACAGGCTCAAGCATAAATTTGATAAACGAAAACTTTTTGAAACATCCAACTAAAAATATTTTGACAAAAGTCCAAACGATAGGAGAATCTGTAACTTTAGAAAAATATATCGAATTTAGCATCCCAAAATTATTTTCATCCAAGCAAACATTTTTTTTAAAAACTTTTCAAATCATTATGATATTCTTATAGGAAGAAAAATTCTAAAAGAAACCTCAGCCAAAATTGATTTCATGAGAAACACTATTATTCTAAATAATTACGAATTCCCAATGATAAATATAACAGAGGAACGTAATCAAACTTTTTCAAGTATAACAAACGATGACGAATATATATAGGTACCCATTGTCTTGTGTATTTGGACGATATTGTCATATTTTCAACCTCTTTGCAAGAGCATATCCAGTCTCTTAGAAAAGTATTCGAACGTCTTCGCAGATCAAATTTTAATTTGCAATTAGATAAATGTGAGTTTATGAAACGAGAAACTGAATTTCTAGGACAAATAATTACAACTGAAGGAATCAAAGCAAATCCAAATAAGATTCAAGCTATTCAAGATTTTAAAATTCCAAACTCTCCGAAACAAATAAAATCATTTTTAGGCCTTTGCGGATTTTATCGCAAATTCATAAAAGACTTCGCAAAAATCGCAAAACCAATGACACTTTGTTTAAAGAAAGGAGCCAAAATAAATGTTAAAGATCCCACTTATAACGAAGCATTTGAAAAATTAAAAACTCTAATAAGTAACGACCCAATTCTCACATATTCAGACTTCGAAAAAAAGTTTGATTTAACTACAGATGCAAGCAATTATGCATTAGGTGCTGTTTTATCACAAGAAGGTAAGCCTATTTGTTTCGCCAGTAGAACTTTAAATGAACATGAGTTAAATTACGCAGCTATTGAAAAGGAATTACTAGCTATAGTATGGGCAACCAAATATTTCCGCCCTTATCTTTTTGGAAGAAGTTTTAAAATATGCTCAGACTATACACCACTTGTTTGGTTACATAATATAAAAGAACCTAATATGAAGTTACAACGTTGGAAAATTAAACTTAGAGAGTTTGATTATGAAATAAAATACATTAAAGGAAAAGAGAATGACGTAGCAGATGCTTTATCAAGAATTACAAAAAAGGAAACTAAATATAAAAAATTTGAAGAAGTTTTTCAAAATGATGATGAATTAGAAACTACTGCAGCAACAGTGCATAGTGCACAAGAAGATAATGGAAATTGCATACAGATCACTGAACGATCTATTAACGTTTTTAATCACCAACTAATATTTGAAAAAGGAAATAAAGACACTAACGAACTTACTCACTACTTTAACAAAACTATTAACAAAATAATTTATAGCCTGATTCCATTGCCGCATTAAAACGCATTTAGCCAAATGCGCATTTATTTACTCAGGGAATCCCATAAGGCTAAATGCCGCATTTAAAATAAATGCGATTTTTAAATGCGATTAAAAACCATTCGCCCCGAAAGTTTTTAGAAAAAATACTGGAAAATACCAATGTTTAACGATATTTTGTTCGTGCCACCACTACAACAGCTGTTTTCTATAAGCAATGTTGGCGCAAGTTTTGATGTGTTTTGAATATGAAATCTATTCCGTATAAAAATGACTGAAACCTAGAGCGCACGCTGCAAATTCTGCTCGCAGTACCACAATGCATTACTGCTGGATCTCTGGCATAAAATTACTCCCACATATACGGGGATCCTTGCCTTTTTTAGAAACTGTGGTGGCCTCCATTGCAAACCCGTCATAACAACGCAATCAGCTTCTCTTCTTTGTCGTTCAAGTTGGCAAATGTCTCGGTCGCAATATAGATGTCCTGCTGGGCATTACAGAGTTTAGTAAACTCACTCATGTTCACTAATTTTAATTAATTTCTTTTGTATTTGCCAAAATTCAAAAGTAAAAAAGCCCAGATCAGCTGTTCGTGCCACTCACATGTCGGAGTAGCATTAACTAAATGCTAATGCGCCAATGGAATCAGGCACATTTAAAAAGTCCACTAATGCGGCAATGGAATCAGGCTATCACAGTGACATGACAGACCGTTTAGAAAAAGATATAATTATAAAATTCATATGTGGTCACAATTTTGTTATGTTCATTAATACTGACGAAGATTTTGCTATCTTTCAACGAGCCTATATGGATTTAATTAAACCAAACACTGGTACAAAATTAATGAAAACTTCAGTAATACTTCCCAACTTGTCCACATTGTAACGTACACACTTAGGTGTACGATACAATTTTTGAATAGTAATATGTAAGGTTATAGGTATAAGCGACTGATCGTGAATATTAAATATTAAGTTAGTAGTATGTAAGTTATAGGTGTAAGTGACACATAATGAATAATAGATATTAAGTTGAAACTGAATATTAAGCCGTAGTTAAGCTAAGTTCCGAACCCGAGTGGCAACGCCAGCAGGTATTTAGTGAGTACAGAAAATACTAGAAATTAAGAAATATACTAGAAATCCCGAAAGCGGGAAAAAGGGAGCGTGGGGAAGGTGGTCACACACCGATCGAGCAGGCGGTCTCTTGTGTCGGAATGGTAAGACGGGGCGGACGTGTCTCCCGCAGTAATTTTCCGTGTAATTCGAGTAACGCCTCGACCGCGCGACGACAAACGAATAAAGGGCTCTCGTGCCGGAAAAGTAGAACGGAGCGGACGCGCCTCCCTTAACTCGCTTGCCGGATAATTCGAGTTACGCCTCGACCGCGCGAAGGCACGCGGTTAGTGAAGAAGTGGACTAGTGATTGTTTTGAGGTTAGTGTATGCAAAATTCCTATCCGTCAAACAAAGACGGTGTAGCGGACTCGTAGGAAGACAGTAGATAAATAAAAAGATAATAATAATAATAATAAAATAGAATAATAAAACAAAGTAAATTCCATGATCGTGATTCTTTTTATTTATAGTAGCCTAGCTCCCTTCCTCGTAGTGCATGTGGCCTGTACGTGGACATCCGTCCCGTCTGGTCTAGTACCCTAACCTCCCCCCTCGTAGTGCATGGGGCCTGTACGTGGACATCCGTCCCGTCCGGTCTAGTATCCTAACCTCACTCCCCGTAGTATTTGGGACCTGTACGTGGACACCCGGCCCGTCTGGTCCAGTATCTTGGTTCCCCACATCGTAGCATTTGAGACCCGACGTGGACACCCATCCCGTTCGGTCTAGTACCTTAGATTCCCCCTCCTCGTAGTGCATGTGACCTGTACGTGGACACCCGGCCCGTCTGGTCTAGTACCCTAGCTTTCCTCCTCGTAGCGCATGCGACCGACACGCGGACACCCGGCCCGTCTGGTCTAGTACCCTAGCTTTCCTCCTCGTAGCGCATGCGACCGGCACGTGGACACCCGGCCCGTCTGGTCTAGTACAATAGCTTTTCTCTTCGTAGTGCATGTGACCTGCGCGCGGACATCATTCCCGACTGGTCAATCGTACCGCCATCCTTTCTCCTCCAATCCCCCCTCGTGTCCGACAAATCCTATCCGGCTTGGCCTCGCCCGAAGGCCAAGCCCGGTGGATTTTTGGCATCCGATACGTCGAGAACGACTTGCGCGCGACGCAACCTCCCCGGCCCTACTCTCGCGAAATAGTATCCTAGCTTGGCCTCGTCTGAAGGTCTAGCCCGGTGAATTTTTGGCCTGCGACACGCGGAAAGCGACTTACGTGTCCCAATCGCGGAAGTGATCAGCGGAACTACCCGGCATCCTCATACTCGCGAAACCGTTCGTCTGGCTTGGCCTCGCCCCAAGGTCCAGCCCGGTGAAATTTTCGCCTACGGCACGTGGAAAGTGACTTACGTGTCCCAATCGCGGCGTCCATCGCGGAATCGCGGAAGTGATCAGCGGAACTACCCGGCGTCCCCATACTCGCGAAAACTGTTTGCCTGGCTTGGCCTCGCCCCAAGGTCCAGCCCGTGGAATTTTTAACCCAGGCGCAAGGTACGGCGCGACCAACTCCGACACCAACTCTCTCTCTCCCGGCGTCTGTGAGAACCTTCGGTGTGACTCCCCAAACGACTCATTCACTCGTTGAATGATACTCTCTAGTCCGGTGTTTCGGTGATTTACAAATTTCTTGTAAAGGACTCCTGGATCTGACTGAGATCTGTACCCCGGCCAGAGAGCATCCTTACAAGTGGCGCCCGAGCAGGGATACCGAGACTAGCTAGAGAATCACCCAAGTGTCTTAAAGACCCACTGAAGAAAAAGAAGGGTAGAGTCACCCGAACCGATCTCCGGAAGGATCTAGAAGACTTGAGAAGGAAGTTCACACCAAACTAAATCGAAGAGGATAACCAATGATGAGTAACCCTAAGGAATCTGACGGTGAGTACGAAGAAGCCGATTTTGTTAAGAATCCAGGTATAGGAGTCCGCTGGATATATGCTTGCCGAAAAGACGAACTCAGCGCTCTCGCCCTGGAGTTTGGTTTTAAAGCCGACGGAACCGTCGAGGAGACCAGGAAGGCATTCGCCAACCTCGTCAACACAGGGTCGTTCCCACAGAGCGTGTGGGACCGACTGGCTCAGTTGCAGGAGCAATATAGTAGCCGGGCCCCAAGGCCGAACCCTCCAGGCAGGAACGGTGAGACGGGACAGTTCGCAGAATCCCTCACCATTCCCATGACGTCCGGAGCCACATCGATCGGGACTCCAGCCCGCCATCGAGGGATCCACCCAGGATCGACGCACGGTACCTGGATGCCACCGGTAGACGCCCGCTTACCCGCCGATCTACAAGGACAAGACACACGGAGCAGCACGGCTCCAACTCAACATCTGCTCCCCGAGAAGATGCACAAATGGAATTTACGGTTCGATGGGAGTTCAGATCCGTTGACTCTCATCGCCGCGCTCGAGGAAAAGATGACGACTTACAGGATAAATCCAGAGGAGGTACCCCGCGTTATGTCCGAGATCTTGGAGGGCCCAGCGGCACGATGGTTTCGCACGAGCCACCTACAGTCGGCCTCATGGGGAACTTTCAGGAGGGAATTCCTCGACTTCTTCCTACCACCTCGATATTTCGAGCGGTTGGAAGATGAGATACGGACCCACGTGCAGCGGAGAGGAGAGCCTTTCAAGACCTACTTGATCGAGCTCAGAACCAAGATGCAGCAAGCCGGTTATCGAGAAGAGGAAGAATTGTACCGGGCATATGAAAACATGGCTCCAGAATACCGACTGTATATTAAACGCAGTGAATTCGCGACTTTGACACAATTGACCCATATGGCCACAGAATATGAGAGTGTCAAACAACTCGAGACGACTCGACGCGAGCCAAAAGTAACCACGGACCGGAACCAAGAAGAACCTCAACTTCGCCGATCGCCGAACCCATTCCGGAATCCGGTGAATTCAACGCAGACAGGACACGTGACCCATCAGATGATCGGTCAAGGAACCTCTCGAGTAGATATAAGGCGGGCTTGTAACCGCTGTGGAGAGAACGGACATCTCCAAAGGAACTGCCCCAATCCACGTCGGGATTTCTGTTGGGACTGTGGGCGACCAGGAGTTTTGACTATAGAATGTTGCCGTCGAAATGCGTCGGGAAACGGAGAACGCCTCCGCCGGAACCCGGGTGCGGCGGAGACGAACGGAGCAGCAACCCGACCCCAGTAAAACCCCCGTTGAGATTACACGGCGGGCTCATCACAGCAGCGATAGAAGTCGGAGGACAACGTGTGGACGCCACCATTGATACAGGGGCATCGAGGAGTTTCGTCAGTGAAAGTTTTTCTCGACTGGCCGCGCGTGCAGACGAGTTACAGGACGTTGTCACTAGAATAGCGTTGGCCGATCGGTCATGTCTGGATGTGACAAAGCTCTGGCGAACCTCGGTTACGTTGGCCGGCACTACGGTGCTCTTACCCATGTTAGTAATGCCCACCATGTTAGATCGTATAATACTTGGAATGGACTTCCTCAAAGTAGCGGGAACTCAGGTGCGATGTGGTCGAGCTACCCTCGACTTGCAAAATGAAGCCCAAGCGGCGGGAGACCATTTTTTACAGCCAGTACTTATAAAGGCGCGGGGCAACCAGGAGAAAACGGTACACCCTGTTGCGGTTGGTGCCCATTTGGGAACTGCCAGGCCAGAAGAAGCAGAGATACCCAGTCCTATTCCCACGCGAACTATAACCCCGAACATCAATGCCGGTGCGCCCATTAGGATGGGGACGGTAGAAGACGAAGAACAGCGACAGAGCACATTATTGAGTCCGGCGCAACAAAGCTTCATCGATCGGGAACTGGCCTTATTCGAGAAACTGCACGGGGTGTCTCACGTCGCCGAGCACACCATCGTCATGCGCGACGACAAGCCCGTAAAACAAAGATATTATCCCCGGAACCCCGCGATGCAACATGTCATCGATGCCCAAGTAGACGAACTGCTCCGTGACGGGGCCATCGAACCCTCCAGAAGCCCACACAGCGCTCCCATCGTATTGGTCAAGAAGAAAACTGGCGATTGGCGCATGTGTATAGATTATCGTCAGTTAAACGCACACTCAGTGCCCGACGCCTACCCAGTCCCGAGAATCAATCACATTTTGGAAAAATTACGCCACGCCCGATATATCTCCACGTTGGACTTGAAGCACGGCTATTGGCAAATTCCCATGGCTAGGGATAGTCGCCAATATACAGCGTTCACGGTCCCTGGGAGAGGATTGTATCAATGGAAGGTCATGCCCTTCGGGTTGCATTCTGCCAGCGCCACGTTTCAACGCGCTCTGGATAGTGTAATCGGCGTGGAAATGGAACAGGTCGCCTTCGCTTACCTAGACGATATTATTATCATAAGCGCGACAGAAGAACAGCACTTTACTCATCTCTCGGAAGTTTTCCGCAGATTGCGGGCTGCGAATTTAAGGATAAATCCAAAGAAGTGTTGCTTCTTCAAGCAGAAACTCGTTTACCTCGGCCACGTCAGCAGTGGCGGAATTCAGACTGACCCCGAGAAGGTGTCTGCGATCAATGGGTTGAAGGCCCCCTCTAACTTAAAGGAACTCCGCCAATGGATCGGGATGGCATCGTGGTATCGGCGATTTGTCCCTAGCTTCGCGACTATCGTGCAACCGATGACCGCGCTACTAAAGAAAGGACGGAAGTGGACCTGGGGACCAGAACAGCAAGCCGCCTTGGAAGAAATTAAAAGATGCCTGACTACTGCTCCCGTATTAGGCTATCCGGATTTCGACCAGAAGTTCATTTTGCAAACAGACGCGAGTGACGTCGGCTTGGGCGTAGTTTTATCACAGGGCTCCGAAAGTCAAGAGAAGGTCATCGCATACGCTAGCCGCCGATTAACCCCCGCGGAACAAAATTACACTACCACGGAGAAAGAGTTTCTGGCCATAATCTGGGCAATCAGGAAGATGCGGTGCTACCGGAAGGGTACCGATTCGAGGTCGTTACTGACCATCTAGGCCTCAAGTGGCTAAATTCTATTGAGAGTCCTTCTGGCCGAATAGCGCGTTGGGCGCTAGAATTGCAGCAATTCCAATTCGACGTACGCTACCGACGAGGTAAATTAAACGTCGTGGCCGACGCACTTTCTCGGCAGCCTTGTGAGATACTGCAGGGTGCTGTCGAACTCGAGGACCACTGCGACTGGATCAAAAGGATGAAGGAGCAAATACAGGAGGAACCCGAGAAATTCGCTGACTACATGATCGAAAACGACCAGCTCTACAGGAACATGGGTTACCGAGCGGACGATGAGGACTACTTCCCGTGGAAGCTCTGTGTGCCAACTTCTCGTAGAAGCCGCGTCTTACGTGAATGTCACGATTCACACAATTACGCGTCTGACCCAGAGGTATTTCTGGCCCGGTATGTATCGCGACGCGAAACGCCATGTTCGCCATTGTGAATCTTGTCAAAAGTTTAAGACGGAACCAACCAAAGCGGCAGGTAAGATGCTAACCCGGGTTGTCAGCGAACCTTTCGACATTCTCTGCGCGGATTTTGTAGGCCCGCTACCCCGGTCAAAACAAGGGAATACCATGCTTCTGGTGTTTCACGACGTATTTTCGAAATGGATAGAACTGATACCACACCGCAGCTCAAGTGCAGAAAGCGTTTCGGGAACGTATACTTGCACGAGTGGGCATTCCCCGGAAGTTCGTGTGCGACAATGGAACCCAATTCACAAGCCGGGTCCTGAAAGACTATTTCACCAAGCTCGGCGTAGAAGTCCAGTACACGGCTCCATATTGTCCACAAGAGAATCCCACAGAAAGGACCAACCGCACTGTGAAGACGCTGATATCCCAGCTGTCGGAAGGCGACCAGAGTTCGTGGGATAATATGCTGCCAGAGATATCCCTCGCGATCAATAGCAGTGTATCGGATTCGACGGGGTATAGTCCCGCGTTCCTAACTCAAGGACGGGAACCACGCTTGCCTGCGATGCTGTATGATGAACTGACCCCCGGATCGGCGGTCGTGCATACAGGTCCTGAAGACAAGGCGTCTCACCTCAAAGGCATCTTCGACATCGTACGAGCGAATCTTCAGCGAGCGTCTCAAGACCAGGCGAGACATTATAACCTACGAAGGCGAGAATGGAGACCCACGCTCGGCGGTCAAGTTTGGCTGCGTCAGCATCCCTTATCGAAAGCAGCCGAGGGATTCGCCGCCAAACTTGCTCCCAAGTATGACGGCCCTTACACCGTTACGAAGTTCACATCTCCGAACTTGGTACGCCTGCAACGTCCCGGAGATCGACGGCGACGGATCGCCAACATATCCCAGCTCAAACCATACTACGCAGAAGCCACTCCAGACAGGATCGATGACAGCGTCGCCGGACTGAGTAACCCGACACAGTAAGCAGCATGCAGCCGCAATAAATTTAATATTTATTGTTTAACCACCGTATAACCATTGTATAAACACTGTATAAACCTCGTATAACCATTGTAATAGATTAAGACCGAGTCCTTTGTTAGCTACGCCGTCACGTAGGGAATTCGAAGGTTAGTTTACCGGCGACGGGCGCCTTTTTATCGCGCCACGGGAAGAAAGGGGGGTGTAACGTACACACTTAGGTGTACGATACAATTTTTGAATAGTAATATGTAAGGTTATAGGTATAAGCGACTGATCGTGAATATTAAATATTAAGTTAGTAGTATGTAAGTTATAGGTGTAAGTGACACATAATGAATAATAGATATTAAGTTGAAACTGAATATTAAGCCGTAGTTAAGCTAAGTTCCGAACCCGAGTGGCAACGCCAGCAGGTATTTAGTGAGTACAGAAAATACTAGAAATTAAGAAATATACTAGAAATCCCGAAAGCGGGAAAAAGGGAGCGTGGGGAAGGTGGTCACACACCGATCGAGCAGGCGGTCTCTTGTGTCGGAATGGTAAGACGGGGCGGACGTGTCTCCCGCAGTAATTTTCCGTGTAATTCGAGTAACGCCTCGACCGCGCGACGACAAACGAATAAAGGGCTCTCGTGCCGGAAAAGTAGAACGGAGCGGACGCGCCTCCCTTAACTCGCTTGCCGGATAATTCGAGTTACGCCTCGACCGCGCGAAGGCACGCGGTTAGTGAAGAAGTGGACTAGTGATTGTTTTGAGGTTAGTGTATGCAAAATTCCTATCCGTCAAACAAAGACGGTGTAGCGGACTCGTAGGAAGACAGTAGATAAATAAAAAGATAATAATAATAATAATAAAATAGAATAATAAAACAAAGTAAATTCCATGATCGTGATTCTTTTTATTTATAGTAGCCTAGCTCCCTTCCTCGTAGTTCATGTGGCCTGTACGTGGACATCCGTCCCGTCTGGTCTAGTACCCTAACCTCCCCCCTCGTAGTGCATGGGGCCTGTACGTGGACATCCGTCCCGTCCGGTCTAGTATCCTAACCTCACTCCCCGTAGTATTTGGGACCTGTACGTGGACACCCGGCCCGTCTGGTCCAGTATCTTGGTTCCCCACATCGTAGCATTTGAGACCCGACGTGGACACACATCCCGTTCGGTCTAGTACCTTAGATTCCCCTCCTCGTAGTGCATGTGACCTGTACGTGGACACCCGGCCCGTCTGGTCTAGTACCCTAGCTTTCCTCCTCGTAGCGCATGCGACCGACACGCGGACACCCGGCCCGTCTGGTCTAGTACCCTAGCTTTCCTCCTCGTAGCGCATGCGACCGGCACGTGCACACCCGGCCCGTCTGGTCTAGTACAATAGCTTTTCTCTTCGTAGTGCATGTGACCTGCGCGCGGACATCATTCCCGACTGGTCAATCGTACCGCCATCCTTTCTCCTCCAATCCCCCCTCGTGTCCGACAAATCCTATCCGGCTTGGCCTCGCCCGAAGGTCCAGCCCGGTGGATTTTTGGCATCCGATACGTCGAGAACGACTTGCGCGCGACGCAACCTCCCCGGCCCTACTCTCGCGAAATAGTATCCTAGCTTGGCCTCGTCTGAAGGTCTAGCCCGGTGAATTTTTGGCCTGCGACACGCGGAAAGCGACTTACGTGTCCCAATCGCGGCGTCCATCGCGGAATCGCGGAAGTGATCAGCGGAACTACCCGGCGTCCCCATACTCGCGAAAACTGTTTGCCTGGCTTGGCCTCGCCCCAAGGTCCAGCCCGTGGAATTTTTAACCCAGGCGCAAGGTACGGCGCGACCAACTCCGACACCAACTCTCTCTCCCGGCGTCTGTGAGAACCTTCGGTGTGACTCCCCAAACGACTCATTCACTCGTTGAATGATACTCTCTAGTCCGGTGTTTCGGTGATTTACAAATTTCTTGTAAAGGACTCCTGGATCTGACTGAGATCTGTACCCCGGCCAGAGAGCATCCTTACAACATATGCAGACTTCCACGAAAAAATATTAGAAATACACGAAAAGACGATAAACCAAGGCATTAAAAAGACGTATGACGATTTTAAAACTAAATATTATTTCCCAGACGCACAAAAACTTATTCAAAACATTATAATTAAATGCGAAGACTGTAATTTATGCAAAGCAGAGCACAGAAAAGTTACACTCCCTTTTGAAATGACTCCTGAAACTCAAAATATTCGTGATAAATATGTTATTTACTATTATTTTATTAACCAACGTAAATTTTTGAAATGTATTGACATTCATTCAAAATTCATTTCTATCATAGAAACAAAAACCACAGACTGGATTGAAAGCAGAAGAGCATTACTCAAAATTTTTAGTGATAGGTAAACCGAAAACTATTAAAATGGATCAAGATCCCGGCCTAGTATCCAAATCTTTACAAAACTGGCTACAGAAAGAAAATATCAATATTGAAATCACTAGTAGTAAAAACGGTATAGCTGACATAGAAAGGGTTCATAAAACAATTAACGAAAAACTTAGAATCATAAATACACTCTCAGATGCTGAAGACAAATTAATGAATATAGAAAAGCAACGTATGTCTACAATCACGAAATAACCCAAGATGCCACTGGTAAAACCCCTGCTCAAATCTTTCTTTATGGTATGGAACCGAGTAAAAATATACAAAAACAAAAAGAACATAAAATAGATAAAATTAATAAAAATCGTGAGGAACATGAAGTGGATCTTCGATATACCAAAGTTGAAAAAGATATGAAACTTAACGCGAAATTAGTAAACCCATTCAAAAAGACAGGAGCATTAGAACAGAAAGACGAAAAGGGTCATAAAGTAATAAAGCACATAAGTAAATTTAAAAAAAGCTAAAGCGCAAATCTCTCTAATCATTCCAGGGAATCTGACAATACTGACTCTGATCTTGAAAATGATCTTGATAATGACGTGGCCGAATGAAACATCGACAACAGCTCAACAAATTAGTATTACACCTATCACTTCAAATAACGGTTATTTACTTCTGAACACAGGGATTGTAAAAATACCTTTAAGTTACGAACATTATATGATACAGATTAATCAAACAAAAATATTAGAAACATATCAGGACTTTATGAAATACGAAAACAAGTTTAATTACGTACCAGATATTGCCTTAGCACTAAAACAGCTAAAACATGAAATCAAGGGAATTATTTCTACACAAAGACAAAAACGAGGATTAATTATTATTGTAGGAACTGCTTATAAATACTTATTTGGAACATTAACAGAAGACGATAAAAAAGAGCTAGAAGATAAATTAGAAAATTTACAAGATCAAGTAATTGAAAATAAAGATTTTAATGAAATAGTTACAGTAATAAATAAACAATCCGAAGACATAAAAAGACTTGTGAAAGATGAAGAAGAAATAGATGCATTACACATTTTTAGATATTCATTAAACATTTTCCTTGAGTATATTGAAGATTTACAAATGGGATTACAATTAACAAGAATAGGAATATTCAATCCTAAAATATTGAAACATGAAGAGTTGGATGATATAGACGAAGAAAAACTTTTATCAATCAAAACTTCAGCTTGGATAAGTAGCCAGACTAAAGACACTTTTATTTTAGTTCATATACCAACTTCATTTAAGGAAACCCAAAAATATAGAATTATAAAATACCCAGATAATATAGGCCGACAAATTGACATAAATGATAACTTTGAATATTTTGTAACTGATAAAAACACTGTTTTTTGTTTAGGAAATACATCAAGTTTAGACCAAAAATTTATAATCACTGATCAATGTATCTCTCAAATTCTTACTAATCAACTAGCGAATTGTCAACACACGTTTATATCAGAAAATGAATCTATAAAATATATTGAACCGAACATCATTATAACTTATAATTTAAGCAAAACACAAATTAAACAAGATTGTGAAATATTCAACAAAACGATACAGGAAAACAACATAATACAATTAAGTCAATGCACTTTAGAAATAAGAAACATAAAATTTACTACTTCCAAAATTATAAACGAATATAAAATTATATTATCTAGGACGAATGTAACATTATATGAACCAATTCCATTGTTAAAAATTAAGAAATCAATTAGTTATCAAGAAAAGCAAGAAACAGTTTACAAGTGGTTTGTATTCACAATTTTAATAATTATAGTTTTAACTATCACTACTTACATCATATTTACCTACAGGCGCCTAGCCAACAAAAAAAAATTTTTTGTTAGATTCAACAAGGATGTTGAATGTTCTAAAGAAGGGGCGAGTGACGTATTACCAAATACTCCAGACATCAAGCCTAACACCCAGCCTGTATATCCCGAGATACCTATTACTTCATTTGTCAAACATAACATCCAACCTGTATATCCCGAGATACCCATAACATAACATTTCAGAGCCTAATATAGGAGTTATTCAAATTAATCAGACATAAACATTTCCCGTTAGACATAAACATTTCCCACGCCTGTTATCAACAGTCCCCTTATTATAAACATTTCACACGCCTTTACCGACGACAGCAGACATAAACAAGTGGTAAACTTTTAAACAAAGGGTCCAGCATGAGAACCCATTCATCAGAATAAAAGCTTTGACCAATCCAAATTTAATAAACAAAAGATGCAGCCTGACAACCCACCCATCAGGCCACCAATTCGACCAATCGAAATCTTCTGATCGAAGTCCACTATCGCTGCTAGCGTCGCTGTCACCGATAAAAGCCATAGTTATAAGAATAATGCAATTGTAAAGACAGTTCAATTTTGGGAATCTAACTATTAAAACATTACCAATAAAACTCCACTGTATATTAAAATAAAAATCGCTTTTTTTTAATATATTGCAAAGTGAAAAATCATATTTATATATATGCTTATATACCTAGATTTATGTGCAATTTAAATGTTTATATATATAAACCTAATACATTAAATTTGAAATCATGTAGTAACCATATTATTATTTCTGTTAATTAACACCAAATATTACTCTTGAATTTATGTTCATTCCTAACAGTTTTGTTGCATAGAATATTTCTCAGTTTAATTAATTCGGCGTTCCGCATGCCTGTAGAAGGGGCAGGGTAAAACAGCCACAAGCTGCCGATCGAAATTTGGCCAAGCTCTCTAGCTAGCTTCTTTAGAAGCTTTTTGGCAGCGATTACAAATGACAAAACGAACTGAACGAGTTCTATCTTTTGTAACGACCTGATTTCTATGTATTCTCGCTCGCTACGTTAACGGGCGGCTAGCTCAGAGAGGTTATGGGTTCGTTCCACCAAATTTATATTGGGTGATTGCCTTTGACCAATGAATAACGCAAGAGTTCTGTTGGGATCGTAACTGTCTTTATTCGTCTCCTTGTACAAGCCTCGCGGCTCTTCAGCTGCTGCTGCTCCTCGTCGTCGTCCTCTGCGGCGTCGCTCCTCGTCGCTGTCCTTAGCGGCGTCGCTCCTCGTCGTCGACTGCTTGCTGGTATCTGCCTTGTGACGGCTCCTTCGAGACTCTGGATGTTATGCGAACCTCACTATCGGGACCGGCAAGGTGTTTCGCCTAGCAGGTAGAACGCCGTTCTGCCTTTTCGCCTAGCTACCTTTATCGCAGGCTCCCTAAGTTGGTCCGGATTGTGTCGGCAAGGTGTATCGCCTAGCCGGTTGAACTCGGTTCGACCTCTTCGCCCAGCCACCTTTATCGCAGACTCCACGCAAGGACTCCCTGAGCTCGATTTAACCACGACCTAGCATCCGTTGGATCTCAGCGTTGAAGCCTCAGCCTTGTAGACTCTCAGTCGTTCGGCGTCTCGACTTTGCGATCTCGGCACTTGATTAACTTGCTACTAGTCTCGCGTACACGCACTCGCTTTGATTCTCGCACTATTACTCTCCCCTGTGCTGCGCTTGCGCCGCCTTTTATAGCCTGTGATGGTCCCGTTATTTCCCTTTTCCAGCTCGCGTGATCGGGTCCAAGGTCCACTGCCGCACCGTTAGTTCACGGTGCGTCCTCTTTGTGCGGGTCCGAAGTCCGCCAATTTACCGTTCGACCCTGTTGCCCTTGCCGTATGAGGGTCCAATGTCCAGCGTGGTACCGTTAATTCACGGTGTCTCCGCTTTGCCCGGGTCCAAGGTCCGTTGTTTACCGTTTGACCTTGTTGCCCTTGACTCGTCCGGCATTCTCGCCTCCTTCGCTGTTGCTATGCAGCTCTCCTGCCTCGGAATTTGTGGGGAGTTTTAAGACTCCTCACATTTCCCCCTTTCTTCGGAAATGTTATGAAAGTGGTGATCTCCCCGCCCCTGTTGCTCGTTCATTCAAATTCCCCGCCCAAACTCGTTCTCCTCGTGACCCTATACAGTTCCCCAAAAGACTTCAACTTTCCCTGAGCTGCCCTCGTAAGACTCCCCCCAGACAGCGCTCTGAAAGACCTTTAACTTTCCCATGGCTGTGCTGCGTTAGCCTGTTCCCCAGACAGTTCCCCGAAAGACTTGAACTTTCCCAAAACTGCATCTTGTTCCTTCGATAATTCCCCGCGTAGAATTTGAATTTCCCGCCCAGACATTTCCCCTTGTTTGACATCACCATTCCGATTCCCGTCGTCTGACCACACCTCGATCGCACTTATCGACAGTGGTTCCAGCATTGCCATCGTTATTGCCGTTATCGTTTCCGTTGTCTTAAGTTGCCTCCGTGTGACCGTTTCTTGAGAAATCCAGTATTTTTTTGTACCCATCGATCGCAACTATCGATCGACCGCCTATCGCCTGGCGCCCCCGTCCCTAATTTCCTCACGGCCTCGTTGTTTTGAAAAAACTGGTAAGTTAACTTGCTGATTATAGTTTTCCTTTAATTAACGACTTTTTTCTTTACAGCGACACCATGACCATGATGCCCCTGACATGTCTCGGGGTGCTGACCCTGGACCGCGTGCCCCGGGAGACCCTTGCGGCGGCAAGTGACCCCACTCGCCCAACGCCTGCGGCAGCCTCGTGTTTTCTGCCGGCCCGCGTGCTTGGCCCGCGATTCCCCCCTCACCGCCCCCGTTCCGCGATCGGCTGCTGCGGCGGACCACTCTTTTTTTTCTGTGTTGTGCCTTGTTGTGATCCCCTGCCCAAAAAATAACTGCTGGGTCAACTGCTATGATGTGTTTATTGGGCCTTAAACACCCGCACCCGGCCCCCTGCTACCTTGACTCGGTAGCGCTGCTCCCCGTCCAGCACGAGCTTGGCCCACCTGGCCTTCCTGTGCCTCCCTCGCTGCCGTCGCGCTTCTTCGGCCACCCGCGCCGGCCAATCCGCCTCCGGAACCTCCGCCCACGGTTCCGCGCCCTCCGACTGCTGTCTCCGCAGCGTCGGCCTCGCCGGTGGGGCTCGCGACTCCGGGCACGAAGTCTGCCGCGCCAGCTTCGGGGGTGGCGCCGTGTCCCGCGACGTCTCCGGCGGAGTTGGCCACTCCCATGGCCCCTTCTCCAGCCCCTCCTGGGCCTCGCGTTCCTCCTCCGTCGTCTCCTCCAGCCCCGCGCGATCGGCCGTCTCCGCGACGCGTTTCGTCGACCTGGCCCTCGGATCGCGCGGGCTCAGCGGCGGTGGGCGCCGCCACTTCGATGGCCTCTCTCATCCTGGCCTCCTCTGTTGCCTCCTCGGGCGCGGGCCATGTCCACGTGACCGTGTGGCTGCTCCTGCGGCGGCTGTGGCTGCCCCTGCGGCGGCTGTGGCTGCTCCTGCGGCGGCTGCGGCTGCCCCTGCGGCGGCTGTGGCGGCTGTGGCTGCTCCTGCGGCGGCTCCCACAGTGCGGCCTCCTCGGCCTCGGCGTCCCTCAGCCTCTGCTGCCACGCGGCGACTGCTGCACACCTCGCCGCCCGCCGGGCCTCCCATTGGCGGACAGTGACAGCCCGCGCCTCCAATATACGAGCCCACTCTTTGGGCTCGCCCGACGGTGGTATGTGCCCTAGGCCGATCCTCCCGAGCCCTGCCGCCGCCCTGCTCAACCGGCGGAAGATCATCCTATCCCTCGCAGCTCGCCGCGCCACGTCGTCCTCGTCCGACGACACCTCGGGACTGACGGTCTCCGTCCCCTCCTCCTCCTCCTCGCTCACGTCCTCCGGCCCACTCTCGTCGGAAGAGATGGCGACGACCTCGGCGATCTCCGTCGCGTCTGCGCCTGGGTCCTCCTCCTCGGACGGCAGCTCCACGTCCGAGATTTCCCCGGTGGACTCCTCGTCCGCCTCGCTGATCGGTGACGGGGATCGCGACACCAGGGGGGACGCCAGAAGCTGGAGAACGGAATCGGAGTCCCGTCTCCACTTCGCCACTGGCTGTTCCCTGGCGCGCTCCTCCCTCACCTCGTGTTCCACTCGCTGTTGGGTGTTATATTCACGTGCGCTCATGATGACGATCTTGTTTGGAAAGACCTGCACCATGCAGCGCCGTCGCTGACGAAACCTCGGTTCTTCCGCGTATCCTCGGTTCCGTTATTCGCGGAGACGTGTACCGGTAACGGGACTCGCTCTCCGCTCTGTGTCCGTGTAACGTTTACAAGTAACGGTGCCCTCCGTGTACACGCCTCCTACGCAACCCGTGCATGTGTGTGTTTAGCCGGTAACGGTGCCTACGGCTTTTTAAACCCTCCCTGTCCCGCTCTCGCGCTCCTGACGTGTGTGCCTGTGTGTGTGTGCTTGACCGTTAATTTCGATACTGTGTATCGTCCTCCCCCTTTCTTCGGTTAGGGTACAGTGCTCCTCCGATACGCCGGATTTGTTGAGACTTCCCCTCTTTGCTTTGGGGTTTTAACTGGCTTATGTGTGTTTTCCTTTCCTTGCCCGTGTGTTCGTGCCGCAGGTTGCAAATAACCGGAGAATCGAAATTAATTATTTTAAACGGTCCCTCGTATCTGGGGGCCGGATTCGCGGCGGATTCTGCCGCCTTGGATAGATGGTGCTCCTTGGCCCATACCGTGTCTCCAATTTGTGGTTTCCAAGGGCGCCTCCGGAGATTGTAGTGGCGCGCGCCTGATCCTGCGCCGCCTTCTCCATGTTCCGTCTGACCAGCTCGAAGATTTCGTTTATTTTTTTCGCATTCTCCGACGGGGTCTGGGTTTCCCTTCCTGTGCCGGTGGTTTCTTCATCAAACAACGCGCTCGGTAACCTGGGCTCTCTACCCTGCGTGACGAATGCCGGCGAATACCCTGTGGACTCGGCTACACTAGTGTTCACGGCCAGCTGCAATTCTGGCCATTTCTCATCCCACGTTCTCTGGTCTCGTCCGGCAAACTGGGCGATCATTGTTTTTACGGTTCTATTGGCCCTCTCCGTGGGATTTTCTTGTGGTGTGTACGGGGCTGTGAACTGGTGCCGCACTCCCAACTCTGTCAGGAACCGCTTGAACGCCCTGCTCGTGAACTGTACCCCGTTATCGGTGATTAAGACCTTCGGCACGCCGTACCTTGAGACAATCCTTTCCCGGATTGCCTTTTCCAGCGTCTCCGTGGTAGCCCTCCGCATTGGTACTATTTCCGTCCACTTCGAGAACCGATCTACGAGCACTAGTAGCATCGAGTTTCCGTGTTTCGACCGAGGAAGCGGCCCAACGAAATCGGCGCATACTGTGGCCCAGGGCTCCTCTGGGATCTGTGTGAGCATTTTTCCGGCTGCCTGGAGCTGACTGGGCTTGTACCTGAGGCAGCTCTCACAGTTCCGCACGTGCTTCCCAATGTCGCGGTGCATGCCCGGCCAATAATACCTCGATGCCACCCTCGCGATCGTTTTCCGGCTGCCCATGTGTCCGGCCGTCGGCGTATCGTGGTTCTCCACCATGACTCGCTGCCTTGACCCGATTGGTACGCATAGCTTCCATGCGACCACATCCTCGTTGCCTGCTCTGTGAGGAATGTGCCGGTACAGCCGGTCGGCCTCCACTAAATAGTCCGGATATTTTTGGGGGTTCTGTGCTATCTTGCCTATCTTGTACTTTCAGGTTCGCCGCTCGCAGTCTTCTGAATACTTCCTTTAGGTTCCGCATGTGCTCCTCTAGTGTCCGTCCGATGACGATTATATCATCCTGATACGCGAAAGCATGCGGCATCATTTCAGGTCCAATTACCTGGTCCAACGCCCGCTGGAATGTTGCCGATGCCGAGTGTAAACTGAAAGGCATAACTTTCCATTGAAACAGGCCTTTCCCTGGCACTGTGAATGCGGTGTACTGCCTGCTGGCTGCCTCCAACGGTATTTGCCAGTACCCGTCCTTTAAGTCGAGGCTGCTAATATATTTAGCTTCTCGGAGTTGGTCCAGGATGTAGTTGATCATCGGCATTGGATATGCATCCTTCACGGATTTTACGTTGATCTGCCTGAAATCCACACAGAGTCTCCATTTCCCGGTCTTCTTTCTCACCATGACTATTGGTGAGCTGTACGGACTGCTTGACGATTCGATGCATCCCTTTTCAAGTAGCTCGTCTACTTTGGCGTTGATCTCGCCCTGCATTTTTGGATTCTTCGGATAGTACCGCTGTTTGACCGGCTGATCGTCCTTCATGGTGATCCTGTGTACTGCCACGTTTGACGTGCCTTGCAGATTTTCCAGGCTCTCCAACTCGGTCTTTAAAAACTGGTCCACATCCTTCTCCGAAAATTCATTCGCGGCTTCCACGACTGCTACCGACAGTTTTTCCTCTAGCCAGCCTCGGTGTCTGTCCCTCGCCGGTATCATCACTCTGTGACCTGCGCATTTCACCTCGGCTCCGATTTTGGTGAGGAAGTTCCATCCTAGCACCAGTTCGTCAATCAATCCTGGGAGGATCAGCAGCTCAATTGACACTTTTCTTGTGCCAAGTCCGATTTGAATTTCTAACTGCGATTTTACGTCTCCGCATCTACCGTCCGCCATCCGTACTTGCCTCTTTGTGGGTCCAACCTTTCCTGCCCCCTGCAGCCTGTCCGCCAGCTCTTTGCTGATGAAACTCGCTGTCGCGCCGGTGTCCACCGTGGCCTTAACGTTCGCGTCACCTATGAGCACTGTGGCGGACAGTTGCATTTCTTCCGCCTTCAGGTCGCCCATTATTTTTGAGAGGCAGCACCTTACGATCCCTGGCCGCCCCTCGGAGGCTGGGATCGTTGCGCGTTTCCCGAACAGCACTCCACCGTTCGGACGCCTATCTTTCCGCATCGCCAGCAGAATGTGAGTCGCCGGTTCCGGCACTCCTTCGTCCAGTGGTCCGCGCCCCCGCATCTGCGACACGCGTTGGCCGGATTCTGTATAAATCCACTGCGATCGGCTGGTGGTCCGTGTTCCTGCGGCGTATGCCTCCGTGGCGCCTCCGTGTCCTCCTGGCACCGCCTATACACCGCACCCTGCTCTGCCCTTGGCCTTGGCACTGGGCGGTTCTGTGTCCTCTGGGAGTGGTTTTCCATTTCAAACTTCTCCCGTTGCTCCTCCAGCTCCTCAAACTCGTCTGCCAGCGCCATCAGGGTGTCCAGGTGCCGACACTCGTACGGCCGGATAAACATTCGGAGGGCCGGCGTGCTGTTCTCCCTTTATCCTGTTCAGGACTTCTTTGGCAGACATACCCAGGGGCCGCATCATCGTCTGCATGTCCACCATGTAATCTTTAAATTTTTCCCCGTATGTCTGCCTCCGCTGCCTGACCTGGTCCGCAAGCTTCTCCATGTAGCCTCGAGGAAGGAAATATCCTTGGAAGCTGAATATGAAGTCTCCCCAGTTGTCCCACTGCCGGTTGTTGGCTATGAACCACTTTAGGGCTCTGCCCTGCAGCAGCTCCAGCATTGCTCGTGGGATCTGGTTTATATCCAGACCATATGTCACGGCTGACCACTCCACCTGCTCCAGGAACTCCACTGGCTTGTCGTTGCCGTCGTACCGAAAGTTCCACTCTCGGACTTGCTTGGCCACCTTGGCGTAGTCCTGCGGATGTGGCCGTACGCTTTCTTTCCTCTCGCGGCTGCCTTCTCGCTGCCTGCCGTCGCTTGCCATGCTCTGAATATCCAGGCTTGCTATAAGGCCTTCGGCATCTGCGGCTGTTAGCTTGAATTTTGGGACCGGCAGCTTCCGGAATTTGACCTCCAGACCTGCCACTAACTCTGCCACGACCGGGTCTTCTGTTATGCGGTCAACCGTCTCTGCCAGGGTCTTCCTCATCGCCTCTACCGAGCCCTCAAGTTCTATTCCCAGAACATTGCTCACCTCGGCGAAGTCCTCCTTCCTGAGATTATAAATCCAGGACTTTCCCATCTTTGATCTTTTGTTCTCTTGGTCAGAGCAATCACTCATGGGCGCCAGATGTAACGACCTGATTTCTATGTATTCTCGCTCGCTACGTTAACGGGCGGCTAGCTCAGAGAGGTTATGGGTTCGTTCCACCAAATTTATATTGTGTGATTGCCTTTGACCAATGAATAACGCAAGAGTTCTGTTGGGATCGTAACTGTCTTTATTCGTCTCCTTGTACAAGCCTCGCCGCTCTTCAGCTGCTGCTGCTCCTCGTCGTCGTCCTCTGCGGCGTCGCTCCTCGTCGCTGTCCTTCGCGGCGTCGCTCCTCGTCGTCGACTGCTTGCTGGTATCTGCCTTGTGACGGCTCCTTCGAGACTCTGGATGTTATGCGAACCTCACTATCGGGACCGGCAAGGTGTTTCGCCTAGCAGGTAGAACGCCGTTCTGCCTTTTCGCCTAGCTACCTTTATCGCAGGCTCCCTAAGTTGGTCCGGATTGTGTCGGCAAGGTGTATCGCCTAGCCGGTTGAACTCGGTTCGACCTCTTCGCCCAGCCACCTTTATCGCAGACTCCACGCAAGGACTCCCTGAGCTCGATTTAACCACGACCTAGCACCCGTTGGATCTCAGCGTTGAAGCCTCAGCCTTGTAGACTCTCAGTCGTTCGGCGTCTCGACTTTGCGATCTCGGCACTTGATTAACTTGCTACTAGTCTCGCGTACACGCACTCGCTTTGATTCTCGCACTATTACTCTCCCCTGTGCTGCGCTTGCGCCGCCTTTTATAGCCTGTGATGGTCCCGTTATTTCCCTTTTCCAGCTCGCGTGATCGGGTCCAAGGTCCACTGCCGCACCGTTAGTTCACGGTGCGTCCTCTTTGTGCGGGTCCGAAGTCCGCCAATTTACCGTTCGACCCTGTTGCCCTTGCCGTATGAGGGTCCAATGTCCAGCGTGGTACCGTTAATTCACGGTGTCTCCGCTTTGCCCGGGTCCAAGGTCCGTTGTTTACCGTTTGACCTTGTTGCCCTTGACTCCTCCGGCATTCTCGCCTCCTTCGCTGTTGCTATGCAGCTCTCCTGCCTCGGAATTTGTGGGGAGTTTTAAGACTCCTCACACTTTTTCCTAAGGCACGATAAATTTATTGTCGTTATGTAGGAGAGGGAGTGATTTCCAAATATCAAAAATTGTTTGTCAACACCTAAAATTCCTCTTCCCAGTTTTATTTAATTAAATTTTTTCTTGTACCTACAAAGTCCCACATGTTCCAATTACATGTAAAAACTTTGGTCTTTTGCTTGTATTTAATTGTTAATTTATTATTGTTGGATGTTGTTGATTGTTCAGACGAGTCTTATATTGACAAAATAATTAGTTATGAACTATTAGTTAGTTATGCACGGAATGATATTTTAGTGCTGGCTCCTTTCTGGCCAATTGGTAGTGACAGCAACTATTTTCTCCAGTTCGTGTCCGTGATCCCGATGAATCTGCACAGATCGCTTGTACATCCGGAGGAAATTCAAAATCAATATAAGGATCAAGAGTCCTGTAATGAGGCACACGACATTGTAGACTTTAGTTATGTCCTCCTTGTTATCAACAATTTCGACGTGGCTTACCCATGATATATAAATAATGGGTTTCTATCGGGATCCAAATCAGATCACTCGGATAGGTCCTCCGCGTTTTCTGTTTTCGGCGGTAGTGGACATAACGCGGTCGTTTCAGTTTCGACTCCCGATTCTCAGTTATCTTGGACTCTGACTGTCGATCCCAAGGTGCAGGTCCTTTTATACCGGTATTGTTTAGGTACAGCATTTTCCCGTTTTCTGGCTTAATGGCCTACTTCTGGATTCTGCTTAGTTTCGTGTTATTTGCTGCTCTCACCCATTGCCTGCTGTATGTTCTTGTGAATTACTTACTCTGACCAATTCCTTGCTGGTCACTGTATTGGCCAATTTCGGTGTTTCACCACCTGCACTTTACAGTGTCTTCTGTTTCTCGTAATTTTATTTTTTTTTATTCCCAGCCCCGCTTAAGGCCGCTCCCGTTACAGCACCGTCAAATAACGGTTATCACTTCAAATAACGGTTATTTACTTCTGAACACAGGGATTGTAAAAATACCTTTAAGTTATGATACAGATTAATCAAACAAAAATATTAGAAACATATCAGGACTTTATGAAATACGAAAACAAGTTTAATTACGTACCAGATATTGCCTTAGCACTAAAACAACTAAAACATGAAATCAAGGGAATTATTTTTACACAAAGACAAAAACGAGGATTAATTATTATTGTAGGAACTGCTTATAAATACTTATTTGGAACATTAACAGAAGACGATAAAAAAGAGGTAGAAGATAAATTAGAAAATTTACAAGATCAAGTAATTGAAAATAAAGATTTTAATGAAATAGTTACAGTAATAAATAAACAATCCGAAGACATATAAAGACTTGTGAAAGATGAAGAAGAAATAGATGCATTACACATTTTTAGATATTCATTAAACATTTTCCTTGAGTATATTGAAGATTTACAAGTGGGATTACAATTAACAAGAATAGGAATATTCAATCCTAAAATATTGAAACATGAAGAGTTGGATGATATAGACGAAGAAAAACTTTCATCAATCAAAACTTCAGCTTGGATAAGTAGCCAGACTAAAGACACTTTTATTTTAGTTCATATACCAACTTCATTTAAGGAAACCCAAAAATATAGAATTATAAAATACCCAGATAATATAGGCCGACAAATTGACATAAATGATAACTTTGAATATTTTGTAACTGATAAAAACACTGTTTTTTGTTAAGGAAATACATCAAGTTTAGACCAAAAATTTATAATCACTGATCAATGTATCTCTCAAATTCTTACTAATCAACTAGCGAATTGTCAACACACGTTTATATCAGAAAATGAATCTATAAAATATATTGAACCGAACATCATTATAACTTATAATTTAAGCAAAACACAAATTAAACAAGATTGTGAAATATTCAACAAAACGATACAGGGAAACAACATAATACAATTAAGTCAATGCATTTTAGAAATAAGAAACATAAAATTCACTACTTCAAAGATTATAAACGAATATAAAATTATATTATCTACCACGAATGTAACATTATATGAACCAATTCCATTGTTAAAAATTAAGATATCAATTAGTTATCAAGAAAAGCAAGAAACAGTTTACAAGTGGATTTTATTCACAATTTTAATAATTATAGTTTTAACAATCACTACTTACATCATATTTACCTACAGGCGCCTAGCCAACAAAAAAAGAAATTTTTGTTAGATTCAACAAGGATGTTGAATGTTCTAAAGGAGGGACGAGTGACGTATTGCCAAATACTCCAGACATCAAGCCTAACACCCAGCCTGTATATCCCGAGATACCCATTACTTTAATTGTCAAACATAACACCCAACCTGTATATCCCGAGATACCCATTAATTCATTTGTCAAACATAACATTTCAGAGCCTACCATAGGAGTTATTCAAATTAATAAACATTTCCCGTTAGACATAAACATATCCCACGCCTGTTATCAACAGTCCCCTTATTATAAACATTTCACACGCCTTTACCGACGACAGTAGACATAAACAAACCCATTCATCAGCATAAAAGCTTTGACCAATCCAAATTTAATAAACAAAAGATGCAGCCTGACAACCCACCCATCAGGCCACCAATTCGACCAATCGAAATCTTCTGATCGAAGTCCACTTTCGCTGCTAGCGTCGCTGTCACCGATAAAAGCCATAGTTATAAGAATAATGCAATTGTAAAGACAATTCAATTTTGGGAATCTAACTATTAAGACATTACCAATAAAACTCCACTGTATTTTAAAATAAAAATCGTTTTTTTTAATATATCGCAAAGTGAAAAATCTAATTTATATACTTGTCACCTGACCTTTTTCTATTTTTGTTGAAGGCAAATTATTGATAAAAATAGCCCGGATATTTCAGATAATAGAGCGTGAGACTCCTAAATCCCAGGGTATGGGTCGAGGCCACACGTTAGGGCAATAACAACCTAATTACAATCGCTCCTCGTAGGTTTTTTTTGCGAGTGCATTCCATGCTGAATCAGCGACCCTCGAGAGTGTTACGGGAGCGGGGTAAGAAATAAAACAAGAATGAATAACCAGAGACAGAAGACACTGTGAAGTGCAGGTAGCAAAACACCGAAATTTGCCGATACAGTAACTAGCGACGAATTGGTCAGAGTAAGCAATTCATAAGAACTTACAGCAGGCAATAGGTGTACGCAGCAATTAATATGAAACCTAGCAGAATCCAGAAGTGGGCCATTAAGCCAGAAAAAGGGGAAATGCTGTACCTCAGTGGGAACACTTAAATGACCCGGACGCAATACCACCGGTATAAGAGGTCCCCCCCACCTTTGATTCGAGAGTCACAGTCCAAGATAATTGCGAATCAGACAGTCACAGTCCAAGATAATTGCGTTTGGATTCAATTAACTTGTTATTATTAATTTTTAAAACGAACTTTTGAAGAAACAGCCCCACGTTGGGTGCCAGTTAATTGCCTTCCGGAACATGTTAATAAAAAAATTTATTTTTATTTTTTAAATATTATATAGTGATAAACCTTTATTGATAAAAATATTAACACAATTATTTCTAAACACTTTTTGTTACTTTCTATTACCGATCGCGGTCTCGATTAAAATTGGTCTGACTTTTCCAATCCCAAATCAAATCCAACGAACCTCGGCCAGGAGCTTTTCTTTAAGAACTTTAGAACTTTAATTTATGTTTAGATTAAAAGCTTAAGATGAAACTGTGGCATCTAATTCTGAAATTCAATAATGCTGACCGATGCAAATTGTCGGACACTTGAAACGCAAAAGGCGCAATTGATTGAGCTTCGCACGGAAACTGATGTTTTCTTTAATTTTGATCTGTTTAACTTAGCTGGGGAACCAAGATCGGACCTCAAAGTCAAAGACAAAGGCAAATGCAGAGATTGAAATTATTGTTTATAAAAGCCATAAGTGGCCTGGTTTCACGGGTTGTATAACTTGAAGCTATGATGATTTGGAGCTCAATTATTAGATAGTTATTACATTTTTATTATTTCTATTGGAGCTATATGATATAGTCGTTTAGAAACGGACGGACAGACGGACGGACAGACGGACAGACATACGGACAGACAGACGGACGGACAGACAGACGGACGGACGGACAGACAGACGGACGGACAGACGGACGGACAGACGGACATGGCTAGATCGACTCGCTTAGTGATGCTGATTAAGAATATATATACTTTATAGGGTCGGAAATGTCCCCTTCACTGCGTTGCAAACTTCTGACTGCAAATATAATATCCTCTGTAAGGGTATAAAAATTATAACTTTGCTTTTTTTTTATTTTTTTTTATTTTTTTTTTTTAATTCTTCAACATATAGTAATAGTTATATATTTTAGAATGACGGTTTAAATTTTATTAAAATCGGACGACTTTATCATTTAGCTCTCATCAAAACAATAAAAATATATAATTTTTTTTTTTTAAATGTAACTTTTCTATTTTGTAATTTTTCTTTCTTAATTCTTTTTGTCTTAATATTAATTTGACAGTTCAAAAATACTCTTTTAATTTTATTAATAACGGAAAACGATATTATATAGCTGCCACAGGAAGTATCGAATAATTAAGCTGCAAATCATCATAGATTCAATGTTTTTAAACATATACGCAAGTAATTCATAATTTTAATGTTTTCAAGAATATTTAGTTTTTGCAATAGCTGAGAGGGTATATGAACTTAAGCTTGCCGAAGTTTGCTTTCTTTCTTGTTTTTTAATAAAACCTGATCTCCTATTTTTAAATCTAAGTCCAAATTATTTTTGTCGCAAATAATTTTTTGTTTTAGCTTGAGAGATTCTATTGTAGCATTAGTCTAGCTCTCTTAAATGCCTGTTCGAATCTAAATTTTGATTCCTTAGCATAGTCTTCTATATTATAAAGGGGTTTTATGTTATCTTTGCTACTAAAATGTTTTTGTAAATTTGAAGTTTTACCAAAAACTAGCTCATATGGGTAATAGTCATATGCCACAGAGGGTGTTGTGTTGAAACAATATACGAAGTATCGTAGCCATACACCCCAATCAGTTTTTTCAACTGAGATGTATGAACGAATGTACTCATTGAGTGTTCTGTGGCTTCGCTCCACGGTACCTACAGTTTGGTGGTGACGTGCAGTTGATGTTATGTTTTTACATAGATCTTCAATAATTGAATTTTTATATTCCGTTCCCATGTCGGACCGTACTTAAGAATAATATCTTCAAATATAGCTTTCGCTTCTGTGCTTGCACTCTTATTTGATATTGGTATAGCTACTAGATATTTAGTTAAATCGCAGTTGAGTGTTACTGCTTATTCGTTTCCATTATTAGATTTTGGTAGTGACCAATTGAATCCACAATTACCCTATCGAAAGCTCTTTGTGGAGTGTCTGTTATAATTAATGGGGTCTTGGTATGTTTAGTCGTTTTAGACTTTTGGCATTTAGGACATTTCTTTATGTACTCTTTTATGTCTTTAGACATATTTTTCCAGGAATAGTGTCTCTGCCACTTTGAGTTGGCTGATTTTGTTAATACCGGCCTGCTTTTCAAGAAATAATTGACCTAAGTCAATGGTTCCATTAGTATACAAATCGCTTAAATCATATCTCGCTGTAATTTTCTTTCCATGCTTATAAACACATATTGTTCACATGCAAGGTCACTACTTTACGAACTTCATCATTATTAATGACTTCACATGCGCTGGGCTTTGAAGCTTTATCTATAGATTGCTTATGCAATTCTATTTGTTCTTTTTCTGCGCAGGATTTTTGTCTACTTTGGTTTCTGGTAGTGACTTTCAGAACCATATTGCTTAATTGTATGTTTTTTAAGCCAGTGATAGTGATTATTGATAGCGCAGCGGCTACATAGTTGTCTTTACCCCTTAGATACTCTACCGTAAAATTATATTCCTCTAATTCAAGTCTCATTCGTGTTAATTTGGAACTGGGGTTTACCATTAAATATAAGTAGATAAGTACTCTGTGGTCTGTTTTGACGGTGAAGTGTCTACCATAAATATATGGTCTGAGATGTGTTATTGTCAAATGAATAGCTGCCAGTTCTTGTTCTGTTGTGCTCTTGTTGCTTTCACCTTTTTTAAAAGATTTTGATGCATACGCTACAGTTGTTCATTCGAATTTTACATCTTTCTTACATAATCTTGTTATGTGACGGGAATATTCAGCAAAATTTTTTATAAGCCGTCTGTAATAATTGCAAAATGCAATGAATCTTCTAGCGCTGTCCGCATCATATGGATAATTTTAAATGACGTCGTATTTTTTGTCGTCAGGCAAGATTCCTTTATCTGTGCACTTATGTCCTAGATAAGTGACTTCGTGTTGTGTTGCCTACATTTCTCGAAAAGTCAGTTAAATTGTTGAGCATATGTTTTTCGGAACAGCCTATGACTATTAAATCATCCATATAAATGCTTGCGAAGGTTCTAATCCAGAGAAAGCTATATTCATCATTCTCTGAAAAGAATTTGGCGCTATTTTGAAACCGAATGGTAATCGCGTAAAGCGATATGAACCATTGTTTCTTGAAAGGATGTTATATCCCGTGAACTTTTTTCGGGTTCAATTTGGAGAAAACCGGACATTAAGTCAAGGCATGCGAAATATTTTGCTCTACCTAGTTGATCTAAAATATCGTCAATTCTATGGAGTGGAAATTTATCAGGCAAGAGTTTTTTATTAATCTGACGATAGTCAATTACTAATCGCAATATTTTCTTTTCCGAAGTGACTTTTTGGGTACTAATAGAAGTGGGCATAAGGTGATACAGAGGATTCCACTATTTTGTCATTAATGAGTTTTTGAATTTGTTTTTGAGTCTCTTCTTGTTGACTATGAGGATTTATATAATTTTTTATATATACGTGTTCGTCATCATTTAATCTCAGTTGTTGTTTATAAAAATGATTGGTAGTGGTCAATTCAGTTTTTAGTCCGAATACATCGCTATACTGGGTGCATAGTTTTGTTAGTTGTTTCTTGAAAGTCTGTTTGTACATCGTAGTTTGGAAGTGGTTCATGTTGAATATTGTTAATGTAAACTACCTGATTTATATTTGTTGTGTTTAATAGTCTTATGTATGCATTTCGGACAGTTGCTATGGTGTTTGCAATATAAATATCATGCTGGATTTCTTGATTCGGAATTAATACACTGTCTTCTTCTGAATTTATTTCAATTTTTTGGACGACTTGGGATCTTGCTGGTAGAATTAGGGAATTGTTGCCAGAACTGTATGTTATTGGAACATAAATTTGATATTTGAGGTTATTTGGTCTAATTATAAGCCAGTCTTCAGACGGCTTGAAGTCTAGTTGACAGTTGTATCTTTTAATAAAATCGATTTCAATGTGAGTTGATCCTTTCGATTTGATAACTTCTTGACTTATTCCCTGTATGTTTATTATATGATTATTTTGAATGTGTTGAAAAATAACGGAATTTTCGTTCAATATGGATATTTCCGCACCTGTATCTAGTAGAAAAACTAATTCTTTTCTGTTGCTACATTAATGAAAGTGACGATTGTACCTTGACTGAGATTTATGGTGTGAATTTTGATGTTATCTACTGTTGTGTATCTAAAGGTATTTGGGAGTTTCCCAAATATGTTTGGGTTACCCTAACGTTGTTGTTTTGATTATTGTTGTTATTGCCATTGTTGTTTCCCCCGCCGTTGTTACCCCGCGGTTGTTTCCCCCGCGGTTGTTTCCCCCGCGGTTGTTTCCACCGCGGTTGTTGTGTAACCGTTGTTTTGTTTATAGCCGTTGTTTTGGTAATAATTAGCATTGCCCGTCATTTCAGTACTTCATTGTATGTACTTGGTGACGCCTTCGTTCACAGTTGCAAAAATTCCTGCTTCCAATATTGTTTTAATGGCCGCCTTTAATTTTCGCTCACAATTTTTAACCAATTTGGTGATGGCTTCTTTGTGCTGAATTTGTCAGCGTGTTCGGCCGATTGGCCTTCATCAATGTACGAAGCTTCTATTTCTGTTGTAAATTTGTCTGCTGTCTTGCCTTTCTGGCTTCGTTTTGCCATTTTGGTTTTAACTACGTCGGATGTTCCGTCGACTACAGTGTCTTGCAGTTTTTTGATTAACTCCGTTGAACTCCGGGATGGCATTTGATATTTCTTTTATGTTTGCCCTTTGGGCAATGGTTTCATCAGTCATTGTGGTCGGTTTAACTTCTACAATGCTATTGTTATTATCAGAGTCCTGATATGACAATTCAGATTGAATAAGGACTGCAGGAATAGTTTTTTTTTTTTTTTTTTATACATATGCATTTTATTTATTGAATCTTCTCTGAAATGAGACTAACAATAAGTATATAAAATCTTAAATTAAAAAGCTATATCTGACAGTCAAGTTGACTGACGCGGGATGAAAGGGCTCTAATAACTATTGCTGAGCTGGAAGGTCATTTTGTTGCAATCGGGTCCGGTTGGAAACACTGGCTAGGCCCCTGGCGAGCTGGTTTGGATGAGAAGTTAGCTTGGTGTGGTAGGACGCCTTTTGTTTTGAAATTTCATCTTTTACGGGTAGAATGCCAAGATCTCTGTGGATGTTGTCGTTCCGAACATACCAAGGTGCCCCAGTGATAGTTCTCAGGATTTTTGATTGTGCTTGCTGAATAATGTCGATGTTACTGCTGCTCGCGTTTCCCCACAATTGGGAGCCGTAAGTCCAGACTGGCTTAAGCGTTGAATTGTAGACCAGAACCTTGAAGTCCAGGCAGAGGGGAGAGCGAGCGTTTATGAGCCAATGGAGGTTATTGGATTTTAGTTTTAGATGAATTTTCTTAGCTTCGATATGTCTCCGCCATGTAAGTCTTCTGTCAAGGTGGACGCCAAGGAGGTACGTTACATCGTCAGCTTGTGAAAGTGGCGTTTTATTCAGAGTTAGCGGGGACACGTTTGTCTGTTAAGAGTAAACGTTATGTGCTTACACTTTTGCGCATTTATTTTTATACGCCAGTCTGATAACCACCTCTCCACTACCACGAGATGATCAGCTAGTAGTGCTGTTGCCTGAATTGGGCATTTGGACCGACTTAAGATCGCTGTATCGTCTGCGAATGTAGAAGTAGTTAGCCGCTCGTTCGTGGGAATATCTGCAGTGTAGAGGAGAAATAGAGTTGAACCAAGGGCGCTACCTTGTGAAACTCCAGCCTCTATCGTGTAATCGTCGGATATTGTAGTGTTGCATCTCACGGCGAAGACTCTGTTGTAAAGGTACGATTCAAGTATCCTGTGAGTGTTTTTCGGCAGTAACATTCTGATTTTATGCATAAGGCCATCGAGCCAGACTCGGTCGAAAGCCTGCGCAACGTCAAGGAATACCGCACTGCAGTATTCCCGAGACTCGAATGCAGTTCGTATTTCTGTTGTTAATCTATTGACTTGCTCTATTGTTCCATGGCTTTCTCGAAAGCCAAATTTATGTGCCGGAATAACGTTGTGCTCTTTCAGATGTCGGACTATGCGCGTCAGAAGTCATTTTACGAGCAGTTTTGACAGACACGAGAGTAAACTTATCGGTCTGTATGAAGCTGGTATTGTGTGATCTTTTCCTGTCTTTGGGATCATTATGATTACCGACTTTTTCCATTTTTTTGGAAAGTAGCCAAGTCGCGAATCCCGTTAAAGAGTTTACAAATTACCTCAACTGCACAATTTGGGAGTTCAATTAGCATCCTAGGAGTTATTAGATCACCTCCTGGGGCCTTTTTTGTTTTTAATTGCCCGCTGATGACTTTTGCAACTTCGTTTGGTTGAAAAAGAATGGGCGCCGTTTCAGTTCCAATTTGAATTGACGGCGACGGTAGTGTGAATGAATTATTTGCAGGGTTTGGCTAAAAAACATTTCGAAGGTGTAAAGCAAATGTACAAGCTCTGTCTTTGTCGCTTCTGGCCCAGCTGCCTGAAGAGTCTCTTATGGGAGTTACTGTTTCGGCCGGCGGACTTAGATTTGGGTGGGCCCTCCACAAGGGATGCTTGGTGCTGGTGGGTGAAAGTTTCTCAATGTACTGGCGTTGTGCTTTTTCTTCTTCGTGCCTTAGAGCCCTGGTAAGTCTGCGACCAGCTACCTTAAGGCTATGTTTTGAGGATGGCGATCTGCTGGTTTGCCAAGCACTTCTCAAACGTCTTTTCTCCAAAACAAGCTGTTCGATTTCAAGGTTAGTTTTGTGCTGGTGTGTGTGCCGATCCCTCTCTTGCGGTGTAGAGACTTTGGCTGCTGCGACTAGTACAGACTCTAGTGTATCGGCATAGCCGTCAATGTCCTCCTTGATGTTGAGCTGTGGAGTTAGTTCAATGTGGGAACTAACGTACTTTTTGAACTTCAGCCAGTTGGTGCGATGCGGCGTCAGCCTACAAGGGTGCTGGATTAGTTCCAGGTTTTGAGGAAAAGTTATTAGCACTGGTGAGTTCGATGGTAAATCAAAAAGCGATTTTGCAGATATTAGATTGCGAGGAATATTTTTTGTCACAGCAATATCAATTAAATCAGGTAGTTTCCTAGGATCTGTAGGCCAGTATGTAGGACTGCCTGGTGAAACGTAGTCCAGTTTGTTGCATGTTTTGATGAGTGCATTATATAGTTGCCTTCCTTTGGGGGTCACAAGGCGGGATCCTCAGTGTGTGTGCTTGGCGTTGTAATCACCTGCTGCTATAAATCGCTCTCCAAGTTAATTGTAGAAGTCCATGAATTTGTCTTCGGAGACTGTAAAGCGGGGTGGGCAGTAGACAGCGGCAATGGCAAGGTTGCAGTTGCCTAATTGTAATTTTATCGATGTAGCTAGCAGATAATTTTTTGCAAGCCGTTGGTGAAAGTGGTGTTTGATGCGGTCTCTTATTAGGATGCCAGTTCCGCCATGAGCTTTACCATCTGGATGATCGATGCCGTAGAACGTGTATCCCCGTATTTGAAGGTTATATTTGCTGGTAAGATGCGTTTCTGCCAGCAACATAACGTCGATGTTGGCGTTCCATAGAGTTATTCGGAGGCTAGGAATAGTTTATTTGGACTGCTGAGCTCCAAGCATTTGTAACAAGATATTTCGGTTTTGCATTATAGTTTGCATGGTGGTTTTCATGAAGGATATAAATTTCATCATATTTTGTTGCAAAGTTATCATCATAGTTTCAATGTTACTTTGTGGCTGTCCCATGGCCTGCTGTATGTTATCAGTTTTCGGCTCTATGTGAGCTGTGCCTGATCTTAGAGCACTGGCGTGGGAAATGCTGTTGGTGATCAAAAGATGACCTGGCTGCTTTTGCGAATAAAACTTCGGGTGTCGTTTGTGATTTCATGTAAATGTTCTGGCGTGCCGTTGTCGCTTTTTGCATCCGAATTTTCATCTCCTTGAAGACTGGACAGCCTCTGTAGTTTGCTGTGTGGTTTCCTTGGCAGTTTACACACTTTTTAGTGAGAGAGTCTCCCTTGTTGGCAGGGCAGGGTTCGGAGCCGTGACAGTTTCCACAAGCTACACAAACTGACCTGAGGGTGCAGTAAGCCCTGGTGTGACCGTATTCCTGGAAGTTTGTGCATTGCACTGGCCCGTTCCGTTTGTGCGGCTCTTCTACTGCGATCCTACGGTCAAGAAGGTACTGCAACTTGTAGATCGGGTGCACTGCGTTTTTTTTTTCAAAGTTCTGCTGTCTGGCTCCAGCTCGACCTTGAAAAGTGGTTGCGGCTTCTTGTTTTTGTTTATATTGTTTATAACATTTTTGGCGCAAAACCCGTTTTCTTTTAAAGCCTCTATAATTTCAGAGGGGGTCACATCGGGTTCTATTCCCTTGAGGACAACTTGTAAGCCCTTGCAACTTTTCAGCTGGTACGTGTAGTAATTCTTTTTGGCATCGTTTAGGTACTTCGACACTGCTCGGAAATCATCTTCGGTTTTGGTTTGATGTTTGGTTTCGCTTATATTCCCTTTCATAAGCGGAATAACATGAAAGTTATCCTTCCCGACAAGCTCAGCTATTTTGTTGACTAGGACGTTGGAGATCTTCTCCCGAATAAAGATAGGTGGGGACTTAAGTTTCTTTGGGGCTAATTCTTCATACACCGGTTCAGGCTCCGCCAGAATGGAAAATCTATTTTCATTTAATGGCCCGAGATTTTCAGGGCCTTTGTTGGTACGGTTTATTTTGGGCATATTTTCGTCAGATTTTTTTGGGGGGTTTAGCTTGCGCTTGGAAATATTAATATAGCGTGGAAATATTAATATAGCGATCCATGCCTGTCTGCATGGCCGAACCCGCTTGCGGAATTGTAATTTTTTCTACCGTAGCTTTGTTTTTGCCGTTTGACCCGATTTTTGCACTTGGTTGTGTTGTTGCTTTACCTGCTGCAGAAGAAGAGAGTGGAGTCGTTATTGCATTGTTGGCGACTGAGACCCTTGTAGTTGACGTAGTAGTTGCTGTTGTTGTTGCACTAGGTGGCAGAAGCTTGGTTGGAGTTTTGCATTGCTCACTCCATGGTGTTTGAGCGGTGAAAGGCAGGGCGGGAGAGCAAGAACTAGCTCTCTGGTTTTCGGCGGTCAGTTTGTCTTGCTCTCTCTGAATTTTTTCACGGGCTTCGTCTTGTTGTTTTTGGCGTTGAGTGCGCTGATCCACGTTCTTACTCATTTATTGATAGAGCGTAATATTAATTAATTAATTAATTAAAAATTTAGTTTACGATATACGAATTACCATCGCAAATCGCAAAACATCGAGTTTATAAATTTTTTCGAATGTTTTAGACTTAGTGGCTTATTGTTTTTCCGGAGCGTTAAGAACACACGTCTACACGCGACCGAAATTGCTATCTTGCTGATATATTTGGTTCCTTAATATTATTAAGCCAGACAAGGGGTTTATGATCACTAAGTATCTCAAAAGATCTCCCGAACAAGTATGATCTAAAATATTTTGTCGCCCAAACTATGGTTAAAAGTTCTTTCTCTATAGTGGCATAGTTTATTTAGTGCTTATTGAAAGTTCTACTGGCATAACAAACGGGTTTATGATTTTGAGAAAAGACTGCACCGATGGCAATATTACTAGCGTCAGTAGTTAAGGAACAAGTTTTACTAAAATCAAGGTAGATTAAAATCGGATCTGATGTAATAAGTACTTTTAACCTTTAAAATGCTGCTATGAAATCTTTATTTTCTGTGTCTATTGTTGCTCCTTTTTTCAATTTAATGGTCATGGGTGTAACTATGTTAGCGAAGTTTGGAATGAACTTGCGATAGAATCCACATAATCCCAAAAATGATTATATTTGTTTTGGAGTCTTTGGTAGTGGGAAATTTGTGATAGCATTGGTTTTATTTGGATTGGGTTTGATACCATTAGTAGTTACAACATGACCTAGGAATTCTGTTTCTCTTTTCATGAACTCGCATTTATCCAATTGTAGTTTTAAGTTTGCATCCCTAAGTTTTCCAAAAACTTTCTTTAGAGATAAGATGTGTTCTTCCAATGAAGTGGAAAAAATTATTATATCGTCTAAATAAACTAAAAAATCTTTGTATATTAAATCTTCCAAAAGGTTGTTCATACATCTTTGAAAAGTTGCGGGGGCATTCTTAAGGCCGAATGGCATTCGAGTGTATTCGTAATGACCATGTTTCGTAGAAAATGCGGTTTTCGCAATTGATCTGCTGTCCATTTGGATTTGATGAAATCCTTAGCTAAATCTATGGTTGTGAAATACTAGCATTTTCTTAATTTCTCAAGTATCTCGTCTATTCTAGGAATTGGAAATTTATCATTGATAGTGATTTGGTTTAAGTTCCTATAATCTACAACCAATGTAAACTTGCCAGACGCATCTGTCTTTTTTGGAACGACCCAAATAGGTGAACAGTAAGGAGATTTCGACTTACGAATTATTCCCTGCTCTATCATTTCTTGGATTTGCCTATTTACTTCTTTGTCGACGCTCTGAGGGTATTTATATGGCTTACGATAAATTGGTTCTTCATGCTGAGTTTGGATTGTATGTTTAATGGTACTTGTGAAAGTCAACTTCTCACCTTCTCTGTACTGAATGTCACCATATTCGTTCATATTCCTTCTTTAAACTTTCAATCTCCTCGCTATTCAGACGTTCGAGCCTAAATTCATTGTTTTCGCGTAAATCATTATTAGTCGCGAAGTTTACCGATTGATCTTCTGTAGAAGGTAGATAAAGGCACTCCTGTGGGGTCTTATCTTCGTCGTTGTACCGGAATTTATATGTTTTTAGCCCTAGTTTAATTGTTTTGTTTTCATAGTCAATTTTTGATTTAGCAGCTTCTAGGTAATTTCGACCTAACAGGATATCATAATTATCGGAACATTTATGTAAATAAAATTTTTGTTCTGATGGACATGTTACGCTTGGTTTTACTATGATACTTTTATGTATTTTTACTGGACCTCTAATAGTATACATGTTAACACTGTTAAGGAGTAATCATAAGTCGGTACAGATCTTGGGTGATTATTGGATCACCCTAGTGTTTAGTTGTAAAATCAGCATAAACATCTTTAGGGGCTCACTGCCCTGGTTCTTGGCGGTGCATGGTATGGTGAGTTATGTTGCTTTTGCTAGTGTCAGCACTTTGCTGCACGAGCGGTCGGCTTGCCGGCCGGCCGCGCATAGCTTACGTAAAGTCATATATGTTTTCAGTTTTAATTTGGACATTTAATAAAGAGCATTGGCTTGAATGTAAAACTCCGGCAGTGGCCGTCAACACCTACTCTATTAATTGAAGTTGGTTATCGAGCCTTAAGGGCCGTTAGCAACGAAGTCAGTTACTCCCAACGAAGTCTTCGTAAGAAGAGAGAAGACAGCCATTGGCAACCGCCCGGCACATCAATCCACGGTGGCAATTGGATCGCAACTCTTCACCCTCACGGACAGCGGCGAGGTACAGTGCGAGGCTGCAAAACTAAAACATAATTGGCACCCAACTTTAATACCGAATTCGCGACACAAAAATATGTAAGTGGGCTGATCAAAATTAATACAGTAAAACTTCAAATACACATACATTGAAAAATAAATAAAAATCCCTACAAACTATTTACCCAAAATTAAAAAATATACAGTTTGAATAAAGCAATTGTAAAGGTGACTTACAAATAAAGTGAATTAATATCGGCCGTCCCTAAATAAAATTTTCCTTCGGACGCCAAGCACCCAGTTATTAATATAAAATTACAATATACAAAATTAATTTGTCGAATTAAAACATTCGGCCTCCCAATAACGTGTGTTTAGTGTCAACAAATTAGTCGCCTTATGAATTTTCCAGGCCCATATAGGAAAACTAAACACGAACTTGACAGTGACAGTGAAGAAGAATTAATCCGAGATACCCGGAGATATCAACCAGCACGGGCACAACAAGAAAGTAATGCGGAAACCATGAACGCGACACAAATAGAGGCGTTAATTCAGGCCGCATTAACTAGCCAAGAACAGAGGCTCAGAGCCGAATTCGCGGGTCAGATCAACGCCGTTAACCAACAACTTCAGAGCTTGCGTATAGAAGCGCCAGAGGTAGAATCTTACCAGAGGGTAAAGGTAGTACCGGGAGCACCACAGTGCGATATACCATTACATATAGTGAAGTCGATTCCAGATTTTACTGGCATACAAGATGAGTACGTGGCATGGAGGCAATCCGCCACTGATGCCTACGAACTATTCGAGTCTTATGAGGGCAGTTCCGCGCATTACCAAGCGGTTACTATTATTAGAAATAAAATTAAGGTACCAGCGCGCGCACTGCTACTTTCTTATAATACAGTGCTTAATTTTAAAGCCATACTAGCTAGATTAGACTGCTCCTACGCAGATAAAACATATTTGCGCCTATTACGGCAGGGACTTGAGTCGGTCCGTCAGGGCGACCAAACACTTATGCAGTACTACGATGAAGTCGAACAAAAATTGACCCTCGTTACAAACAAAATTGTCATGACACATGACGACGAAAGGGCTTCATTACCCAATACAGAAGTTAGGGCTGACGCCCTACACGTATTCATTTCCGATCTAAAAAAATCACTAAGGGCTGTTGTATTTCCAGGACAGCCAAAAGACCTGCCAGCAGCACTGGCATTAGCTAGAGAGGCAGAGGCCAGTATCGAACGAAGTATGTTCGCGGCCACATATGCCAAAGTATCTGAGCAAAGAAATCAGAATACTTATTTTCACAAGGGCCAGCACCGAGCGCCCGAGAAACAAGGGAAAAATCCTGATGCCGACCGCGGACCAGAAAAAAATCCACATTTCTTTAAAAAGCCGAACAAGTATCAGAACAACGATACATGGCATAAACGGGACAACTGGGTAGATCAGGGTAAGCAAAATCAATCCCTGCAACCTATGGACATTGATCCATCATCTTCTAAAGTCCGACATCCTACGCGTTTCAAACAGGGAAACAATACTCAGTACCAAAATTTGCAGAACCTAAAAAGACTAAACTGGCCAAAGGCGCCAGCGGGTTAACAACGTTGAGCAAACTGCAAGCGCGGGAAAAACTCAAGATTATGAAAGCGCGGCCACAGCCGCACTAAATGCAATTGACGATGACAGTGACTCATTTGACGGTAACGACCTCGTCAATTTTTTAGAGGAAGGTCCCGCATGCCCTTCATTGAGCGAGGTCTGGCGGGGAAAACTATAAGAATCCTAGACACTGGAGCGGCAAAGAGTTATGTAAAGCCTTTTAAGGAGCTGAAGAACATAATGCCTGTCGACTACCCTTTCACTGTGAGATCCATTCATGGCTCCAGTAATATTAAAGAAAAATGCTTTATGCGCATATTCGGCCTAAAGGCTCAATTTTTTTTACTCGATACTATCAACACTTTTGATGCCATAATAGATTTCGACTTGCTTACGCAGGCGGGAGCGGCATTAGATTTATATAACAGTGTAAGCAGGTATGGAAACATATCTGAGAAACTCAAATACCACGAATGCGATAACGTGAACTTCACAAATATCGATGACTTAGTAGTCCCAAATTCAGTGAAAGCAGCATTAACAAAAATTATCCTTCCTCTTACTTTTGCTGTATCCGAGCGAAATACAAATGCCAAAATTAAACGATGGAAGGCATTCATCGAAGAACATAACGCCAAGGTATTCTACAAACCCGGAAAAGAAAATTTTGTGGCCGACGCTTTGTCACAACAAAACATAAACGCTATACAAAAGGAACCCCAATCTGACGTAGCCACTATTCATAGTGAACTTTCCTTAACCTACACGGTCGAATCCACCGATAAACCCCTGAACTGCTACAGGAATCAAATAATTCTGGAGGAAGCAGAGCAGCCTTTACGGCGACACTTCATAGTGTTCGGGACCAAAAACCGACACATAATCCAATTCAATAACAGGCACTCGCTGTTCGAATTGGTCAAAGAGGTAGTAAACGTATACGTTGTTAACGCCATTTACTGTGACCTCTCCGCACTAGCATGCATCCAACATTCCTTGGTGACCGAATTCCCAGCAACCAAGTTTTGGCATTGTAAAAAATTCGTGAATGACATCACGGATGCAAATGAACAAAAAGAAATAATTACCTGCGAACACAACCGCGCTCACAGGGCAGCCCAGGAAAATGTTAAACAACTCTTAAGGATTACTACTTTCCAAATATGTCCAAACTCGCCAACGAAGGGGTTATAAACTGCAAAACATGCACCAAGGGAAGTACAACAGACACCCCAAGAAGCAAGAGCTGGGTATCACACCAACCCCCTCATATGCTGGCGAAATGCTGCATATAGACATATACTCTACGGATAAGAGATTTTTTTTAACCTGCGTAGATAAATTTTCAAAGTTCGCTGTAGTACAGCCATTACTTTCTAGGGCCATATCGATGTGCGCAGCCCCATATTACAACTTATAAATTTTTTCCCAAACATTAAAACAATATATTGTGATAATGAGGCATCTTTCAACTCGGAGACAATAACCTCATTATTAAAAAATCAATATAACATTGACATTGTTAATGCACCCCCTCTACACAGCAGCTCAAATGGGCAAGTGGAGCGATTCCACAGTACCCTAACTGAGATAGCTAGGTGCATGAAAATCGACCAAAAGGTTGATGATACCGTTGAGCTTATTATGAGAGCCACAGTAGAATATAACAAGACAATACATTCAGTGACAAGACTACCACCTAAGCAGGCCTTGCACTCAGCTAATGCCGAACAGAAATTGGCAATAATAAGTAATATTGAAAAGGCGCAACAGGCCAATCTAGATAGATGCAACCCTACCAGGCAAAACAGAATTTTTGAGGTAGGAGAAAAAGCATACCTCAAAAATAACAAGAGGTTAGGAAATAAACTTACCGCACTGTACACAGAAGAGCGTGTACAAGCAGACATGGGAACGTCTGTCCTCATTAGAGGGAGGGTGGTCCACAAGGACAACCTTAGATAAAATACCCCTCAACTCTTCTTACCTTTTTTACCCTATTTTCATATACACTACACCTTAGCATACTTACTCCAGTTTATACACAGTAGATTTAACTTTTCGCTTGTTTACACGATCGCGGGAATTTTATTGATAACGTTAACTGTAGTTAGCGCTAGAGTGAAGGATTATTCGCATGCGCAGTAATTTGTCCGAATTTTCAAGTATAATAGAAGAAACTACTAGGTTGTTCGATTTATTCCCACAGTCTCATATGAAAAAATTGTTAGACGTCAATACCGAACATGTTAGAAGTTTATTGTCTGTTTTAAAAATACACCATAGGATAGCCAGGAGCCTAGACTTCCTAGGCACCGCACTCAAAGTAATTGCGGGCACACCTGATGCGGCCGAGTTCGATATGCTAAAAATGTCCGAGGCACGTTTAATTGAGTAAAAAAACCGGCAGGCTATAATAAATACGCAGATGCAGAATAAAATTAATGAATTAACAGAGGCCGTTAATATTATCAAGTCAAAACAAAATAATATAGTTGACACTTCCCACCTGTACGAAGTACTTTTGGCCAGAAACAGAATACTAATAACTGAGATTCAAAACGTAATGCTTACAGTCACACTTGCAAAAGCCAACATCATAAACCCAGCAATTTTTAATCAAAATGATTTGAAGTCTGTATTTGTTGATCACCCCACAGAAGTCCCCATCATTAGCCTACTAGAGGCGTCTAACAATAGAGTCCTTCAGTCCGATAGTATAATCCATGTGCTAATCGCATACCCTAAGATTAAAACTATTTGTAAAAAAGTCATGATCTTCCCTGTATCACACCAACATACCATCCTGCAATTGAAGGAGAACACAGCGATAGCGACGTCTTAGCAGTCACTGATTGCGTAACAACAACTTACGCGACGTTTTGTAAGCTGGCGACCCATGATACTTGTGCTCAAGGCCTACACGCGGGGAGTACCGCACTTTGCGAGACGCAAGCCAGCCACCTAAGCCCCATCACGTTAATAGATGACGGAGTAATAATAATCAATGAATGCCCAGCTAAAGTCAGCACTGATGACGGCCCTGAAATAGCCACCAACGGCTCACACCTCATTACGTACGAGCGAGTGGCTTTCAGCAATGGCACCAAATACTCGAACCAACGTAAAGCCATAAGAAAAACTCCGGGCATGGCGACATCCCCGTTACTCAATATCATCGGCCACGATCCCACACTAAGCATGCCACTTCTCCAAAGAATTAACAACCAAAACTTGGATGTTATCCAAGGGCTTAGGGAGGAAGTAAAATCGGCTGGAACTATCGACAACTGGTTCGCGTTCGGCTTGGGAGCCAGTCTTCTCATCAGCTGCTCCTTCCTACTCATCATGATGCTGAGGAGGAGACGAAACGCAAGGGAGATCCAACAAGTCGTTGACAAATTCCAGATGACCGAGGACGATCATATTCCTAGGGGGAGAGTTGTTAACACTGTTAAGGAGTAATCATAAGTCGATACAGATCTTGGGTGATTATTGGATCACCCTAGTGTTTAGTTGCAAAATCAGCATAAACATCTTTAGGGGCCGTGCCTGGTTCTTAACGGTGCACGGTATGGTGAGTTATGTTGATTTTGCTAGTGTCAGCACTTTGCTGCACGAGCGGTCGGCTTGCCGGCCGCGCATAGCTTACGTATAGTCATGTATGTTTTCAGTTTTAATTTGGACATTTAATAAAGCGCATTGGCTTGAATGTAAAACTCCGGCAGTGGCCGTCAACACTTACTCTATTAATTGAAGTTGGTTATCGAGCCTTAAGGGCCGTTAGCAACGAAGTTAGTTACTCCCAACGTAGTCTTCGTAAGAAGAGAGAAGACAGCCATTGGCAGCCGCCCGGCACATCCATCTACGGTGGCAATTGGATCGCAACTCTTCACCCTCACGGACAGCGGCGAGGTACAGTGCGAGGCTGCACAACTAAAACATAATTGGCACCCAACTTTAATACCGAATTCGCGACACAAAAATATGTAAGTGGGCTGATCAAAATTAATACAGTAAAACTTCAAATACACATACATTGAAAAATAAATAAAAATCCCTACAAACTATTTACCCAAAATTAAAAAATATACAGTTTGAATAAAGCAATTGTAAAGGTGACTTACAAATAAAGTGATTTAATATCGGCCGTCCCTAAATAAAATTTTCCTTCGGACGCCAAGCACCCAGTTATTAATATAAAATTACAATATACAAAATTAATTTGTCGAATTAAAACATTCGGCCTCCCAATAACGTGTGTTTAGTGTCAACAAATTAGTCGCCTTATGAATTTTCCAGGCCCATATAGGAAAACTAAACACGAACTTGACAGTGACAGTGAAGAAGAATTAATCCGAGATACCCGGAGATATCAACCAGCACGGGCACAACAAGAAAGTAATGCGGAAACCATGAACGCGACACAAATAGAGGCGTTAATTCAGGCCGCATTAACTAGCCAAGAACAGAGGCTCAGAGCCGAATTCGCGGGTCAGATCAACGCCGTTAACCAACAACTTCAGAGCTTGCGTATAGAAGCGCCAGAGGTAGAATCTTACCAGAGGGTAAAGGTAGTACCGGGAGCACCACAGTGCGATATACCATTACATATAGTGAAGTCGATTCCAGATTTTACTGGCATACAAGATGAGTACGTGGCATGGAGGCAATCCGCCACTGATGCCTACGAACTATTCGAGTCTTATGAGGGCAGTTCCGCGCATTACCAAGCGGTTACTATTATTAGAAATAAAATTAAGGTACCAGCGCGCGCACTGCTACTTTCTTATAATACAGTGCTTACTTTTAAAGCCATACTAGCTAGATTAGACTGCTCCTACGCAGATAAAACATATTTGCGCCTATTACGGCAGGGACTTGAGTCGGTCCGTCAGGGCGACCAAACACTTATGCAGTACTACGATGAAGTCGAACAAAAATTGACCCTCGTTACAAACAAAATTGTTATGACACATGACGACGAAAGGGCTTCATTACTCAATACAGAAGTTAGGGCTGACGCCCTACACGTATTCATTTCCGATCTAAAAAAATCACTAAGGGCTGTTGTATTTCCAGCACAGCCAAAAGACCTGCCAGCAGCACTGGCATTTTAAAGCCATACTAGCTAGATTAAACTGCTCCTACGCAGATAAAACATATTTGCGCCTATTACGGCAGGGACTTGAGTCGGTCCGTCAGGGCGACCAAACACTTATGCAGTACTACGATGAAGTCGAACAAAAATTGACCCTCGTTACAAACAAAATTGTCATGACACATGACGACGAAAGGGCTTCATTACCCAATACAGAAGTTAGGGCTGACGCCCTACACGTATTCATTTCCGATCTAAAAAAATCACTAAGGGCTGTTGTATTTCCAGGACAGCCAAAAGACCTGCCAGCAGCACTGGCATTAGCTAGAGAGGCAGAGGCCAGTATCGAACGAAGTATGTTCGCGGCCACATATGCCAAAGTATCTGAGCAAAGAAATCAGAATACTTATTTTCACAAGGGCCAGCACCGAGCGCCCGAGAAACAAGGGAAAAATCCTGATGCCGACCGCGGACCAGAAAAAAATCCACATTTCTTTAAAAAGCCGAACAAGTATCAGAACAACGATACATGGCATAAACGGGACAACTGGGTAGATCAGGGTAAGCAAAATCAATCCCTGCAACCTATGGACATTGATCCATCATCTTCTAAAGTCCGACATCCTACGCGTTTCAAACAGGGAAACAATACTCAGTACCAAAATTTGCAGAACCTAAAAAGACTAAACTGGCCAAAGGTGCCAGCGGGTTAACAACGTTGAGCAAACTGCAAGCGCGGGAAAAACTCAAGATTATGAAAGCGCAGCCACAGCCGCACTAAATGCAATTGACGATGACAGTGACTCATTTGACGGTAACGACCTCGTCAATTGTTTAGAGGAAGGTCCCGCATGCCCTTCATTGAGCGAGGTCTGGCGGGGAAAACTATAAGAATCCTAGACACTGGAGCGGCAAAGAGTTATGTAAAGCCTTTAAAGGAGCTGAAGAACATAATGCCTGCAGACTCCCCTTTCACTGTGAGTTCCATTCATGGCTCCAGTAATATTAAAGAAAAATGCTTTATGCGCATATTCGGCCTAAAGGCTCAATTTTTTTTACTCGATACTATCAACACTTTTGATGCCATAATAGGTTTCGACTTGCTTACGCAGGCGGGAGCGGCATTAGATTTATATAACAGTGTAATCAGGTATGGAAACATATCTGAGAAACTCAAATACCACGAATGCGATAACGTGAACTTCACAAATATCGATGACTTAGTAGTCCCAAATTCAGTGAAAGCAGCATTTAAAAAAATGATCCTTAAGAGGAAACAAGTGTTTTCGCACTTTAACGAGGCGCTACCTTTTAACACCTCGATCATCGCCACAATTCGTACAGAAACTAGCGAGCAGCAGATTTCGTTAACACAGAAATCAAACAGCTGTTAAAGGATGGCATTATCCGGCCTTCTAGGTCGCCATTTAACAGCCCAACATGGGTTGTAAACAAAAAGGAACTTGATGCAGATGGTAACAAGAAAAAACGGCTGGTGATCGATTTCAGGAAACTGAATGAACGAACCATCGCCGACCGTTACCCTATGCCAAGTATTCCTATGATTTTAGCGAACCTAGGAAAGGCAAAATTTTTTACTACCCTAGACTTAAAATCGGGGTACCACCAGATTTATCTGGCAGAAAAAGACCGTGAAAAAACTGCTTTCTCCATAAACGGAGGAAAGTATGAATTTCGCCGTCTACCCTTTGGACTGAAAAATGCGGGAAGCATCTTTCAAAGGGCGATCGACGACGTTCTACGTGAACTGATCGGGAAAATTTGTTACGTTTATGTAGACGATGTGATAATTTTCTCCGAAAACGCTGCTGACCACGTTATACACATTGACACAGTCCCTAAATGCCTGTGCGAAGCCAACATGAGAGTGGCACCGGAAAAAACCAAATTCTTCAAAGAAAGTGTAGAATTTTTAGTTTTCGTTGTTACATCAAACGGAGCCAAAACGGACTCGGAAAAGGTAAAAACCATTCAGGAGTACACCGAACCAAAAAATTTATTCAGCCTCAGGTCTTTTTTAGGGTTGGCCAGCTACTACAGAAGTTTTGTCAAGGACTTTGATACCATAGCCAGACCACTTACCTCCATACTTAAGGGAGAGAATGGCACGGTTAATAAACACATGTCAAAAAAGGTGGCTATCGAATTCGATGAGTTCCAACGCAGAACGTTCGAGCGCCTGCGAGACATTTTGTCGTCAGAAGATGTGATATTAACATATCCAGATTTCAAACTTCCTTTTGATTTGACCACCGATGACGCAGCAAGCGGTATCGGCGCGGTACTGTCCCAAAAAGGCAGGCCAATCACAATGATATCTCGTACGTTGAAAGACTGTGAACTCAATTACGCAACCAACGAAAGAGAATTATTGGCAATTGTTTGGGCTATAGAAAAACTACAAAACTAGCTATACGGCACAAAAGAGATCAGGATTTTTACGGATCATCAACCTCTTACTTTTGCTGTATCCGAGCGAAATATAAATGCTAAAATTAAAAAATGGAAGGCATTCATCGAAGAACATAACGCCAAGGTATTCTACAAACCCGGAAAAGAAAATTTTGTGGCCGACGCTTTGTCACGACAAAACATAAACGCTATACAAATCGAACCCCAATCTGACGTAGCCACTATTCATAGTGAACTTTCCTTAACCTACACGGTCGAATCCACCGATAAACCCCTGAACTGCTACAGGAATCAAATAATTCTGGAGGAAGCAGAGCAGCCTTTACGGCGACACTTCATAGTGTTCGAGACCAAAAACCGACACATAATCCAATTCAATAACAGGGACTCGCTGTTCGAATTGGTCAAAGAGGTAGTAAACGTATACGTTGTTAACGCCATTTACTGTGACCTCTCCGCACTAGCATGCATCCAACATTCCTTGGTGACCGAATTCCCAGCAACCAAGTTTTGGCATTGTAAAAAATTCGTGAATGACATCACGGATGCAAATGAACAAAAAGAAATAATTATCTGCGAACACAACCGCGCTCACAGGGCAGCCCAGGAAAATGTTAAACAACTCTTAAGGATTACTACTTTCCAAATATGTCCAAACTCGCCAACGAAGTGGTTATAAACTGCGAAACATGCACCAAGGGGAAGTACAACAGACACCCCAAGAAGCAAGAGCTGGGTATCACACCAACCCCCTCATATGCTGGCGAAATGCTGCATATAGACATATACTTGCAGTTTCTTTTGAGTGAAATTTTAATTACTCTTGGATTCAAGTATCTTGACTCTTGGATACAAGTGCGCTCTTAGATTTTACGACTTTGAAATGTCTTTGGATTGAAATAGGAGATTATGTGTTTTGAAATAGGAGTTTATGTGTCTGCCAGCCGAACTTTGATTATCTTTGAACGTGTGAACGTGACAATTGGGGTGAGTTGTTTAATCTACAGTTTTGGGTGATAACACATTTGGGGATTTTCTGTTGGCCTTCGATTTCGGGCTCTGGTTACAAGGGTGCATAATTCTAGGGTAGTATAAGGTATATTGTGGATATTGTTACGGGAGCGGGGTAAGAAATAAAACCAGAAAGAAATAGATACCGTAACCAGAGACAGAAGACACTGTGAACTGCAGGTGGCGAAACACCGAAGTTGGTCAATACAGTAACCAGCAACGAATTGGTCAGAGTAAGCAATTCATACGAACATACAACCGACAATAGGTGTATGCAGCAATTAATATGAAACCTAGCAGAACCCAGAAGTGGGACAGTAAGCCCGAAAAAGGGGAAATTCTGTACCTAAGTGGGAACACTTAGATGACCCGGAAGCAAAACCACCGGTATAAAAGAGCCCCACCTCAGGTTCAAATGCGGAGTAAAAAAGATCATTGCGAATCGAGCAGTTGGAGTCCAAGATAAGTGCGAATCAGACAAGAAACGACCGCGGAACCGCGTTAGGTCCACTACTGGCAAAAACAGTAATCGCGGAGGACCTATCCGAGTGATCGAATTTAGAACCCGATAGAAATATAACTTATATATCATGGGATCTACAACCTCGAAAGCATCCGACAACACGGCAAACGTGGTGAACAACGTTGAAATTGTAGACCACAAGGAGGACATAACCAAAGTCTACAATGTTTTGTGCCTCATTACTGGACTCTTGATCTTTATGTTGATTCTGAGCTTCCTCCGGATATACAAGCGATCTGTACAGAGACGTCGGGACCACGGACACGAGCTGGAGAAAATCGTGGCTGTCGCCGCCAATTGGCCAGAAAGGAGCCAGCACTAACATATCATCCCGTGCAAAAATGACAATTACTTTATTATTACTATTTCAATTTCGGCAAAACAATCAATGCAAGCAAAAGACCAAAGTCTCTATTTGTAATTGGAACCACCAGAAGAAGCCGCAGCTAGAAGTGCTACCGTCAACCGTCGCGAGTGCCGTTTTCACTCTTCTCTTCCTCGCAATTCGTATCGCAATTAAGCGAATAACTTCTTTTTTTCTTCTGTTTGAGAAATAAGACCAACATCGCGCAATTGCCCAATAAATGACAATTAACATGATTTTTTTAAATATAATAATCCAACACTTTAGTAATAATGTTAAGTGAATTTGCACTAATATAAATACATTTATGCATATGTGTATAATTAATTTCCCAAACCCAGAATACCACATTGAGAGCTCTCGTCGATGGAAATAAAAAGGGGTAAGTGAGTTGCGTTCGACTTACTGTCAAGCAAAAGTATATATATATATATATATTTACATATATGCGTATATATCTAGATCTATGTGCAACTTAAACATTTAGATATATATCGAATCCTCATACATTAAATTTAAAGTCATGTAAGATCCCTATTATTATTTTTATAAATTAACTCAAAATATTATTCTTTAAAAATTTATTCATTCTCAACAGATTATATATTATATACACCGCGTAGAATATTTCTCAATTTAATTAATTTGGCACCCTAATTTACTCTTTTATTTGTCAATTAAATGCGCACCTTTTTAAATGAAAAATCTGTTCAATAAATTATAATATGAAACAGAACTCAATAATGGCTTGGTAAACGTTTATAAAAGGGGGAGCTGGCGCAAATGGGAAAACTCGGGTCAAGAACAATAACGTAACTTTCGACTGACGACATTGACAAAAGGGGATCGCATTGCAGTGGCCGGCGGCGATCCATCGGAATACGGGAGGTATGAGAGGGCAGGGTAAAAGCGCTCGAACTAGCTACTTGAGAATCTTGTGGGCAGCGACGACAAATGACAAAACGAACTGGACGATCTCTATCATTTTCCTAAGGCACGATAAATTTATTCTCGTTATGTAGGGGAGGGAGTGGTTTCTAAAGAACCCACTCCGTCCGGCGAACTGAGCCGGCACCCAGCGTGCCTACCCGGGACGCAACTCCCTCGGCCCAAGTCCTTAGCACTGGGCACTAATACACCGACGTAACAGAATTGGCGCCCAACGCAGGATTCTTAAAATCTAAAAATTTTTTTTTGGTTTACGTATTAAAGGTTCTGATTTCAAAATCGGAATACCGGATGTAGGGCATATCTGAAAAATTACATTCCAGACATAATTTTTAATTTTTCTGAACAAAGATCAAAAGTAGTTTGTGTTTACACCTAAAATTCCTCTTCGCATGTTTATTTATTTAAGTTTTTTCTTGCACTTATAAAGTCCCCAACTTCAGCGACATTCAAAATTGAGAAGGCCGCTCAATTGGATCTTTGTCTCAGAATAGCCGTGCGACTTTATGACTCTTTTCAATATCTAGTAAAATCATTTGGCTTTTTCGTTTGTCTACCTGTTTCCGACAACTGGGAAGGAGGGGGTTTCGGACAGTTCCTTCTACGGAGAATCAGCACTCCGGTGGAGACTGTAGTCCTGGGAAGAGGTCAGAAGGACATGAATGGAACTGGTGTCGCCGGTGGAGTTCAGTTGAATCCTTTCATAGAATTCACTTATTTTGGGACCTCTTAATAACTTCTTGGGGCTTCATTTCGAACGGTTTCTTGACCCTTTCTTCCAATACCAGCGAACGCGATTTTAAAAATTTCTGTTTTTTTAAATAATATGATTGTCAAATTAAACAACTCTTGTATGCAATAAGAATCAAGAAATATAAAAAGTGAACAAACACACACATATATTTGTCCAGGCTTTTTGAGCCGCATCTTGGCTCAACTGTCTTTATCGTCGTAATTCACATTGGTAATTTGAAGATATACCTCAATTATTTTTAACTTTTATATTTTTCTGATTTAACAAGAAAAATGTGGCAGGCGTGTGTCACTATTAAGGTTGATTGGTATTTAATTACTTCGGCACTCTCCAAAACCTTGAAATAAGAAGATAGGTCAGTAAATGGCAGGGAAGAGGAAGAAGGTAACGTTAACAATACCAAGGCAATGCAAGTTAGGCCTGGAAAGAAAGGAAAACGGTAACAGCTAGCGATCAACAGGCACAAGAAAAACAAAAGTCGGTCAGCTTTGGCAGCAAGCTAGATAATTTAGGAAGGCTGGCAGATTACCACAGTTCCACCATGGAGGAGTCGTCAGGAGCTGCAGGGGGTGAATACTACTGCTTAGGACCGCCACAAGGAAGGTCCATCGTGTTACCTAGTACAGGAGCACGGTCGCGGCATTCGGAGTCAGAAAGCAGGCTGGAGCGAATGATATCTGCGCTGATCATGCAAGGTTAAGGGCTACGGTCACAACCCAGATCACAGAATTAAATACCCAAATAATTAATCTACTAACAAGAATAGCAGAAATAAGTGAATCACAATCAGGTAATTCACAAACAACTTGAGATACGCCTGCACAAAACAGCACTACTCCACCGGCACCTTCCAGCTGCAATGAGAGTCAACTTAATACCGAAACAGGAGTTCCGGGGTCAGCACCGCCGCCGGGACTTAATTCTCTGGAGCAGCATAATCTGAATGACTTTGGCAAGCGGAACAGCGAGAGTGTATGGGAAATATCATGCCCTGAGCACCGACCAACAGAGAACCGTAACATTTGATTGGACAAGTGGAATCATAAATTTGATGGGACCAGCAGAGATGTCAATAGAAAGTTTTCTCTTCCAAATAGATCGCATGAAAGCACTGTATGGGTATACCGATGAACAGGTATTCCGAGAATTTTACTGTCTATTCTCTGGATTTGCCAGCAAGTGGTATTGGCAAATGCTCGCAGACAAAGCAGACAAACATTTTTTTGCGAATCACTCTTAAACCCGAGTAATGACCAGAGCCTTTTCGACTTCTAAGAACGACCATGTCACCATAAAAGAATTAATGGAACGACCACAGGGATATAACGAAAGCTTGGAGGATTATATTTCTGCAATGCACAATTTGCAGTATAAACTAAGAAATAAGATTCCAAATTCCATACGTGTCGAAAAATGGTTAAAGAATAAGAAGTAACGAGATCATAAATGAATCGGAAGAAGAATATGAGGCCAAGTAGAGGCTTTTCAGAACAACCGACCAGCAAAGGGTGCTGGAATGGTGAAGCCGGCAAGGGGAAATCCATTCCGCCAAAACTTGGACAAGAAAACCTTCCCGGAGTCAATGGGAACAGAACCCGGAGGAGAATGAACGTCCCCGTTTCAAACAAACCTTTGCTAAACGTGCAATAAGCCGACTCGTATCACTTCACTCACTCTTCTTTTTTACGGAATGGTCTGATCGGAGAGTCGGGGACGACCGGTCTGAAAAACGACACCCCGAGACAATTAAAGAGGCGACTCATAAGACATGGTAGCTTTAATACAAAACACGAGGAGGAAGACGAAAGGGGTAAACGGAAGAACAAGAAACTTCGACACCTACACCAGTCCCTGGACACTGCATGGGAGCTTAAAAGGAAATAAGTTGCGTCTATCATCAGCCTGAAAAATGACAGCCGTCTTTTTGCCAAGACGAAAGTAGTCGGCGAAGAGATAATAGCCTTATTGGATACAGGGGCAAATGCCAACAGCATTGAGGCAGCATAAGGCGTAGAAGTTAACCAGACAGAATATACAAACCGCCAGTGTTTTAATAGTTTTTAATAGTGCCCGCTCTACAGCAACACTTTTATTTTGCAATATAATTCTGGGAGGAATTTAAGTTGCCTTAACCGGGAAACGCCTATTAGAGATTGCGGAAATGGATACGGTAGCGCCAGAAGACAAGAGTCCCGCACGCCGCGAAACTGCATGCCCCACACACAAACTTACCGAACAACAGGAAGGCACCCTAAAAAAGGTAGTCAATTCCTTTCCATCCTGTACAGATATGGGCTTAGAGAAAACCGAGTTAAAAGACCAAGTCATAGACGTTACATAGGATAATTTACTTATCAAGCAGAGGTATTATCCCATCTCACCAGCAAAACAGAAACTTGTATTTGCCGGACTCGACAGAATGATTTTATCAGGGGTAGGGGTAATAGAGGAAAGTAGTTGGAGTTCCCCTGTGACCTTACCACACATAGGGGTCTAGGGGATTTCTGCCCGTAGATTTTGGTGGTAGTAAATGACGACTTGCTGGTTTAATTTATCTTCCACTTTTATTTCGTATCACTATTACAATGTTTAACTTCACTTTTAGCCTTCGTAATTAGAACTAACTAACTCTACTTAAATCTACTGCTAGGAGACCGGAGGTGGAGACTGTTAACAGACCGAAAGCGAGATGAGAATTCATCTGGACATAACTGCTCTCGACTATTAACGAATAACATCGACAGTGGTCCCTCCTTGGCGCGGACATCCTCCCCCCTTTGCGACGACAAATTTAGCAACCAATCTTCAACACGTCTGGCGCCTTAAGATAGTCTACGTGATCCCGAGACAATCCAGAAGAACACAGTGCTTTGTGCGACAGGTAGCCCCTCATCCAGATTTAGGAACCCGGTTGGATGACATCACGATAAATGTCAGAGCCCAACACCAGGGATATAGTCGCCGGGCGATGAAACTGTTCATCAGCAAGATGGATATCGGTAAACCTAGCGCGTACATCGTCGGCTAGGGCACGGATTGGAGTGCGAGTGGAGAAATTGGGGCTGACCTTAAGCACCACGTCGATTTTGAAGGTGCCTGTCCGTGACAGTGGAGAACTCTTCAAACGTGTATTTCCGACTTGTCGTCGACTTGTAAAAAAGTGTTTTGAAGTTTTTCACTCCAGCCTCCCACAATCCTCCCATATGTGGAGCTGCTGGTGGAATGAAACGCCACAAAAGTCCCTGATGGCTATAGGCATCACCCACAGACTCCTTGATCGCTTGCATAAAATCACGAGAAGGTAGAGTCGCTGCCCCCACAAAGGTTTTGCACTTATCCGAATGAACCCGCTGAGGACAATCTCTTCTCGCTGCGAATCGGGCAAATGCCGCGAGGAACTTCTCGGTTGTGAGGTAGGATCACCTTTGTGGGGAAACACACAAACACGCAAACATATCCCTTGGTAATGAGGAATGCTCTGCCTGTATAGTTTTTGATTTCAAATGGGCCTGTATAATCAATGCCAGTATATGTAAATGACCTGGAAAAGGAAACTCGATCGGTCGAAAGATCGCCCATTGATTGCGTATGTAATCTATTTTTGTAAATAGTGCACACCTTACAGGAGTATAGCACAGCTTTTACCAGATTCTTGATTTTAGGAATCCAATACTTCGATCGAATGAGGCGTACCACTAGTTGGTTGACGAGCAGACGAGAAAGCCTACAGTTGTATTGCAGTATGATATAATAGGATGGCGCTCGTCATACTGAAGGGCTGTTGAGGCAGTAATGCCACCACATGCTGGTCTAGGAATGGAAACAGGTTCGCTATCGGGCTGGACACTGGAATTGCATGCTTATCGTTTAGGAATTTGAGCTCTTGGGTATATTTCTCACGCTGAGCATAAAGAATAAGGGATATTTCAGCTTCTCGCACCTCCGCCTTTGTTGGCTATTCAGCTGGACCCCTCGACATCTTGCGGCAGCGTTGAATGAACGTACGCACGGACCCGCAGAGACTTGTCCAACTTGGAGAATCGTTCCAGAAAATCCGCGGATAGGGCCTTTGCTTTTCACACCGTTGAAAACCCCCCCCACCATTGGATACTTCACAGCGAAACGCCTCGGCTGGCTAGGTCCGCGGAATTGTGCTCAGATCGCACATGCGCCCCATGCTCAGCGATCGAGTAATCTTGGTCACTCGGTTGGCTACAACCCAGTGGCATGCCGGTTTGTTCAACCATGCGAGGACGATGGTGGATTCAGTCCAGCAGAAAATGTCGGAATTGGCATATTCAGAAGGATACCTGGGATCATTTCTGACAACAACAATGCCCCACACAGCTCGAGCCGAGGAAGGGACAACGTTTTAACAGGTGCGACTCGGGTTTTGGCGGTAAGTCATAATATTGTGTCCTACTTCAACCCGCAAGTATATTGCGGACCCATATGCCTTCTGCGACGCATCACAAAACCCATAATACTCTACCTTCACCTCTGGCTGGAAACCAACCCAATCTGGTTAAGCTCGGAATAGCTGCGCAAAAACTCTTGCCATCTTTGATTCATTTCGGTGGGGATATTTTCATCCCAGCCCAACTATTGCAACCAAATTTCTTGGATAAAGATTTTTCAGCGGTCAATAAACGGGGACAGCAATCCCGCGGGTGAAAAAGTTTCGCGATTTGGAAAAGAACCTCTCTCTTCGTATACGTAGATTCAATCGAAACTAGCGGTGGAACAAAATAGAACTCGTCCGAGGTCGCTTTCCACCGAACACCAAGTGTTTTGGCAGTGCCTTTGGAATTGATAGTGATAGTAGGTGCTCGTTAGGGATATCTATTCTGATGCTATGCTATTCTGATTAGCTGTCCACTTTCTCAACGGGAACCCGACGAGGTTAAAAGCGTGGCAAAGCTCGCTGACAGCAAGTCGAGCCTTTTGTATGCAATTGGCCCCTGCCAGAACGTCGTCTACGTACATAAAATGCCGAATAATATTGGTTGCTGTAGGGAAATCCGTTTCTACGTCGTCTGCCAATTGTTGGAGTACACGAAGTGCCAGAAACGGTGCACAGTAGACACCAAAGGTGACGGTTTTTAGCTCGAAATCCCTTACTTCTCCTTCTTTATTCCGGAATAAAATTCTGTGGAACGGCGTATGCTTGGAATCGACCCAGATTTGACGATACATTTTTGTAATGTCTGTACTGAACACGTACTGGAAATAACGCCACTTCAAGATCTGAATGGTTAAATCAGATTGTAGGACTGGACCAGCAAGAAGAATATCGTTCAAGCTTGTCCCATTTGCTGAAGGGCTAGAAGCATTGAATACCACGCGAAGTTTGGTGGTGTTGCTTTTGGGTTTGATCACAGCGTGGTGTGAAAGATAATAGTTTGGAGTATCATTAGACGGGGAACTTCTCTCATGTGACCCAGATCCAAATACTCTTAAATGACTGAGTCATATTGCTCTTTTAGTGGAAAGTCTCTATGCAAACGGTTTTCGTTCCTAAGAAACTGAGCTAGGGCAATAAATCGCGAGTGCACCAATTTGGTAAAGCTACCACGTATCTCCCGCTTGCGTCCCTAGTGGTGGTTTGGAGAAAATTGCTCTCGCAATAGGAATCGGATTCCTTTACCCTCTTTGTTGGTATATTCTCCACCGCCCAAAACTTAGTGAGACACAGACATCTAGAGAAAACGCTGACATAAGCGCAATGGATGACTCTCTTTTGAGCACAGATCGCATTGATTATTTGGTTTAGTGACCACCTTGGCTGTTGGAATTGAGTTTCCTGGGAACGGGTTGATTGCTGTGGCGCCTCTAGCGTTCGGTATCGTTCACTAAGAAACGTGTATATTTCAATCCCAGGTTGGCATGTCGGACTTGAATGAAAGAGAGGGCCAGTTTTGGCAATCTACTGGCGCTCAGGAATACCAGGAGACAGTCCCAGTTCTCTGTGGAAATGTTGGAATGAGCCAGCGCTATCAAACACTTTTGGATTGTGCTCTGTAGGCCACCGACCAACAGAGAACCGTAACATTTGATTGGACAAGTGGAATCATAAATTTGATGGGACCAGCAGAGATGTCAATAGAAAGTTTTCTCTTCCAAATAGATCGCATGAAAGCACTGTATGGGTATACCGATGAACAGGTATTCCGAGAATTTTACTGTCTATTCTCTGGATTCGCCAGCAAGTGGTATTGGCAAATGCTCGCAGACAAAGCAGACAAACATTTTTTTGCGAATCACTCTTAAACCCGAGTAATGACCAGAGCCTTTTCGACTTCTAAGAACGACTATGTCACCATAAAAGAGTTAATGGAACGACCACAGGGATATAACGAAAGCTTGGAGGATTATATTTCTGCAACGCACAATTTGCAGTATAAACTAAGAAATAAGATTCCAGATTCCATACGTGTCGAAAAATGGTTAAAGAACAAGAAGTAACGAGATCATAAATGAATCGGAAGAAGAATATGAGGCCAAGTAGAGGCTTTTCAGAACAACCGACCAGCAAAGGGTGCTGGAATGGTGAAGCCGGCAAGGGGAAATCCATTCCGCCAAAACTTGGACAAGAAAACCTTCCCGGAGTCAATGGGAACAGAACCCGGAGGAGAATGAACGTCCCCGTTTCAAACAAACCTTTGCTAAACGTGCAATAAGCCGACTCGTATCACTTCACTCACTCTTCTTTTTTACGGAATGAGCTGGTCGGAGAGTCGGGGACGACCGGTCTGAAAAACGACACCCCGAGACAATTAAAGAGGCGACCGCAAGTCCCGCACAGATATCGTCTCATAAGACATGGTAGCTTTAATACAAAACACGAGGAGGAAGACGAAAGGGGTAACCGGAAGAACAAGAAACTTCGACACCTACACCAGTCCCTGGACACTGCACGGGAGCTTAAAAGGAAATAAGTTGCGTCTATCATCAGCCTGAAAAATGACAGCCGTCTTTTTGCCAAGACGAAAGTAGTCGGCGAAGAGATAATAGCCTTATTGGATACAGGGGCAAGTGCCAACAGCATTGAGGCAGCATAAGGCGTAGAAGTTAACCAGACAGAATATACAAACCGCCAGTGTTTTAATAGTTTTTAATAGTGCCCGCTCTACAGCAACACTTTTATTTTGCAATATAATTCTGGGAGGAATTTAAGTTGCCTTAACCGGGAAACGCCTATTAGAGATTGCGGAATTGGAGACGGTAGCACCAGAAGACAAGAGTCCCGCACGCCACGAAACTGCATGCCCCACACACAAACTTACCGAACAACAGGAAGGCACCCTAAAAAAGGTAGTCAATTCCTTTCCATCCTGTACAGATATGGGCTTAGAGAAAACCGAGTTAAAAGACCATGTCATAGACGTTACATAGGATAATTTACTTATCAAGCAGAGGTATTATCCCATCTCACCAGCAAAACAGAAACTGGTATTTGCCGGACTCGACAGAATGATTTTATCAGGGGTAGGGGTAATAGAGGAAAGTAGTTGGAGTTCCCCTGTGACCTTACCACACATAGGGGTCTAGGGGATTTCTGCCCGTAGATTTTGGTGGTAGTAAATGACGACTCGCTGGTTTAATTTATCTTCCACTTTTATTTCGTATCACTATTACAATGTTTAACTTCACTTTTAGCATTCGTAATTAGAACTAACTAATTCTACTTAAATCTACTGCTAGGAGACCGGAGGTGGAGACTGTTAACAGACCGAAAGCGAGATGAGAATTCATCTGGACATAACTGCTCTCGACTATTAACGAATAACATCGACAGTGGTCCCTCCTTGGCGCGGACATCCTCCCCCCTTTGCGACGACAAATTTAGCAACCAATCTTCAACACGTCTGGCGCCTTAAGATAGTCTACGTGATCCCGAGACAAACCAGAAGAACACAGTGCTTTGTGCGACAGGTAGCCCCTCATCCAGATTTAGGAACCCGGTTGGATGACATCACGATAAATGTCAGAGCCCAACACCAGGGATATAGTCGCCGGGCGATGAAACTGTTCATCAGCAAGATGGATATCGGTAAACCTAGCGCGTACATCGTCGGCTAGGGCACGGATTGGAGTGCGAGTGGAGAAATTGGGGCTGACCTTAAGCACGACGTCGATTTTGAAGGTGCCTGTCCGTGACCTTATGGGCCTTTAAATGCTGCCAGCGATTTATAATCGACCTAGATTTGCCCTAAATTTCGGGCTCAGCTGTGGAAAGCAACGCAGCAAAAGCAAATTAGAAGGATTTTCGGACATGGGAGACAGTGGCCTGGAATTAAGGCACGCTTCAACTTTTGCAAGAAGAGTGGAGAACTCTTCAAACGTCTATTTCCGACTTGACGTCGACTTGTAAAAAAGTGTTTTGAAGTTTTTCACTCCAGCCTCCCACAATCCTCCCATATGTGGAGCTGCTGGTGGAATGAAACGCCACAAAAGTCCCTGATGGCTATAGGCATCACCCACAGACTCCTTGATCGCTTGCATAAAATCACGAGAAGGTAGAGTCGCTGCCCCCACAAAGGTTTTGCACTTATCCGAATGAACCCGCTGAGGACAATCTCTTCTCGCTGCGAATCGGGCAAATGCCGCGAGGAACTTCTCGGTTGTGAGGTCGGATCACCTTTGTGGGGAAACACACAAACACGCAAACATATCCCTTGGTAATGAGGAATGCTCTGCCTGTATAGTTTTTGATTTCAAATGGGCCTGTATAATCAATGCCAGTATATGTAAATGACCTGGAAAAGGAAACTCGATCGGTCGAAAGATCGCCCATTAATTGCGTATGTAATCTATTTTTGTAAATAGTGCACACCTTACAGAAGTTTAGCACAGCTTTTACCAGATTTTAGGAATCCAATACTTCGATCGAATGAGGCGTACCACTAGTTGGTTGACGAGCAGACGAGAAAGCCTACAGTTGTATTGCAGTATGATATAATAGGATGGCGCTCGTCATACTGAAGGGCTGTTCAGGCAGTAATGCGACCACATGCCACCACATGCTGGTCTAGGAATGGAAACAGGTTCGCTTTCGGGCTGGACACTGGAATTGCATGCTTATCGTTTAGGAATTTGAGCTCTTGGGTATATTTCTCACGCTGAGCATAAAGAATAAGGGATCTTTCAGCTTCTCGCACCTCCGCCTTTGTTGGCTAGTCAGCTGGACCCCTCGGCATCTTGCGGCAGCGTTGAATGAACGTACGCACGGACCCGCAGAGACTTGTCCAACTTGGAGAATCGTTCCAGAAAATCCGCGGATAGGGCGAAATTGACCTTCACAGGACGCTTCTTTTAGTCTGTAACTGGAGTCGCAAGCCCCTGTGTTGGCTACTTGCCTTTGGTTGCAACAACCAGTCCGGTCCTTCCCACCAGAGTTGGCTATGAAGCAACTTACGCAGCGAAACACCTCGGCTGGCTAGGTCCGCGGAATTGTGCTCAGATCGCACATGCGCCCCATGCTCAGCGATCGACTCCTGAGTAATCTTGGTCACTCGGTTGGCTACAACCCAGTGGCATGCCGGTTTGTTCAACCATGCGAGGACGATGGTGGATTCAGTCCAGCAGAAAATGTCGGAATTGGCATATTCGGAAGGATACCTGGGATCATTTCTGACAACAACAATGCCCCACACAGCTCGAGCCGAGGAAGGGACAACGTTTTAACAGGTGCGACTCGGGTTTTGGCGGTAAGTCATAATATTGTGTCCTACTTCAACCCGCAAGTATATTGCGGACCCATATGCCTTCTGCGACGCATCACAAAACCCATAATGCGCTACCTTCACCTCTGGCTGGAAACCAACCCAATCTGGTTAAGCTCGGAATAGCTGCGCAAAAACTCTTGCCATCTTTGATTCATTTCGGTGGGGATATTTTCATCCCAGCCCAACTATTGCAACCAAATTTCTTGGATAAAGATTTTTCAGCGGTCAATAAACGGGGACAGCAATCCCGCGGGTGAAAAAGTTTCGCGATTTGGAAAAGAACCTCTCTCTTCGTATACGTAGATTCAATCGAAACTAGCGGTGGAACAAAATAGAACTCGTCCGAGGTCGCTTTCCACCGAACACCAAGTGTTTTGGCAGTGCCTTTGGAATTGATAGTGATAGTAGGTGCTCGTTAGGGATATCTATTCTGATGCTATGCTATTCTGATTAGCTGTCCACTTTCTCAACGGGAACCCGACGCGGTTAAAAGCGTGGCAAAGCTCGCTGATAGCAAGTCGAGCCTCTTGTATGCAATTGGCCCCTGCCAGAACGTCGTCTACGTACATAAAATGCCGAATAATATTGGTTGCTGTAGGGAAATCCGTTTCTACGTCGTCTGCCAATTGTTGGAGTACGCAAAGTGCCAGAAACGGTGCACAGTAGACTCCAAAGGTGACAGTTTTTAGCTCGAAATCCCTTACTTCTCCTTCTTTATTCCGGAATAAAATTCTGTGGAACGGCGTATGCTTGGAATCAACCCAGATTTGACGATACATTTTTGTAATGTCTGTACTGAACACGTACTGGAAATAACGCCACTTCAAGATCTGAATGGTTAAATCAGATTGTAGGACTGGACCAGCAAGAAGAATATCGTTCAAGCTTGTCCCATTTGCTGAAGGGCTAGAAGCATTGAATACCACGCGAAGTTTGGTGGTGTTGCTTTTGGGTTTGATCACAGCGTGGTGTGGAAGATAATAGTTTTGAGTATCATTAGACGGGGAACTTCTCTCATGTGACCCAGATCCAAATACTCTTAAATGACTGAGTCATATTGCTCTTTTAGTGGAAAGTCTCTTTGCAAACGGTTTTCGTTCCTAAGAAACTGAGCTAGGGCAATGGATCGCGAGTGCACCAATTTGGTAAAGCTACCACGTATCTCCCGCTTGCGTCCCTAGTGGTGGTTTGGAGAAAATTGCTCTCGCAATAGGAATCGGATTCCTTTACCCTCTTTGTTGGTATATTCTCCACCGCCCAAAACTTAGTGAGACACAGACATCTAGAGAAAACGCTGACATAAGCGCAATGGATGACTCTCTTTTGAGCACAGATCGCATTGATTATTTGGTTTAGTGACCACCTTGGCTGTTGGAATTGAGTTTCCTGGGAACGGGTTGATTGCTGTGGCGCCTCTAGCGTTCGGTATCGTTCACTAAGAAACGTGTATATTTCAATCCCAGGTTGGCATGTCGGACTTGAATGAAAGAGAGGGCCAGTTTTGGCAATCTACTGGCGCTCAGGAATACCAGGAGACAGTCCCAGTTCTCTGTGGAAATGTTGGAATGAGTCAGCGCTATCAAACACTTTTGGATTGTGCTCTGTAGGCCACCGACCAACAGAGAACCGTAACATTTGATTGGACAAGTGGAATCATAAATTTGATGGGACCAGCAGAGATGTCAATAGAAAGTTTTCTCTTCCAAATAGATCGCATGAAAGCACTGTATGGGTATACCGATGAACAGGTATTCCGAGAATTTTACTGTCTATTCTCTGGATTCGCCAGCAAGTGGTATTGGCAAATGCTCGCAGACAAAGCAGACAAACATTTTTTTGCGAATCACTCTTAAACCCGAGTAATGACCAGAGCCTTTTCGACTTCTAAGAACGACTATGTCACCATAAAAGAGTTAATGGAACGACCACAGGGATATAACGAAAGCTTGGAGGATTATATTTCTGCAACGCACAATTTGCAGTATAAACTAAGAAATAAGATTCCAGATTCCATACGTGTCGAAAAATGGTTAAAGAACAAGAAGTAACGAGATCATAAATGAATCGGAAGAAGAATATGAGGCCAAGTAGAGGCTTTTCAGAACAACCGACCAGCAAAGGGTGCTGGAATGGTGAAGCCGGCAAGGGGAAATCCATTCCGCCAAAACTTGGACAAGAAAACCTTCCCGGAGTCAATGGGAACAGAACCCGGAGGAGAATGAACGTCCCCGTTTCAAACAAACCTTTGCTAAACGTGCAATAAGCCGACTCGTATCACTTCATTCACTCTTCTTTTTTACGGAATGAGCTGGTCGGAGAGTCGGGGACGACCGGTCTGAAAAACGACACCCCGAGACAATTAAAGAGGCGACCGCAAGTCCCGCACAGATATCGTCTCATAAGACATGGTAGCTTTAATACAAAACACGAGGAGGAAGACGAAAGGGTAACCGGAAGAACAAGAAACTTCGACACCTACACCAGTCCCTGGACACTGCACGGGAGCTTAAAAGGAAATAAGTTGCGTCTATCATCAGCCTGAAAAATGACAGCCGTCTTTTTGCCAAGACGAAAGTAGTCGGCGAAGAGATAATAGCCTTATTGGATACAGGGGCAAGTGCCAACAGCATTGAGGCAGCATAAGGCGTAGAAGTTAACCAGACAGAATATACAAACCGCCAGTGTTTTAATAGTTTTTAATAGTGCCCGCTCTACAGCAACACTTTTATTTTGCAATATAATTCTGGGAGGAATTTAAGTTGCCTTAACCGGGAAACGCCTATTAGAGATTGCGGAATTGGAGACGGTAGCGCCAGAAGACAAGAGTATGCCCCACACACAAACTTACCGAACAACAGGAAGGCACCCTAAAAAAGGTAGTCAATTCCTTTCCATCCTGTACAGATATGGGCTTAGAGAAAACCGAGTTAAAAGACCATGTCATAGACGTTACATAGGATAATTTACTTATCAAGCAGAGGTATTATCCCATCTCACCAGCAAAACAGAAACTGGTATTTGCCGGACTCGACAGAATGATTTTATCAGGGGTAGGGGTAATAGAGGAAAGTAGTTGGAGTTCCCCTGTGACCTTACCACACATAGGGGTCTAGGGGATTTCTGCCCGTAGATTTTGGTGGTAGTAAATGACGACTCGCTGGTTTAATTTATCTTCCACTTTTATTTCGTATCACTATTACAATGTTTAACTTCACTTTTAGCCTTCGTAATTAGAACTAACTAACTCTACTTAAATCTACTGCTAGGAGACCGGAGGTGGAGACTGTTAACAGACCGAAAGCGAGATGAGAATTCATCTGGACATAACTGCTCTCGACTATTAACGAATAACATCGACAGTGGTCCCTCCTTGGCGCGGACATCCTCCCCCCTTTGCGACGACAAATTTAGCAACCAATCTTCAACACGTCTGGCGCCTTAAGATTGTCTACGTGATCCCGAGACAAACCAGAAGAACACAGTGCTTTGTGCGACAGGTAGCCCCTCATCCAGATTTAGGAACCCGGTTGGATGACATCACGATAAATGTCAGAGCCCAACACCAGGGATATAGTCGCCGGGCGATGAAACTGTTCATCAGCAAGATGGATATCGGTAAACCTAGCGCGTACATCGTCGGCTAGGGCACGGATTGGAGTGCGAGTGGAGAAATTGGGGCTGACCTTAAGCACCACGTCGATTTTGAAGGTGCCTGTCCGTGACCTTATGGGCCTTTAAATGCTGCCAGCGATTTATAATCGACCTAGATTTGCCCTAAATTTCGGGCTCAGCTGTGGAAAGCAACGCAGCAAAAGCAAATTAGAAGGATTTTTTTGTAAAAAAGTGTTTTGAAGTTTTTCACTCCAGCCTCCCACAATCCTCCCATATGTGGAGCTGCTGGTGGAATGAAACGCCACAAAAGTCCCTGATGGCTATAGGCATCACCCACAGACTCCTTGATCGCTTGCATAAAATCACGAGAAGGTAGAGTCGCTGCCCCCACAAAGGTTTTGCACTTATCCGAATGAACCCGCTGAGGACAATCTCTTCTCGCTGCGAATCGGGCAAATGCCGCGAGGAACTTCTCGGTTGTGAGGTAGGATCACCTTTGTGGGGAAACACACAAACACGCAAACATATCCCTTGGTAATGAGGAATGCTCTGCCTGTATAGTTTTTGATTTCAAATGGGCCTGTATAATCAATGCCAGTATATGTAAATGACCTGGAAAAGGAAACTCGATCGGTCGAAAGATCGCCCATTGATTGCGTATGTAATCTATTTTTGTAAATAGTGCACACCTTACAGGAGTTTAGCACAGCTTTTACCAGATTCTTGATTTTAGGAATCCAATACTTCGATCGAATGAGGCGTACCACTAGTTGGTTGACGAGCAGACGAGAAAGCCTACAGTTGTATTGCAGTATGATATAATAGGATGGCGCTCGTCATACTGAAGGGCTGTTGAGGCAGTAATGCGACCACATGCCACCACATGCTGGTCTAGGAATGGAAACAGGTTCGCTATCGGGCTGGACACTGGAATTGCATGCTTATCGTTTAGGAATTTGAGCTCTTGGGTATATTTCTCACGCTGAGCATAAAGAATAAGGGATATTTCAGCTTCTCGCACCTCCGCCTTTGTTGGCTAGTCAGCTGGACCCCTCGGCATCTTGCGGCAGCGTTGAATGAACGTATGCACGGACCCGCAGAGAATTGTCCAACTTGGAGAATCGTTCCAGAAAATCCGCGGATAGGGCGAAATTGACCTTCACAGGACGCTTCTTTTAGTCTGTAACTGGAGTCGCAAGCCCCTGTGTTGGCCACTTGCCTTTGGTTGCAACAACCAGTCCGGTCCTTCCCACCAGAGTTGGCTATGAAGCAACTTACGCAGCGAAACACCTCGGCTGGCTAGGTCCGCGGAATTGTGCTCAGATCGCACATGCGCCCCATGCTCAGCGATCGACTCCTGAGTAATCTTGGTCACTCGGTTGGCTACAACCCAGTGGCATGCCGGTTTGTTCAACCATGCGAGGACGATGGTGGATTCAGTCCAGCAGAAAATGTCGGAATTGGCATATTCGGAAGGATACCTGGGATCATTTCTGACAACAACAATGCCCCACACAGCTCGAGCCGAGGAAGGGACAACGTTTTAACAGGTGCGACTCGGGTTTTGGCGGTAAGTCATAATATTGTGTCCTACTTCAACCCGCAAGTATATTGCGGACCCATATGCCTTCTGCGACGCATCACAAAACCCATAATGCGCTACCTTCACCTCTGGCTGGAAACCAACCCAATCTGGTTAAGCTCGGAATAACTGCGCAAAAACTCTTGCCATCTTTGATTCATTTCGGTGGGGATATTTTCATCCCAGTCCAACTATTGCAACCAAATTTCTTGGATAAAGATTTTTCAGCGGTCAATAAACGGGGACAGAAATTCCGCGGGTGAAAAAGTTTCGCGATTTGGAAAAGAACCTCTCTCTTCGTATACGTAGATTCAATCGAAACTAGCGGTGGAACAAAATAGAACTCGTCCGAGGTCGCTTTCCACCGAACACCAAGTGTTTTGGCAGTGCCTTTGGAATTGATATCGCGAAAATCTTCGTGGAGTAGGTGCTCGTTAGGGATATCTATTCTGATGCTAAGCTATTCTGATTAGCTGTCCACTTTCTCAACGGGAACCCGACGAGGTTAAAAGCGTGGCAAAGCTCGCTGATAGCAAGTCGAGCCTCTTGTATGCAATTGGTCCCTGCCAGAACGTCGTCTACGTACATAAAATGCCGAATAATATTGGTTGCTGTAGGGAAATCCGTTTCTACGTCGTCTGCCAATTGTTGGAGTACGCGTAGTGCCAGAAACGGTGCACAGTAGACACCAAAGGTGACGGTTTTTAGCTCGAAATCCCTTACTTCTCCTTCTTTATTCCGGAATAAAATTCTGTGGAACGGCGTATGCTTGGAATCGACCCAGATTTGACGATACATTTTTGTAATGTCTGTACTGAACACGTACTGGAAATAACGCCACTTCAAGATCTGAATGGTTAAATCAGATTGTAGGACTGGACCAGCAAGAAGAATATCGTTCAAGCTTATCCCATTTGCTGAAGGGCTAGAAGCATTGAATACCACGCGAAGTTTGGTGGTGTTGCTTTTGGGTTTGATCACAGCGAGGTGTGGAAGATAATAGTTTTGAGTATCATAAGACGGGGAACTTCTCTCATGTGGCCCAGATACAAATACTCTGAAATGACTGAGTCATATTGCTCTTTTAGTGGAAAGTTTCTTTGCAAACGGTTTTCGTTTCTAAGAAACTGAGCTAGGGAAATGGATCGCGAGTGCACCAATTTGGTAAAGCTACCACGTATCTCCCGCTTGCGTCCCTAGTGGTGGTTTGGAGAAAATTGCCCTCGCAATAGGAATCGGATTCCTTTACCCTCTTTGTTGGTATATTCTCCACCGCCCAAAACTTAGTGAGACACAGACATCTAGAGAAAACGCTTATGTCAATGCTATGGATGACTCTCTTTTGAGCACAGATCGCATCGATTATTTGGTTTAGTGACCACCTTGGCTGTTGGAATTGAGTTTCCTAGGAACGGGTTGATTGCTGTGGCGCCTCTAGCGTTCGGTATCGTTCACTAAGAAACATGTATATTTCAATCCCAGGTTGGCATGTCGGACTTGAATGAATGGGACTGCTCCCATAAAGAGAGGGCCAGTTTTGGCAATCTACTGGCGCTCAGGAATACCAGGAGACAGTCCCAGTTCTCTGTGGAAATGTTGGAATGAGCCAGCGCTATTAAACACTTTTGGATTGTGCTCTGTAGGCCTTTCAGAGCCTGGCTAGATTTGAGATTTACGGAACCCAAATTAAAAAGGAGTTTGAGTTGGCTATTTACTAACAGTCTCTTATTTTCGAAACGGTCTCGAAGCGCTTCCCGTGCTGAATCGAAACCCTGATTTGTAAGAAAGGACTTGGCTATGATTGCCTTAGCCACGCCGCTAGTTTTAGCGTTGAGATGGAAAGGACCGATGTCAACCTAGGATTGTTGACATAAACTGCTGTAAAAGATCCCTAAATGTTGGTCATTTCAAATAGTCTTATTCTAAAACCTCAGTATCGCATAGCGGTAGTCGGCAACCGGACAAAAACAGATTAGGCAGGGTGTTGGAATTGCCGTTGGCCGTTTGAGTTTTCACTCGCTCAATTTGTACACTGAGTTTCGCGGTACAGGATTCGTAAACTTCATAGCAGTGCTCATATTTGGCTTGCAGAAGGTTGTATTCGTTCTCTACCTTGTCCCATAATGCCTTGATTTGGTCACGTCGAACTTGGCACGTGTGGACCGTAGGATCAATTCAATTGTGCTCAGACGGTCAGAGATCGAAATAAATTTGTCTAATACTGCGGCGTGTTGGACCATCATTACGCTGGATCGTGTGACTTTTATCTGTGGAACTACAGGAGAGTTTAAGGAGCTGTCGCTTTTTGTGTTGGAAATCACAGCTTTGGGATCTTGTTTACCCTGAGAGACGCGAGGGACGCTGATCGTGGTCGCTCTAAGCTTACCCGTGGAGCTGTCTTCAAATTTTTCTTATCCCCTATAAGCATGCTAGGATAAGGATCATGCAATTGTCCCTATTCGCCCTAAATAAAGAAACAAATTTCTATTAAAATCAATGAACTAGCATTGATATTGATGCCAAATAAATAAACTTTCGTAAATTATTGTTTAATTATGTTTTGTTTGACCTCAGGTTACTTGCTTAAGTTATTTATTACTATTTTGTGTATGGAATGTTTATAAACAATAATCAATAACATTAATATATGCCATATGTGACGGAATGAATGGAATGTAACAATAAATACCTGTTGAATATATCCACTGTTCCAAGCGGAATTGGTTGCTCAAGCTTTAGATATATATTTTTTATTTCGCAGCTCCCGGAAAAAATGTATAAATTTCAATCATGTATTGTAAAAAGTATAAATTTCAATCATGTATTGTTAAAAGAATGTATATATAAGGAAATAAATGTATAAGAAATGGCAAGTGGAGCTGGAGTATTTCGGTATTAAATTTATTTGCTGCTTTGTCGTGTCGTGCGAAATGTCCTATTGTTATGTCGGATTTTTGCCCTTAGACTTTGGTGGTAGTAAATGGCGACTCGCTGGTTTAATTTATCTTCCACTTTTATTTCGTATCACTATTACAATGTTGAACTTCATTTTTAGCCTTCGTAATTAGAACTATCTCTACTTAAATATAATGCTAGGAGAGGAGGTGGAGACTGTTAACAGACCGAGAGCGAGATGAGAATTCATCTGGACATAACTGCTCTCGACTGTTAACGAATAACATCGACAGTGGCCCCTCCTTGGCGCCAGGACGATTTTTATACCAATTTACCATTATGCCGTTCGTCCTATGTATGTAATGCTGCCCAGCGAATGTGCAAACTGATGAACAAAAATATTCCAGCAGCATTACGAGAATTTGTATTCGTGTATCTTGATGATTTACTGGTCTGTTCTCCAACGTCTGAAGGACATTTGGAAACGTTGCGGCAGGTCAGTTATTGCTTAAGGACAGCAAAATTAACAATTAATGTGGGAAAATGTAAGTTCTGCTACAGCCAAGCTAAAAACCTGGGATATGTAGAATTTGGGGGTTGCATAAAAACCGATCCATCAAAAATAAAGGCTATTCAAGAATTCCCACAGCCAGTATCCACTAAGCAGATGCGGAGATTTTTGGAATGACAGGGTGGTACCGGCGCTTTCCGCTTCATGAAAGTCTCAAAAAGGACTGAAACAGAAAAAATGAGCTCGATGAAGAAGGCATTAAAGCCTTTTATGCACTGAAGACCAGCCTGATATCAGCACCTGTATTAACAACACCGGATTTTTCAAAACCTTTCACGATTCAGTGTGATGCATCGACGACCGGAGTCGGAGGGGTGTTGTTCCAGACAGATGAAGAGGGTGGCGAGCATCCTATCGCATACATATCCTCGAAGCTGGACAAAGCCCAAAGGAACTACAGCATCACTGAACTTGAATGTTTCTCGGCAATATTGAGCATCAGAAAGTTCCGCCCATACTTTGAAGGGATGCCATTCAAGGTCATAACAGATCGCCCTCGTTTAAAGTGGCTCAGAAATCTTTATCTGGCAGACTAGCGAGGTGTAGTTTGAAATTACAGGCCTTTGATTTTGAAATCGAACATCGAATGGGGGCACAAAATGTGGTTTCAGATGCGCTTTCAAGGTACATATGGATGAGGGACTTAGGGATGCGGCAGAGGTAAACATGGACTTACAATCAGCAGCTTTTCAGTCACAAGAATACAAAGAATTAGTTCAAGCTGTTGAAAAACACGTAGAGAAGACTCCTGATACCCAGACGTCCGAAGGATACGTGTATAAGAGGTTAGGATTCCGAAAAGACGAACTAATTAATGAGGACCGTGCTTGGAAGCTGTGGGTTCCAGAGCAACTTCGGCAAGACCTAGTTCATAAGGCAAACCATTCTAGAGTGGCAGGTCACGGCGGTGTACACAAAACTTTGGCTCGGCTAAGGCGGTTATATTACTGGCCCGGAATGACGGTTGATGTACAAAAAACTGTTAAGAATTAATAAATTTGCTGAATCAGCAAAGCAATGAACAAATCCAGCAGACCGCTAATAGGAAAACAACAAATAATTGAACGGCCAGGGCAAAGACTTCACATTGATTTCATGGGACCTTATCACCGGACCAAATCCGGGAACACCGTGATTTTTGTGTGTCTGGACGATATCACCAAATTCGTCTAGCTAGAGGCAATGCGAAAAACAACCGCAACAGCCGTGGTAACATTTCTTAAAAGAAACATTTTTCATCATTTTGGAGTGCCCGATTGCATTCACTCCAAAATCGGTAAGCATTTTGTGTCGTCAACATTTGCCGAATTAAGCACCCAATATGGAACGTTCGAACGGGATTTTATTCGCCACAAGCGAATACACCAAAACGGGTAAGCCGATCCGTGCTACAAATGCTCACAAAATCCAGCGGCATTGGGACACACAGCTGAGTCGAATAGCTTGTACACTACGAAGTGGCTATCACGAAGTTATGGGGCTGGAACTATATTATGCTATGTTTGGGACCAACATGGTCACATATGTGACCAAATATATATATATATATATATATATATATATAAAGATATAAACATACGTTTTCACATGACCTTGTTTTTTAATTCTGAGGGCAAATTAATGATAACAATAGCCCGGCTATGTCAGACAATTAACTGAACGATCTCAATCTTTTTCCTAAGGCACGATAAATTTATTCTCGTTATGTATGGGAGGGAGTGGTTTCCAGTGTGCCTACACAGGAAGCAACTCCCTCGGCCCAAGTCCTTTTGGACTAGTCACTAAAACACCAACGTAACAAGTCTTGGTTTGCAATCCCTTTTCTTTTTACTGATACCTTTACTACACGTACTATTGTCTATAGTGATATGATTTATATATATATATATATGTATATATGTATATATATATATATATATATATATATTTATTCATATATATATATATATATATATATATATATATATATAAAACAGAAATTTTATAATCGCACATATATATATACATCAATGAACATAAATAAATAAATACACAAATGTTGTTGAAATGTATATATATATATATATATATATATTATATATATTTATGTTCAAAATGTTGAATACTTTTGTATTAATTTATTTCTGGTTCAACAACATTTGTGTATTTATTTATTTATGTTCATTGATGTATATATATATGTGCGATTATAAAAATTTCTGTTTATTTTCAGCAAAGTTACAGGTTTGGGTATAGACGTTTGAAAGAACGATTTGAAACACCTCTACGTTGACCACTTGCAAAACTCTTCTCTCGTCTAATGTTCGATACTACTTAAGGAAGTCGACAAGTACTCGGTAAAAATATTTTTATTAATATTTTGTTTTTCAATTGCTTTACTATTTATTCATTGAATATTTTCCTTTCGGATACTAAAAATAAGTGTATCAAATCTTATGGTAATCACCTAACTAACAGTCGAATGACTGAGTTATGGGGCCCAGAAAATGAATACTACGTTGTAGGCGGGTTTTGCTGGAAACCCGTGTCAAGCCTCTTGCGAGATGATTTGGGTGGACAGAGAGTTTTTCATTGTAGGTCGCTTTTTGTTTGTCTATTTCATCTTTTACTGCAAGAACGCCGAGGTCCCTGTGGATGTTTTGGTTGCGAAAATAGTGATAGTTCTCTGGGACCCATATGTCCAGATGTGCTTGAGACTGGAATTGTACCTGCAGTACCTAGTAGTCCAGTCGCAGGCGATCGAGGCGATCGAGGCGATCGAGCATTTAAGATCCAGTGGAAGCTGCTGCTTTTAGTTTAAGGTGTAGTTTCTTGCATTCGATGTGTCTTCTACAGGTAAGTCGCTGTCTAGGTAAACGCCGAGATACGTTACTTCGCTGACTTGGGTAATCTGCGTACTATTCAATGATAGTGGAGGGCATCTTTGCTTGTTGAGAGTAAAAGTAATGTGTTTACATTATTGTTCATTCATTTCAATACGCCATTCAGATAGCCAACTCTCTACTACGATGAGGTTTGGGCACCTTGAGCGACATAGGATTGCAGTGTCGAACGTGGATGTTGTTAGCTGCTCGTTCGTAGGAATATCCGCTGTATATAGGGACTCGAGCATCGATACTGTAGTTGTCAGATGTTGTTATGTTGCACCTTACTGCGACTCAAGTAGCTTATGAGTGTATGTAGGCATGTGCGTTTTGATTTTATACACGAGGCCATCGAGCCAGACTCGATCGAAAGTTTGAGATACATCGAGGAATATTGCGTGCAGTATTCCCAATGTTCGAAATCCCTTTAGCTCTAATTATGTTTCGTGTTTTGTCACCGGAAAATCTGTTAATTCAGGGACTTTTCTGCGGTCTGCTGGCCAGTATGTGGGGCTAGTCCATTTTGTTGTTCAGTTTTATGATTGCAGAATACAATTGTCTTCCTTTGGGAGTCTCGAGTCGTGATCCCCAGTGCGTATGTTTCGCATTATAGTCTCCTGCAGCCATGAAGCGATTTTTCAAGTAAGTTGTAAAAATCCATGAATTGTCCTTCAGAAATTGTAAAACAAGGCGGGAGTATACAGCGGCTATAGAAAGGTTTTCGTTACCTGACTGCACTATGATAGACGTGGCCTGCAAGTAGTTAGTTGCAAACCTTTGGTGAAAATGGTGCTTGATGCGTTCCTGATTAGCATGCCTGTTCCGCCGTGGGCTTTACCATTTAGATAATCTGTGCGGTGCCTTCTGAGGGTTTTCTAGATTAGACTGGAGTGGGTTTTCCGTTCCTTTTCGAAGGCCATCGGCATATGAGAAGCCCTTCTGGATATTAAACTGACCAAAAAACTAAGAAAATCAAATCTGTCAATTTTATACCAAAATGTGCGAAGTCTATTGGGTAAACTGAGTAAGGTGTATGTTAATAGTCTTTCCATCGACGCCGACGTCATTGCTTTAACTGAAACATGGCTTAACTCTTTGGTTTCCGATCGAGAAATATTCGTTGATAAGTTTGTTATCTATAGAACTGACCGCATCTCCCTGGGAGGTGACGTGTTAATTGCAGTTCACAACTCACTTTCATCGGAGATTTTTCCTTTTAAAAACCCTCTTTCCATTGAATTCGTTGCAGTTAAAATTAATATCAATAACATTAATATTTATATAACTTGCTCTTACATTCCTCCTAGATCTGATACTTCTCTCTATTTAATGCACTTGTCTGCCATTCAATTAGTATCCTCTTCTATTGCCGATGAGGACCGCCTGATTATAATGGGAGATTTTAATATATCTAACGTGTCTTGGGTCTCTTCACTGGACTCCAATCTCCTTTTTGCCGAAAGCCAGCATGACTTTATCGACGGCCTGACGGACTTGTCTCTGGGCCAGATAAACTTTGTAAAGAACCTTTTGGCTAGACTTCTCGACTTAATATTTATTAATAACGACACTCTAGCTAATGTCCTCAGAAGCCCTCCCTTTTCTCTGCCTGAAGACCCCTATCATCCAACCCTGTTGTTGAATGTTGAGATCGTTGCAGAAATTCAGACTAAGGCGGCCTTACGCGTAAAATGTTTCCGCAATGCTAATTTTGTTGGTTTACACCAGCATCTGAGTGCTATCGATTGGTCCTTCTTAAAATCATGTAATGACAGAGAAACTGCAGTGTCATCCTTTAATTTGACATTGCAGTCCTCATTAAATCTTTTCGTTCCCGAGGTATCGGTTAGTGACTCTTCTAAGCCCCCATTGTTAAATAGGCACTTGTCTTACCTCAAAAATAAAAAATCGAGGCTGTATAAAAAATACTTAAAATCCAATTCTGCAGTGGATTTCTCCAATTATGTCACGAGCCGCGTCCTGTTCTTTAATGCCTCTAAACTTTGCTATGAATGCTACATCGCTCAATGTAGAGTACTCCTTTGTAAACTCCAAAAGAAAATCAAATGCGTATCCTTCAACTATGTATTTACACAACCGAACTGAATCATCATCTTTAGACATTTCTAATCTTTTTGCAAACTTTTTTCAGTCAACCTACTCTCTTCAATCCTATGACTTTTCCACTCCCTACCCATATGATCTGCCCTGTATCAATAATATTTTTGTTCCTCGATTTGAAGTTAGCGATGTTCTTAAAGCACTTCTGTCGCTGGAAACGTCCTATTCCGCAGGCCCGGATAACATCCCTAGCTGTGTTCTAAGAAACTGTGCCGAAGCTCTGTCTTGGCCAATCACTTTTCTATTTAACTTATCTTTATTATCTTCAGAGTTCCCGAGAATTTGGAATGAATCTTTTATTATTCCAATTTATAAAAAAGGCTCAAGGTCCGATGTCGAAAATTATCGTGGTATAGCCAAACTTTCTGCCATACCTAAGCTTTTTGAACAACTGGTCACTTGTCAACTTCAACATATGTGTGCCTCCATCATCTCTCCCGCACAGCATGGCTTTGTAAAACAACGGTCGACCACTACTAATCTTCTCGAATTTTCTTCTCTTATCCACCGTAGTTTCCTAAATAAATGCCAAACTGATGTTATTTTTACTGACTTCAGCAAGGCATTTGATTCAGTAAGCCATAGCCTTCTACTTCATAAACTATCTCTTCTTGATTTTCCACCTAATTTACTTAACTGGATTTCTGCCTATCTTTCAAACAGAACTCAACGCGTTCTCTTCAATAATCAACTTTCCTCCGTCGTAAATGCTTTTTCTGGTGTCCCCCAAGGAAGTCATCTGGGGCCACTACTTTTCGTTCTTTTTATTAATGATCTTCCAAAAGTAGTGTCATTTGCCTCTACTCTAATGTATGCGGATGATGTAAAAATTTTCCTATCATTCTCTGACCAAATGTCATACCTTCGCCTACAGTCGGACATTGATCAATTACAATTATGGTGTTCCAACAATTTGTTGCTTCTTAATCACACTAAATGCAAATGTATGTCCTTTTACCGGACTACAGCCCACATACACTCTTACTGTTAAGGATAGTAAATAAATACAACCTTTTTGTTTGAGTTCTGTATTGAAACTGTTTCATTTTATTTAAAACTTCTTGACAAGAAACTTATGTGAAAATCTTATTCTAATCTTAGCTATGGCGGGGGAGTTATTTATTTTGCCCCCCGCACAAGAACTCTCGGTATTAGATAGCTCAAGTGGCCTGCTGTTACAGATTACAAGTGCATTTGAAAAACTGAACCCTTGTCGGGTCCCAGATCGTAAATTATGGCTCTTGATCGAATTACACAGTTCTACATGACATGTGCAGAGCTCATTAAATCTTAGACATAATATTTATCAGAGTTCGTCTGAACATTCTGGCAAGGGCCGGCAAACTGTGGTGTATGTGTTGTAATTACATAATTGATTCAATTGCAATATAAAATTAGTGGACTGTATTTATTCGATATATTTTATTTTGCATTATAAATTTAACACCTTGCACGGCTTGAAATGACTTATGTTTTAGGATTACAAAATTTGAATCTTTAATTTATTTATTTTTAATCAAAACATTCTTTAACATAATTTATTTATAACATAAATTGATTAATTATACCGTTTGGTATGGCAATGGCTTGTAATTGCCTTCGTACATTTATTTTTCTTATAAAATATACAGTTAATACAAGTATTATAATAATTGCCAAAATTAAAGAAGCATGTCCAGTTACATGATGGAAGTCTAATTCTTTTAATTCTAACTTGTGAGTCTTTAAATATTGTATTTCTTGTGTTAATCGATTGATTTCATCAGTATGATTTATTAAGGGCAAATCGAGCTGGTTCCAAACTATCTTCGGTACATCATTAACCTCTCCAATATAAGACACAGAAAATGTTCCCTGATCTTCTAGCTGAATACTGTGTTGGGCAACTAATATTTTGTCATCAGTTCGAGCAGTACAATCTGACCTTAGCGTTAATATTCCTTGCTCAGGTAAATCCACTATTTCTATTTTCGAGTTGCTGCACTGAATTCTAGCCTTAGAATGGTTCTGAACCTTAAAAAGCCAACTGCTCTTCCTTTCTAACTCGACCCAATATGATTTACTCTCAATCACTGATTTATATTTGCAATCTGATTGCTTATTTGGTTTGAGAGGCTTAAGCTCACAACTACGATAATAGCACTACTCCAAGGCCAACTTCCTTCACAAACCCTTTTATTAGATTGCCATCTTTGATACTTATTAATGGTTGGTTCTGTCATGAGGTGATAAGCATCTATTTCAAAATTGTAAACTAAGTACTGAGAATCGACATGTAATGTAATCATACGTTCATCTAGCCTAACTGGTACTGGGATAATTTTATAAAGCACCGAAGCATGTCTTCCAAACAAAGGTATTTTTGCATTGATAATTAACTTTTTATCTAGGGGGTTAGGGGCTAGGGGGTTAAGCCGTGAGTAAAGTATAAACCTCTTTTAATTCTGTACCTGTTCTTTTTCCTGGCAGAATTAAATTCTCTGACAAACTGTCTTTTATTTGGGAAATCTCACTTTTCAACTGACTAGGTTTCAATATATTGGTATTAAGTCGACCATGATTGATGTCAATTAACATACTTATGACTCCGGATTGAATCTTTTCGCATTCATCTATAATGTTACTTAATTGTTTTGTTATCATGAAAATGTTGATGGACTCCTTGTACACATAATAAGATTCCTGCAATACCGCCGTCATGTTCTCAATTCTTTTATTCATTCCTTTAAAGTTTAAATTAACTTCTTCAGTAGTTCTTTTCAAAATATTAGTCGTAGAATCAACTAAGGAAGTTTGTTTCCTACTTAACTCATTAAGATTATGTTGATTGCTTAATAAGTTTTTCATATTGTCCACCATTTGTATCCTGTCGTCTTCATCCATTATCCCAAATAAAATGTGATAAAGCGATCCCATAAATCCAAACGGAGCTCGTTTATTTCTTGATTTCCCCTGAGCCATAAAAAGTTTATTATTTTCTTCTAAGTCTGAGATCTGCCTTTCTGTGTTATTGAGAACTAAAAGAAACTGATCCTCAAAACTAAGAAGCCTTTCGCAAATTACTCTCATTTTTGGGATTAAATCTTTACCTTTTTTAATCATCTCGAAATAAGCGTCCATATTATAAAATATAATTAATTTCCAAGAGGAGGCTACAATCTCTACGTCACCCATTGGATCTAGATATATAGCCGAAGTTTTGTTTATTTTCTCAATTACATATTTTGGCTGATCAACTTTAGCTGAAGCGTAAGAAAATTCACACAATATACATAATTACAAAGCCATTATAAAAGAAAGTTTCGATATTGTCGATGTACCTCTTGTTCGTCTTTCAGGTTTTGTTTCTTCAGGGTCAGATTCAACTTTGTCCACAGACTTAATTCCTTCTAAAGGACAAATTTTAGTGATTGGTCTAGTTACAAATCCATCTTTTATTTTTATTTCTACCACTCTGACCTTTTCATCTTTGCCCTTGTGGATCCTTTCTACTTTGCCTATTGGCCATCTGGCTGGATGCGTATTCTCATCTTTTAATAACACAATTTGTCCCTCTTCTATATTAGGACTGTCTCTCTTCCACTTGTGCCTCTGTTGCAGAGTATGTAAATACTCCTCTTTCAACTTAACCCAGAAATCTCTTTTAATTTTCTGGATTAGTTTCCACCTGTCTAAATTCCCAATTCTCTCATTTTCAATTGGTTCAACTATTTCTAGCGGTGGTCTACCAATCAAGAAATGTCCTGGTGTTAGGACTTCATCTTGATCAATTTCATTCTCATGGGTATACAATGGTCTTGAATTTAAGCATGCTTATATCTGACATAAAAGTGTTGACATTTCTTCGTATGTCAGACTATTTTCCCCGATTACCCGTTTCAGATGGTACTTCATGGATTTAACTCCAGCTTCCCAAATACCTCCGAAGTGAGGTCCTTCCGGGGGGATAAAATGCCAATCAATTCTATCTTTTTCGAGCTGCGCGGCAATCATTGTATTTTCCTTGATTGCTTTAACTAAATCTTGATCTAATTTTCTTGAGGCTCCTACGAAATTAGTTCCGTTATCCGAATAAATATTAGCACATTTACCTCTTCTAGCAATAAATCTTCTTAGTGCTGCTAGAAATGCTTCCGAGGTCAAATCACTTACCATTTCTAGATGTATGGCTTTGGTGGCCATACAAACAAATACGGCAATGTATCCCTTATCCGTCTTTAGTCCACGATTCTTGGAACATTTAACGAAATAAGGACCTGCGTAATCTATTCCAGTATTAAAAAATGGGTACGACATCGTTACTCTGTATCTAGGCAGGTTGCCCATTATTTGTTGAGCTGTATTTTGTTTGTATCTCGCACACTTGACACATTCTTTTAAATACTTTTTTAATGAATTTTTTAACCTAAAAATCCAATACTTTCTTTGGATATAATTTCGCATTAGTTTTATTCCTCCATGCAAAGTTTCATTATGAGCATTTTTTATCAACAAGTTAGTTAATTGGCATTTGTCCAAGATTATTGGGTGCTTAACTTTAAATTCTGCACCGGAGTTTTATAGTCTTCCTCCCACTCGCAGAATACCATCATTATCTAAAAACGGGATTCACGACAATATCCTATTATTTGTCTTAATTTCCTTATTTGTTTTTAGGCACTTTATTTCTTGGCTGAATTGATATTCTTGTTGCTTTCTTATAACAATCTTTTCAGCTAGTTTTAACTCTTTTACAGATAGGAAGGAAGGATAGGATTCCTTTTTGAATGAATGAATCTATTTATGTATACTATTACTCGTATAATCTTTTCAATACTGGAAAACCTCTCCAGTAAATTATAAATAGGATTATCGGTTTTATTATTTAAAATTGAATTTATCAAAACAATTTCTCCTGTGGATTACTGGTGAGGCCATTGCTCCTTTGGCTCAGATAACCACTTCGGACCTTTCCACCAAAGATCACAGTTAACCAATTGGCTAGAACTAATTCCCCTTGATGCTAAATCTGCAGGATTTTCTTCAGACTTCACATGATTCCATTTGGTATTCATTAGTTTACGAATGTCATCTGTTCTTCGTCTAATAAACTTGACCTTGCTATCTCCATTGTTTATCCATGCTAAAGTGATAGTGGAATCACTCCAAGCGTAGATTTCCACTGTATTATCAATGGATTCATTAATTCTTTTAATCAATCCACTAAGTAAATGAGCTGCACATAACTCTAGTTTGGGAATAGTTTTTCTATTTTTAATTGGATTGACCTTACTTTTGCTGGCTATTATATTCACAGAATTTCCTACCTTAGCATATACTACGGCTGCATATGCCTTTTCGGAAGCGTCCGCAAATCCATGAAGTTGTATCCCCAAACAATTCTTGGAACTAATCCATCTTGGGACAAACAACAAACTTTCTTTATAATTTTCCCAATAATCTTTGTCTTCCTTGGATAACTCCTGATCCCACTCACTTATATTTATTTGCCCAAGAGTTTTAACGCTTTCATTTTCCGTAATAGCAAGCACTTTGTTATCTCCTGTGTTCTCAACAGTTTGAGTTACTTTAAAATTGTTGGAAACCCATTTCCTTAAATTAAACCCTACCTTTTGTAGTTCCTTGGAGATTAGTTTAATTAAATTGTTGGCATCTTCCACAGAATCAGCCTCAGTCATTAGGTCATCCATATAGAAATCATTCCTAATTATTTCACTCAAATATTTATTTTTACATTTATCAGCAATATCTACCAGAACTCTGGTAGCTAAATATGGTGCGGATGCAGTACCATATGTGACTGTTGTCAATTTATAATTTTTTATTCTTTCATCTGGAGAGTTTCTCCATAAAATGTACTGGTATTGCTGATCCTCATCATCAATCTTTATTTGACGATACATTTTTTCAACATCCGCGGATACCACATATTCCCATTTTCTCCATTTAACGATAATGTCAAAAATATCCTTTTGAACTTGTTACCAACCCACATTATATCGTTCAAACTTTTGTTATTAGTAGTTTTTGCTGAAGCGTCAAAAACTACTCTTAATTTGGTCGTCAAGCTCGAATCTCTGATCACGACTTGGTGCGGAAAGAAATACTTACCTTCATTCTGCACTTCGACCATATGTCCTAAATTCATATATTCATTAATGAAATTAGTGTAGTCTGCCCTTAGTTTCTCGTTTTTAATTTTTTCTCCAGATTCATGAAACGAGCCAACGCTCGTTCTTTGAATCCCCTAAGGTGACATCATCTTTAAATGGAATTGACACAATGTATCGCCCATCTGAATCTATCTTTGTAGTATTTATGAAATTATTTTCACATATTTCAGATTCGATATCATTTTTATCTTCATCTTATACTTCCCAATACCGATCCATATCTTTTAATTCTATGGTGGTTGCTACAATTGTCTTCTGTCCCTTTGATTTTTTACATCCAGAGATAATCCACCCGAAATCGGTTTTTTGGCCGAGGAGGCCATTTATTTTGACCACTCCACTCTATAGAATGTCAGTATATAGATCTGCTCCAATAATTAGATCTACACGCCCCGGCTTATTAAAGTCGGGGTCGGCCAAATTATATTTTTCCCATTTCGTTTTGTCAACATTAACTCTGTGGGCTGGGAGAGCCCTCATAAGTTTTGGGAGTACTAATGCTTCAACTTTTAAAATTTTTTGGGAAGCATTACATTTAATTGAAAAATGAATTTTGTGCTTCGAGATGCACTTTCCTGTGGAGGATACTCCACTGATCTCTGTTTGAGATCGAATTTTTTGTAATTTTAGAATCTGCACAGATTCTTCAGAAATTATGGTGCTTTGAGAACCACTGTCAATCAAAGCTCTGAAATTTTCAAACCCTCCATTCGAGGATTTTATTTGAACGCGTGCTGTAGAAAGCAACGCTTGTTCGGATGTCCTGCAAGTGTTAACCTTTTCTAATTTTTGGTTAACGTTATAATTTATATGTAGCATGCTGTGGTGATTTTTCTTGCAAATAGAACATGAAATGTCCCTTTGACATTTTTTGTTAAATGAGTGTTTCAGACATTTGAAACACAAATGAGCATTTTTTACTTTTGCAATCCTTTCTGATGGATTTAAAGCCTTAAATTTCTGACACTGGAATATAAAATGTCCCGAAATTTTACATATGGGACAATTATTAGTAGCTAATTCTCTTATATTGCTACTATATATTTTTTTTACAGGCTTTTCATTCTGAACTGAGCTTATCGAACTTAGCCGTTGCTCTAAAAATTCAATGACGTCCGATACCGCTTGAATCTCTTTAGTTTTTTTTAACATGGCTCTCATATAGTTGAAGAGCTTCTTTGTTAAACTTCCTAATTATTATATGTGCAAACATAATATCCACTTCATCAGAAAGTTGTGCCTTCAATTTTATCATATGTATTGACTCGTTAATCGTGTCAATAAATATTTTTAGTTGCCTAACTGAATCAACATTTACGATTTGAAGATCCAGAAGGCGGTTTAATTGATCGGAAAAAATGTTCCTTTTATTTTCGTACCGCTTGGTTAATAACTACCAAGCGGCCTAATAATTCTCCCCAGATCCCAACAATAAGTGAGAAACCACATTTCTGGCTTCTCCCTTAAGTGAGATCTTAAGGTAACTGAACTTAAAAGAAGGACTTAGATCCTCTCTTAAATGAATGAGTTCATTAAACAACTCATAAAACAGGTCCCAGTCTTTGGAATCTCCATAGAACGTGGGTACCTGAATTTTAGGTAACGTTGGCAAATCATCAATTTTATGATTTCCAACGTTAACCATTCCGGGCACAATTTGTTCGATTTTTTTTTCATTGTGTTGGTTATTGACGAGATGTCGAACTCTAACTCGTTCAACTCCTCGTCATAACCCCTATCAGTGACATCTACTTGGTCGACTTGTTTAAGACCTACTATTTTTGTCCAATAAAATTCTAATTTCTGGACTCTAATCTCAAAAGTTGACACATTGTGAGGAGTTGAATAACTCCCCACAAGTTAAGAAGCAAGCAGAGTAAGCGCATGCAAGCAGTGGCCTACCAGTTACCAGTTACGCGGCGAATTCACCCGTAGTAACGGTAGTGCGGAGAGAGAGAGTGGTGAACTGAGCACCAGACAAAGCCAAGGAGAATCCGAGAGGGACAGGAATACAAGAGAGCGGCGAAGGGCCGTGGGCAGAAGGAAGTAACGGGACGGCACCGGACTTTGGACCCTGATATTGGTGCCGGGCGCAGAGGGCGAAAGGTCGAACGGTAAAACCGTGGACTTTGGACCAGGAGGCAAGGAGACGCCGATAACTAGAGGTAAATGGAGGCCTATATAAACCGGCCGAGCACAGGAAGCTGCATCAGTCGATTTTTATCAAGTCAACAAGTAACAGTCATCAAGTGAACAAGTAACCAGTGAAACATTGTGAAGGAGCAAGTAAAGCCGTGCGGAGTCATCAAGGAAACAAGATCGCTACGTCGAGACGTTCGGGACTTAGAGCTAAAGTCTCCGAATTGAGACACAGGTAGCTGAAGTCCTTACGGCATCACACGGCTAAGTCCAGGCGCTTTGTTACAACTTCTGTCGCGATTTGAGCTTGGCATCCCACCCGGCGTGTCCGACAAAGTGAACAAATAGAGTCCTTCGACGAAGAACCGTGGGCTCAGAAGCAAAGTGTCCAGAACTAGCTACCTGCTTACAAGGACTGCATTGGCGAACTCCGGCGTATGCCTGATCGTCCTGCAGGAACTGTACAAGGTCCTGGTGCGACTAGCCCGGAAGGACGCGCGTTTGTTCAGCTGGTGTCTCGAAAGGCGTATGCGTTGAGAGCACAGCGGTCCACCGCTAGAGTCCCAGAACGGCAGCTTACCGAGTCGCCAACAAGGAGCGGAGCTGGTCGAGATAGCTGGAGGCGGACAAGGACAACGAGGACCCCAGGAGGACGAAAACGAGCGTCGAGCGAGCAGCCCACGCTTCGAATTCTTAAGCCTGCGGCAGAGAGGTTAGGGTGGAAGCGTTCGTCTTGAACCTGGCGTTTGACCCAGGGACTGCGTTGGCGGCTTCCGGCGTACGCCTGAACCGTCAGGTAGAAACTGAGCCGACGTCCGGTGCGACCGGCCGGGACAGAGCAAGGGACAGGAGGCTGCGGCTGCGAAAGGCGTACGCCTTGAGAGCACAGTGCCTGTTCACCCTAGTCTGGGAACGGTGACGCATCCCTAGTCCCTGTAAACCCAAGCCAAGGGTGGCAGAAGACGTCGCAAGCAACACCGGCGAGGAAGACACCACTTCGCAGCCGGCACGATCCAGAAAGGCGTTCAACGTGGGAAGGAGACGACGGCAGGACGTGATTCTACATAACCAGAACACCACCCCGGCCGAGGGTCAAGTCGGCGAATAAAAGATCTCTGCATACTCCCAATATTTCTGTGTGTTTTCACTGGTCAAAAAGGGCGGTCACGTATATATAAATTTGGTGGGACGAACACTTACATCTTCTGAGCTAGCCGCACGACATTCGTAGCGAGCAGATAAATAAGAGAATCAGTTCGTTACATCTGGCGCCCAACGTGATTGTCCTGACAGTGAAAATACAGCAATAAACAGAAATGGGGAAAAATTGGATCTATCTCCTCAAGAAAGAGGATTTCCCAAATGTGGCAGCCAAGCTTGGCATTATCCTGGAGGGCAAGTCGGACGACATGCGAAAGGCCCTTTCAGAGTATGTTACGAAGACACAAAATGACCCAGGAATGGCGGGAATTTGGGCTGAGCTGGAGGAATTGTACGACAAACCAAGCTCGACCGGCAAGTTACAAGTCCCAGACGCCGAACAGCTCATAGCCAGCCTGGGCGTTGAGAGCATGAAGGAGGCAGGAAGATCCAGGGGCCCAAGCCAAGAAAGAAGAACAGAACAGCAAAGGCCCAGCGCACCAGACTATGCAAAAGTCGCGAAGCAAGTCAGGGAATGGTCGTTCAAGTTTGACGGCACGGAGAAACCACTGGAGTTTCTGGAACAAGTGGAATGGTCAGCAAACACATACGGTTTGAACCTGAACCTCATTCCCCGAGCCATGCCTGAATTGCTGCAAGGCAAGGCCCTTAAATGGTTCATATCAAACAATAAACACTGGAGGACATGGGTTGAGTTCAGCGACAGTTTTCAAACGTATTTCCTGCCAAGGGGTTTCTTCACAAAGCTCGCAGATCAGGTCAAACAAAGGAAACAGGGCTTTAGAGAGTCGTTCAAGGACTATATGGTTGACATGCAGACCATGATGAGACCACTTGGCTACTCCCCAAAGGAAACACTCGAGCAGATAAAGGAAAACTGCACGCCTGACCTGAGGATTTCCCTGAGGACATATAAGATAGATGATCTGGAATCTCTAATGGTGCTGGCTGACGAGTATGAAGAACTCGAGAAAGAGCGAGAAGCATTTATTCAAGAAAACAAATTCTCGCGAAGCAAAACAACAGCACCACAAGTCACGTGTAGAAGGTGCGAAGAAGAAGGCGGACACCAAGCACCTAGTGACGGTCCAAGACAATGGACTCCAAACACCTACAACCACCAGAGCACGTTATGGAGGCCACCCAATACCAATCAGAGACCACCCAGCGCAGCTCCAAGAGCCCACAGGTCACAGACACACATCGTGAACCCACACGAAGCTTGTAGACGGTGTGGCGGTCACGGACATTGGGCAAGAGGATGCCAAAACCAGAGGCTGCTTTTCTGCTGGACTTGCGGCAAGGTGGGGGTGAAGAGTGTAGAGTGCTGCCAAAGATCGGGAAATGGCCTGCGAGCCCAGCCACAGAGAGGCGAGCAGGGGTCGCAAGGTGTTGTCTCTCCAAACTAACTGGCGATTTAATCGAAGAAGAGCAGCAGTTATCCGCAGCGGTACAGATTGGCAGAACCTCACACAAAGCCACAATCGACACCGGAGCAACAGCGAGCTTTATAAGCGAGGAGCTGGCGGATACACTGGCTGCTTATGGAAAGATTACAAGGACGAGAAGGCAAGTTAGGTTGGCAGATGGCAGGTGCAGCGGGATAAACACGCAGCTCGAGGTGGAAATCGAATTCGGCAATAAGCGATTGCCCATGAGCCTGTTGATCTTACCAGGAGTGGTAGACTGGTGCTGGGATGGAATTTCCTCACAGGAGTCGGCGCCGAAATAAGGTGTGCCGGACATACAGTGGTGATCCCAGAAAGAAGAAGGCACAACGGGTGGTTAGAGGAAAAATTGTCTGTGGCAGTGGTGCAAACCAACTCTGAGGAATGCGACGTTGAAAAATTCCTAGAGCAGGAGCTCGCAGAGTTTCGAACAATGAGTGGAACATCCAACATAGCCGAACACCGAATCACCATGAAGGACGACAAACCAATCAAACAGAGATACTACCCGAAAAATCCAAAGGTTCAAGGGGAAATCAATGCGAAAGTCGACGAGTTGCTGGAGAAGGGGTGCATAGAACACTCGAGAAGCCCGTACAGCTCCCTGATAGTCATGGTGAAGAAAAAGACAGGTCAGTGGAGGCTTTGTGTCGACTTTAGACAGATCAATGCCAAATCCATCAAAGATGCTTATCCGATGCCAAGGATAAATTACATATTGGACCAATTGAGGGAGGCAAGATACATAAGCAGTTTGGATTTGAAAGACGGATACTGGCAAATTCCTCTGGAAGAAAATAGCAGGCAATTCACGGCGTTCACAGTGCCAGGAAAGGGGCTTTTCCAGTGGAAAGTAATGCCATTTGGTTTACACTCCGCCTCGGCGACTTTCCAGAGAGCACTTGACCAGGTTATTGGACCGGAGATGTCACCACACGCGTTTGCATACCAAGACGACATCATCGTGATCGGACGGACACTGGAAGAACACAGTAGGAACCTGAGGGAAGTTTTCCGACGCCTTAAGCAGGCTAACCTGAGGATAAATCCCGAAAAATGTCATTTCTTCAAAAGCGAACTGCTTTATTTGGGACACCGCGTTACGGACCAAGGAATCGGCACCGATCCCGAAAAAGTAGCAGCCATAGCCGAGCTGGAACCACCCACAACCATCCGGGAGTTGCGCCAATACTTGGGCGTAGCATCGTGGTACAGGCGATTCGTGCCCGACTTGGCGCGAATAGTAAAACCACTAATCGATCTATTGCGGAAAGACACGAAATGTACATGGACTCCAGAGCACCAGCAGGCATTCGAGGAGGTGAAGGCAAGGCTAGTTTCCGATCCTGTGCTGGCATGCCCGGATTTCAATAAGCCATTCGTACTGCAGGCGGACGCAAGCGATTATGGTATAGGGGCAGTCCCGACGCAGGAAACTGAAAGCGGCGAAAAGGTCATTTCATATTCAAGCAGGACCCTGAATGGCGCGGAAAAGAACTACTCAACCAGCGAAAAGGAATGCCTGGCAATCGTGTGGGCAATCCGGAAGCTCAAACCATACTTGGAAGGATACCACTTCAAGGTGGTGACGGACCATATGGCGCTTAAATGTTTGAACAGCATCGAAAGTCCCTCAGGAAGAATAGCGAGGTGGGCCCTGGAGCTGCAGCAGTATGATTTTTAAATATCATACAGGAAGGGGCAGCTTAACGTGGTCGCTGATGCACTGTCAAGACAGCCTCTACCAGAAGCCTTTAGGCTAGCTAAAAAAAATCCGGAGGACACGCAGGGAACATGCAGTTGGATCAAGGATATGTGTGAGAAGATTAACAAACAGCCACAGAAGTTTCCGGACTACATCATGGAGGGAGGCGCATTGTACAGGCATATCCCGCACAGAGCAGGCAGCGAAGACGTGGCAGCATGGAAGCTCTGTGTCCCACGGGGGCTGAGGGAAACAGTCCTGAAGGAGAATCACGACTCACCAGCTGCTGGACACGTGGGAAGTCGGAAAACGATCGCAAGGCTGGCGGCTCGATATTACTGGCCAGGAATGCATAGGGACGCCCGAGCACACGTACGGAAATGCGAGACATGCCTCAGGTACAAGCCCAACCAGATGCAGGCAGCCGGGAAAATGCTGACGCAAATACCCGAAGAACCATGGGCAACGGTATGTGCAGACTTTGTCGGACCATTGCCCAGGTCGAAGCATGGCAACCAGGTGCTGCTAGTTCTGATAGATAGGTTCTCAAAGTGGACAGAATTGGTGCCACTGCGAGCAGCAACGGCAGAATCACTTCAAAAGGCGCTCCGAGAAAGAGTCATCGCTAGGTTCGGAGTCCCGAAGGTGGTAATAACGGACAATGGAGTTCAGTTTGCCAGCCGTGCATTCAAAAAATTCCTCAGCGAAATGGGCATTAAGCAACAATTCACGGCACCATATACACCGCAGGAGAATCCGACGGAAAGAGCAAACCGGACAGTTAAAACCATGATAGCGCAGTTTGCGGGACAGAACCAGAGGAATTGGGACGAGAAGTGGCCGGAGATTATGCTAGCGGTAAATTCAAGTACGTCGGAGTCAACAGGGTACTCCCCGTGTTTCCTCACGCAGGCTCGAGAGCCTCGACTGCCCAGCGCCCTGTACGACAGGGAAACCATCGGCACGGGAAAGCAGACGGAAACGCCTGAAGATAAGGCCAATAAGATGAAGGAAATCTTCGAAATTGTGCGCCGGAACATGGAAAAGGCTGCTCAGGACCAAGCCAGGCATTACAATCTACGAAGGAGGCAATGGAATCCAACGATAGGGGACACAGTCTGGGCGAAGGAGCACCATCTGTCAAAGGCAGCCGAGGGTTTCGCGGTCATTTGTAAACTCCGCCACAAGGATACGCAAAAAGAACGAACAGTCCACGTCAGTGAGCTTAAACAACAAACACAAGAACTCGGTACAGACAAGCAAGGACAACACAAGCAGGCAACAACATCAGGTGGTGCGGACTATAGCGTCGGGCATAAGCCAGAGTCTATATAGACCGCAGGATAACACGAGCATGCAACGACAAAAAGTACAGACTATATCGTCGGGCATAAGCCAGAGTCTATATAGACCTCAGGATAACACGAGCCTGCAACGACAAAAAGTACAGACTATATCGTCGGGCATAAGCCAGAGTCTATATAGACCGCAGGATAACACGAGCATGCAACGACAAAACGTGCGGACTACATCGTCGGGCATAAGCCAGAGTCTATACAGAACGCAGATAAAAAGGAGGCACAGTGACCCAGACAACGAGGCAAGCAGATTCTGCGTCGGGCATGAAGCCAGAGTCATCCATTAATACGCCGCGAAGAATAAGGTGATGCACAGTACAAGAAACCGAAAAGACCGCAGGCCAACAACAATCCGTAGCGTCGGCAGACTCTGTATGGATCGAGGAAGACCACGACCAGATCTTTGTTTCTCGAGGAAAGAGGGGAGACGGTACAGCTCGAGAGCTTTACCGTAGCATGCCAAGCCGGAAAAACACTAAAATAACGCGCACACACATAAACGGCCACAGTTAATTAGTTAGCATGCCAAGCCGGAATATGACGCGCACACACATAAACGGTCACGATAAAAAAAAAGGGAAGATACACACACATGAAAGGCACTACATATGATCCGGCAATCTGAAATGAGAAATATACATGAAAACCGGGGTCGCAGGGAAACAAACCACTTGCCAACTAAATGCAGAACGACGCAAGAAAGCGATGAGCCGAGTAGGGTCATCGACACCGGCCCCAAGGGCAGGAAAGGTCAACTCTGCAATCCTGGGCCAAGCTTTGGGGAAAAAGAAAATAAGAAAACATGAAATAGAAAGGGAATTGCGCTTACCATAACATTGTGCGGAGTCACTATAAACAAGGGATGGGGGCGTTTCGACTCATGGTCACCGATTGGCCCTACACGATAGTGTCGATCGGTGGGCACAAAATACTGGAAATATCGGCACAAGGAGTCACGCTGTGGAAAATCGATACATCGATTGGCAACGCCACGTTGGGTCACGGAATCGATAACAATTGGAGACCGATCGGTTGGGCGGAGAGTGACCGTACAGCGGAGAGTCACACGGGGGAATATCGATATCCCCGATAACAACTGGAGACCGATCGGCACGACGTAGAGTGGCCATCCGACGGAGAAGACATATCGGGAATTCAAAAATCATCGGGGGAAACGTCTGGGCGGGAATTCAAAAGTCTACGGGGGAAACGTCTGGGCGGGAATTTAAAGTCTACAGGGGAAACGTCCGGGCGGGAAATTCAAAATCTGGAAGGAGGATCGGCGCTGTGGAACTCCATAAGGAGCTGTGAGCGTCGTGGGAACCATCTGGAAGAGCGAGTCGACTGGAAGACTACAGGCGAACGAGGAGAAGACACGTCGAGGGAAGGATGTCAGAATTTGGAGTATACCAAGGCAGAGAGAACAGCGAGTCTCTTTTTCATTCCCGAAGTAAGGGGGAGAATGTGAGGAGTTGAATAACTCCCCACAAGTTAAGAAGCAAGCAGAGTAAGCGCATGCAAGCAGTGGCCTACCAGTTACCAGTTACGCGGCGAATTCACCCGTAGTAACGGTAGTGCGGAGAGAGAGAGTGGTGAACTGAGCACCAGACAAAGCCAAGGAGAATCCGAGAGGGACAGCAATACAAGAGAGCGGCGAAGGGCCGTGGGCAGAAGGAAGTAACGGGACGGCACCGGACTTTGGACCCTGATATTGGTGCCGGGCGCAGAGGGCGAAAGGTCGAACGGTAAAACCGTGGACTTTGGACCAGGAGGCAAGGAGACGCCGATAACTAGCGGTAAATGGAGGCCTATATAAACCGGCCGAGCACAGGAAGCTGCATCAGTCGATTTCTATCAAGTCAACAAGTAACAGTCATCAAGTGAACAAGTAACCAGTGAAACATTGTGAAGGAGCAAGTAAAGCCGTGCGGAGTCATCAAGGAAACAAGATCGCTACGTCGAGACGTTCGGGACTTAGAGCTAAAGTCTCCGAATTGAGACACAGGTAGCTGAGGTCCTTACGGCATCACACGGCTAAGTCCAGGCGCTTTGTTACAACTTCTGTCGCGATTTGAGCTTGGCATCCCACCCGGCGTGTCCGACAAAGTGAACAAATAGAGTCCTTCGACGAAGAACCGTGGGCTCAGAAGCAAAGTGTCCAGAACTAGCTACCTGCTTACAAGGACTGCATTGGCGAACTCCGGCGTATGCCTGATCGTCCTGCAGGAACTGTACAAGGTCCTGGTGCGACTAGCCCGGAAGGACGCGCGTTTGTTCAGCTGGTGTCTCGAAAGGCGTATGCGTTGAGAGCACAGCGGTCCACCGCTAGAGTCCCAGAACGGCAGCTTACCGAGTCGCCAACAAGGAGCGGAGCTGGTCGAGATAGCTGGAGGCGGACAAGGACAACGAGGGCCCCAGGAGGACGAAAACGAGCGTCGAGCGAGCAGCCCACGCTTCGAATTCTTAAGCCTGCGGCAGAGAGGTTAGGGTGGAAGCGTTCGTCTTGAACCTGGCGTTTGACCCAGGGACTGCGTTGGCGGCTTCCGGCGTACGCCTGAACCGTCAGGTAGAAACTGAGCCGACGTCCGGTGCGACCGGCCGGGACAGAGCAAGGGACAGGAGGCTGCGGCTGCGAAAGGCGTACGCCTTGAGAGCACAGTGCCTGTTCACCCTAGTCTGGGAACGGTGACGCATCCCTAGTCCCTGTAAACCCAAGCCAAGGGTGGCAGAAGACGTCGCAAGCAACACCGGCGAGGAAGACACCACTTCGCAGCCGGCACGATCCAGAGAGGCGTTCAACGTGGGAAGGAGACGACGGCAGGACGTGATTCTACATAACCAGTACACCACCCCGGCCGAGGGTCAAGTCGGCGAATAAAAGATCTCTGCATACTCCCAATATTTCTGTGTGTTTTCACTGGTCAAAAAGGGCGGTCACGTATATATAAATTTGGTGGGACGAACACTTACATCTTCTGAGCTAGCCGCACGACATTCGTAGCGAGCAGATAATAAAGAGAATCAGTTCGTTACAACATTAATGTCTTAAAAAGTTTCTTTTAAGTATTCCCGTACCTGTACTATTGCCCTATCTAATTTATTGACAACTTTAGAACTACTGGCCTCTAAGTCAACTTCGTCAGCTTTGTTTAAAACCCTATTTATCCTATCTTTTATATTTGAGAGATCTATCATCATTTTCTCATAATGATTCTTCTTGAAGTAGTCATGATCGACTACTCCAATTTGAACCAAAACCGAATGATTTTGAACACATTCGGACCTTAATTCCTCATACTGTTTCAAATATTCAAATGATAGACTAGGTAGCTTTTAAAGGTATGAATTAGTTTTGTAATTTCTACTTGCCTTTTTATTAAGGCAATAGTTTCAGCGGACAACATGGTTTTGACTTTAGTTTTGTATATGTATATATATAAAAATAAATTGCAGTTTTGCTAAAACTCGAGAGCGTCTGAACGGATTTATCTTTACTTAATATTAAAATGCTCGTAACTTATAAAAATAAATTTTAAGATAAACTTAGCTGGTGTATTTGTTGTCGTCACTGCCGTTGTCGCCGTTGTAGTTGTTTTAGCTGATGCTGTTGTTGCTGATGCGCTTGTTGTTGGGGCTGTTGTTGCTGATGGTCGTTGTTGCTGCTGCTGCCGTTGTCCTTGTCTCCCCGTGTTTCCTCACGCAGGCTCGAGAGCCTCGACTGCCCAGCGCCCTGTACGACAGGGAAACCATCGGCACGGGAAAGCAGACGGAAACGCCTGAAGATAAGGCCAATAAGATGAAGGAAATCTTCGAAATTGTGCGCCGGAACATGGAAAAGGCTGCTCAGGACCAAGCCAGGCATTACAATCTACGAAGGAGGCAATGGAATCCAACGATAGGGGACACAGTCTGGGCGAAGGAGCACCATCTGTCAAAGGCAGCCGAGGGTTTCGCGGTCATTTGTAAACTCCGCCACAAGGATACGCAAAAAGAACGAACAGTCCACGTCAGTGAGCTTAAACAACAAACACAAGAACTCGGTACAGACAAGCAAGGACAACACAAGCAGGCAACAACATCAGGTGGTGCGGACTATAGCGTCGGGCATAAGCCAGAGTCTATATAGACCGCAGGATAACACGAGCATGCAACGACAAAAAGTACAGACTATATCGTCGGGCATAAGCCAGAGTCTATATAGACCTCAGGATAACACGAGCCTGCAACGACAAAAAGTACAGACTATATCGTCGGGCATAAGCCAGAGTCTATATAGACCGCAGGATAACACGAGCATGCAACGACAAAACGTGCGGACTACATCGTCGGGCATAAGCCAGAGTCTATACAGAACGCAGATAAAAAGGAGGCACAGTGACCCAGACAACGAGGCAAGCAGATTCTGCGTCGGGCATGAAGCCAGAGTCATCCATTAATACGCCGCGAAGAATAAGGTGATGCACAGTACAAGAAACCGAAAAGACCGCAGGCCAACAACAATCCGTAGCGTCGGCAGACTCTGTATGGATCGAGGAAGACCACGACCAGATCTTTGTTTCTCGAGGAAAGAGGGGAGACGGTACAGCTCGAGAGCTTTACCGTAGCATGCCAAGCCGGAAAAACACTAAAATAACGCGCACACACATAAACGGCCACAGTTAATTAGTTAGCATGCCAAGCCGGAATATGACGCGCACACACATAAACGGTCACGATAAAAAAAAAGGGAAGATACACACACATGAAAGGCACTACATATGATCCGGCAATCTGAAATGAGAAATATACATGAAAACCGGGGTCGCAGGGAAACAAACCACTTGCCAACTAAATGCAGAACGACGCAAGAAAGCGATGAGCCGAGTAGGGTCATCGACACCGGCCCCAAGGGCAGGAAAGGTCAACTCTGCAATCCTGGGCCAAGCTTTGGGGAAAAAGAAAATAAGAAAACATGAAATAGAAAGGGAATTGCGCTTACCATAACATTGTGCGGAGTCACTATAAACAAGGGATGGGGGCGTTTCGACTCATGGTCACCGATTGGCCCTACACGATAGTGTCGATCGGTGGGCACAAAATACTGGAAATATCGGCACAAGGAGTCACGCTGTGGAAAATCGATACATCGATTGGCAACGCCACGTTGGGTCACGGAATCGATAACAATTGGAGACCGATCGGTTGGGCGGAGAGTGACCGTACAGCGGAGAGTCACACGGGGGAATATCGATATCCCCGATAACAACTGGAGACCGATCGGCACGACGTAGAGTGGCCATCCGACGGAGAAGACATATCGGGAATTCAAAAATCATCGGGGGAAACGTCTGGGCGGGAATTCAAAAGTCTACGGGGGAAACGTCTGGGCGGGAATTTAAAGTCTACAGGGGAAACGTCCGGGCGGGAAATTCAAAATCTGGAAGGAGGATCGGCGCTGTGGAACTCCATAAGGAGCTGTGAGCGTCGTGGGAACCATCTGGAAGAGCGAGTCGACTGGAAGACTACAGGCGAACGAGGAGAAGACACGTCGAGGGAAGGATGTCAGAATTTGGAGTATACCAAGGCAGAGAGAACAGCGAGTCTCTTTTTCATTCCCGAAGTAAGGGGAGAATGTGAGGAGTTGAATAACTCCCCACAAGTTAAGAAGCAAGCAGAGTAAGCGCATGCAAGCAGTGGCCTACCAGTTACCAGTTACGCGGCGAATTCACCCGTAGTAACGGTAGTGCGGAGAGAGAGTGGTGAACTGAGCACCAGACAAAGCCAAGGAGAATCCGAGAGGGACAGCAATACAAGAGAGCGGCGAAGGGCCGTGGGCAGAAGGAAGTAACGGGACGGCACCGGACTTTGGACCCTGATATTGGTGCCGGGCGCAGAGGGCGAAAGGTCGAACGGTAAAACCGTGGACTTTGGACCAGGAGGCAAGGAGACGCCGATAACTAGCGGTAAATGGAGGCCTATATAAACCGGCCGAGCACAGGAAGCTGCATCAGTCGATTTCTATCAAGTCAACAAGTAACAGTCATCAAGTGAACAAGTAACCAGTGAAACATTGTGAAGGAGCAAGTAAAGCCGTGCGGAGTCATCAAGGAAACAAGATCGCTACGTCGAGACGTTCGGGACTTAGAGCTAAAGTCTCCGAATTGAGACACAGGTAGCTGAGGTCCTTACGGCATCACACGGCTAAGTCCAGGCGCTTTGTTACAACTTCTGTCGCGATTTGAGCTTGGCATCCCACCCGGCGTGTCCGACAAAGTGAACAAATAGAGTCCTTCGACGAAGAACCGTGGGCTCAGAAGCAAAGTGTCCAGAACTAGCTACCTGCTTACAAGGACTGCATTGGCGAACTCCGGCGTATGCCTGATCGTCCTGCAGGAACTGTACAAGGTCCTGGTGCGACTAGCCCGGAAGGACGCGCGTTTGTTCAGCTGGTGTCTCGAAAGGCGTATGCGTTGAGAGCACAGCGGTCCACCGCTAGAGTCCCAGAACGGCAGCTTACCGAGTCGCCAACAAGGAGCGGAGCTGGTCGAGATAGCTGGAGGCGGACAAGGACAACGAGGGCCCCAGGAGGACGAAAACGAGCGTCGAGCGAGCAGCCCACGCTTCGAATTCTTAAGCCTGCGGCAGAGAGGTTAGGGTGGAAGCGTTCGTCTTGAACCTGGCGTTTGACCCAGGGACTGCGTTGGCGGCTTCCGGCGTACGCCTGAACCGTCAGGTAGAAACTGAGCCGACGTCCGGTGCGACCGGCCGGGACAGAGCAAGGGACAGGAGGCTGCGGCTGCGAAAGGCGTACGCCTTGAGAGCACAGTGCCTGTTCACCCTAGTCTGGGAACGGTGACGCATCCCTAGTCCCTGTAAACCCAAGCCAAGGGTGGCAGAAGACGTCGCAAGCAACACCGGCGAGGAAGACACCACTTCGCAGCCGGCACGATCCAGAGAGGCGTTCAACGTGGGAAGGAGACGACGGCAGGACGTGATTCTACATAACCAGTACACCACCCCGGCCGAGGGTCAAGTCGGCGAATAAAAGATCTCTGCATACTCCCAATATTTCTGTGTGTTTTCACTGGTCAAAAAGGGCGGTCACGTATATATAAATTTGGTGGGACGAACACTTACATCTTCTGAGCTAGCCGCACGACATTCGTAGCGAGCAGATAATAAAGAGAATCAGTTCGTTACAACATTAATGTCTTAAAAAGTTTCTTTTAAGTATTCCCGTACCTGTACTATTGCCCTATCTAATTTATTGACAACTTTAGAACTACTGGCCTCTAAGTCAACTTCGTCAGCTTTGTTTAAAACCCTATTTATCCTATCTTTTATATTTGAGAGATCTATCATCATTTTCTCATAATGATTCTTCTTGAAGTAGTCATGATCGACTACTCCAATTTGAACCAAAACCGAATGATTTTGAACACATTCGGACCTTAATTCCTCATACTGTTTCAAATATTCAAATGATAGACTAGGTAGCTTTTAAAGGTATGAATTAGTTTTGTAATTTCTACTTGCCTTTTTATTAAGGCAATAGTTTCAGCGGACAACATGGTTTTGACTTTAGTTTTGTATATGTATATATATAAAAATAAATTGCAGTTTTGCTAAAACTCGAGAGCGTCTGAACGGATTTATCTTTACTTAATATTAAAATGCTCGTAACTTATAAAAATAAATTTTAAGATAAACTTAGCTGGTGTATTTGTTGTCGTCACTGCCGTTGTCGCCGTTGTAGTTGTTTTAGCTGATGCTGTTGTTGCTGATGCGCTTGTTGTTGGGGCTGTTGTTGCTGATGGTCGTTGTTGCTGCTGCTGCCGTTGTCCTTGTCTCTGTTGCCGCTCTTGTTGTTGATCCTGCTGGCCTTCCTTCAGTTGTCGTCTCTTTGAGGGTCTTCGTTGTTGTTTTTAAAGATGATTTAAATTTTTTTTTTTAATCTTTTTTATTTATTTATTTTTGAACAGTTAATATTGGGTTTTTTTTTTAATATTTGTTTTTTGTCACTGATAGTTTAAATATATATATATATATATATATATATATATATATATATATATATATATATATATATATATATTTTGCACTTTTTCGATGTGCGGCCTCGAATACGCCTGATTTTAATTAATCACTTTTTTTTTGTAAGGCCACGAAAACGCTTCAAAAAAAAATTGTTCGAAGACAATTTATTATATTTTTTTTTTTAACTTGTCGATTTCTCGACCACAATTTCAAAAAAATTTTTGTATTTTTTATTATTTTTGAAAATTGTTTTAAGCAATAAGGACTCTTATTTGTCCTTTTGCTTTTAAATTTATACTCTGTTTCTTACCATAAAGGGGAAAACAAGAGTCAATTAAGGTGCTGGCTTTCCTCTAAGTCTCTTACCACTGGTGGGGGAAAACTGTAGAGTTGCTCGTAGGACCAAAATGTTAAGGATAGTAAATAAATACAACCTTTTTGTTTGAGTTCTGTATTGAAACTGTTTCATTTTATTTAAAACTTTTTGACAAGAAACTTATGTGAAAATCTTATTCTAATCTTAGCTATGGTCTACGCAGAGAGCTAATCTTTTAGTCTGGGCGGGGGAGTTATTTATTTTGGCCCCCGCACAAGAACTCTCGGTATTAGATAGCTCAAGTGGCCTGCTGTTACAGATTACAAGTGCATTTGAAAAACTGAACCCTTGTCGGGTCCCAGATCGTAAATTATGGCTCTTGATCGAATTACACAGTTCTACATGACATGTGCAGAGCTCATTAAATCTTAGACATAATATTTATCAGTGTTCGTCTGAACACTTACCATCTTGGAAACTCTACTTTAGAACGTATTGCGCAAGTAACTGATCTTGGTGTCCTATTTGATAGCAAGTTAAGTTTCAAAAACCATATTTCTGTCATCATTGGTAAAGCTAAGGGTGTTTTAGCCTTCATAAAACGTTGGGCCAAGGAGTTTGACGACCCGTATACAACAAAGACTCTTTACATTTCCATGGTTCGCCCCATTTTGGAATACTGCTCATGTGTTTGGAGCCCTCAATACATTGATCAACAAAAATTAATCGAGTCAGTCCAAAAGCAATTTTTATTATTTGCTCTCCGACAGCTGAATTGGGAACCGGTGAGGCGTTTGCCACCTTACTCTTCAAGGTTAATGTTAATTGATCTAAAGTCTTTAAAACATCGTAGAATGTGCAGCGGAGTAATTTTTTTGTATAAGCTTCTCATAGGTGAGGTGAATTCTGGCCTCCTCCTAAGCTATATTAACATCGCAGTTCCCTCAAGATTTACTCGTACTTTTCGACCTATTCACTTGCCAATTTGTAGATCCAACTTTGCCCTTCATGAGCCCTTTCGGGTGCTTTGTTCCAATTATAATGCAGTATACCCTGCAATATCTTTCGAAAATTCTATTGATCGGATATCAGCTAACATTTATGCTTTTCTTGAATCATATAATATTTAGTTAGTTTTAAGTTATATATATTTTTAGCATATATGTGTAAGTTAGCAGTTAATTGTTAACTATAAATCAATAAATATAAGTGAGGATTTTGTAACTGTGCCGAAAAAAACTTCGGGCGTCCTTTTGAGTAAGTGTACACGTTTTGAGGATTTTGATGGTTGTCACTAATCGCATGCGGTTTTTCAACTCCTTGTAGACCAGACAGACCCGTAGTTAGCCATGTAATTTCCTCCGCAGTTTCCACATTTCTTCTTTTGTGAGTCTTCCTTATTGGCAGGGCAGTTTGTGGAATTATGAAAGTTTCCACAAACTGCACAGACTGATCGGAGTGTGCAGTTTGTCCTGGTGTGTCCATACTCCTGACAGCTTGTGCATTGCAGTGGGCCGTTCCTTTTATGTGGCTCTTCCACCATAATTCTTCGGTGCAATAGGTACTGCAGGCTATAGATAGGATGCACTTCATTTTTCTTTAAGACTCTGTTGTCTGGCGCCAGCTCTACCTTGAAGAGTGGTTGCAGCTTTTTGTTCTTATTAATGATGTTAATGAAGTTCTTTGCAGAAAAACAGTTTTCTTTGAGGGCCTCGATAACTTCTTTAGTGGTTACAACGGGCTCGATTCCTTTTATTACAACCTGCAAGCTTCATCAAGGTATTTGGACACAACTCGGGAATGTTCTTCCGATTTGGTCTAAAGTTTGGTTTCGTGAATATTCCCTTTAATGGCGGGACAACATGAAAATTTCTGTCCCCGACAGTGCAACAATTTTGTTGACCTGGGCGTTCGAGCTTTTCTCCCTAATGTAAATTGGTGGGGACTTTCGGTTGGAGGGGATTTTCGGTTGGGTCTCTTGACCAGTTCTGGTTGAATTTGAGCTAGGAGGGCAAATTTGTTGTTGTTAGATCTCCCGCGTAATTCGTTGTCTCTTTGGACACGATTTAATTTTTGTTTGTTATAAACCCCGGTGTTATGCGGGCTAAGCTTACGCTTAATTTGGATGTAGCGATCCATGCCGGTTTGTATGGCCAGTCCAGATTGTTGAATTTTTTTTTTTTGCACTTCTCTAGCGCTAGTTGATATTTATGAGTAGTATCCGTCTCTTCGGATCGCGGAGCCTCGACGCTCTTTATTTGGTTCGTCGCTCATTGAGCTTTATTTTTTAGCGTGGTATTATTATAAAATAATTATCCACTTGTTTTAATCATATCATTGATTTTTTGAGTTGAATAACTATTTTTTTCTGTTTTAGCGTCTTTTCTCGTATTTTGTAATAGTTTTTTTAGTTTGTATTTTTTTTATTTGTTTTTAAAACATTCCTTTCTTCAACTTTAACCGGAGGTCGCGCGAAACACTTCCTCTCTCTTCAGCTGCACTTTGTAACTCGGTAAAAATATAAAAAGGCTATTCTGGTATTATGAACGAATTGTAGGCGAGCAACACAAAATAGCTTTCGGTTATTAATTCTGCTGATGCTATTGACTTAGCTATAGGGGATCAACTTATACCTACTTTCCCAATCCTATAATCCTGCAATTTCATTCGCCCCCGAATGAACTCCATTTCTTCAGGTACTCGGCCGCAGTAGTTGATCCTTTTGGCCCTTCCTGGTTTCCGACTTTCTCGACCTCATAACGCACATGAGTCATTTTCTTAGCAATCTTAGGGTCCGAAGAAATTAGGTCTGAGCTTCATTCCTTCTCCATATTGAGTTCGCTTTATACCCACTAGTTCATCTATACTGAAGTCTGTTTCAATCTTTCCTTCTTTATTAAATGTTTTTGTTGAACTTTTTCAATATTTTTCTGAGCTTTTTTTCTTATTTCGTTTCTTTCATCAATTAATTCTTATATTTTTATGAATTTTTATTAGCTTTCTAGTGTCGTCACCTTTTTTTGCGCATAATTAGTCCAATAAGGATTTTAAAAGGAGAGTATTTTGTCGTTCTGGGTAGTGAGTCAATAATAATTTTTTGTTCTTTCTCTATGTGACAGTACCAATTGGCTTCATTATTCTGTCAAAGCTTGCTTAGCATCGGAATAACGATGTTGTGGATCCTTTCGACTAATCCATTACCTCTGGACATGCCTATCGTTATGTGCACCAATTGCATTCCTTGGTTACTACAATAGAAAATAGAATAGAAAATACTGGACGTAAACGCGGTGTCTCTGTCCGTCACCATTCGTCGAGGGTTTCCGATAATCGCAGATTGTTTTTTGAGCCTGTTTACTGATTCGTCAGCTCCTGTGGATCGCGTGACATGATCAATGTGGTATGTACCCAGCGGCTCTCGGATTTTGTCGATTGGCGTCAACAATCCCTCTTTCTTTTTCTCTTGGAAGCACTTTCTAGGCGAGTTGTTTGTAATTTTCTTAGCTTGCTTCTAGTCATGGTGCGAAATAATTTATTTTCTTCTTTATTAAAGGCAATTCCTCTAACTTTTTTATAGAATTCTATCTCTACTTTTAGTTCTTAAACTTAGCTCTATACAAGCCAGCTTGGTTTGGACTTCCTATCAGGAATACCTTCAGTAAAGTTTGAAACATAACTTTCTTCTTCCAGCTTTATAGGTTTGCTTAGTTTCATTTAACAATGCAAGTATTCCAAACATGTCTTTCCCCCTTCTCCCTAAGTCTTAACATTTTGTGGATATCTGCTGAACACAACTGCTTTCCGAACTAGTTTTGAAACTCGAACTTAAGTTTCACCCAACCTTGCACCCTACGGTAATCGCTACACTTTCAAATTCAATAATCCAATGGCTTATGTCTTGGTGATCTGCTCCTGAAAAGGGAGAAATGGTATCCTGAACATCTTAGTGTAAACCTCAAACTCATTGTTAATGGCTTCGTGAAACTTAGTACTTTATGATCCACCCTCGCTTACAGTGTCACCTTCGTCATCAACAGGATCTGGCACCTGAAAATGATCTAAATCCCTATCCTGCAATGTGCTCTTCCTACCATCGGTGCTTAAGTCCAACTCACTAAGCTTATTTTTTGAGAGAAGCTACTGTCATCGATAAAATAGATCTCAAATCTATGGTTACGATAAAGATGTCGTTTACAATGATCAGTTTAACCAAACGAAAATGTTGATTTATATAAACTTAAACTTAAAATAAATGTCAAGAAAATGAAAGGAAATACTCAAGTTCGAGTTCTCTTTGTCTCTTCTGGTCAGCAAATTTTTTCTGGTAACACCTTTTTCACCAGTTCTTCTTTAGCAGAGTTTCTTTATTAGCTCCTCTCCAGGCAGGACCTCTTCTGGTGGTGCTCCCCTGGGAATGCTCCTTTGGAAGCGACTCTCTAGTAGCCCTTCTCCTTGCATGACTTCGTCTGGTGGCACATCTTTGGTAGCGCCTTGGTGGTACAACCTCTATAGTGGCACTTCTCTGGTATCGCCTCGCTGGTAAAGCTTCTCTGGTACCACTTCTCTGGTAGCGCCTCGCTGTTCATGGCAATTGTGACAGGGTGGCCCTTTAGAAGTATAATAGGATGGCGAGCATTAAAATCCAGAGTTGAATTCTTAAGTCTTCCGCCCACGTAAAATTCCAAATTTATCAATGAATGGGTTGAGTGACGATGTTGCGCTGGACACCGAGACGTGGCCCTTTTTAGATATGCACTTGTAGTCACACGATAGGTGTACTTGCTGGATCGAACGAACATGCATTCGAGTGCCTCTAGCAATATCAGCCACTGTCAACCCGCTTGATTTGAACCTCTGATGAAACTTAAACATATATCCAAAGGTACGCTTTTTCTGGAAAGAGTTTGCGAATATATACCCTTCCGATAGATACGAAAATGGACATGTTGCTAGAAAGACTCCTTTGAAATACAGTTACTGGTCAAAACGTTTAATCTTTAGCTATGAAAGCTGACCCTTGGAACCATATTTTTGAGCATATGAGCTCCAGAGGTAGAGCTACCCTCGACAATATGTCTGCCGGATTATGTTAGTGGGTATGATGTGAACACAGGTATGATGTGAACACAGACACGAAATCTGGCAATTTTACTTCTGGGACGCGTGTTGTCCAATGAGGTTGATATTTGCGGTTGATATTTGATTAATTAAGTTTAAAAGCACTTCCAAATCAATGGTGCTAAGCTCACCAATAGCTTCTTGGAAAGTTCATTGCTTATACTTTGCACTCGCTGTCCAAGGCCAATGTCCTTGCGCTTATTAAAGGACACCTGTTGTGTATCGGTGTAGAACATTCCACTTCTTTGTGCTACACAGTTCACCGTTATGTTCTGTTGGCAAAAGAAACCAAAATCAAATTAAACGAAACCTGGAATGCAAGGGCACGTGATAAGAACCGCTGCAGTAACACCGGTTTCGTGTATGCGTGTATTCGAAACCGTTCACTGTATGTCCGTATGTAAATTCGGAAATCCAGCCCGCACTGAAGTGTGTCAATTAATTGTTAATGCAATAGCTGAATTACTATCACGTCGGGTTCACCAAAATGTTGCGGCTTGAGTGAGCTTTTTCTTTAGCACTATTGGCCCAAAACGGCGCTCGTAAAGTACAGAATTAAAACACCAAAAATACAAACAAATTGTCCGATTTAAAAAAATATAAGTTCTTTGCAGTTTATTGGCAATAAGTTAATGTTTTGAGTTGATTTCAAATGCTTTTGTGGGTTGCAGAAAGGCCAAGCCAAATGCTTGTCGTTTGCATGGGATACGAAGTAGAGTACTTGAAAATATAAACTTGAGTACGATCGGACGCAACCGATGACCGGCTGCAGCAGGCAAAATCTAATAACAATAGGCAGAGCTATTATGCTGTGCGCTTCCTTTCACTGTCCGAAAGCTCAGCTCAGTCTATTATCTAAAAATAGGTCACGCGACTTCCTGACGCTATAACTTCAGAACGCACGAACCGATTTCTACGGGTTTGCATTCGTTGGAAAGGTCTCGGGCTCCGTGCGGCTTATAGCAAAAAAAACTCAGGAATAATTTCAACAGAACCTCCGAAAAATCTTTTTTTTACTTACAGCGCCATCTCTGTTACAATACCAATATTTTAAGTAGATGACGCCGGTGCGTGATACATTGTTTGACAGATACTCATTGTTCTCTGCTCAGTTAATTTCATGTGACAAACCAGTATTGCCTTCACTGTGAAAATGTGTAAAAAAAATTTATAAAAATAATTCGTTTCCGTACATTTCAATTGGAAATCATCAAATCAATCACGTGTATTGTGCAAATTTTTATTCAATTTTAACAGTTGGCATTTCTCTTTAAGGTGGTAAGTTGAACTGTTTATATTATGTGGATTGTGCATTTGAGGTTAAATTCACCACTCTGTCCATAGTCGAAAATGACTAGAGGACGACGTGCGAACATCGGCTGCCGCACAAAACATGCAAGCCAGTAACAAGTGCATTCACAGAACTTAAGCGAAGAAAGTCAAATATAATAAGAGAAAATGTCCGATTGGGACAACGCGTGACGACATTGGCATCATACAATCGCTTGGCATTCCAATATGATCCCACTGCGAACTACAGTGATGATAAAAATTTTGATATTGGACCAATGACGACTATATGCCGATATTGCAATGCGTTAAAGTTAAAAAGAGAGACGGCTGGTATGTGCTGCGCAAGTGGAAAAGACAAACTGGATCCACCACCACATCCACTGAAACCATTGTTCGACGGAAGTGATTTCGATTCCAGCCACTTTCTTCAACACATCCTTGAATACAATAACTGACTTCCTTTGGAGCTAATATCATTCGAGAAGTCTGCTTCACGCCGAACTGCAAGGTAAAAGATACAACACACATAACTAATCACTCACACCAACAAAAGGAATTCCAACACATTTGGAATAAGTGCACAATTGAACGTAAGAAATCACCTGAAGCACTTAACTTCACACTCATGGACCTTCGGCGAAATAACAACATCTTTGGCGGAATGATGATATTATTGGCAAACGATTTCAGGCTGTTGTTGCCAGTAATTCCTCGTGAAACGCCCGCAGATGATTTGAATGCTTACCTGAAGGTATCACTTTTATGGAATAACGTAAAAACATTATCGTTAACCACTAATATGAGAGTTCAACTTCAAAATGATCAAAGTGCTGCACAATTTTCCAAACAATTGTAAGCTTTTGGAAATGGAAAAGTCCTACTCTTACCAACGACTTTTGCCGATTTGTAGACTCTCAAATAGCTCTTATTGAAAATGTTTTCCCAAACATTAGAGAGAATTATCAGAATAATGATGTACACGCACTGAATTTCACGATTCAATCAAAAATTGCTGGCGATTTGGTGACATACAAATCCTTTGATTCTATAACAAATCCAGATGATGTAGAAAATTATCCAAAGAAATTTTTTAACTCTCTGGAGTTACCAAGATTTCCACCACATAACTTTCAATTTAAAGTTGGTAGAGTTATTATGGCAATGCGTAATTTGAATCCACCGCGACTTTGCAACGGTACTCGACTTTTGGTAAAAGGGCATATGCCCAACTATTATTTACGGAAAGTACGCAGGTGATAATGTATGTATTCCTCGAATACCAATTTAATTTTTATTTAATCAGGCAAGTGGATGAATATAAATAAATAATAAATAAATAATATATAAATAATAAATAAATGAATATATTTGCACATTTGAACTACGGTGTCTAAATGCGGCAAAAGCTTATTAGATGGATAGGATTCCAATCATTGTTTAAAGTGTTGTGAAATTAAATCGCGATAAAATAAAGTTGTGCAAATAAATTTGTTTTTGGTGATAAGAGTGCAGTTTATGTGAAAGTGCTGTTATTGTGAAATTGGAAAGTCAAGTTGGAAAGTTAAAAAAAATGTTTACACTGAAAACAATTATCAAAAGAAAGGAAGGCTTTATTGAGGCGATGTGCTTTAGGAAGTCCAAATGAAATGGAAAGCGAGGGCATAGATGGAGGTGCAGGCCCTAGCACATCTGTGAATAAGGAATCTTTGGAGCCACTTTTGGGGGAAGATGAAAAAGTTCGTGCTATTGACAATGGTATCTTAGTTTTAGTTAACGGTTTTATAATCAGTTGAATTTTTTCCCAATGCATTCACATACAAATTTAATAATCAGTGTACATAATATCCGATGGAATCCACTCGTTATTATTTGATTTCTTAATATTCCCGTCCAATTGTTCGGACCGATCGTTATAGTTTGAGAAAATGTACGAGAAAGTGAACGCGCATACCCACGATCTCTAATCTCAACTTAACCCTCTTGTACGTCCTTGTATGCGAAGGTGTGAAATTGAGAAAGGGTACGAGAAAGAAAACTCTAATCTCAACCCCCACCCACCCTCACGACTGCTTGTGCACGGTGTAAAATTATAATTCTGATAGTTTTAATCAAGAAGAGAAATTTTTTATTAAGATTCGTAAAAATTATACCATTAGAAAGGTTTTGAAAAATGCTTTCAAATTATATCATTTTTTTTTTTTGTTGTGGGTGTTTATAATACTTGCGGTTTTATTTTGTTTTTGGGGAGTAGTGGGGACTTACAGGAGCATCGAATCTGGCTAATCCTAGACAAGGACCACGGACTCGGAGTGTTTTAGCTAATCGCCGCTCCTGACCGCCGCTCCTGACCGCCGCTCCTGACCGCCGCTACCGACCGCCGCTTCCGAAAGTCCCCACTACTACCCGAAAACATTATATACATCTATACTTCGCTAGATGAAGTCCATACGATTTGTTTTTGCTTTACGAAGGGAGTAGCTACAACTAATGCATTCGGCCTCCAATTTTATTGGGGTTGAAAAAGGATTCAGTCATGCCACGGGTTTCACCGAAATGTTCAGTGTGTATGGTTCTGTATCCCAAGATTTCGGTCCCCAAAAACACATGTACTTTTTCTTATACCTAAAAAATAGCCTTTGTATACACAGAGATAGGATAACGGAATTTGTAATTTTAACTAGAAACTATCCTGACGGCTGAGAGGCAGAGAAAGAGAGAAAGTCTCTCTTATAGCCTGATTCCATTGCCGCATTAAAACGCATTTAGCCAAATGCGCATTTATTTACACAGGGAATCCCATAAGGCTAAATGCCGCATTTAAAATAAATGCGATTTTTAAATGCGAGTAAAAACCATTCGCCCCGAAAGTTTTTAGAAAAAATACTGGAAAATACCGATGTTTAACGATATTTTCTTCCTACCACCACTACAACAGCTGTTTTCTATAAGCAAGGTTGGCGCAATTTTTGATGTTTTTGAATTTAAAATCTATTTTGTATTAAAAATGACTGAAACCTAGAGCGCACGCTGCAAATTCTGCTCGCAGTACCACAATGCATTACTGCTGGATCTCTGGCATTAAATAACTCTCACATATACGGGGATCCTTGCCCTTTTTAGAAACTGTGGTGGTCTCCATTGCAAGCCCGTCATAACAACGCAATCAGCTTCTCTTCTTTGTCATCCAAGTTGGCAAATGTCTCGATCGCAATATGGATGTCCTGCTGAGCATTACAGAGTTTAGTAAACTCACTCATGTTCAATAATTTTAATTAATTTCTTTTGGATTTGCCAAAATTCAAAAGTAAACAAGCCCAGATCAGCTGTTCGTGCCACTCACATGTCGGAGTAGCATTAACTAAATGCTAATACGCCAATGGAATCAGGCACATTTAAAAAGTCCACTAATGCGGCAATGGAATCAGGCTATTAGAATCATTTGACTAGCCCAACTAGATACTAATAGCCTAATTCCATTGCCGCATTAAAAAGCATTTAGCCAAATCCGCATTTATTTACACAGGGAATCCCATAAGGCTAAATGCCGCATTTAAAATAAATGCGATTTTTTAATGCGATTAAAAACCATTCGCCCCGAACATTTTTAGAAAAAATACCGGAAAATACCGATGTTTAACGATATTTTGTACGTGCCACCACTACAACAGCTGTTTTCTATATGCAGAGTTGGCGCAATTTTTGATGTCTTTTGAATATAAAATCTATTTTGTATAAAAATGTCTGAAACGTAGAGCGCAAATTCTGCTCGCAGTACCACAATGCATTACTGCTGGATCTCTGGAATAAAATAACTCCCACATATAAGGGGATCCTTGCCCTTTTTAGAAACTGTGGTGGTCTCCATTGCGAACCCGTCATAACAACGCAATCAGCTTCTCTTCCTTGTCGTCCAAGTTGGCAAATGCCTCGGTCGCATTATGGATGTCCTGCTGAGCATTACAGAGTTTAGTAAACTCACTCATGTTCATTAATTTTAATTAATTTCTTTTGGATTTGAAAAGTCCACTAATGCGCCAATGGAATCAGGCTATAAATTATTTTGATAACATGTATGTATATTTATAATTTCAAGTCAAGCATTGACCTTAACTTATCGGCAAGTTTAACTTGAAAAAGAACAAAAGTTAGTTCCATCAAGAAGCCTTGTTAATTAAGACAATAAAAAAGCGCAAGTAAAAGAACTTCTACATTAAAACCGAACTTTTAACTTTTTTTAAAAGCATTGATCAACTAAAAAAGGTACAATCACGTTAGTTAATGAAGTTGAAAATATATTAAAATCAAAAACCTTATAAGCAAAGTAAATAGAATATAAACTGAAACGCTAGTCAAAGTTAAATTAAGTACATAACATTTTTTTGGTGGTGGGTGTATATAATATTTACGGTTTCCTCTGTTTTTGGGTCGTAGTCGGGACTTACGGGAGCAGCGAATCCGGCTTATCCTAGACAAGCACCTCGGATTCGGGGTGATTTAGCTAACCGCCGCTCCTGACCAACGCTCCCGGCGGCTCTCCCGACCGTCGCTCCCGACCGTCGCTCCCGACCGTCGCTCCCGACCGTCGCTCCCGACCGTCGCTCCCGACCGTCGTCCCCGCCCTTTCCAATGGTATACTTTTCTCGATTCTTAATTAAAAATTTATTTTTTGAATTTATCAGAATTATAATTTCACACGATCGGTCTCAACATTTGGCGGGAATATTTAGAAATCAAATAAAACGAGTGGATTCCATCGGATATATTGTATGTGAATGCATTTGGAAAAAATTCAACTGATTATAAAATCTTTAAAAACCCCCCGCACCTGTATATTCCAGCTACTCTTAAGCAAATGTTGACCCTAACCTAAAGACAAGGTTGATACACCATCAATATTTACCTACAATCTGAACGCTCCTACACCACTGTTCACCACCCGGTTACTTGTTATTCATCCTTGTATTGATTTGTCCTGTGATAACCGTTAGACAGGTGTCTGGGTGGGTTTCTTTATTCAAGAACCGATCGGATTTGTTATAGGAGTAAAACATACTGGTATGCACTCCCTGTATATGCCAAACGGTTAAGTGAACATTCTAGACTATAAAAATGACACCACTCAAATTACTCAAGTTCTTCAATTGCCTCAGTACTGCGAGCACTACAAGTTTTTTTTGCATTTGCTACAATGTCAACCCAAATGGAGCCTATTGGAGCTACCTATGGCTCCCTTGAGTGGAGCTATATTCCATTTGGGAGGACCACTCAAGATGTGTAAGATGTGAAGCTACTTTTGGACTGAAATAACAGCTATAATATAAAGATCTTGATATTTGATAGTTAAAGTTATTAAATTTTACGATATGATTTTTAAGGCCTATGCGTGTAGTAAATGATTTTGTTTCTGGACTCACAACACACAAAGGAATTTCACCATTTTAATGTAAAAAATATTAACTAAGTTTTCTTTAAAAATTTTGTCTTATATAGGGTCATTGGTAAATTTTTGCAACTATTTACTTATTTATTAATAAAAAGAGATAGATATAATTATGTAAATATGAAAGTATTAAATAGTTTGAAATATGATTCGTATATAGGTATATTTTTTGTAACTATTTCTTAAATATACAGTTAGCTTTTATAAAGTGTATATGAAAAAATAGCATAGTTATGTGTTTTAATTTTATTGTGTTTGTGATTTACTTGCGTTTATGTTTAAAAACATAGAAGCTATGATGATTTGCATCTTAATTATTCGATAGTTCCTATGGCAGCTATATGATATCGTTTAAAAAAAAATATAAAAAAGAAAACTTATAAAAAAATGTTATATGTTTATATATATGATAAAGTCGTCCGATTTTGTTGAAATTTAAACAGTAATTCTGAAATATTTAACAGTTACTATGTCGAAGAACTAAAGAAAAAATTTATTTTTTCCGATGGTACCTATGAGAGCAATATGAAATAGTCGTTCTATTTTGATGAAATTTAAACCGTAATTCTGAAATATTTAACCACTATTATGTCGAAGAATTAATTTTCCGATTGTTCCTATGGGAGCTATATGCTATAGTCGTCCGATCCGGCTCGTTCCGATTTATATACTACCTGCAATAGAAAGGCAACTTTTGGGAACGTTTCATGCGGACGGACGGACAGACGGACAGACGGACGGACAGAAGAACATGTTTAGATCAACTCTCCTAGTGATGCTGATCAAGAATATATATACTTTATAGGGTCGGAAATGTCTCCTTCACTGCGTTGCAAACTTCTGGCTAAAATTATTATACCCTCTGCGATGGTATAAAAAGACACCTTATTGAACCAAAGTAGCTCTTTATTTAACAGACAAGTATAACAAAGATGTTTGGATAAATTTTCCTTAAAGTTATGTAAGCAAATTTCGTACTAAGACACCTTATAGGAAACGGAACGGAACGGAACGGAATTACTCATATGATATATAAAGAAAAATATGTAAATAGATATAGTTGTGCGCAAATAGAATAAATACGAAAAAGAAATGAATGAATTTGTTCAATATCAGACAGAGGCGAACGAGCTAAATCATTCCAAACTTGGATTCCATTACAAACATTGTTCCTGGAGCGATGATGATACAACGTCTGGACTAGACACTTGCCAGTGTCATTTGCTGTCTAACTAAAAACTAAAACTAACTAAGAACAAAAAAAAGAAGCCCATCGTCTTATGCTTAAATAATTAAGTAAATAAAGTAAAGCCGACGATTGTATCGTACTGAAACATTTATTAAACTAAATTAATCATCTTTTAAAAACTCGAAATTTTTTAAAAATTGGATTTTAACATTTTAAGTATTTTTATTGTCAGGTCAAAGGCAAATATGAAACTGTTAGTATCAAACATTTCCTTGGTTATTTGTATACCACGATCATAATGCTTTATTACACTTGACCTGAACAGCATATTAAAACTTCTAGAGCTTCCAACATTTTCAGTGTTCGAGTAATCAAATTTTAGGGCCTGGGAAGGAACTTGAACTCCGTTAACCATTAGGTTAAAGCGTTGCATTTTAAAACGTTTAAAATGAAACGGATCTAAGCCTCGGTTTCCTGAGTATGAGCGGGTTTTAACCATGCTAAAAGCCAAGAATTTGGCCAGTTGACCAATAACTTCATTATCTAACGATAGTGTATTGTTGCCTGGATATGTTGTAAAAGATTTGACTTCTACTTTACTGAATGGGTATAAAGCATTTTTTGATGATGCTGAGCCAATAAAATGCTTGGGTTAACTGTTATATGATTTATAAAGAGTTGTGCTTCTAGTATCTTTAAATTTGATTCAGTGTTATGTTCCATTAAATCAAATGCTGCATTTTATATGTTAAAATTAATTCTTAGATCTACATTATTAAGAAGCAGTTTGCTTTGGTTAAAAATATCACCATGAAGTTTTCCAAATAATTCGACCAAAGCAAACAAAATCGATTGAGGAGGCGCCGTGCAAGGATGCAATAGGATTGTATGGGACTTCTTCAGTTCTTAGAATAGAACTTTGAGTAGGGTGTAGTGTAAACAAATCTAATTCGCTTTTCATAAATTCAATATGGTTACTCATTGTACTATAGAAAAAATATTGCTAGTACTCCATTTCTTTACTGATAATTTTCTTTTTTGATGGTGGTGGGTATGTTTACCTTGTCGTTTAGAATTTAAATAATCGCGTTTTTTTTCTCGACTCTCGCTTTTTGTTCCTTTTTCCGCTACCATTTTGGGAGTGTGTCATTTTATTTATTGCTTTATTTGAGAGATTTTGAAACGCAATTTTGCTCTGTTCTTAAATAATATTCCTTAAAGGCTTTCGGCCAAATTCGTTTATTGCTGCTTTACCAGTCTCTTCAGCCTGATTTTTTATAGCATTTATAGCCGAAAGGAAAAGGGTATTATATAATTAAAAAAACCGCTAATTAAATTCCAATTCCTTGTCCTTGCTGAATAATTCATGGAGACACATACAGACCAATATTATTTAGTCCGGCACCGGACGGATGACTATTCTCGTAAACATTGGTGGGGTATGTTTTATTTATAGGCTTAACCTTCTTTTTCTTCTAAATTGTAGAGTTACAAAAATAGGAACAGCCCAAGTTTTAAAAGAAACTTTATATCCATTTGTATCAGTAATTAGTATTGAGATTTCGTTTGGAGACCATATATCTAAAGGATAATAGTCAATATTTAAAAATTGAATAATTTATTCTTTTCCGTTATAATCCATTAAACGAGGTCTTTTACAACCTATAGACCTTGGTTTGATTATGTCAGTCTAAATAAAAATCAATCCATTTTCAGGTATTTTAGATTCAACTGGAACATTTGAGTACCTAAATGTTTCAGCATTTACTAAGCTAACAAATTCAGTTTCTTCAGCTATATTTCTTTCTTAAGTAGTTGTTTTGTAAATGTCATTATTCAGATATATGTCCGTAATGCCTACCTCCCAGTATTCATTCATGTCTTATGGAATATTTACAATATTTGTAAATGCACATTTTACATTATCAGGAAATACATTCATTGAATCATTTCTAAGCAATGTGACAAACAACTCATTTGAATAACACATCTTTATATTGAAATTTCTGTTATTGATAAGATATCCAATTAATTTTGTTTTTCACTATTTGCACCGGCTTAGTTCGAACCGATGTAGACAACTTTTCTCGTCCTGTTATATAATTTAAATCTTGAAATGGTAATGACACCGCTTTAATTTTTTTTAGCTTAACTCTAAATTTGCGTTATTGATCACTAAGCTTTATTTTTGGTACTGCTAGTTTTTCGATATCCTCTTTTTAGTTTAAAAACGAAGTATCTCTTATTTTTCGTTTAACGTTCAATAAATTTTGTGTTTTAGTTGATTTAAAATCTTCTCCATCACTCTCGGTAGATAAGTCCATCAACTCTATCTTTTTTGGAACGTTAACAGAATTAGGAATTTTGTTTGATTTAAAATCTTCATCATCACTTTCAGTGGACACAAGTGTCGCATCAGACTTTGGTTTTAATTCAGAAGTCGTAGGTTTTATATCAATCCAATCTTTAGTTTGAGATTCAGTTGTTTTGGTTGACATAAATGGCGATTTTTGTTCATTTTGAATACACCATGATTTGTTACGTTTTTCATTTTGATAGAAACTAAGGTCTTGTCTAATTTTAAGCCATTTGTCAAAATCACTTATTTTGTTATTATTTGAGATTGGTAAAAATTTTGTACTTATCAATTCATTTCCTCGAGAGTTGTTTATTATTTTTTGAAAGGTGTGGGGGTTCATTAAAATTACTTTTTTTAAACTATGTTTGTTTTTAATCATTTTTTAAAATTTATCCAAAAACTTCTGAGAGCAACGAATGATAAAAATCCACCTTTTTGAATAAGAACTTTTCTCTAAGAGTTTAATGTGCGGTTTGGACATGAAAGCTAGCGCAATGCACTTTTATACTTTTTTAGGGAATTTAGATTCGTTTTCGTAACCTTATTATTTCCTCGTAATGTGTTCAAAACTATTTCCACTATTGTTTTTACCAGTTCACTATCGCTATTGCTTATTATTGCCTTTCGTAGTATATTGCTAGCCTTTTAGAGCACATACAATATATATTTGTTCGCTTTCTTTTCTTTCGTAAGCCATTTTTTTCGGAATAGCACACCGTATACTCAGAGTTAAAAATGTCTAATCTAAACCGTAAGAGTTCGTTAATTTCTTGAGTGAGATCAATAAGTAAATATCCGTGGGGTTGCTCTGTTACTTCTTTACATATTCTAAATAACTCTGTTGGGTTTTCTGGATAAATTTGTCTTGCCAAACATTGAAATTGAAGCTTATCTCGGGGATTTTTAAAAGCTATTATATATTTGGTATTTAGTATAAATTAAACCTATGCGATTATTTATAAAATATATTTTGAGTAGCCACAACATTTGATAAATTCGGGTGGTGTGATCCTTTCGTAAATACATTTTAGATAAAATAAGTATTTTTTTTAAGTTTTTGTATAATATATTAAAAAAAATTATTTTATTCAAGATTAATTTTGGTGTCTTACTTAATTTTTGTTTATATTAGAATTTTATTATTTTTTAATTGCATTAAGGTTTTTTATGCTTTTCTTGAACGCGTTTCTTGGTCCAGTTCTTCTCGAAATGAGTATCAGATCCGCAATAGTTACAAAATATCCCTCCTTACGGGGATAATTTAAAAATTTTTTTTAAGGAATCCATAGTTAACGATCATGTTGGGTACACTTAGTATTTTCTACTTGTATTGATGTGATGAATTCTTTGGATGATGAGAATTGCACAAATGAAAAGAATGACTGCGTTGATGGTATTAAAGGATAGTTATCCAGTTTATTTTGTCGTAGGATTTTAAGCAGAAATTCATGCGTGTGTGCTTTTACAAAAACCTATATATATATATAAAAAGTGACGATCATGGTCCATGATGAGACCAGATCCGATCTTACAGAAAAAGCTTAAATTTATCGATACTTGGGAGAAAGAGAAAATACTAAAAACTAGAGCAGGCGTGAACATTCCGCCCGCCTTGCAATATACTTCGAATTGCAAAAGGAAGTCTTCAATGACTAACAGCACCGTATGCATTATTGTGAACAGGTACCGGATAGCATCCATCCTAGCACAGTGTTTTCCGCCACCAGACGCCCAGGCTGGATCAGATTCGGGTAGACGTCTGCACTCAGAACCACGGAGATTCCTGTTGGCCTATAGATCGGCCAGGACGATGTTGGCAAATTGTGCCCGAACCGTGGCCGACAATTTCCTCGGAGGAGTACGCATCCGCAGCTGGTCTTCCACGCTGAAAACCACTTCCATCCTAGGCGTCTCAGCATTAATAGGGATAAGAGAAGCCAGGATTGGGAGATTCATGGCTTCGGTCAACGAATTGTCAATTCGGCTGACGCCTGAACAGGCGTCCACCATGACTCTGACATCAAATTTCTTTGAGCCTTCGTCGAACCGTAAAATAGCCGTGGAAAGGATAACTGTCGAGATGTGCGCGAGAACGGTTGAAAGCCGAGGCATTTCAGCAGCTTGAGGCGGAGTTGGGAACGTTGACGTCGTTCTTCCTGCGATAAAGGTGGAGCAGAGTGTGGTGATCACTGCCACGCACTTGGCAACGGCACTCGCTTTGACATAAACCTTATTTGTTTTTCATACTTTCCATATGGTAACTCATTTCGCATTAGAAAAAATATCGCTAATGTTAAATTTCCTTGATCATTTTTTCTTTTTTTATGGAGGTGGGTATGTTTACTTTTTTGTTCAAAAGTTAAATGATTTCGCTTTTTTCTCGACCCTCGTTTTTTATTTCTTTTTCCACCACCATTTTGAGAGCGTGTCATTTTATATATTGCTTTATTTGAGAAATTTTGAAACGCTATTTTGCTCTGTTTTTGAATAATATTTCTTAAAGGCTTTCGGCAACATTCATTTATTACTGCTTTACCAGTCTCTGCAGCCTGATTTATTATAGCAATTATACCCGAAAGAAAAAGACCGCTAAAAAAATTTCCAATTCCTCGTCCTTGTTGAATAATTCGTGGAGACACATACAGACTGCCAATATTCTTTAGTCCGGCACCGCACTGATTCACATAATATTCGTGATAAGATTTCACCATGATGACTATTCTTGTTCTAATTAAACATCATTGGGGTATGTATTATTTATAGGCTTAACCTTCTTTTTTTTCTAAAGTGTAGAGTTACAAAAATTGGAACAGCTGAAGTTTCAAAAGGAACCTTAAATCCATTTGAATCAGTAATTAGTATTGAGATTTCGTTTGGAGACCATATAACTAAAGGATAATATTCAATATTTTAAATTGAATATTTCTTTCTTTTCCATTATAATGCATTAGACGAAGACATCGAGGTCTTTTACAACCTACAAACCTTGGTTTGATTATGTCAGTATAAATAAAAATCAATCCATTTTCAGGTATTTTAGATTCAGCAGGAACATTTGAATACCTAAATGTTTCAGCATTTACTGAGCTAAAAAATTCAGTTTCTTCAGCTATATTTCTTTGTTAAGTAGTTGTTGGAATCATTCATATATATATACAATTATTTTTTTTTCCGTATTTGCACCGGCTTACTTTGAAACGATCTAGACAGCTTTATGCGTCCTGATCGCTTTAATGTTTTTTAGCTTAACTCTCAATTCACGTTGTTGATCACTAAGCTTTATTTTTGGTACTGCTAGTTTTTTTAAAACCCCTTTACGTCTAAGAACTTAGTGTCTCTTATTTTTCCTTTAACGTTCAATAAATTTCGTGTTTTGGTTGATTTAAAATCAACTCCAAAACTTTCGGTAGGTAAGTCCATGAACTGTAACTTTTTTTGGAAGTGATACATCAGACTTAAACTTTTGTTGAAAGTTTACAAAATAAGGAATTTTGTTTGGTTTAAAATCTTCGTCATCACTTTCAGGGGACGAATCGGGGTACTTAGACTGTTTTGATTCAGAAGTGGTAAGTTTTATATCAATACAATCTGTTGTTTGCGATTCAGTTGTTTTGGCTCACATAAATGGCAATTTTTGTTCATTTTGAATATTTCATGATTTATTACGTTTTTATTTTGATAGAAAATTGTTACAATTTTTTACTAATCAATTCTATTCCTCGAGAGTTGTTTATCAATTTTTGAAAGTCGTGGGTGTTCATTAGTATTACTTTTTTTAAACTATGTTTATTTTTAATCATTTTTTAAAATTTTTTCAAACATTCCTGAGAGCAACGAACTAAGAAGAATCCATCTTTTTGAATAAGAACTTTTTTCTTAGAGTTTAATGTGCGCTTTGGACATGAAAAATAGCGCAATGCAGTTGTATCCTTTTTTAGGGAATTTATATGGGCTTTAATTTTAATTGACCTTAAACAATTAGTTATAGTCCAAGATATTGGTGATTCAAATTATAAAATTGGTAGCATTAAAATATTATTTAAATCAAAAATGCGGATACCAATATCTTGGACTATAACGAATTGTTTAAAGACAATTAAAATTGTAAAAGACAATTAAAATTACACTGCGAATCATTACAAAATAAAACAAGCAATGATCACTAAATATAACATTTAAAACAAGTGTCCTAAAAGCCCGCTCCCCTAAAAATCAATCGTCGGTAGGGTATGCAGGCACCATCCGCTCGCAAAACAACGACAAAAGCTGATTTAGTTTGAAGTTAGATAGTTTGAAAAGTAGCAAAAGACAAAATATTTTGATGCGCCAAAATTAAATAAACGCACACGTGCCCCCGTGTTTGAAAATGCCTGATCACGCATACATACAAAGACCAATTCAAGTGCAGGGCAACCTTCTTCTAAATGCACCTCTTTGCGATTGAAGTCGTGCAACGAGTCCGCGAGCATACAAATGAGAATAAGAATGAGAGAGCAAAAAACCCGAACTCCCGATAAAGAAATTTTGTGTCCAAATTCGTTGTGTGAAATGACCAGTCTATATATTTTATGGTTAGTGGTTTTAGTAACCTTATGATTTCCTCGTAATGTATTCAAAACTTGTTTCACTATTGTTCTTAACTGTTCACTATAGCTATTGATTATTATTTTCTTTCGTAGTTTATTGCTAGCCTTTTTCAGCACATACAATATATGTTTGTTTGCTTTCAATCGATTTAGATTCACTTTGTAAACCCTCGGAATAGCACACCGTATACTTAGAGTTAAAAATATTTGGTCTAAAACCGTTATTCCCTGAGTGAGATCAATAAGTAAATATTCGTGGGGTTGCTCAGTTACTTCTTGTGAAAAAACGGGTAAGCGTATAAAACAAATGATAAATTCCGGTGGTGTGATCTTTTCGTAAACAGTTCACATACTTTTTTGTTAAAGGCACCCATCATCAAATCGTCCGCTATCAACCGAATAGACTCATTAGTTTTGTTTTCGATTGTTTCAAGAACTCCTATAAAGTATTCTGAAAATGTAATACTGTTTTGTATTAACAACGTAAAAACTTGTGACTGCAGTAGTTCGAGACGATTTTAATTTGCGAAACTTGTGAAGAAACTATTTCGAAAGCACGACGACGAAAAGGAGTGGTTACAATGACGTTCGATTGATGACTATCTTTAATATTTCAATAATTTTCCTTAGAACCTAACTTATGCTACGGTGGCGAAAGACGGGGCCAATTCGCAAGAGCGAACGGACGAAAGCTTTATTGGCTCCCGCTCTCGCCCTACAACTAGTGATTTAAAATACAAACGCCAATTGCGCAAACACCGCCCTCTCTAAAGGGACGACGTCCTTCAGCCCAGAACGGGCAACAGGGCCAGTCGGTGGACAGCTCGCCGATACTCCCCGTCCTGCGTCCTGACGTGAGAAGCCGAGAAGCCTAGAGTTGAGCACGGCCTCCACCCTGGTGAACAGAGTTCCGAGCTCCTCCGCGGTCAAGAGGTCTTGGCCTACCGTCCGAAGGAACAGGTGCTTTGCAGACTTCACACCTGCCTCCCATAGTCCGCCGAAGTGCGGAGCTCTGGGCGGTATGAACGCAAACTCGCATCCTTTTTTTGATGCGAATGTTTCGATACCGCCCCCCTTCTCCTGCAGACGGGCTAGGAACTCTCTCATGTGGCGATCTGCGCCGACGAAGTTGGTGGCGTTGTCGCACCACACCTACTCCGGAATCCCGCGACGACTCACGAACCTTTGAAATGCCAACAAGAACGCATCAGTTGTTAAGTCAGACACTAATTCTAAGAGAACCTCTTTGGACGCAAAACAGACGAACAAGGCCACGTACGACTTGTACGGTGGCTTACCACGAATACGATACGTTGTGCTGAATGGACCATAAAAATCAACGCCACAAATGTTGAACGCGCGGATAGCTCGAAGTCTATCTGCTGGCAAGTTTCCCATAATTTGCGTCAAGAGTTGCGGCTTACAGCGAAAGCAGCGCATGCACGACCGAACTGTTCGTCGGCAGACTTCTTGAGAATTAACTAGCCATATTTTTCGTGCAGACGACTTACGAGAGCTCGTGGGCCAGCGTGACAGTTCGTAACGTGCAGGTATGACACATAGGATCTGACGAACTGTGAGCTTTAAGACAGCAACAACGGGAATTTGGCTTCGTACAGTATAGGAGCATTCAATAACCGACCCCCAACTCGTAGCAATGTCGAGGAGCATCAATCTAATTTATTTTCCTGAAGAAAAGGGTTTAACTTTTTGCTACCGGTGTATTTTTCCAAATTTTACTTATGTCGTCCCTGAATTTGTGAAATTGGATAACTTCGACAATTTTCTCAAAAGCGAAATCCAGTTCTCTTGACGAAATACTTTTTTCAAAGGGCTTCGACACCTTTCTGCACCTTTGAATAAAACGAAAAATCCACACGAACACTCTTAGAAGCTTCAGGTGCGACGAAAAGGACTCTATTCTCTGAAGCATATAATTTGGCTCTGGGCTGACTATGAGAGCTATTGCCGATTTGCGTAGCTCCATCGACATTACATCAGCCGGCAGTTCGAAATGTTTATTTACAGGCCAATTATTTTCTGAGTCTAGCAAGAACGAAGGGCCACCGAACCAAATGGACGTTATAAGCTCCTCTACGTCACATCCTCGGGACACTATGTCTGCTGGGTTGACTTTCGTGGGAACGTGTCTCCAAATTGCTTTCCCGACCACTCCTGAATTTCTGCAACCCGGTTCGAAACAAAAACCGACAACGACGAGGGATGGGTTTTAATCCAGTGTAATGTGATCTCGGAGTCTGTCCACAGGAAAACATTCTCAATGGGACAATTTAGCAATGGCCCGACACGATTATAGAGATCTGCTAAAAGGTGAGCTGCACACAGCTCAAGGCGAGGCAAAGTTTTCGTCTTGACACTTTCAAATCTTCAGTAGTTTGAGAACGAACGTAGATGCACGCTCCATACGGTCGCATGGAAGCGTCACCGAAACCATGTATTTGAATCGGAACTTGTGAATCTGTGTTGACGAATCGCAATACCTTATTTTTCGCCAGCTGCAGAAGCGTCGCTTTAAATGTCTCCCACGATGTAAGCAACTGCATCGGTAGCGGATAGAGTCATTCAACCGAAATTGAAAGTAATCTTTAACCGGTAACCAAACCACGCCAAAAGTCTTAGTTACGTCGGATTCTGCCATAAGTGACATTACAGCGCTATCAGATGCGGATAACTCTGGGCAGTTTGAAAACCACTTTGCCAATTCAAAGCCTGCCTCTTGCAAGACCTGAGAAACTGCGTCTCGAAGGCTTTGCAGGTCCTCAACGCATCCGGCGCCGACAAATCATCAACATAAAAATCATTCTGAATAACTTTTGCGGCTTTTGGATGAGTTGCTTGCACCATACTTCTTTTTGACGTCGGCCGCAAGGGCAAAGTTATGCAATCTAAACCGAAGCAGAGTTGAGTACAGCTCCTCTTCGATAGTTGGGTTTACCATCAAGATGTCATTCAACGCTACCTGCGTAAAAGTACGGCTCGATGCATCGAAATCTACTCTCAACTTAGTTGAAGTACTTTGTGGACGTAGAACGCATTGGTGCGGAATGAAATAGTGCTGAGTTTTCGGAATTTTGTCATTGGTGGAGGACATGTGGCCCGTTGATACATATTCCTCCACGAATTCAAGATACATCTTCTAGCGACAAAATCTACGTTTCGCAACTTCGTATGATTAACCAAGAGTATTTGGGTCATATTTAAACGGCAAACGAACCGAAAATCTACCGGACGACAATCTTTGAGCATTTTTCTCAAAGTGTTGTTGACAGAGTTGTTGCTCAGGAGTATGGCCTTAGGCGGCAAGTCCTCCACAGACCAAAATTTCTGCAGGGTTGTGTCAATTGACTCCAACGCTTCCTCCTGGCAGCTGAGATGTACCATTTTTTCAGCGTTTTTATTATTTTCAGAGGCACATCTCCCTGACACTATCCAGCCGAGAACTGGTTGTAGTAAGATGGGTACTTCCGGCCTCTGCTTTATCTGGCCAAAAGATAAAAGTCCAAAGAACGTACCGATATGCATATATATTTTTTGGGGCTTGAAGAAGAATGGATCTGCCAACTGAATATTTTCAGGCACCCTCCACCCGCTGGTGTTCACCGTTTTATCCGGAAGATAACCAGAAATCTTTTTTCATGATCCAAAAATCGGACGACAGCTGGCTGTTCCCTACTGGCGACTTCACAATCGTGTGTATTTTTTTTGTGGCTTGGGCATTAGTTCCACCAATGCCTCGCAAGCTCATGCATACGTCCTCTCTTGTAATTTTGAGCCTCTGAGCGAGCTCATCGGTCATAAAAAACATTTGTGAACCAGAGTCGAGCAACGCTATAATACAAACTCGCCACTTTTGGTTTGAACGCTCACAACAGCAGTTGCAAGAATGGCTCGATCCGTTGCAGTCGCATGCAAAACATGCGAAGTGTGTGGAGTCTCCTGCATGAGCGTAGGCTGAGAGGGGGGTGGCAACGCAAGATTTGTGTTTTGGGGAATATACGATATGTGTAGCAACGTGTGATGTGAGGAATTGCAGACTCTACTTCTGCTGGATTTGCATTTTTTGACCGTGTGACCCTTTCTTAAACAGTTAATGCATAAGGGTGCTCTTTTAGCAAATCTAATCTTTGCCGAACTTATAGGGCAGCGAAGGAAGCGCAGTTTGCAATCTGATGTTCAGCTGAGTTGCAATACAGCCTCTTCCGCTGCCATGTGTTGGCATCGCCTGTTGAGCGCCGGCTCACATTCGCTCCAAAGTGGAAGCGAAGTATAATCTAACTGTTCTTCCCTTTTTCTTTAGTTCCTGCATCGACCTTGCTCATTACCAGATGTATTAAAATAGCATTAGTAATGTGTCTATCATCCCCAATAGACAGCAAGGAGTCATACAAGGCTGTGACCGTCTCGATGAGGGTTCTCAAGGCTGTAGGTGAAGGCTGGGAAATTTTTTGCATTTTAAAAAGTGTCGATATGTTGTCAAAAAAAATAAGACAATCATTATCGTACAGACTAGCAAGGGCTTTGGGATAATTTTCCGCAGTTACTTGAAAGGCCCTAACTGTTCCTAAAGTGTCTCCAGCTAAACACGAAATTAAATGAATAATTTTTTCAATATCGTGTAAAGTGTCCATCTTTGTCAACGAAAGTTTCGAAAAGGCTTATAAAATTTTTAAATTCGGAGTGTTTTCCGTTGTTGGGAGAGCAACGCTTGGTAGGCGGCATTGAGGCAGGCGATTTGCTAGCAGAGCGGATTTATCGATATTATTTTGTTTGCACTTGTTTAAAATTGAAATCAGCAATGACTTTGTCATTACGGCCCTGTCTTCCAACTCTTCGCGGGATACATCTTTTGTATCTTTCAATTCTATTTGGTTTTGCAAAAGTGAAGCATTTTCAATGTGCGTATTTAGAATCTCTAATCGACACTCAAGCTCGACCGGATTTATAGATAATTTAGCTTCTTTTAAGTGGCGATAAGTTCGGTTAATACTTTTCATGCAAACATCTCGTTGGTGTTTAAGTTCTTCGATATCCTTAGTTGCCATTGCGTTTATTTGTATTTATTTGGTTGGTATCGAAGAGGGGTTAAATATTTATTTTTATTAAATTATTTATTTGTTAAATAATAAAATAAAAAATCAACGAGTACTATACCGATCGCACACGGTGTAAGGGAGCTAAGTGCCGAGAGAATTACAGCGAAAAATCTAAATTCGGTTTTTATATTTTTTATATAAACCCTGCGACAGTATATGCCGCACGCACGCACTGTAGGGGAGCTACCGCTCAAGCTCAAGCGTACCGAAAAAACGAACAAACGTTTAGGCAGACCGAAAATTGCACTGCTGCAGCGATCGAGAACGAAAACGACAAAAGATAACTCGAAATAGCGGCAGCGGTGTCGGTGTGCGTGTGTATGTGTACGCGGCTAGCGTAGCCTATGGAAATGCTAACGGAGAATGATGCACTGACCGATAACTAAGGGCAACGAATATATAAGCCTGACGCCGAAATGCGCACAAAATTATGAAAAGTGCGGAAAAAATTGGAAAAGTGCGGGAAAATTCTGAAAAGCGCGGGAAATGTTCGGACAAACTGCAGCGAAAGTTGTTGCCGCTAATATTTTTGAGAGCTACACTTTTCACAATTTGCACTTTTTTCCAGCTGTTTTATTTATACCCTAAATTGGTGCTCATTACGATAATTGGGGGAATTAAGTTCGCACTAATTGGGTCGACGACGAGTATTTTATTTGCTTGTTTTTTGGCCAAAGCGATTCACATATATTTCGAAATATATTATGTTTATTGTAGAATTTTGGTTGTTAGTACATGCAAATTTTTATTTCTTGGTTAGAATGCTCACTATCTACCGATTTTTACACTAATGCAAAAAGTTGAAAGATGGGCCAAAACACAATTGACAAAACGCCACAGATTAACTTTCAACTTTTGGCACTCTATACCTGGATGGCCGACGTGATAATTGCAACTTCCTTTTTGACTTCCATTTGGCGGCAGCAGCAAATTGAGCAATTAAATTTGCCGAAACGTCAGGCGCAACCACAAGAACGACAGAAAATTTCCAGCGACGAAATTATTGAATTTAATTTATTGGCCGAACCGACACAAATAAATTGGTTTTTGTTGGTATTGTTTATAGTTTTTCACCGAAAAAAAAATTAAAACTCGCGAACTCTACTGCTAATCACGTCGGGGTCACCATGAAAATATAATACTATTTTGTATTAATAACGCGAAAACTTGTGAACGCAGTAGTTCGAGACGATTTTGATTGCGAAACTTGTGAAAACTATGTCGAAAGCGCGACGAAAAGAAGTGGCTACGATGACGTTCGATGGATCACTAACAATTATATTTCAATAATTTCTCTTAGAACCTAACTTATGCTACGGTGGCGAGAGACGGGGCGAATTCGCAAGAGCGAACAGACGAAAGCTTTCCGCTCTCGCCCTACAACTAGTGATTTAAATACAAGCGCTGAGTGCGCAAACAGTAGACAACACTCAATTAAAAGGTTCATATTTAATTATGTTCAATGACTCAATTATAATTAATAACAGCACCTACATTAACAGCGAAAACAAAATATTAAACTATATAGCTCAGCATAAATTCATAAATTATGACATTTCCGAATATATTGCTTCAAATAATTCTGAGCTAACTCTTGACAATAAAAACATTATCAATCCATTTGTAAAAATTAATAATACCAAAATATTAGTTTCCTTTATATTCTTAATTTTTATCATTATATTTTTAACATTATTACTTTACATAAATACAGAAATTTTGTAACCAAAAAACAACGGCCAGAAGTAGAAATCAGTACAAACCAAGAAAAAGTTTTAAAAAAAGAAAATACAAACCAAGATGAAATTTTAATAGAAGAAAACACAAACCACGAAGAAACTTTTAAAGAAAAAGATACAAAGATTCAAAACTAAATTCATAATTAATCGGGGCGATCCATTTTGGAAGGGGGAGAGTTAACCAACCCGTGAAACCGTGCAGCTTATGGAATTAATAAACAATTTTTTCAAAATTCAATTTAAACAATCTTTGCCTATGCCTTTGCATTTGCCTTTGTCTTTGCCCATGCCTTTGGCTTTGGGGTCCGCTCTTGATTTCCCTGCCAAGATAAACAAACAAATCTTAAAGTAAACATAAGTTTCCACTCGAAGCCCAATCAATTGCGTTCTAAGTTTAAACTATTGCGATCCAAGCCCAAACAAATTGCATCGGTCAGCATATTTGAATTTTACAATAGGATGCCACTATTTCATCCTAAGCCTATATTCTAAACAAAAGGAAAAGTTCTAGAAGCTCAAAGAAAAGCTTCTGGCCGAGGTTCGTTGGATAAGATTTTAGAATTAAGCCGGCAGTCCATCTTTGATCAAGAAACAATTCGAAAGTAAGAAATTCGAATGTGAAAAATAAAGTGTATTGTACTTGTGAAATTAAATAAATGTTTATTTACAGGCCAATTATTTTCTGAGTCTAGCAAGAACGAAGGCCTACCGAACCAAATGGACGTTGTAAGCTCCTCTACGTAATATCCTCGGGATACTTTGTCTGCTGGGTTGACTTTCCAAATTGCTTTCTCCGACCACTCCTGAATTTCTGCAACCCGGTTCGAAACAAAAACCGACAACGACGAGGGATGGGTTTTGATCCAGTGTAAAGTGGGACAATTAGCAATGGCCTGAAACGATTATAGAGGTCTGCTAAAAGGTGAGCTCCACGCAGTACAAGGCGAGGCTACTTTCGATTTGGCGGTCAATTAACACACTTTCAAACCTTCAGCAGTTTGAGTACGAACGTAGATGCCCGATCCATACGCTCGCATGAAAGCGTCAGCGAAACTATGTATTTGAATCGGGGCTTGTGGATCTGTGTTGACGAATCGCGATACCTTTATTTTCGGCAGCTGCAGAAGCGTCGCTTTAAATGTCTCCCACGATGTAAGCAACTGCATGGGTAGCGACTCGTCCCAATCTAATTTTTGAAGCCACAGCTCCTGCAACATCTTTGCCTTTGTGACCAAAGGACACAAGAGGCCAAGTGGGTCGAAAAGTCGAGCAGTCACCGACAAAATATTTCGCTTTGTCGCGTGAACAACCAGGAACGAGTCATCCTACCGAAATTAAAAGTAATCTTTAACCGGTAACCAAACCACGCCAAGGGTCTTAGTTACTTCTGAGTCTGTCATAAGTAGCATTACAGCGCTATCAGATGCGGATAACTCTGGACAGTTAACTTAAAGATTTTCAAAGACTCGAAAGGATCTCGTCTCCATACTATGAGCTGGAAGTTACGATCAGCTTCGTCCACTATCACTTGGCGATACATCTTTTTGACGTCGGTTGCAAGGGCAAACTTATGCATTCTAAACCGAAGCAGAGTCGAGTACAGCTCCTCTTGTATAGTTGGGCCTACCATCAAGATGTCATTTAACGCTGCCTGCGTGGAAGTACTGCTCGATGCATCGAAAACTACTCTCAACTTCGTTGAAGTACTTTGTGGCCGTTGGTATGGTGCGGAACGAAATAGTGCGGAGTATTCGAAATTTGGTCATTGCTGGAGGAAACAACATTGAAACATATTCCTGAGATGTACCATTTTTTCAACCTTTACTTTATTTTCAGATGCACATCTCCCTGACATTATCCAGCCGAGAACTGTCTTTTGTAAGATGGGAAGTTCAGGCCCCTTCTTAGCCTGGCCAATAGATAAAAGTTCAAAGAACGTATCTGGCTTGAAGAAGAATGGATCTGCCAACTGAATGGTTTCAGGCACCCTCCATCCGCTGGTGTTCACCGTCTGATCCGGATAATAACCAGAAATATTTTTCAACGCGAGATTTGTGTTCATACAGGCTGCTGCTATGTTGGATTTATTCGTAAATAACTAGTCTCTCAGTTTCTGAAACTTTTCAAAAAGTTGTCTTTCTTTTGCAGGTAGTATATAAGTCGGAACGAGACGGATCGGACGACTATAGCATATAGCTCCCATAGGATCAATCGGAAAAATTAATTTTAAAAAATTATAACTTTTCTGTTTTTTATATTTTTTAGTTCTTCGACATATATAATTGGTTAAATATTTCGGAATGACGGTTTAAGTTTCATCAAAATCGGAGGACTATATCATATAGCTCCCATAGGAACAATCGGAAAAATAAATAAAAAAAAATTATAACTTTGCTGTTTTTATACCCTTGCAGAGGGTATTATAATTTCAGTCAGAAGTTTGCAACGCAGTGAAGGAGACGTTTCCGACCCTATAAAGTATATATATTCTTGATCAGCATCACTAGTAGAGTCGATCTAGCCATGTCCGTCTGTCCGTCCGTCTGTCCGTCCGTCTGTCCGTCCGTCTGTCCGTCCGTCTGTCCGTCCGTCTGTCCGTCTGTCCGTCCGTCTGTCCGTCCGTCTGTCCGACTGTCAGTCTGTCCGTCTGTCCGTCCGTTTATATGCAAACTAGTCTCTCAGTTTTAAAGCTATCTGCATGAAACTTTCCCAAAAGTTGTCTTTCTATTGCAGGTAGTATATAAGTCGGAACGAGCCGGATCGGACGACTATAGCATATAGCTCCAATAGGAACAATCGGAAAAATAAATGAAAAAAATTATAACTTTGCCTTCTTTTAAGTTTTTGTTTAGTTCTTCGACATTTAGTAATGGTTAAATATTTCAGAATTACGGTTTAAATTTCATCAAAATCGGACGACTATAGCATATAGCTCCCATAGGAAGAATCGGAAAAATAAATGAAAAAATTTATAACTTTTCTGTTTTTTAATTTTTTGTTTAGCCCTTCGACATTTAGTAATGGTTAAATATTTCCGATTTACGGTTTAAATTATATCAAAATCGGACGACTATAGCATATAGCTCCCATAGGAACAATCGGAAAAATAAATGAAAAAATTATAACTTTTCTGTTCGACATATAGCAATGGTTAAATATTTCAGAATTATGGTTTAGATTTTATCAAAATCGGACGTCTATATCATATAGCTCCCATAGAAATAATAAAAATATATAAAATAACTATCAAATAATTGAGTTGCTTATCATCATAGCTTCAATGTTTTTAAACATATACGCAGTAAATCATAATTTTAATGTTTTCAAAAATGTTAAATTCTTGCAATAGCTGCAAGGGTATATGAACTTCGGCTTGCCGAAGTTTGCTTTCTTTCTTGTTTAATTTATTTTTTAGTTCTTCGACATATAGTAATTGTTAAATATTTCAGAACTACCGTTTAAATTTCATTAAAATCGTAAGACTATATAAACAATAAAAATATATAAACATTTTTTTTTAAATGTAACTTTTCTATTTTGTAATTTTTCTTTTTTAATTCTTTTTGTCTTATTATTAATTTGACAGTTCAGAATCACGCTTTTATATTTATTAAAATCGAAAACGATATCATATAGCTGCCACAGGAACTATCAAATAATTAAGCTGCAAATCATCATTGCTTCAATGTTTTTAAACATATACGCAAGTAAATCATAATTTTAATGTTTTCAATAATATTAAGTTTTTGCAATAGCTGGAAGGGAATATGAACTTCGGCTAGTCGAAGTTTGCTTCCTTTCTTGTTTAAAATAATTTATTTTGCTTATGTTTTTATTGTTTCCATGGGAGCCAAATGATATAGTCGTCTTATTTCGATGAAATTTAAACCGTAATTTAGAAATATTTAACCATTACTATATGTCGAAGAACTAACAAAAAAATTAAATAACAGCAAAGTTATAATTTTTATAAAATTTATTTTTCCGATTGTCCTATGAGAGCTTTATGCTATAGTCGTTCGCTCCGGCTCGTTGCGACTTTTATACTACCTGCAATAGAAAGACAACTTTTGGGAAAGTTTCATGTAGATAGCTTTACACCTGAGAGACTAGTTTGCGTTGAAACGGACGGATGGACAGACGGACGGACATGGTTAGATCGACTCCCCTGGTGAAGCTGATCAAGAATATACATACTTTATAGGGTCGGAAATGTCTACTTCACTGCGTTGCAAACTTCTGACTGAAATTATAATACCCTCTGCAAGGGCATAAAAATAAATGTTAATAATATAAATTTTAATAAAAGTTTATAAGCTGAATTTCTAATGCTTTTTACTAGGAATTTCGAAATGATTCCTGAGCCGATTTCCGAAAGAATTCCTTGCAATTTTCCATATGATTTCTGGGAGCATTGCATGCGGTTTTCCCCAGGAATTTTAAGATTTTTTCGAAATTCCCCAGAAATAATATTGGAATTCCCGAGCAATTCCTACCGAACTTCGAATTCCCCGCCGTCAACGCTTTCTTGATACAAATCCTTGCCGCTTTGTATGGGGAATCCCTCGGGAATTTCGGAGGAATCTTTAGAGATTGGAACTGCAGGGTAAGGTCAAGTATTCAAAGCTTTTTTTTAAGGTTAGAATTAACCGATTTATTTTCCCAAAAACCGGCTTTTTTACAATCGATTGCCATTTTGATGGTAATTTAATGATACCCCACACATAAAAGCTTTCGTCCTTATTGAAAACTTGAATAAAAACTAACAAAAGGCAAAGGATTGATAGGATATATATTGATTTATTATTTTATTCTTTTCAAACACAACCACTTCCGAACAACACCGCAGAAAAAGAGAGAGAGGACATTGAAATGAGACCAGACTATTACAAAGTCAAAAATACCGTTTAGAGATACCAGATCTTATAACTTAAAAGATACTAAATGTTATTTTTGAATATGGGATACTCAACACGCCTCCTCAAAAATAACATTAGAGAAAAATATTTCATTAGTTACAATAACAATAAGTATTTCCTAATGTGGTGTGTGTTCATTTCTGGGGAGTACAAAAATGATCCAGCATTCGCTGCAAGGATTCGGGAAAACCCAGTAAAACCCGATCAGATCATTACTTAACAATTCTTATTATAACATTTTAAATTTCATAGTCTTTTTAAATTAAAGTCCAATAGATCAATCAGCCTTCTTGTCTTCTTGTAGTCCAATCTTGCTACACAGTTTATTGAATCTTGCTGCTGGCAATGGCTTGGTAAATATGTCTGCAAGCTGGCTTTCTGTGGAAATATACTCAATACAAATATTGTTATTTTCAACTTGCTTTCTAGCAAAGTAATACTTAATATCAATATGTTTGGATCTTTTATGGTAGGAGGGATTATTAGCTATACTAATACATCCCTGATTGTCTTCATATATTTTTATAGGTCTTTCGAATTGTATATGAACACTTTCTAATAAGACTTCAACCACAAGGCTTCTCTTACAGCTTCGAACAAGGCCATGTATTCAGCTTCAGTCGACGAAGCAGCTACTGAGTTTTGCCTTTTCGTATTCCAACAGATAAGATTTTGGTTAAACATTTTCAATATAAACCCGGTTGTACTTTTCCTATCAATTTCATTGCCTTTCAATCAGAGTCTGCATACCCGACAAAACTTGTATTCCTTTTAAATTCTAATTTTATATCTATATTTCCTTTTAAATATCTAAGAATCCTTTTTAAACATAACCATAATTCTGCATTATTTTTATTCATTTATCGACTTAAAATATTAACAGCAGTGGCTAAGTCTGGACGTGTACATAACATAACATACATAAGACATCCGACTAAATTCCTACAAGGCGCATCACACCATTCATCAGAATTTAATAATTCATAATTAAGCTTGCTTGCTAGTGGAGTACTGACTGATTTACAATCACTCATTTTGAACTTATTCAAAATCTTTTTAATGTAGGCAGCTTGACTAAAAAATATTTTTTCATCTTTGATTTCTATTCTTATTCCAATAAAATGTCGAATTTCTTCCAAGTCCGTCATTTTGAACTTGTTCATTAAATATGATTTAAAACATTTCATCTTTTCTATATCTGCTGTGCAAACAACTTAATCATCTACATAAAGAAGTAAGTATATGTTCTTTCTTACGTCACCCTAATCAAGGACATAAATACATCGATCTACCGGTGAATTTACGAAACCACACTCCTTTAGTGCTTGCTCAATACCTCAAACCAACATCTTGCTGCTTGTTTGAGACCATAAATTGTTTTATTCAATTTACATACACTATTTGTACTACACAATTCACCTTGAGTCACTTTCATATAGATTTCCCATTTAGAAAAGCACTTTTTACATCCATGTGATGTATTTTTAAATCATATTGAATTGAAATAGGTAATAAGAAGCGAAAACTGGCTATTCTAGCCACAGGAGCAAATGTTTCTTCATAATCTACAAGATACTCCTGCGTAAATCAACGCGCCACTAATCTAGCTTTATGTCTTATTGGATTTCCAAATTCGTCGGACTTTAAAGTAAAAACCCATTTGCTATCAACAATATTTATATTTTCAGGCCGCTTAACAATTGACCAGGTATTATTAAATTCATGGGCATCCAATTCGGTTTTAATAGCAGACTCCCATAAAGATTTGTCACTCCTACTTTGTATTTCTTCAAATGAACTTGGAACATCACTAAAGATTGTATGAGCATTTAAAATATAGTTATTGTAATCTATTTCATCTTCCTTGTATGATATTTGTTGCTTGTTCTTTAGCCTATCACTTCCTCTAGAAATACGTTCAATATTTTCACTGAGCTGTTTTGAGTCAAATCTTTTCTCCATACTGTCATTCTGGAAATTTATTTTATCATTTTCCTTACTCTCATTCAGGATTTTCATATTATCTTTCTCCTTACTCTCATTCAAATTACAAACAAACGTCTACAATTACGTCTCTTGCGACAATAAATCTCTCATAAGCTAAGTCCCATAGTTTTAAACCATTTGGTTCATAATCAACTAAAATAGTTTTACATGATTTTTCATCAAATTTTCTTTTCCTGTTTTTAATATGAACATACACTCTAGAACCAAATATTTTCCAATATTTTAAATCAGGTTCTTTTATTGTGCCATGCTTCATATGGAGTTTTTGTACTATCATCAAGTGCTCTAGTCGGAATCCTGTTAATTAAATAGGTTGCTGTCAGAACAGCTTCACCCCAGTAGCTTTTATCTAATTTAGCACCACATACCATACTATGAGCTTTTTCAGTGATCGGTCTGATCATTCTCTCTGATACACCGCTTAATTGCGGTGTATATGGGACAGTCAAATGGTAACTTATCCCTTTCTGTACACAATATTCACGCATTTCGCTGGACATATATTCCCTACCATTGTCTTTTTTTTACTTTTTGTTACAAAATCCTAAAAAATTGCAAAAACATCTGATCCGTATTTCATTAAATACTGTGTAAATAATGTGTATATTGATCTACAAAGCTCCTGGGCAATTAATTTGATGCTTGAATAACGGTCAGACTCAACGATTTTTGTCAAAGAAAAATTTTAAAATAAAGCGAATTTCTTCTTTGCCGGTCTTCATATTTATCGAGCTCTCAAAGCGTTTGTGTTATCGATCACAAAACTTTTCTAACAAGTTTTTATAGTACGAAAGCTTAACTTTCTAACAACATCTACTAAAATTAAATCGGACTTTTACAACGCGAGATACAAATCACTAAAGTCATCTATTGTTCAAATAATGGATTACTTTTTACTTGACCTCATATGCTAAAGAATTAAGGTATATACATATATATAGTTAGAAATAAAAATCAAGTTATTTCCAAACTAAAATTATAATTATAATTTAGAAATTATATTTGTTGATTGTGTTGTTTCTTAAAATTAGCATATATAGTATAAATTTTAAATATGTTTAAAATACTAAATTAATTAATCTATATATAGAGTTATTAATTTGTGGTTATATATAAGAGGAATACGATTTCGCAATGATCAAGGACAAGACTTAGGAGAAACGACGCTCTCCAATAACGACGTATATCATTAATTTGTAATACATTAATAATCTTTGTAATTCATTTAAAAGCTATGTAATATAATAAAATACATCAAGTGGGATTAAGTTAATCTCTAAAACGTATCAAAACCCAGTTCCACATAATTTGGGGGCTCAACCAAACCAATGTATTAGTTCGATGCTTTGAGAAGAAAAACGGCGGAATATTTTACTTCTACACAAGTTCGTGTTCGAAAGAGATCGTGATAGAAACAATAGAAAGAGCTTACGAGAGTTCCAAGGTTCTGAATATGACGAGTCAAACAGACTTTATAGCAGAAAAATCAATTACATTGCTGAAAACATTATTGGCTACGACTTCCCTACAATAGAGACGATCTGATGAAACATATTTCTTGCAGCTTGAAGAGCTTCCTTATTATCCGAAGCTGATTTTAATGAGGAAAACGAAGAAGACGAAAGCGAAGATGATGATTCTGAAGTCGAAGGCGAAATAGAAGAGAACCAACGAGATGCCATGTGTGCTCGAAGCAGTATCAGTGCAAATACCAAGGGCGAGGTTTGCTTTAAACTTTCGTGACATCGACTACTCAGTTCGGTCAATCAGTGGCGAAGACAATTTGTCCATCCACACTTCGGTCAAAGTGTTCGAAGATATGGCAACCAAAAAAAAAACGACCCATTAGCCGAGTTTAAGACCGCGACAAACAGTGCTCAGTTACACAAGTTAATGTCTGAGAGGAAAATTAAAAAAGGTGAAAGTTTACAGGAATACTTTTTGCAAGTGAAAGAGCTAGCTTCAAGAGGTAATATTGAAAAAGTGCCTTAATTCAATACAAATAAGCTTGTGCTATACAATGCTAAAAATTTGATCGACTTTAAAGGCAAATTTTACGTGTTATGAAGTAATCTGAGAAAAATCGAGATGCAAGGGTAAAAATCAAGTCATGTTCTCAAAAAATGCGCCCAAAAGTGATTACAAGAATCAAGCAGTGCACGAAAAAAATGTAAACAGAGACGTTAAAAGTTACAACTGTGGCGTAAAAGGGCATACATCGGCGAATTGTGAGAGCAAAAGGAGGGAAAGATTTTTCTTTTAGTGTAACAATTTCGTACACATTGCTAAAGAATTCCCAGCAAAAGTTTTGTGCGAAAAAATGGAAGCAACTTACATGTGTAAAGTGTCATCTACTCACGATTTTATGTACATAACAGTAAAAGCTAACAACACAAAATTTACTGTGCTAATCGATACCGGGAGCAAGTACAATTTAGTTACAGATACCACGTATAAAAACATAAATATGCCTATGCTAAGTGAGTGTAACATTTATCAGGAAAGCAGACAAGAAAAAATGAAACCATCAGGTTTGTTTCAACAAAAAAATTACAATTGAAGGTGAAGAACTCGCAACCAAAATTCTTGTAGTCGAGTCACAGTTTCTGGGCAAAGAAATGGTTCTTAGTTCTTTGCAAACAAGCTCAAGTAACAATCAGCAGTGGAGGTGTAAAAGTAACAAAGATATCAAAGACTGCGAAAAGGTAATAACTGACATTAAAGCAGCAACGGATGCTTAAGCAATATCCTGTGCACTGATTACAGGCGAATCAATAAAGTCATTATTAGGGATCAGTTTCCACTCCCTCTAATAGAAGATTAACTTGACAGATTGCAGAACGTGCGTAACTTTAGCTTAGATTGACTTAAAAAACGGATTCTTTCACGTCGGCATTGAAGAAGAGAGTTGTAAGTACACGTCTTTTGTGACACACAACGGATAATTTCAGTTCCTACGAGTTCTGTTCGGGCTCTCTAACTCGCCGAGTGTATTCCAACCACACGTGAAGATGGGACCTGACATGCAAAGGTGTAGCCATACCACACGTTGAAAACATAATAATACCGGCAGAGACCGAAAAAAAAGCCTTAGACAAGTTCTGAAAAGATGCGCTGAGTATGGACTTTAAAAAATTTAAAGTCGCGAGGCTTGTACCCGTTAACGTAGCGAGAATATCTAAGAAATCAGGTCGTTACATCTGGCGCCCATGAGTGATTGCCCAGATCAAGAAAACAAAATATCAAAGATGGGAAAGTCCTGGATTTATAATCTCAGGAAGGAGGACTTCGCCGAGGTGAGCAATGTTCTGGGAATAGAACTCGAGGGCTCAGTAGAGGCGATGAGGAAGACTCTGGCAGAGACTATTGACCGCATTGCAGAAGACCCGGTCGTGACAGAGTTAGTGGCAGGTCTGGAGATCAAATTCCGGAAGCTGCCGGTCCCAAAATTTAAATTAACAACCGCAAATGTCGAAGGTCTTATAGCATGCCTGTATATTCAGAGCATGGCAAGCGACGACAGGCAGCAAGAAGGCAGCCGAGAGAGGAAAGAAAGTGTACGGCCCCATCCGCAGGACTACGCCAAGGTTGCCAAGCAATTCCGAGAGTGAAACTTTCGGTATGACGGCAACGATAAGCCACTGGAGTTCCTGAAGCACGTTGTAACGAACTGATTTTCTTTATTATCTGCTCGCTACGAATGTCGTGCGGCTAGCTCAGAAGATGTAAGTGTTCGTCCCACCAAATTTATATATACGTGACTGCCCTTTTGACCAGTGAAAACACACAGAAAGATTGGGAGTATGCAGCGATCTTTTATTCGCCGACTTGAACCTCGGCCGGGGTGGTGTAATGGTTATGTAGAATTACGTCCTGCCGTCGTCTCCTTCCCACGTTAAACGCCTCGCTGGATCGTGCCGGCTGCGAAGTGGTGTCTTCCTCGCCGGTTTCGCTCGCGATGTCTTCTGCCACCCTTGGCTCGGCGGGTTTACAGGGACTAGGGATGCGTCACCGTTCCCAGACTAGGGTGAACAGGCACTGTGCTCTCAAGGCGTACGCCTTTCGCAGCCGCAGTCTCCTGTCCCTTGCTCTGTCCCGGCCGGTCGCACCGGACGTCGGCTCAGTTTCTACTTGACGGTTCAGACGTACGCCGGACATTGAAATGAGACCAGACTATTACAAAGTCAAAAATACCGTTTAGAGATGCCAGATCTTATAACTTAAAAGATACTAAATGTTATTTTTGAATATGGGATACTCAACACGCCTCCTCAAAAATAACATTAGAGAAAAATATTTCATTAGTTACAATAACAATAAGTATTTCCTAATGTGGTGTGTGTTCATTTCTGGGGAGTACAAAATGATCCAGCATTCGCTGCAAGGATTCGGGAAAACCCAGTAAAACCCGATCAGATCATTACTTAACAATTCTTATTATAACATTTTAAATTTCATAGTCTTTTTAAATTAAAGTCCAATAGATCAATCAGCCTTCTTGTCTTCTTGTAGTCCAATCTTGCTACACAGTTTATTGAATATTGCTGCTGGCAATGGCTTGGTAAATATGTCTGCAAGCTTTCTGTGGAAATATACTCAATACAAATATTGTTATTTTCAACTTGCTTTCTAGCAAAGTAATACTTAATATCAATATGTTTGGATCTTTTATGGTAGGAGGGATTATTAGCTATACTAATACATCCGTGATTGTCTTCATATATTTTTATAGGTCTTTCGAATTGTATATGAACACTTTCTAATAAGACTTCAACCACAAGGCTTCTCTTACAGCTTCGAACAAGGCCATGTATTCAGCTTCAGTCGACGAAGCAGCTACTGAGTTTTGCCTTTTCGTATTCCAACAGATAAGATTTTGGTTAAACATTTTCAATATAAACCCGGTTGTACTTTTCCTATCAATTTCATTGCCTTTCAATCAGAGTCTGCATACCCGACAAAACTTGTATTCCTTTTAAATTCTAATTTTATATCTATATTTCCTTTTAAATATCTAAGAATCCTTTTTAAACATAACCATAATTCTGCATTATTTTTATTCATTTATCGACTTAAAATATTAACAGCAGTGGCTAAGTCTGGACGTGTACATAACATAACATACATAAGACATCCGACTAAATTCCTACAAGGCGCATCACACCATTCATCAGAATTTAATAATTCATAATTAAGCTTGCTTGCTAGTGGAGTACGGACTGATTTACAATCACTCATTTTGAACTTATTCAAAATCTTTTTAATGTAGGCAGCTTGACTTAAAAATATTTTTTCATCTTTGATTTCTATTCTTATTCCAATAAAATGTCGAATTTCTTCCAAGTCCGTCATTTTGAACTTGTTCATTAAATATGATTTAAAACATTTCATCTTTTCTATATCTGCTGTGCAAACAACTTAATCATCTACATAAAGAAGTAAGTATATGTTCTTTCTTACGTCACCCTAATAAAGGACATAAATACATCGATCTACCGGTGAATTTACGAAACCACACTCCTTTAGTGCTTGCTCAATACCTCAAACCAACATCTTGCTGCTTGTTTGAGACCATAAATTGTTTTATTCAATTTACATACACTATTTGTACTACACAATACACCTTGAGTCACTTTCATATAGATTTCTTCTTTTAATTTCCCATTTAGAAAAGCACTTTTTACATCCATGTGATGTATTTTTAAATCATATTGAATTGAAATAGGTAATAAGAAGCGAAAACTGGCTATTCTAGCCACAGGAGCAAATGTTTCTTCATAATCTACAAGATACTCCTGCGTGAATCAACGCGCCACTAATCTAGCTTTATGTCTTATTGGATTTCCAAATTCGTCGGACTTTAAAGTAAAAACCCATTTGCTATCAACAATATTTATATTTTCAGGCTGCTTAACAATTGACCAGGTATTATTAAATTCATGGGCATCCAATTCGGTTTTAATAGCAGACTCCCATAAAGATTTGTCACTCCTACTTTGTATTTCTTCAAATGAACTTGGAACATCACTAAAGATTGTATGAGCATTTAAAATATAGTTATTGTAATCTATTTCATCTTCCTTGTATGACATTTGTTGCTTGTTCTTTAGCCTATCACTTCATCTAGAAATACGTTCAATATTTTCACTGAGCTGTTTTGAGTCAAATCTTTTCTCCATACTGTCATTCTGGAAATTTATTTTATCATTTTCCTTACTCTCATTCAGGATTTTCATATTATCTTTCTCCTTACTCTCATTCAGGATTTTCATATTATCTTTCTCCTTACTCTCATTCAGGATTTTCATATTATCTTTCTCCTTACTCTCATTCAAATTACAAACAAACGTCTACAATTACGTCTCTTGCGACAATAAATCTCTCATAAGCTAAGTCCCATAGTTTTAAACCATTTGGTTCATAACCAACTAATATAGTTTTACATGATTTTTCATCAAATTTTCTTTTCCTGTTTTTAATATGAACATACACTCTAGAACCAAATATTTTCCAATATTTTAAATCAGGTTCTTTTATTGTGCCATGCTTTATATGGAGTTTTTGTACTATCATCAAGTGCTCTAGTCGGAATCCTGTTAATTAAATAGGTTGCTGTCAGAACAGCTTCACCCCAGTAGCTTTTATCTAATTTAGCACCACATACCATACTACGAGCTTTTTCAGTGATCGGTCTGATCATTCTCTCTGATACACCGCTTAATTGCGGTGTATATGGGACAGTCAAATGGTAACTTATCCCTTTCTGTACACAATATTCACGCATTTCGCTGGACATATATTCCCTACCATTGTATATATATAGATTAACGACTTTAATGTTGAAATGCGCCTCACTTTTTGCTACAAAATCCTAAAAAATTGCAAAAACATCTGATCTGTATTTCATTAAATACTGTGTAAATAATGTGTATATTGATCTACAAAGCTCCTGGGCAATTAATTTGATGCTTTAATAATGGTCAGACTCAACGATTTTTGTCAAAGAAAAATTTTAAAATATAGCGAATTTCTTCTTTGCCGGTCTTCATATTTATCGAGCTCTCAAAGCGTTTGTGTTATCGATCACAAAACTTTTCTAACAAGTTTTTATAGTACGAAAGCTTAACTTTCTAACAACATCTACTAAAATTAAATCGGACTTATACAACGCGAGATACAGATCACTAAAGTCATCTATTGTTCAAATAATGGATTACTTTTCACTTGACCTCATATGCTAAAGAATTAAGGTATATACATATATATAGTTAGTAATAAAAATCAAGTTATTTCCAAACTAAAATTATAATTATAATTTAGAAATTATATTTGTTGATTGTGTTGTTTCTTAAAATTAGCATATATAGTATAAATTTTAGATATGTTTAAAATACTAAATTAATTAATCTATATATAGAGTTATTAATTTGTGGTTATATATATTATTATTATTAATATCGGGGTGTTCAGTGTACCGCGACCTGTAAGATCTATTGTACCCCCATTCAGAGCCTACAGCTCAGATACCAACCCACTTCCTCGAATAAAGTCGAGGAGTTTTAGTGGGTTGATTCTTCCTAGGAGCTCAGGTGTAAGAGTTCTGGTTCCTAAGATTTTACATCTTATACTTGCTAACGCCGGACAGTCTGCAATGATGTGTCTTGAGGTTTCGTCCTCTATGTCGCAGAATCTGCAAGTTCTACTGCTGGTTATTCCCATCTTACCTAGGTGACTTTTCAGTCTACAGTGCCCGGTTAGTAATCCGGTAACGATCCTAAGTGAATTTTTCCCCAGTTGAATAAGTTCCTTGAACCTCTTCTTGTTATAGTTATTTATTTGAGTTTTGGCTTGCCTCAGGCCTGGGGTATTTCTCCAGTGTTCTTGTCTCATGGCGCCTTCCGCTTTCCTAAGGTATTCTTTTATAGTGTGCCTCCCTATGCCACAGCAGGGTTCTGGGCCTATCAGGGGCTGTTCGGCTCCTAGTTTTGACATTTTATCGGCAAATTCATTTCCGGATATATCCTTATGTCCCGGAATCCATCTGAGGGCCAGCCTGTTTCGGCTGCCCAGTATATTTAGCTTACTCTTCACCTCTAGGACTAGCTTCGAGGTGATTTTGTTACTATGTAAAGCAGTAATTGCTGCTCGGCTGTCCGAAAGGATCGATATGTCCTTTTCCTTGTATCCACGCTGTATGTTGAGCTCTGCACAACGTCCAATGGCACATACCTCAGCCTGGAATATGCTGGTGTATTGGCCAAGGGATTCGTGGTATTTTATGCGAGGCCCTACCACTCCAAGGCCCGTGCCTTGTTGTTTCAGGGATCCATCTGTGTACCATGCAATGGTGTGTTTAGCCATCGGGTGCACTTCAGACAGTGTGGTCCAATCTTTCTTCTTGCCTAGGTGTGCTGTGAAGTTCTGCTCGAAGATTAGTTCGGCTGTCATTTCATCCCTAGGGTGGAGTATTAGGGGCACCTCACCTAACAGATTAGTCGCATCCCTGTTATTTAGAATGCAACCACTACCTGTGCCCTCAGTGCTTATTCTCAGGAGTGTAGCTTTGCGTTGGATATCAATTACATAGTGGAGTGGTGTTAGCTCCATCAAAACTTCTAAGGCAGTTGTAGGACAGGTGCTCATTGCCCCTGTCATGCATACGCAGGCAAGTCTTTGTAGCTTTCCTAGCTGGTTTTGCATGCTGATGAGCTTAGCTCGTTTACCCCATGCAAGTGCTCCGTAAGTGAGGATTGGTCTCACGATCATTAAGTACAGCCATCGTATTATCTGAGGCCTGGTTCCCCAGGATTTCCCAGCAATTTTCCGGCAGGTATAGAGTGCTCTGTAACACTTTTCCAATGTCTTTTGGACATGGGAAGCGAAGGTCAGTTTACTATCCAAAGTGATTCCTAGATATTTAACCTCTCGGCTAGTTTCTATAGGAGTTCCTAGCAGTGAGATTTGTCTCATTCTCTGTAGTTTGTACTTCCTTGTGAAAGGAACGATAACTGTCTTAGCAGGATTTAAGTTGAGTCCAACCTCCCTGCACCAGTCCAGCGTTGTCCTTAGTCCGAGTTGGACGATGTCGCAGAGTGTCGCTTCAAATTTGCCTCTGGCGATTATCACGATGTCATCGGCGTATCCCTGACATTGAATTCCTTTTCCAGCAAGTTTGCTGAGAAGGTCATCTACTAGCAGACTCCATAGCAGAGGGGACAGTACTCCTCCTTGCGGGCAGCATTTGCTGGTAGCAATTGTCACTCTTTCCGAACCCAGTGTACATGTTGCTTGCCTGGATTCAAGTAGGTTGCCAATCCATTTGCTCGTAGTGGTGTCTATGTTCCTTCTGGACAGGGCAGCTCGAACTGCATCATGTGATGTGTTGTCGAAGGCTCCCTCTATGTTTAGAAAGGCACAGATAGCTATTTCTTTGCTGTCAATTGCCCCTTCTAGGGTGCGACATAGTTGATAAAGTGCAGTGTCTGTTGAACGGCCTGCTCTATATGCATGCTGTGTGTTTTGCAGCGGACAGTCTCTGAGAGCTGTTCTTCTGATGTTGTAGTCTACCAGTTTTTCCAGCGTTTTAAGACAAAACGAAGTTAAGCTGATAGGTCTGAAGGACTTTGGGCTGGTGATGTCTTTCTTCCCGATCTTGGGGATGAAGACCACCCTAGCGCTGCACCATGCACTTGGGATATACCCAAGGGCTAGGCTGCTCACCATTAGTCTTCTTAGGCGGGTTAGGAGTAGTTCCTGCCCCTGCTGTAAGAAAGCTGGAGAGATCATGTCTAATCCCGGAGATTTAAATGGTTGGAAGGTTTCAATAGCCCATTTGAGTTTCTCGGGCGTAACTATAGATTTGGTTGCTGCCCAGTCACTGGCTACTGTCCTAGGGGTTCTATGTTGATCACGCCTTGCGTTTCCCGTAATGGGAGTACTCCCCGGGAAATGCGTGTCAAATAGCAATTCTAATTTCTCCCGATCCGTGGAGGTGAAGGTGTTATTCCCTTTCCTCAGGGCTAAATTACTATCCGTTGCACTTTTAGCCATTGCTTTTTGCAGTCTCGCGCCCTCGTTGACGTTACTTATTGCCTCACAGAAGTTCCTATAGTTTTTCCGTTTGGCCTTCCTGATCTCTTTGTTGTAGAGCATCAGGCTTTGCCTGTATAGTTCCCAGTTCCTATCAGTTTTTGGTTTGTTGAAGAGCTTCCGAGTGGTTACTCGTAGTCGTTCAAGACTAGCATTCCACCATGGTGCGTCTGTTTCTCGCCTCTGTCTGCCTAGAGGACAGCTGTCTTCAAAGGCATTTACTATCTTATGGCCCAGGTTGTCTACCGCTCTGTCTAATTCCAAGGGATGTCTAGGGTATCCTGACGGTTCGTTGGAAAGATTGAGCTCTAGAGTTGACCTGAATTTGTCCCAGTTTGTTTTTCTGGGGTTTCTTTTAGGGTTATATCTTTTTGTTTTGAAGGCTACTTCAAACAAAATTGTCCTGTGGTCGGACATTGATTCTTCTGGTGACACATGCCAGTTCTTGATGTGGGGTTTAAATGAATTGGTTACTAGAGTTATGTCTAGCACCTCTTCCCGTACCCTGGTAACAAATGTCGGCCTGGCGCCGACATTACAGATCTCTAGGTTATTGTTTAAAATAAATTCTAGTAGTTGCTCACCTCTGTTGTTGACATCCGTGCTACCCCAGATCACGTGATGTGCGTTGGCATCACATCCTATGATGAGGGGGATCTTGTTCGTGCGGCAGTGGTCCACTAGCCCGGGTATTCCTGGCGGTGGACAGGCCTCCTCCCCGGCAAAGTAGGCGGAGGCCACTGCTAGCTTCGGTGCAGCTTCTGTGCCGTCGATGATTATGGCGACGCAGTCTCTGCTCATGAACTCTGAAAAGATACTATAATTGATATCTTTCCTTATAACGATGCATGATCTGGGAGGTGATCCTCCTGGATCGCATATTACCTTAGTGTCCTTCGTGTACAGGCCTTTTATGCCATGGTGCCACCATGGCTCCTGTACAAGGGCTAGCCCTAGGTGTTGGGAGGTGAACATCCTCGCCAAGACAGCAGATGCTGCTTTGGCCCGATGGATGTTTACCTGGGCTAGCCGAGTGCTGCTTGTTGCAGCCATCACTCCGAGGTTTGTTGCTCCGTGAGGTCTGGTGAAGAGAGAGAGCAAGTCTCTCCACCACCGTCTATCACGGTAACCTCGGCTTCCTCGCAGCTTTCGTCCAGGAGGAGCTCCTGGTCTAGCTCTTGGGATGACATAGGGTGTCCATCCCCTTGGTCGTCCCCAATGTCCATGCTGGTGATGGATTGCCCATCCTGCTCCCCACTCTGTAACTTCGGCCCCACATTCAGTGGTTCGAGGGTATCCTCGACAGCCTTGCATGTGCCGTCATTGGGCGTCTCTTCCGGAGCTTTCTTGGTCTTTTTCAGACCGCTCACGGTGACGTGGCCAAACCGGAAGTTGAGTTTGTGGTCACGCTCCACTATCTCATCCCTTCCGGTCTGGTCCATCCCTACGACCAGGAGTGCACCAGCTCCGTCGTTCTTCCTGGAGATAACCTTCCAGGCGTCCGTCTCGACCCGGTTTTGGAAACCAATGAAGGCCAATATTTCCTCATTGGTTCTGTCGGAGCTCCTCGGGCAGAACAACGTGCCGTTGTACGCTGCCGGGATGTCTGCTCCCGTGCGGGTTTCTAGGGGTACTCCCTTCCACGTCCACAGATGAGGTACGGCAATCTTGAGCCACTCAGCTGAGCTTTCATCTAGGCAGTCGATAATCAGGTAACCCACCCTGAAGTGGATTCCCCTGAACACGACGGGACCGCTCCACGCTGACGTGAGCATCTCGTCCATGACCGACTCCTGGACCCCGGATAGTTCCTCTGCGGTCAGGCTGGCCGCCGGGAAACACTCCGGGAGTATGGCCACCCTGATGAGGGTGGCTTTCTTGGCAGCCTCCGCGTAAGTCGGACGGGGTCCGATGACCGGTGGTACCGAGCTAGAGGGTCTTCCTCCAGCGGTTGTCGGCTTTTGGTTTTGGTGGGGCTGGGAAGGTATCTTCCTGGCTCAGGGACCCGTGAGGAAGTCTCACTAGCCCCTGGGCCGTGCCTAGACCTTTTGGGGGTGTCCGTTGGTGGTGTGCGGCTGGTGTTCAGCCGTTTGACAGCCGGTGCTGTCCCCAAAGCCGGCTGCTCCCTCGGCTCCTTTGCCTTCTTCAAGGCCTCCTCCGGTGTCATGCCCTGCATGAGATACCTCAGGTACCACTTTACCTTAGACCCTGGCAGGCCACGCCTGTTGGGGTCGTCCAGTCCTCCGGGCTGTCCCAAGGCTGGAAGGGCGTCCTGCTTCTTCAGCTGTCTGATAGAGGTTGGTCTATCAGACGCGAGAGGTGGGCGTGCTGGCAGGGTAGCTCCTGCTGGCACCCCACGCTCCCTGGCTGGGAATGTCTGGGCTGCTGGTGTAGTCCTAGGCGGGTGCGCTGCCGCCTGGGGTCTGTCGCCTTCGAGGGATCTTTCCTCGAAGTGTCTTGCGACACCGGTTGCAGGGATATCCTGCGGTATTTTTATTGTTTTATTTTTCTTCATGGAGTCCCACGAGTTGCGGAGAAGTATATTGTCCGCCCGGGCAGAGATCCGCCGTACCCGGGTAAGGCGTAATAAGGACAGACGGTCGCCACTTGCCTGAACCCTCCGTTTGCGACTGGGCTATTTGTTAACTCGGGCCCCCAGCCAGGCTGACTATCGGCACGGGTCGAATGACACCTTAGTCCGGCACCGAGGTGAGATGTGGGGGATAGGATGGAGGTAGGTACTTGTGAGAGAGGGGGTGTGTAAGGCTACGGTGTTAAGACGGCCAAACAAGCGTCTTGTCGGTATACCTCCATGGGTATACCCGCTGTTTGTCCGGGGTTGCTTATTTGCTTACGCTTATTCGCAACTAACCTTCCCAGAAGGTCGTTCGCTATCCGCAACCTGCGACCCGCCTGGTGGCCTCAGCTAAGCCTCCCTTCGAACCATCCCACTAGTTCTTGAGGACCAAGGTGTGGTTATATATAAGAGGAATACGAATTCGCAATGATCAAGGACAAGATGTAGGAGAAACGACGCTCTCCAATAACGACGTATATCATTAATTTGTAATACATTAATAATCTTTGTAATTCATTTAAAAGCTATGCAATATAATAAAATACATCAAATGGGATTGTGTTAATCTCTAAAACGTATCAAAACCCAGTCCTACATAATTTGGGGGCTCAACCAAACCAATGTATTAGTTCGATGCTTTGAGAAGAAAAACGGCGGAATATTTTACTTCTACACAAGTTCGTGTTCGAAAGAGATCGTGATAGAAACAATAGAAAGAGCTTACGAGAGTTCCAAGGTTCTGAATATGACGAGTCAAACAGACTTTATAGCAGAAAAATCAATTACATTGCTGAAAACATTATTGGCTACGACTTCCCTACAATAGAGACGATCTGATGAAACATATTTCTTGCAGCTTGAAGAGCTTCCTTATTATCCGAAGCTGATTTTAATGAGGAAAACGAAGAAGACGAAAGCGAAGATGATGATTCTGAAGCCGAAGGCGAAATAGAAGAGAACCAACGAGATGCCATGTGTGCTCGAAGCAGTATCAGTGCAAATACCAAGGGCGAGGTTTGCTTTAAACTTTCGTGACATCGACTACTCAGTTCGGTCAATCAGTGGCGAAGACAATTTGTCCATCCACACTTCGGTCAAAGTGTTCGAAGATATGGCAACCTAAGTTTAACCGAGTTTAAGACCGCGACAAACAGTGCTCAGTTCCACAAGTTAATGTCTGAGAGGAAAATTAAAAAAGGTGAAAGTTTACAGGAATACTTTTTGCAAGTGAAAGAGCTAGCTTCAAGAGGTAATATTGAAAAAGTGCCTTAATTCAATACAAATAAGCTTGTGCTCTACAATGCTAAAAATTTGATCGACTTTAAAGGCAAATTTTACGTGTTATGAAGTAATCTGAGAAAAATCGAGATGCAAGGGTAAAAAGCAAGTCATGTTCTCAAAAAATGCGCCCAAAAGTGATTACAAGAATCAAGCAGTGCACGAAAAAAATGTAAACAGAGACGTTAAAAGTTACAACTGTGGCGTAAAAGGGCATACATCGGCGAATTGTGAGAGCAAAAGGAGGGAAAGATTTTTCTTTTAGTGTAACAATTTCGTACAAATTGCTAAAGAATTCCCAGCAAAAGTTTTGTGCGAAAAAATGGAAGCAACTTACATGTGTAAAGTGTCATCTACTCACGATTTTATGTACATAACAGTAAAAGCTAACAACACAAAATTTACTGTGCTAATCGATACCGGGAGCAAGTACAATTTAGTTACAGATACCACGTATAAAAACATAAATATGCCTATGCTAAGTGAGTGTAACATTTATCAGGAAAGCAGACAAGAAAAAATGAAACCATCAGGTTTGTTTCAACAAAAAAATTACAATTGAAGGTGAAGAACTCGCAACCAAAATTCTTGTAGTCGAGTCACAGTTTCTGGGCAAAGAAATGGTTCTTGGTTCTTTGCAAACAAGCTCAAGTAACAATCAGCAGTGGAGGTGTAAAAGTAACAAAGATATCAAAGACTGCGAAAAGGTAATAACTGACATTAAAGCAGCAACGGATGCTTAAGCAATATCCTGTGCACTGATTACAGGCGAATCAATAAAGTCATTATTAGGGATCAGTTTCCACTCCCTCTAATAGAAGATTAACTTGACAGATTGCAGAACGTGCGTAACTTTAGCTTTAGATTGACTTAAAAAACGGATTCTTTCACGTCGGCATTGAAGAAGAGAGTCGTAAGTACACGTCTTTTGTGACACACAACGGATAATTTCAGTTCCTACGAGTTCTGTCCGGGCTCTCTAACTCGCCGAGTGTATTCCAACCACACGTGAAGATGGGACCTGACATGCAAAGGTGTAGCCATACCACACGTTGAAAACATAATAATACCGGCAGAGACCGAAAAAAAAGCCTTAGACAAGTTCTGAAAAGATGCGCTGAGTATGGACTTTAAAAAATTTAAAGTCGCGAGGCTTGTACCCGTTAACGTAGCGAGAATATCTAAGAAATCAGGTCGTTACATCTGGCGCCCATGAGTGATTGCCCAGATCAAGAAAACAAAATATCAAAGATGGGAAAGTCCTGGATTTATAATCTCAGGAAGGAGGACTTCGCCGAGGTGAGCAATGTTCTGGGAATAGAACTCGAGGGTTCAGTAGAGGCGATGAGGAAGACTCTGGCAGAGACTATTGACCGCATTGCAGAAGACCCGGTCGTGGCAGAGTTAGTGGCAGGTCTGGAGATCAAATTCCGGAAGCTGCCGGTCCCAAAATTTAAACTAACAACCGCAAATGCCGAAGGTCTTATAGCATGCCTGTATATTCAGAGCATGGCAAGCGACGGCAGGCAGCAAGAAGGCAGCCGAGAGAGGAAAGAAAGTGTACGGCCCCATCCGCAGGACTACGCCAAGGTTGCCAAGCAATTCCGAGAGTGGAACTTTCGGTATGACGGCAACGATAAGCCACTGGAGTTCCTGGAGCAGGTTGTAACGAACTGATTTTCTTTATTATCTGCTCGCTTCGAATGTCGTGCGGCTAGCTCAGAAGATGTAAGTGTTCGTCCCACCAAATTTATATATACGTGACCGCCCTTTTGACCAGTGAAAACACACAGAAAGATTGGGAGTATGCAGTGATCTTTTATTCGCCGACTTGACCCTCGGCCGGGGTGGTGTAATGGTTATGTAGAATTACGTCCTGCCGTCGTCTCCTTCCCACGTTAAACGCCTCGCTGGATCGTGCCGGCTGCGAAGTGGTGTCTTCCTCGCCGGTTTCGCTCGCGATGTCTTCTGCCACCCTTGGCTCGGCGGGTTTACAGGGACTAGGGATGCGTCACCGTTCCCAGACTAGGGTGAACAGGCACTGTGCTCTCAAGGCGTACGCCTTTCGCAGCCGCAGCCTCCTGTCCCTTGCTCTGTCCCGGCCGGTCGCACCGGACGTCGGCTCAGTTTCTACTTGACGGTTCAGGCGTACGCCGGAAGCCGCCAACGCAGTCCCTGGGTCAAACGCCAGGTTCTAGACGAACGCTTCCACCCTACGCTCTCTGCCGCAGGCTTAAGAATTCGAAGTATAGGCTGCTCGCTCGACGCTCGTTTTCGTCGTCCTTGGGTCCTCGTTGCCCTTGTCCGCCTCCAGCTATCTCGACCAGGTCCGCTCCTTGTTGGCGACTCAGTAAGCTGCCGTTCTGCCACTCTAGCGGTGGACCGCTGTGCTCTCAACGCATACGCCTTTCGAGACACCAGCTGAACAAACGCGCGTCCTTCCGGGCTAGTCGCACCAGGACCTTGTACAGCTCCTGCAGTACGATCAGGCATACGCCGGAGTTCACCAATGCAGTCCTTGTAGGCAGGTAGCTAGTTCTAGACACTTTGCTTCTGAGCCCACGGTTCTTCGTCGAAGGACTCTTTTTGTTCACATTGTCGGACACGCCGGGTGGGATGCCAAGCTCAAATCGCGACAGAAGTTGTAACAAAACGCCTGGACTTAGCCGTGTGATGCCGTAAGGACCTCAGCTACCTGTGTCTCAATTCGGAGACTTTAGCTCTAAGTCCCGAACGTCTCGACGTAGCGATCTTGTTTCCTTGATGACTCCGCACGGCTTTACTTGCTCCTTCACGATGTTTCACTGGTTACTTGTTCACTTGATGACTGTTACTTGTTGACTTCGTAGAATCGACTGATCCAGCTTCCTGCGCTCGGCCGGTTTATATAGGCCTCCATTTACCGCTAGTTATCGGCGTCTCCTTGCCTCCTGGTCCAAAGTCCACGGTTTTACCGTTCGACCTTTCGCCCTCTGCGCACGGCACCAATAGCAGGGCCCAAAGTCCGGTGCCGTCCCGTTACTTCCTTCTGCCCACGGCCCTTCGCCGCTCTCTTGTATCGCTGTCCCTCTCGGACTCTCCTTGGCTTTGTCTGGTGCTCAGTTCACCACTCTCTCTCTCCGCACTGCCGTTACTACGGGCGAATTCGCCGCGTAACTGGTAACTGGTAGGCCACTGCTTGCATGCGCTTACTCTGCTTGCTTCTTAACTTGTGGGGAGTTATTTAACTCCTCACATTCTCTCCTTACTTCGGGAATGAAAAAGAGACTTGCTGTTCTCTCTGCCTTGGTATACTCCACATTCTGACATCTTCCCTCGACGTGTCCTCTCCTCGTACTCGTCCTCGTCTACTTGTAGTCTTCCAGTCGACTCGCTCTTCCAGACGGTTCCCACGACGCTCACAGCTCCTTCTTGAGTTCCACAGCGCCGATCCTCCTTCCAGATTTTGAATTTCCCGCCCCAGACGTTTCCCCCGTAGACTTTAAATTCCCGCCCAGACGTTTCCCACCGTAGACTTTTGAATTCCCGCCCACACGATTCCCCCGATGATTTTCTCGATCTCCGTGATATGTCTTCTCCGTCGGATGGTCACTTTACGTCGTGCCGATCGGTCTCCAGTTTGTTATCGGTGATATCGATATTCTCCCGTGTGACTCTCCGCAGTATCGTCACTCTCCGCCCAACCGATCGGTCTCCAATTGTTATCGATTCCGTGACCCAACGTGGCGTTGCCACTCGACGTATCGATTTTCCACAGCGTGCCGATATTTCCAGTATTTTGTGCCCACCGATCGACACTATCGTGTAGGGCCAATCGGCCACCATGAATCGAAACGCCCCCATCCCTTGTTTATAGTGACTCCGCACAATGCTATAGTAAGCGCAATTTCCTTTTTATTTCATGTTTACTTATTTTCTTTTTCCCCAAAGCTTGGCCCAGGATTGCAGAGTTGACCTTTCCTGCCCTTGGGGCCGGTGTCAAGGACCCTGCTCGGCTCATCGCTTTCTTGCGTCGTTCTGCATTTAGTTGGCAAGTGGTTTGTTTCCCTGCGACCCCGGTTTTCATGTATATGGGTATACCATGGGTATACCCGCTGTTTGTCCGGGGTTGCTTATTTGCTTACGCTTATTCGCAACTAACCTTCCCAGAAGGTCGTTCGCTATCCGCAACCTGCGACCCGCCTGGTGGCCTCAGCTAAGCCTCCCTTCGAACCATCCCACTAGTTCTTGAGGACCAAGGTGTGGTTATATATAAGAGGAATACGAATTCGCAATGATCAAGGACAAGATGTAGGAGAAACGACGCTCTCCAATAACGACGTATATCATTAATTTGTAATACATTAATAATCTTTGTAATTCATTTAAAAGCTATGCAATATAATAAAATACATCAAATGGGATTGTGTTAATCTCTAAAACGTATCAAAACCCAGTCCTACATAATTTGGGGGCTCAACCAAACCAATGTATTAGTTCGATGCTTTGAGAAGAAAAACGGCGGAATATTTTACTTCTACACAAGTTCGTGTTCGAAAGAGATCGTGATAGAAACAATAGAAAGAGCTTACGAGAGTTCCAAGGTTCTGAATATGACGAGTCAAACAGACTTTATAGCAGAAAAATCAATTACATTGCTGAAAACATTATTGGCTACGACTTCCCTACAATAGAGACGATCTGATGAAACATATTTCTTGCAGCTTGAAGAGCTTCCTTATTATCCGAAGCTGATTTTAATGAGGAAAACGAAGAAGACGAAAGCGAAGATGATGATTCTGAAGCCGAAGGCGAAATAGAAGAGAACCAACGAGATGCCATGTGTGCTCGAAGCAGTATCAGTGCAAATACCAAGGGCGAGGTTTGCTTTAAACTTTCGTGACATCGACTACTCAGTTCGGTCAATCAGTGGCGAAGACAATTTGTCCATCCACACTTCGGTCAAAGTGTTCGAAGATATGGCAACCTAAGTTTAACCGAGTTTAAGACCGCGACAAACAGTGCTCAGTTACACAAGTTAATGTCTGAGAGGAAAATTAAAAAAGGTGAAAGTTTACAGGAATACTTTTTGCAAGTGAAAGAGCTAGCTTCAAGAGGTAATATTGAAAAAGTGCCTTAATTCAATACAAATAAGCTTGTGCTCTACAATGCTAAAAATTTGATCGACTTTAAAGGCAAATTTTACGTGTTATGAAGTAATCTGAGAAAAATCGAGATGCAAGGGTAAAAAGCAAGTCATGTTCTCAAAAAATGCGCCCAAAAGTGATTACAAGAATCAAGCAGTGCACGAAAAAAATGTAAACAGAGACGTTAAAAGTTACAACTGTGGCGTAAAAGGGCATACATCGGCGAATTGTGAGAGCAAAAGGAGGGAAAGATTTTTCTTTTAGTGTAACAATTTCGTACAAATTGCTAAAGAATTCCCAGCAAAAGTTTTGTGCGAAAAAATGGAAGCAACTTACATGTGTAAAGTGTCATCTACTCACGATTTTATGTACATAACAGTAAAAGCTAACAACACAAAATTTACTGTGCTAATCGATACCGGGAGCAAGTACAATTTAGTTACAGATACCACGTATAAAAACATAAATATGCCTATGCTAAGTGAGTGTAACATTTATCAGGAAAGCAGACAAGAAAAATGAAACCATCAGGTTTGTTTCAACAAAAAAATTACAATTGAAGGTGAAGAACTCGCAACCAAAATTCTTGTAGTCGAGTCACAGTTTCTGGGCAAAGAAATGGTTCTTGGTTCTTTGCAAACAAGCTCAAGTAACAATCAGCAGTGGAGGTGTAAAAGTAACAAAGATATCAAAGACTGCGAAAAGGTAATAACTGACATTAAAGCAGCAACGGATGCTTAAGCAATATCCTGTGCACTGATTACAGGCGAATCAATAAAGTCATTATTAGGGATCAGTTTCCACTCCCTCTAATAGAAGATTAACTTGACAGATTGCAGAACGTGCGTAACTTTAGCTTTAGATTGACTTAAAAAACGGATTCTTTCACGTCGGCATTGAAGAAGAGAGTCGTAAGTACACGTCTTTTGTGACACACAACGGATAATTTCAGTTCCTACGAGTTCTGTCCGGGCTCTCTAACTCGCCGAGTGTATTCCAACCACACGTGAAGATGGGACCTGACATGCAAAGGTGTAGCCATACCACACGTTGAAAACATAATAATACCGGCAGAGACCGAAAAAAAAGCCTTAGACAAGTTCTGAAAAGATGCGCTGAGTATGGACTTTAAAAAATTTAAAGTCGCGAGGCTTGTACCCGTTAACGTAGCGAGAATATCTAAGAAATCAGGTCGTTACAAAACAAAATATCAAAGATGGGAAAGTCCTGGATTTATAATCTCAGGAAGGAGGACTTCGCCGAGGTGAGCAATGTTCTGGGAATAGAACTCGAGGGTTCAGTAGAGGCGATGAGGAAGACTCTGGCAGAGACTATTGACCGCATTGCAGAAGACCCGGTCGTGGCAGAGTTAGTGGCAGGTCTGGAGATCAAATTCCGGAAGCTGCCGGTCCCAAAATTTAAACTAACAACCGCAAATGCCGAAGGTCTTATAGCATGCCTGTATATTCAGAGCATGGCAAGCGACGGCAGGCAGCAAGAAGGCAGCCGAGAGAGGAAAGAAAGTGTACGGCCCCATCCGCAGGACTACGCCAAGGCTGCCAAGCAATTCCGAGAGTGGAACTTTCGGTATGACGGCAACGATAAGCCACTGGAGTTCCTGGAGCAGGTTGTAACGAACTGATTTTATTTATTATCTGCTCGCTTCGAATGTCGTGCGGCTAGCTCAGAAGATGTAAGTGTTCGTCCCACCAAATTTATATATACGTGACCGCTCTTTTGACCAGTGAAAACACACAGAAAGATTGGGAGTATGCAGTGATCTTTTATTCGCCGACTTGACCCTCGGCCGGGGTGGTGTAATGGTTATGTAGAATTACGTCCTGCCGTCGTCTCCTTCCCACGTTAAACGCCTCGCTGGATCGTGCCGGCTGCGAAGTGGTGTCTTCCTCGCCGGTTTCGCTCGCGATGTCTTCTGCCACCCTTGGCTCGGCGGGTTTACAGGGACTAGGGATGCGTCACCGTTCCCAGACTAGGGTGAACAGGCACTGTGCTCTCAAGGCGTACGCCTTTCGCAGCCGCAGCCTCCTGTCCCTTGCTCTGTCCCGGCCGGTCGCACCGGACGTCGGCTCAGTTTCTACTTGACGGTTCAGGCGTACGCCGGAAGCCGCCAACGCAGTCCCTGGGTCAAACGCCAGGTTCTAGACGAACGCTTCCACCCTACGCTCTCTGCCGCAGGCTTAAGAATTCGAAGTATAGGCTGCTCGCTCGACGCTCGTTTTCGTCGTCCTTGGGTCCTCGTTGTCCTTGTCCGCCTCCAGCTATCTCGACCAGGTCCGCTCCTTGTTGGCGACTCGGTAAGCTGCCGTTCTGCCACTCTAGCGGTGGACCGCTGTGCTCTCAACGCATACGCCTTTCGAGACACCAGCTGAACAAACGCGCGTCCTTCCGGGCTAGTCGCACCAGGACCTTGTACAGCTCATGCAGTACGATCAGGCATACGCCGGAGTTCACCAATGCAGTCCTTGTAGGCAGGTAGCTAGTTCTAGACACTTTGCTTCTGAGCCCACGGTTCTTCGTCGAAGGACTCTTTTTGTTCACATTGTCGGACACGCCGGGTGGGATGCCAAGCTCAAATCGCGACAGAAGTTGTAACAAAACGCCTGGACTTAGCCGTGTGATGCCGTAAGGACCTCAGCTACCTGTGTCTCAATTCGGAGACTTTAGCTCTAAGTCCCGAACGTCTCGACGTAGCGATCTTGTTTCCTTGATGACTCCGCACGGCTTTACTTGCTCCTTCACGATGTTTCACTGGTTACTTGTTCACTTGATGACTGTTACTTGTTGACTTTGTAGAATCGACTGATCCTGATTTTCTTTATTATCTGCTCGCTTCGAATGTCGTGCGGCTCAGAAGATGTAAGTGTTCGTCCCACCAAATTTATATATACGTGACCGCCCTTTTGACCAGTGAAAACACACAGAAAGATTGGGAGTATGCAGTGATCTTTTATTCGCCGACTTGACCCTCGGCCGGGGTGGTGTAATGGTTATGTAGAATTACGTCCTGCCGTCGTCTCCTTCCCACGTTAAACGCCTCGCTGGATCGTGCCGGCTGCGAAGTGGTGTCTTCCTCGCCGGTTTCGCTCGCGATGTCTTCTGCCACCCTTGGCTCGGCGGGTTTACAGGGACTAGGGATGCGTCACCGTTCCCAGACTAGGGTGAACAGGCACTGTGCTCTCAAGGCGTACGCCTTTCGCAGCCGCAGCCTCCTGTCCCTTGCTCTGTCCCGGCCGGTCGCACCGGACGTCGGCTCAGTTTCTACTTGACGGTTCAGGCGTACGCCGGAAGCCGCCAACGCAGTCCCTGGGTCAAACGCCAGGTTCTAGACGAACGCTTCCACCCTACGCTCTCTGCCGCAGGCTTAAGAATTCGAAGTATAGGCTGCTCGCTCGACGCTCGTTTTCGTCGTCCTTGGGTCCTCGTTGTCCTTGTCCGCCTCCAGCTATCTCGACCAGGTCCGCTCCTTGTTGGCGACTCGGTAAGCTGCCGTTCTGCCACTCTAGCGGTGGACCGCTGTGCTCTCAACGCATACGCCTTTCGAGACACCAGCTGAACAAACGCGCGTCCTTCCGGGCTAGTCGCACCAGGACCTTGTACAGCTCCTGCAGTACGATCAGGCATACGCCGGAGTTCACCAATGCAGTCCTTGTAGGCAGGTAGCTAGTTCTAGACACTTTGCTTCTGAGCCCACGGTTCTTCGTCGAAGGACTCTTTTTGTTCACATTGTCGGACACGCCGGGTGGGATGCCAAGCTCAAATCGCGACAGAAGTTGTAACAAAACGCCTGGACTTAGCCGTGTGATGCCGTAAGGACCTCAGCTACCTGTGTCTCAATTCGGAGACTTTAGCTCTAAGTCCCGAACGTCTCGACGTAGCGATCTTGTTTCCTTGATGACTCCGCACGGCTTTACTTGCTCCTTCACGATGTTTCACTGGTTACTTGTTCACTTGATGACTGTTACTTGTTGACTTTGTAGAATCGACTGATCCAGCTTCCTGCGCTCGGCCGGTTTATATAGGCCTCCATTTACCGCTAGTTATCGGCGTCTCCTTGCCTCCTGGTCCAAAGTCCACGGTTTTACCGTTCGACCTTTCGCCCTCTGCGCACGGCACCAATAGCAGGGTCCAAAGTCCGGTGCCGTCCCGTTACTTCCTTCTGCCCACGGCCCTTCGCCGCTCTCTTGTATCGCTGTCCCTCTCGGACTCTCCTTGGCTTTGTCTGGTGCTCAGTTCACCACTCTCTCTCTCCGCACTGCCGTTACTACGGGCGAATTCGCCGCGTAACTGGTAACTGGTAGGCCACTGCTTGCATGCGCTTACTCTGCTTGCTTCTTAACTTGTGGGGAGTTATTTAACTCCTCACATTCTCTCCTTACTTCGGGAATGAAAAAGAGACTTGCTGTTCTCTCTGCCTTGGTATACTCCACATTCTGACATCTTCCCTCGACGTGTCCTCTCCTCGTACTCGTCCTCGTCTACTTGTAGTCTTCCAGTCGACTCGCTCTTCCAGACGGTTCCCACGACGCTCACAGCTCCTTCTTGAGTTCCACAGCGCCGATCCTCCTTCCAGATTTTGAATTTCCCGCCCCAGACGTTTCCCCCGTAGACTTTAAATTCCCGCCCAGACGTTTCCCACCGTAGACTTTTGAATTCCCGCCCACACGATTCCCCCGATGATTTTCTCGATCTCCGTGATATGTCTTCTCCGTCGGATGGTCACTTTACGTCGTGCCGATCGGTCTCCAGTTTGTTATCGGTGATATCGATATTCTCCCGTGTGACTCTCCGCAGTATCGTCACTCTCCGCCCAACCGATCGGTCTCCAATTGTTATCGATTCCGTGACCCAACGTGGCGTTGCCACTCGACGTATCGATTTTCCACAGCGTGCCGATATTTCCAGTATTTTGTGCCCACCGATCGACACTATCGTGTAGGGCCAATCGGCCACCATGAATCGAAACGCCCCCATCCCTTGTTTATAGTGACTCCGCACAATGCTATAGTAAGCGCAATTTCCTTTTTATTTCATGTTTACTTATTTTCTTTTTCCCCAAAGCTTGGCCCAGGATTGCAGAGTTGACCTTTCCTGCCCTTGGGGCCGGTGTCAAGGACCCTGCTCGGCTCATCGCTTTCTTGCGTCGTTCTGCATTTAGTTGGCAAGTGGTTTGTTTCCCTGCGACCCCGGTTTTCATGTATATTTCTCATTTCAGATTGCCGGATCATACGTAGTGCCTTTCATGTGTGTGTATTTTCCTTTTTTTTTTTATTGTGGCCGTTTATGTGTGTGCGCGTCATATTAGTGTTTTTCCGGCTTGGCATGCTACGGTAAAGCTCTCGAGCTGTACCGTCTCCCCTCTTTCCTCGAGAAACAAAGATCTGGTCGTGGTCTTCCTCGATTCGTACAGAGTTTGCCGACGCTACGGATTGTTGTTGGCCTGCGGTCTTTTTGGTTTCTTGTCCTGTGCATCACCTTATTCTTCGCGGCATATTAATGGATGACTCTGGCTTCATGCCTGACGCAGAATCTGTTTGCCTCGTTGTCTGGGTCACTGTGCCCCCTTTTTATCTGCGTTCTATATAGACTCTGGCTTATGCCCGACGATATAGTCTATACGTTTTGTCGTTGCATGCTCGTGTTATCCTGCGGTCTATATAGACTCTGGCTTATGCCCGACGATATAGTCTGTACTTTTTGTCGTTGCATGCTCGTGTTATCCTGCGGTCTATATAGACTCTGGCTTATGCCCGACGCTATAGTCCGCACTACCTGTTGTTGTTGCCTGCTTGTGTTGTCCTTGCTTGTCTGTACCGAGTTCTTCTGTTTGTTGTTTAAGCTCACTGACGTGGACTGTTCGTTCTTTTTGTGTATCCTTGTGGCGGATTCTACAAATGACTGTTGAGACGAAGTCTATTACCGTGTACGGTCCGTCATATTTCAGCGCTAGCTTTGCCGCGAAACCCTCGGCTGCCTTTGACAGATGGTGCTCCTTCGCCCAGACTGTGTTCCCTTTGGTTGGATTCCATTGCCTCCTTCGTAGATTGTAATGTCTGGCTTGGTCCTGAGCAGCTTTTTCCATGTTCCGGCGCACAATTTCGAAGATCTCCTTCATCTTATTGGCCTTATCTTTAGGCGTTTCCGTCTTCTTTCCTGTGCTGATGGTTTCCCTGTCGTACAGGGCGCTGGGCAGTAGAGGCTCTCTCCTCTGGTTCTGTCCCGCAAACTGCGCTATCATGGTTTTAACTGTCCGGTTTGCTCTTTCCGTAGGATTCTCCTGCGGTGTATATGGTGCCGTGAATTGTTGCTTAATGCCCATTTCGCTGAGGAATTTCTTGAATGCGGGGCTGGCAAACTGAACTCCATTGTCCGTTATTACCACCTTCGGGGCTCCGAACCTAGCGATGACTCTTTCTCGGAACGCCTTTTGAAGTGTTTCTGCCGTTGCTGCTCGCATTGGCACCAATTCTGTCCACTTTGAGAACCTATCTATCAGCACTAGCAGCATCTGGTTGCCATGCTTCGACCTGGGCAATGGTCCGACAAAGTCTGCACATACCGTTGCCCATGGTTCTTCGGGTATTTGCGTCAGCATTTTCCCGGCTGCCTGCATCTGGTTGGGCTTGTACTTGAGGCATGTCTCGCATTTCCGTACGTGTGCTCGGGCGTCCGTATGCATTCCTGGCCAGTAATATCGAGCCGCCAGCCTTGCGATCGTTTTCCGACTTCCCACGTGTCCAGCAGTTGCTGAGTCGTGATTCTCCTTCAGGACTGTTTCCCTCAGCCCCCGTGGGACACAGAGCTTCCATGCTGCCACGTCTTCGCTGCCTGCTCTGTGCGGGATATGCCTGTACAATGCGCCTCCCTCCCTGATGTAGTCCGGAAACTTCTGTGGCTGTTTGTTAATCTTCTCACACATATCCTTGATCCAGCTGCATGTTCCCTGCGTGTCCTCCGGAGTTTCTTTAGCTAGCCTAAAGGCTTCTGGTAGAGGCTGTCTTGACAGTGCATCAGCGACCACGTTAAGCTGCCCCTTCCTGTATGATATTTAAAAATCATACTGCTGCAGCTCCAGGGCCCACCTCGCTATTCTTCCTGAGGGACTTTCGATGCTGTTCAAACATTTAAGCGCCATATGGTCCGTCACCACCTTGAAGTGGTATCCTTCCAAGTATGGTTTGAGCTTCCGGATTGCCCACACGATTGCCAGGCATTCCTTTTCGCTGGTTGAGTAGTTCTTTTCCGCGCCATTCAGGGTCCTGCTTGAATATGAAATGACCTTTTCGCCGCTTTCAGTTTCCTGCGTCGGGACTGCCCCTATACCATAATCGCTTGCGTCCGCCTGCAGTACGAATGGCTTATTGAAATCCGGGCATGCCAGCACAGGATCGGAAACTAGCCTTGCCTTCACCTCCTCGAATGCCTGCTGGTGCTCTGGAGTCCATGTACATTTCGTGTCTTTCCGCAATAGATCGATTAGTGGTTTTACTATTCGCGCCAAGTCGGGCACGAATCGCCTGTACCACGATGCTACGCCCAAGTATTGGCGCAACTCCCGGATGGTTGTGGGTGGTTCCAGCTCGGCTATGGCTGCTACTTTTTCGGGATCGGTGCCGATTCCTTGGTCCGTAACGCGGTGTCCCAAATAAAGCAGTTCGCTTTTGAAGAAATTACATTTTTCGGGATTTATCCTCAGGTTAGCCTGCTTAAGGCGTCGGAAAACTTCCCTCAGGTTCCTACTGTGTTCTTCCAGTGTCCGTCCGATCACGATGATGTCGTCTTGGTATGCAAACGCGTGTGGTGACATCTCCGGTCCAATAACCTGGTCAAGTGCTCTCTGGAAAGTCGCCGAGGCGGAGTGTAAACCAAATGGCATTACTTTCCACTGGAAAAGCCCCTTTCCTGGCACTGTGAACGCCGTGAATTGCCTGCTATTTTCTTCCAGAGGAATTTGCCAGTATCCGTCTTTCAAATCCAGACTGCTATCTCGCCTCCCTCAACTGGTCCAATATGTAATTTATCCTTGGCATCGGATAAGCATCTTTGATGGATTTGGCATTGATCTGTCTAAAGTCGACACAAAGCCTCCACTGACCTGTCTTTTTCTTCACCATGACTATCAGGGAGCTGTACGGGCTTCTCGAGTGTTCTATGCACCCCTTCTCCAGCAACTCGTCGACTTTCGCATTGATTTCCCCTTGAACCTTTGGATTTTTCGGGTAGTATCTCTGTTTGATTGGTTTGTCGTCCTTCATGGTGATTCGGTGCTCGGCTATGTTGAATGTTCCACTCATTGTTCGAAACTCCGCGAGCTCCTGCTCTAGGAACTTTTCAACGTCGCATTCCTCAGAGTTGGTTTGCACCACTGCCACGGACAATTTTTCCTCTAACCACCCGTTGTGCCTTCTTCTTTCTGGGATCACCACTGTATGTCCGGCACACCTTATTTCGGCGCCGACTCCTGTGAGGAAATTCCATCCCAGCACCAGCGAGTCTACCACTCCTGGTAAGATCAACAGGCTCATGGGCAATCGCTTATTGCCGAATTCGATTTCCACCTCGAGCTGCGTGTTTATCCCGCTGCACCGGCCATCTGCCAACATAACTTGCCTTCTCGTCCTTGTAATCTTTCCATAAGCAGCCAGTGTATCCGCCAGCTCCTCGCTTATAAAGCTCGCTGTTGCTCCGGTGTCGATTGTGGCTTTGTGTGAGGTTCTGCCAATCTGTACCGCTGCGGATAACTGCTGCTCTTCTTCGATTAAATCGCCAGTTAGTTTGGAGAGACAACACCTTGCGACCCCTGCTCGCCTCTCTGTGGCTGGGATCGCGGGCCATTTCCCGATCTCTGGCAGCACTCTACACTCCTAAGCCGCAAGTCCAGCAGAAAAGCAGCCTCTGGTTTTGGCATCCTCTTGCCCAATGTCCTAGACCGCCACACCGTCTACAAGCTTCGTGTGGGTTCACGATGTGTGTCTGTGACCTGTGGGCTCTTGGAGCTACGCTGGGTGGTCTCTGATTGGTATTGGGTGGCCTCCATAACGTGCTCTGGTGGTTGTAGGTGTTTGGAGTCCATTGTGTTGGACCGTTAATAGGTGCTTGGTGTCCGCCTTCTTCTTCGCACCTTCTACACGTGACTTGTGGTGCTGTTGTTTTGCTTCGCGAGAATTTGTTTTCTTGAATAAATGCTTCTCGCTCTTTCTCGAGTTCTTCATACTCGTCAGCCAGCACCATTAGAGACTCTAGATCGTTTATCTTGTACGTCCTCAGGGAAATCCTCAGGTCAGGCGTGCAGTTTTCCTTTATCTGCTCGAGTGTTTCCTTTGGGGAGTAGCCAAGTGGTCTCATCATGGTCTGCATGTCAACCATATAGTCCTTGAACGACTCTCTAAACCCTGTTTCCTTTGTTTGACCTGACCTGCGAGCTTTGTGAAGAAACCCCTTGGCAGGAAATACGTTTGAAAACTGTCGCTGAACTCTCCCCATGTCCTCCAGTGTTTTTTGTTTGATATGAACCATTTTAGGGTCTTGCCTTGCAGCAATTCAGGCATGGCTCGGGGAATGAGGTTCAGGTTCAAACCGTATGTGTTTGCTGACCATTCCACTTGTTCCAGAAACTCCAGTGGTTTCTCCGTGCCGTCAAACTTGAACGACCATTCCCTGACTTGCTTCGCGACTTTTGCATAGTCTGGTGCGCTGGTCCTTTGCTGTTCTGTTCTTCTTTCTTGGTTTCTGCCGTTGCTGCTCGCGTTTGCACCAATTCTGTCCACTTTGAGAACCTATCTATCAGCACTAGCAGCATCTGGTTGCCATGCTTCGACCTGGGCAATGGTCCGACAAAGTCTGCACATACCGTTGCCCATGGTTCTTCGGGTATTTGCGTCAGCATTTTCCCGGCTGCCTGCATCTGGTTGGGCTTGTACTTGAGGCATGTCTCGCATTTCCGTACGTGTGCTCGGGCGTCCGTATGCATTCCTGGCCAGTAATATCGAGCCGCCAGCCTTGCGATCGTTTTCCGACTTCCCACGTGTCCAGCAGTTGCTGAGTCGTGATTCTCCTTCAGGACTGTTTCCCTCAGCCCCCGTGGGACACAGAGCTTCCATGCTGCCACGTCTTCGCTGCCTGCTCTCTGCGGAATATGCCTGTACAATGCGCCTCCCTCCCTGATGTAGTCCGGAAACTTCTGTGGCTGTTTGTTAATCTTCTCACACATATCCTTGATCCAGCTGCATGTTCCCTGCGTGTCCTCCGGAGTTTCTTTAGCTAGCCTAAAGGCTTCTGGTAGAGGCTGTCTTGACAGTGCATCAGCGACCACGTTAAGCTGCCCCTTCCTGTATGATATTTAAAAATCATACTGCTGCAGCTCCAGGGCCCACCTCGCTATTCTTCCTGAGGGACTTTCGATGCTGTTCAAACATTTAAGCGCCATATGGTCCGTCACCACCTTGAAGTGGTATCCTTCCAAGTATGGTTTGAGCTTCCGGATTGCCCACACGATTGCCAGGCATTCCTTTTCGCTGGTTGAGTAGTTCTTTTCCGCGCCATTCAGGGTCCTGCTTGAATATGAAATGACCTTTTCGCCGCTTTCAGTTTCCTGCGTCGGGACTGCCCCTATACCATAATCGCTTGCGTCCGTCTGCAGTACGAATGGCTTATTGAAATCCGAGCATGCCAGCACAGGATCGGAAACTAGCCTTGCCTTCACCTCCTCGAATGCCTGCTGGTGCTCTGGAGTCCATGTACATTTCGTGTCTTTCCGCAATAGATCGATTTTACTATTCGCGCCAAGTCGGGCACGAATCGCCTGTACCACTATGCTACGCCCAAGTATTGGCGCAACTCCCGGATGGTTGTGGGTGGTTCCAGCTCGGCTATGGCTGCTACTTTTTCGGGATCGGTGCCGATTCCTTGGTCCGTAACGCGGTGTCCCAAATAAAGCAGTTCGCTTTTGAAGAAATGACATTTTTCGGGATTTATCCTCAGGTTAGCCTGCTTAAGGCGTCGGAAAACTTCCCTCAGGTTCCTACTGTGTTCTTCCAGTGTCCGTCCGATCACGATGATGTCGTCTTGGTATGCAAACGCGTGTGGTGACATCTCCGGTCCAATAACCTGGTCAAGTGCTCTCTGGAAAGTCGCCGAGGCGGAGTGTAAACCAAATGGCATTACTTTCCACTGGAAAAGCCCCTTTCCTGGCACTGTGAACGCCGTGAATTGCCTGCTATTTTCTTCCAGAGGAATTTGCCAGTATCCGTCTTTCAAATCCAGACTGCTATCTCGCCTCCCTCAACTGGTCCAATATGTAATTTATCCTTGGCATCGGATAAGCATCTTTGATGGATTTGGCATTGATCTGTCTAAAGTCGACACAAAGCCTCCACTGACCTGTCTTTTTCTTCACCATGACTATCAGGGAGCTGTACGGGCTTCTCGAGTGTTCTATGCACCCCTTCTCCAGCAACTCGTCGACTTTCGCATTGATTTCCCCTTGAACCTTTGGATTTTTCGGGTAGTATCTCTGATTGGTTTGTCGTCCTTCATGGTGATTCGGTGCTCGGCTATGTTGAATGTTCCACTCATTGTTCGAAACTCCGCGAGCTCCTGCTCTAGGAACTTTTCAACGTCGCATTCCTCAGAGTTGGTTTGCACCACTGCCACGGACAATTTTTCCTCTAACCACCCGTTGTGCCTTCTTCTTTCTGGGATCACCACTGTATGTCCGGCACACCTTATTTCGGCGCCGACTCCTGTGAGGAAATTCCATCCCAGCACCAGCGAGTCTACCACTCCTGGTAAGATCAACAGGCTCATGGGCAATCGCTTATTGCCGAATTCGATTTCCACCTCGAGCTGCGTGTTTATCCCGCTGCACCGGCCATCTGCCAACATAACTTGCCTTCTCGTCCTTGTAATCTTTCCATAAGCAGCCAGTGTATCCGCCAGCTCCTCGCTTATAAAGCTCGCTGTTGCTCCGGTGTCGATTGTGGCTTTGTGTGAGGTTCTGCCAATCTGTACCGCAGCGGATAACTGCTGCTCTTCTTCGATTAAATCGCCAGTTAGTTTGGAGAGACAACACCTTGCGACCCCTGCTCGCCTCTCTGTGGCTGGGATCGCGGGCCATTTCCCGATCTCTGGCAGCACTCTACACTCCTAAGCCGCAAGTCCAGCAGAAAAGCAGCCTCTGGTTTTGGCATCCTCTTGCCCAATGTCCTAGACCGCCACACCGTCTACAAGCTTCGTGTGGGTTCACGATGTGTGTCTGTGACCTGTGGGCTCTTGGAGCTACGCTGGGTGGTCTCTGATTGGTATTGGGTGGCCTCCATAACGTGCTCTGGTGGTTGTAGGTGTTTGGAGTCCATTGTCTTGGACCGTTAATAGGTGCTTGGTGTCCGCCTTCTTCTTCGCACCTTCTACACGTGACTTGTGGTGCTGTTGTTTTGCTTCGCGAGAATTTGTTTTCTTGAATAAATGCTTCTCGCTCTTTCTCGAGTTCTTCATACTCGTCAGCCAGCACCATTAGAGACTCTAGATCGTTTATCTTGTACGTCCTCAGGGAAATCCTCAGGTCAGGCGTGCAGTTTTCCTTTATCTGCTCGAGTGTTTCCTTTGGGGAGTAGCCAAGTGGTCTCATCATGGTCTGCATGTCAACCATATAGTCCTTGAACGACTCTCTAAACCCTGTTTCCTTTGTTTGACCTGACCTGCGAGCTTTGTGAAGAAACCCCTTGGCAGGAAATACGTTTGAAAACTGTCGCTGAACTCTCCCCATGTCCTCCAGTGTTTTTTGTTTGATATGAACCATTTTAGGGTCTTGCCTTGCAGCAATTCAGGCATGGCTCGGGGAATGAGGTTCAGGTTCAAACCGTATGTGTTTGCTGACCATTCCACTTGTTCCAGAAACTCCAGTGGTTTCTCCGTGCCGTCAAACTTGAACGACCATTCCCTGACTTGCTTCGCGACTTTTGCATAGTCTGGTGCGCTGGTCCTTTGCTGTTCTGTTCTTCTTTCTTGGTTTCTGCCGTTGCTGCTCGCATTTGCACCAATTCTGTCCACTTTGAGAACCTATCTATCAGCACTAGCAGCATCTGGTTGCCATGCTTCGACCTGGGCAATGGTCCGACAAAGTCTGCACATACCGTTGCCCATGGTTCTTCGGGTATTTGCGTCAGCATTTTCCCGGCTGCCTGCATCTGGTTGGGCTTGTACTTGAGGCATGTCTCGCATTTCCGTACGTGTGCTCGGGCGTCCGTATGCATTCCTGGCCAGTAATATCGAGCCGCCAGCCTTGCGATCGTTTTCCGACTTCCCACGTGTCCAGCAGTTGCTGAGTCGTGATTCTCCTTCAGGACTGTTTCCCTCAGCCCCCGTGGGACACAGAGCTTCCATGCTGCCACGTCTTCGCTGCCTGCTCTGTGCGGAATATGCCTGTACAATGCGCCTCCCTCCCTGATGTAGTCCGGAAACTTCTGTGGCTGTTTGTTAATCTTCTCACACATATCCTTGATCCAGCTGCATGTTCCCTGCGTGTCCTCCGGAGTTTCTTTAGCTAGCCTAAAGGCTTCTGGTAGAGGCTGTCTTGACAGTGCATCAGCGACCACGTTAAGCTGCCCCTTCCTGTATGATATTTAAAAATCATACTGCTGCAGCTCCAGGGCCCACCTCGCTATTCTTCCTGAGGGACTTTCGATGCTGTTCAAACATTTAAGCGCCATATGGTCCGTCACCACCTTGAAGTGGTATCCTTCCAAGTATGGTTTGAGCTTCCGGATTGCCCACACGATTGCCAGGCATTCCCTTTCGCTGGTTGAGTAGTTCTTTTCCGCGCCATTCAGGGTCCTGCTTGAATATGAAATGACCTTTTCGCCGCTTTCAGTTTCCTGCGTCGGGACTGCCCCTATACCATAATCGCTTGCGTCCGTCTGCAGTACGAATGGCTTATTGAAATCCGAGCATGCCAGCACAGGATCGGAAACTAGCCTTGCCTTCACCTCCTCGAATGCCTGCTGGTGCTCTGGAGTCCATGTACATTTCGTGTCTTTCCGCAATAGATCGATTAGTGGTTTTACTATTCGCGCCAAGTCGGGCACGAATCGCCTGTACCACGATGCTACGCCCAAGTATTGGCGCAACTCCCGGATGGTTGTGGGTGGTTCCAGCTCGGCTATGGCTGCTACTTTTTCGGGATCGGTGCCGATTCCTTGGTCCGTAACGCTGTGTCCCAAATAAAGCAGTTCGCTTTTGAAGAAATGACATTTTTCGGGATTTATCCTCAGGTTAGCCTGCTTAAGGCGTCGGAAAACTTCCCTCAGGTTCCTACTGTGTTCTTCCAGTGTCCGTCCGATCACGATGATGTCGTCTTGGTATGCAAACGCGTGTGGTGACATCTCCGGTCCAATAACCTGGTCAAGTGCTCTCTGGAAAGTCGCCGAGGCGGAGTGTAAACCAAATGGCATTACTTTCCACTGGAAAAGCCCCTTTCCTGGCACTGTGAACGCCGTGAATTGCCTGCTATTTTCTTCCAGAGGAATTTGCCAGTATCCGTCTTTCAAATCCAGACTGCTATCTCGCCTCCCTCAACTGGTCCAATATGTAATTTATCCTTGGCATCGGATAAGCATCTTTGATGGATTTGGCATTGATCTGTCTAAAGTCGACACAAAGCCTCCACTGACCTGTCTTTTTCTTCACCATGACTATCAGGGAGCTGTACGGGCTTCTCGAGTGTTCTATGCACCCCTTCTCCAGCAACTCGTCGACTTTCGCATTGATTTCCCCTTGAACCTTTGGATTTTTCGGGTAGTATCTCTGTTTGATTGGTTTGTCGTCCTTCATGGTGATTCGGTGCTCGGCTATGTTGGATGTTCCACTCATTGTTCGAAACTCCGCGAGCTCCTGCTCTAGGAACTTTTCAACGTCGCATTCCTCAGAGTTGGTTTGCACCACTGCCACGGACAATTTTTCCTCTAACCACCCGTTGTGCCTTCTTCTTTCTGGGATCACCACTGTATGTCCGGCACACCTTATTTCGGCGCCGACTCCTGTGAAGAAATTCCATCCCAGCACCAGCGAGTCTACCACTCCTGGTAAGATCAACAGGCTCATGGGCAATCGCTTATTGCCGAATTCGATTTCCACCTCGAGCTGCGTGTTTATCCCGCTGCACCGGCCATCTGCCAACATAACTTGCCTTCTTGTCCTTGTAATCTTTCCATAAGCAGCCAGTGTATCCGCCAGCTCCTCGCTTATAAAGCTCGCTGTTGCTCCGGTGTCGATTGTGGCTTTGTGTGAGGTTCTGCCAATCTGTACCGCTGCGGATAACTGCTGCTCTTCTTCGATTAAATCGCCAGTTAGTTTGGAGAGACAACACCTTGAGACCCCTGCTCGCCTCTCTGTGGCTGGGATCGCGGGCCATTTCCCGATCTCTGGCAGCACTCTACACTCCTAAGCCGCAAGTCCAGCAGAAAAGCAGCCTCTGGTTTTGGCATCCTCTTGCCCAATGTCCTAGACCGCCACACCGTCTACAAGCTTCGTGTGGGTTCACGATGTGTGTCTGTGACCTGTGGGCTCTTGGAGCTACGCTGGGTGGTCTCTGATTGGTATTGGGTGGCCTCCATAACGTGCTCTGGTGGTTGTAGGTGTTTGGAGTCCATTGTCTTGGACCGTTAATAGGTGCTTGGTGTCCGCCTTCTTCTTCGCACCTTCTACACGTGACTTGTGGTGCTGTTGTTTTGCTTCGCGAGAATTTGTTTTCTTGAATAAATGCTTCTCGCTCTTTCTCGAGTTCTTCATACTCGTCAGCCAGCACCATTAGAGACTCTAGATCGTTTATCTTGTACGTCCTCAGGGAAATCCTCAGGTCAGGCGTGCAGTTTTCCTTTATCTGCTCGAGTGTTTCCTTTGGGGAGTAGCCAAGTGGTCTCATCATGGTCTGCATGTCAACCATATAGTCCTTGAACGACTCTCTAAACCCTGTTTCCTTTGTTTGACCTGACCTGCGAGCTTTGTGAAGAAACCCCTTGGCAGGAAATACGTTTGAAAACTGTCGCTGAACTCTCCCCATGTCCTCCAGTGTTTTTTGTTTGATATGAACCATTTTAGGGTCTTGCCTTGCAGCAATTCAGGCATGGCTCGGGGAATGAGGTTCAGGTTCAAACCGTATGTGTTTGCTGACCATTCCACTTGTTCCAGAAACTCCAGTGGTTTCTCCGTGCCGTCAAACTTGAACGACCATTCCCTGACTTGCTTCGCGACTTTTGCATAGTCTGGTGCGCTGGTCCTTTGCTGTTCTGTTCTTCTTTCTTGGCTTAGGCGACTGGATCTTCCTGCCTCCTTCATACTCTCAACGCCCAGGCTGGCTATGAGCTGTTCGGCGTCTGGGACTTGTAACTTTTCGCTCAAGCCTGGTTTGTCGTACAATTCCTCCAGCTCAGCCCAAATTTCCGCCATTCCTGGGTCGTTTTGTGTCTTCGTAACATACTCTGAAAGGGCCTTTTGCATGTCGTCCGACTTGCCCTCCAGGATAATGCCAAGCTTGGCTGCCACCTTTGGGAAATCCTCTTTCTTGAGGAGATAGATCCAATTTTTCCCCATTTCTGTTTATTGCTGTATTTGCTGTATGTCACTGTCAGGACAATCACGTTGGGCGCCAGATGTAAAGAACTGATTTTCTTTATTATCTGCTCGCTACGAATGTCGTGCGGCTAGCTCAGAAGATGTAAGTGTTCGTCCCACCAAATTTATATATACGTGACCGCCCTTTTGACCAGTGAAAACACACAGAAAGATTGGGAGTATGCAGTGATCTTTTATTCGCCGACTTGACCCTCGGCCGGGGTGGTGTAATGGTTATGTAGAATTACGTCCTGCCGTCGTCTCCTTCCCACGTTAAACGCCTCGCTGGATCGTGCCGGCTGCGAAGTGGTGTCTTCCTCGCCGGTTTCGCTCGCGATGTCTTCTGCCACCCTTGGCTCGGCGGGTTTACAGGGACTAGGGATGCGTCACCGTTCCCAGACGAGGGTGAACAGGCACTGTGCTCTCAAGGCGTACGCCTTTCGCAGCCGCAGCCTCCTGTCCCTTGCTCTGTCCCGGCCGGTCGCACCGGACGTCGGCTCAGTTTCTACTTGACGGTTCAGGCGTACGCCGGAAGCCGCCAACGCAGTCCCTGGGTCAAACGCTCGTTTTCGTCGTCCTGGGGTCCTCGTTGTCCTTGTCCGCCTCCAGCTATCTCGACCAGCTCCGCTCCTTGTTGGCGACTCGGTAAGCTGCCGTTCTGGGACTCTAGCGGTGGACCGCTGTGCTCTCAACTGAACAAACGCGCGTCCTTCCGGGCTAGTCGCACCAGGACCTTGTACAGCTCTTGCAGGACGATCAGGCATACGCCGGAGTTCGCCAATGCAGTCCTTGTAGGCAGGTAGCTAGTTCTAGACACTTTGCTTCTGAGCCCACGGTTCTTCGTCGAAGGACTCTTTTTGTTCACATTGTCGGACACGCCGGGTGGGATGCCAAGCTCAAATCGCGACAGAAGTTGTAACAAAACGCCTGGACTTAGCCGTGTGATGCCGTAAGGACCTCAGCTACCTGTGTCTCAATTCGGAGACTTTAGCTCTAAGTCCCGAACGTCTCGACGTAGCGATCTTGTTTCCTTGATGACTCCGCACGGCTTTACTTGCTCCTTCACGATGTTTCACTGGTTACTTGTTCACTTGATGACTGTTACTTGTTGACTTTGTAGAATCGACTGATCCAGCTTCCTGCGCTCGGCCGGTTTATATAGGCCTCCATTTACCGCTAGTTATCGGCGTCTCCTTGCCTCCTGGTCCAAAGTCCACGGTTTTACCGTTTGACCTTTTGCCCTCTGCGCACGGCACCAATATCAGGGTCCAAAGTCCGGTGCCGTCCCGTTACTTCCTTCTGCCCACGGCCCTTCGCCGCTCTCTTGTATTGCTGTCCCTCTCGGACTCTCCTTCGCTTTGTCTGGTGCTCAGTTCACCACTCTCTCTCTCAGCACTACCGTTACTACGGGCGAGTTCGCCGCGTAACTGGTAACTGGTAGGCCCCTGCTTGCATGCGCTTACTCTGCTTGCTTCTTAACTTGTGGGGAGTTATTCAACTCCTCACAAGGTGGAGTGGTCAGCTGTGACATATGGTCTGGATATAAACCAGATCCCACGAGCAATGCCGGAGCTGCAGCAGGGCAGAGCCCTAAAGTGGTTCATAGCCAACAACCGGCAGTGGGACAACTGAGGAGACTTTATATTCAGCTTCCAAGGCTATGACACACTGATGGCGTTGGCAGACGAGTTCGAGGAGCTGGAGGAGCAACGGGAGATGTTTGAAATGGAAAGCCACTCCCAGAGAACACAGAACTGCCCAGTGCCAAGGCCAAGGGCAGAGCAGGTGTGTAGGCGGTGCCAGAAGGACACGAATGCGCCACGGAGGCAAACGCCGCAGGAACACGGACCAGCAGCCGATCGCAGTGGATTTATCCAGAATCCAGCCAACGCTTGCCGCAGATGCGGGGGCGCAGACCATTGGACGAAGGAGTGCCGGAACCGGCGACTCACGGAAAGATGCGGAATAATAGGTGTCCGAACGGTGGAGTGCTGTTCGGGAAACGCGCAACGATCCCAGCCTCCGAGGGGCGGCCAGGGATCGTAAGGTGCTGCCTCTCAAAAATAATGGGCGACCTGAAGGCGGAAGAAATGCAACTGTCCGCCACAGTGCTCATAGGTGACGCGAACGTTAAGGCCACGGTGGACACCGGTGCGACAACGAGTTTCATCAGCAAAGAGCTGGCGGACAGGCTGCAGGCGGCAGGATGGACCCACAAAGAGGCAAGTACGGATGGCGGACGGTAGATGCGGAGACGTAAAATCGCAGCTAGAAATTCAAATCGGACTTGGCACAAGAAAGGTGTCAATGGAGCTGCTGATCCTCCCAGGATTGATCGACGAACTGGTGCTAGGATGGAACTTCCTTACCAAAATCGGAGCCGAGGTGAAATGCGCAGGTCACTGAGTGATGATACCGGCGAAGGACAGACACCGAGGCTGGCTAGAGGAAAAACTGTCGGTAGCAGTCGTGGAAGCCCCGAAGGGATTTACGCAAAAGGATGTGGACCAGTTTTTAAAGACAGAGTTGGAGAGCCTGGAAAATCTGCAAGGCACGTAACCATGAAGGACGATCAGCCGGTCAAACAGCGGTACTATCCGAAAAATCCAATAATGCAGGGCGAGATCAACGCCAAAGTAGACGAACTACTTGAAAAGGGATGCATCGAACCGTCAAGGAGTCTGTACAGCTCACCAATAGTCATGGTGAGGAAGAAGACCGGGAAATGGAGGCTGTGTGTAGATTTCAGGCAGATAAACGCAAAGTCCTTAAAGGATGCATATCCAATGCCGATGATTAACTACATCCTGGACCAACTTCGAGAAGCAAAGTATACTAGCAGCCTCGACTTTAAGGACGGGTACTGGCAGATACCGTTGGAGGCAGCTAGCAGGCAGTACACCGCATTCACTGTGCCAGGGAAAGGCCTGTTTTAATGGAAAGTTATGCCTTTTGGTTTACTTTCGACATCAGTAACATTCTAGCTGGCGATGGACCAGGTAATAGGACCCGAAATGATGCCGCACGCCTTCGCGTATCAGAATGATATAATCGTTATGGGACGGACGCTAGAAGAGCACATGCGGAACCTAAAGGAAGTATTTAGAAGACTACGAGCGGCGAACCTGGAACTAAACGGTGATAGGTGTAAATTCTTCAGGAAGGAACTTCAATACTTAGGGCATCGCATTACAGACCAAGGCATCGGGACAGATCCGGAAAAGGTATAGCATTGCTAAGACCACCGACAACTGTCAAGGAGCTTTGGAGTGGCGTCGTGGTACAGGCGACAGGGTGTCAAATGGGAATGGACCGACGACCACCAGCAGGCCTTTGAAGCTGTCAAGGCAAGATTGGTCGCCGACCCAATTTTGGCATGCCCGGATTTCACAAAACCGTTTGTGCTGCAGACCGATGCCAGCGATTATGGGCTGGGTGCCATTCTCACTCAGCGAAGGAAGCGAGAATGCCGGAGGAGTCAAGGGCAAGGGCAACAAGGGCGAACGGTAAATTGGCGGACTTCGGACCCGCACAAAGAGGACGACCTTGAACCCGATCACGCGAGCTGGGTAAGGGAAATAGCGGGACCATCACAGGCTATAAAAAGGCGGCGCAAGCGCAGCGCACCACGAAGTAATAGTGCGAGAATCAGAGCGAGTGCGTGTACGCGAGACCAGTAGCAAGTTAATCAAGTGCCGAGTACCAGGATCAAGATCGCAAAGTCGAGACGCCGAACGACTGAGAGTCTACAAGGCTGAGACTTCAACGCTGAGGAGTCCTTGCGTGGAGTCTGCGATAAAGGTGGCTGGGCGAAAAGGTCGAACCTAGTTCTTCCTGCTAGGCGATACACCTTGTCGACACAATTCGGACCAAACTTAGGGAGCCTGCGATAAAGACGGCGTGGCGAAAAGGCAGAACATAGTTCTACCTGCTAGGCGAAACACCTCGCCGGCCCCGACAGTGGGGTTCGCATAATATCCAGAGTCTCGAAGGAGGAGCGACGCCGCAGAGGACGACGACGAGAAGCAGCAGTAGCGGAAGAGCCGCGAGGTTTGTACAAGGAGTCGAAATAAAACCTGTACGATCCCAGCAGAACTCTTGCTTTTTTCTTTGGTCAAAGGCAATCATCCAATATAAATTTGGTGGAACAAACCCATAACCTCAGGTCGGTACAGTATGCAACGAAAAATTATTAAGCAAACCCATGAGCACGCTCACTTCTCGGTAAAATAGACTAAAGAACTCATTGGCAAGTAGTTCGATATTCGGAAACTAGAGGAGAAGGTTCAGAAATGTATAAGCTACTGTATACCTTGTATTGTGAGCAACAGAAACCAAGAAAAACAAGAAGGCGATGAAGATCCACTCAGCAAAGACGAATGACGGCTACAAACGTATCACATCGATTTTCTAGGTCCTTAAGATTCGACGCACAAGCGATACAAGCACATGTCTGCAGTAATCTACAGTTTCACAAAATTTTGGTGGCTCTACCCGACAAAAACGACGTCTACATATGATGCAGTATCAAGCCTTCAACAGCAAAGCAAAATCTTTGGCAATCCTAGTCACATCCTTTCTGACAAAGGATATGCGTTCACGTCGGAGGAATTTCAACAATATTGCAGTAGCGACGGCATTAAACATAATCTCATAACAAGGGATCTACTGCTCGCCAACGGTCAACTCGTTTACATTAATTGCTGTCCTATCGAAGCTTGGTATGGTATAAATTTGTCAACTCAACGTTTTGCAGATGCACCAGAACTACACCTTTTGAATTACTATAGGGCACCAAAATGCGTTTATACAACGACGTATATCATTCAATTATAATTCATTTATAATCTTTGTAGTTCATTTAAAAACTATACTTATAATATAATAAAATACATCAAGTTGGATTGTGCTAATCTCAAAATCACAACCTAGTCCCACTTATATATATAAATTAATTTAATTCCGTGGCCGGGTGGCTGTCGTCTTCACAGTCTCGATGCCCTGGTGAACGGGTGCCGCTGAATGGCCGTGTATCTTCAGGGCTGGTAGGTGGGGGCAGCCAAGAATGAATTGCCGCCTACATCCACGTAGTCTCCGAAAGGGGATGCTGCAAAGGTACAGTGGAGTACCAGGTGTTGCCAATGAAGGTTTACGTTGAAAGGATGACTGTCCTCCTATGCTTCTGGTCTTAAGCGCAGTAAGCGTATTGATAAATGATAACGACGAAGGCTGTAGTAAAGTTTGGGAGCAGCAGCTCTTTATTTCAGTAAATTCAAAACAGAACTGAACTTAAAGCTAACAAAGAAAGAGACTCATAGCGGCCACTCCAATGGGCAGTGCTTGCCGGCTATGCATGAGCTTCCGGCCAGACGCTGTGTCAGCAGTTTGGCCGGAGCGAGGTTTCGTCCGATCGGTCATTGCCGTCGCCCGGTTAACTTAGTTGCAGACCATATCCGGTGGCCTGCACGCGCAGCGAAGAAACCGCTGACCGCGCGTTCCGGGTGCAAGTGCCCGGAGTCAGAACAGAGCACTCGCGGAGCGAGTGATCGCCACGGGCAGGGACAAAACGCTGACCCGGCACCTTGGCGACAGCGCTGCAGTCAGGCAAAGGTCTCAAGCTGCAGTTGGATAGGTTCTTTAGTTTAGTCAATAATTGTACTCCAGAGAACTAACTCTGTATAAAATTCCTATGCCCTTACGGGCGTATGGAAATAAATAAAATATAAAATAAATACCCAACAGTTTTATAATTGTCGCCCAACTCAACGATACTCACGCGATCCAAGTGAAAGAAATTGCAAGTAAAATCAACGACACATGCGATCCAGTGCAATAAGTGCAAGTGAAAATATAAAGTGCGGTCAAGAACTGGCACTAAAAAAAGTAAATACGAAAATCAAGCCATAATATTTCCCAAAACTTTTAACAAAGTGAAGGAAAACTGGAAAAAATTCCTCTGAACAAGTGGAAAAAAAACGGTTGGAACGGGAAGTGCAAAAAAATACTCCCTAAGAAGACAACAGCAGCGGCAGCGATAACGGCAGCAGCAGCGACAACAGCTGCGACAGCGGCGGCAGCGACAACAGCATCGGCAGCGACAACGGCTGCGGCAGTACCAGTGGCGGCAAAAGCCGTCGGCAAAACATAGAACTCGAAGACGAAATAAATACAAGAACATGTGAGTAGGCTTTTTGTCCTAAGTGTTCGCTAATGCAAATATTTCAAAAATAAATCTCATTGACACTTAAAAACGAATAAATTTTAAATTTTCCTATAATAAAATAAACCAGTTATATTTTTTGGAGAATTTTTAGTAATAAAAATTTATATTTTTGATGCCTGATTTCCGTCACAAAAAAATACAAAACATTTTTTTAATAAAACGTTGTTTTTGATATTCAAATTTTGTTGCAAAAAATAATAGGTGCAAAAATATTTTTTTAACAAACCCTTGATTGAATTTTGTGGCACCCACGATATTTTTTTTATTCTGACTCATGTATAGAAATAGCGACAACGTCTCATCAGACGAAGGAGTTCTAGAAGAATACAAAAAACTTCTGAAGACAAGAGTAGAAAGGCAGAAATCAGAACAGAATCAATCTGAAAGAGATTGTCACCCATCGACCAGCAGGGTACCACACATCCGAGACAGTGTTTTTGACTTTAAAAACGCACGAACCCAGAACACAGAAGAAATGCAGGCTGAACAAATTGCGAGCATGGAAGCTGCCATAGCATGCGCGCTCCAAAGGCAACAGGAGTTATTCGATGAAAAATTAGCCAAAATTATGGGGGAGTTATGCTCATTAAAGGATAAAACTCCGAAAATTCAGACTTTTCTGAAAATAGAAATAGAACCGGGAAAAGAATGTAACGAACCCCTGGACATGGTGAAATCTGTCCCGGAGTTCGACGGGAAGCAGGAAAACTATGTTTCCTGGAGGCAGGCTGCTACTGCAGCATATAGGGTATTTGAGCCATACAAAGGCGGCAGCCGGCATTACCAGGCTGTAGGAATACTTAAAAATAAGGTACGGGGCGCGGCAACGGCTGTATTAGCCTCATTTAACACAGTGTTTAACTTTCATGCCATACTGGCAAGGTTGTATTTTACGTATGCGGACAAAACTCCAGCACACGTAATTAAACAAGAGTTAAGTCTATCAAGACAGGGAGAACTGTCCCTTCTTAAATACTATGACGAGATCGAACGGAAGCTAACGCTTCTTACCAACAAAACAATCATGACTCACGACGCCACCGCGGCGGTAGTCCTAAATGAACAGCACAGAGATGACGCTTTACATGCGTTCATATCTGGCTTAAAAAAGTCATTGAAAATAGCCGTTTTTCCGGCGCAACCAAGAGACTTACCATCAAGCTGAGGCAAATAATGACAGAAGCGCTTTCGCAGCCACCTTCGCCCGCCACAGCGAGGAAAAGATATTTAGGCCGAGCAACCAGCGACAAACGGGGTGGAAAAACTATGAATAGAACCAAAGCCAGGGGGCGATAAAAAAGAACCCTCACTTTGTCAGGACCCAAAAGGGAGCAACTAATCAGAGCGGTTCTTTTAAACAAAAACCATATAATAGCGCAGGTCCAAGCCAACCAGCACCAGAACCAATGGAGGTCGACACCTCCTCCAGGTTCAAGCAGCCCACGGCGTGGCAAAGGGGGTCGACACGATCCCAACAAAAAATAAACTTCATGCCTGAAGAAAAAACCGACGATGAGGAATATGACTTCGTTGCGCAAGCAAGCACCACGGAGATAGAGGACGAGTTAGCTGGAGAAGACTCCTGCAATTTTTAAGAATAAAATCCCTGCTTCCTTACATTACACGTACGGTAGCAGGAAAAGAAATAAAACTATTAATCGACACAGGCACCTCTAAAAATTACATTACTCCACTCCCGGGGCTGAAAGGCATCGTGGCAGCGGCTAAACCCTTCACAGTAAAGTCGATCCATGGCCTTACTAAAATAGATAAAAAAGTCTAGTTTCAGTGTTCATTCATTTTTCATTATTAACGACCTTAAACAAGTGAATGCGAAACTCGATTTTACTAAAAATGTTCTGCGCACTAGCAATGGAACTGAAAAGATCCAGTTTGCTAAAGCGGAAAACGTTAACTTCATAAAAATCGATGACGAGGACGTTCCTCTGGCAATTAAAGCCACCTTCGATAAAATTATTGTAAAAAATCATAAAGCCTTCGCCGATCCGGACGAAGCGCTGCCTTTCAACATAAACACATTGGCAACGATTAAAACAGATGGGGAACCAGTGTACTCTAAGTCATACCCGCACCCCATGGGTGTAACCGAATTCGTTAATGCAGAGGTTAAACAACTTCTTGCGGACGGCGTAATAAGGCCATCCAAGTCCCCATATAATAACCCTACCTGGGTTGTGGACAAAAAAGGAACTGACCAAAATGGGGTTAAAAAGAAGCGATTGGTTATCGACTTTAGAAAACTCAACCAAAAAACCTTAGACGATAGATACCCTATCCCTACCATCTCGACAATACTGTCGAATATGGGCGAGTCGAAATTTTTTACGACACTCGACCTCAAGTAAGGCTTTCATCAGATAGAGCTGGCAGAAAAGGACAGGGAAAAGACAGCCTTTTCAATCAACAACGGCAAATACGAATTCTGTAGACTGCCATTTGGACTTAAAAATGCCCCGAGCATTTTCCAGAGGGCCATCGACGATGTCCTCCGGGAAGGAATTTCAAAGATATGCTATGTGTATGTCGATGACGTTATAATAATTTCCAAAACAAAAGAGGACCATGTTAGGGGACGTGGATTGGGCCTTAACGAAACTCTTAGAGGCGGGCATGAGAGTGTCCCAAGAAAAGTCAAAGTTCTTCAAAAATAGCGTCGAATACTTGGAATTCTTAGTGTCTCAAACAGGGCTACGAACTTCACTTGAGAAGATCAAAGCAATAAAACAATTCCCCCCGCCTAGAACGAACTCAGATCTTTCCTGGGACTAGCAAGCTATTATAGGTGCTTTATAAAAAACTTCGCGACTATCGCAAGACCCTTAACGAATATCCTAAAGGGAGAAAATGGTAAAATTAGCAAATATCAGTCGAGAAAAGTCGACATTGATATGACCAAGGAACAGAGAGAAACGTTTGAAAGGCTGAGAGAGATCTTGGCATCAGAGGACGTTCTGCTATCCTACCCGGACTTCAAAAAGTCATTTGACTTGACGACTGATGCGTCAGGCTCTGGATTGGGAGCAGTACTATCACAAGATGGCCGCCCCATCACTATGATATCACGAGCGCTGCGGGACAACGAAAAAAATTATGCAACCAACGAGCGAGAGCTCCTCGCTATAGTTTGGGCACTGAAAACCTCCGGAATTACTTGTACGGAGTGAAAGGCTTGCAAATCTTTACCGACCATCAGCCACTTGCCTTTGCCGTCTCGGACAAAAATCCTAACGCGAAACTAAAACGCTGGAAGGGGATTATCGACGATCACGGCGCGAAATTAGTTTATAAACCTGGCAAAGAAAACCTTGTGGCAGACGCGCTGTCTCGCCAGAACATAAACGTCTTAGAAGACGAAATAGAATCAGACGTAGCAACCATACACAGCGAACAATCACTGACATACACCATAGACACGACGGACAACCCAGTAAACTGTTTCCGGAACCAAATAGTAATTGAGGAAGGAAACAGCTCCTCTGTTGACACATTCATTCATCTTGTTTAAAAGCAAGGTGCGACACGTAATAAAAATTTCTAACCGAGAAAATCTGCTTAACACTTTACAAGATTTAGTTAATACATAAGTGGTAAACGCAATATATTGCTCCCTACCGATCTTGGCATTTATTCAACATCGACTAGTAGAATTGTTCCCCAGCACGTCATTCAAATATACGAAAAGCTTCGTGCAGGACATAACGGATACAACTGAGCAGAGGGAAATTGTCATAGCAGAACACAACAGGGCTCACCAAGCAGCACAAGAAAATGTAAAGCAAATCTTGAGGGACTATTTTTTCCCTAAAATGCTTCGGTTAGCAACAGAAACAACTTTGAATTGCAAGACCTGTTCAATGGCAAAATACAAACGCCATCCATCTAAGCAAGTGGTAGCAGAAACACCGATACCTTCTTTTGTGGGGGAAATTCTCCACATCGACATTTTTTCAACAGATGGAACCCTTTTTCTAACATGCATAGATAAATTTTCAAAATTCGCCACGGTGCAGGTTATCGCATCGAGGGCCATAGTGGACGTAAAATCCCCTATACTGCACATAATAAATTTCTTCCCAAAAATCAAAACAATTTATTGTGATAACGAAAGGTCGTTCAACTCCGAAACAATTAAATCGATACTCATGAATCATTTCAATATCATCATCGCCAACGCCCCGCCCCTACATAGCACCTCAAACGGTCAAGTAGAAAGGTTTCATAGCACCCTGGCGGAAATAGCCAGATGCTTGAAAATAGAGGGCAACTTAAGCGATACGACCGAACTAATTCTTTTGGCAACCAACAAATACAACAATTCTATCCACTCGGTAACCAACAAAAAACCCATAGAGATTGTTCACTCAAAACCCGCTGATTTCGAAAGCGGAATTAGAAAGAGAATCCAACAGGCTCAAGAAAAATCCCTTGACCAGGTAAACAAAGATAGGACCCAAAAAGGCTATCAAGCTGGTGAAAAAGTTTTCTTAAAGGCAAACAAACGTATAGGAAACAAGCTCTCGCCACTATGTTCGGAAAGAATCATTGAAGCAGACCTGGGGACCACGGTCCAAATTGAGGGGAGGGTGGTCCACAAGGACAATCTACGCTAAACATTTTCGCGAGATTACTGAACCCCTTTTTCTTTAATTTTTATATTTTTCTAGGTTAGGAAAATTCGTCTTAGTTTTTGTACTTACGGCTGTCAAGACGGACGCGACAGTAAAACTTAATGACTACACGAACGCAGACTACATCCCGATAGAAGACATCGAAGTTGTCATCTGGGAGGCCTACGGATACCTACAGCACTCAACGAACGTGACGACTTATGAAGACTACGCCGACCAGACGGAAACAATGACGAAGACATTTACAGACCATCACAGGACACCAGTCATAATGACGAACCTTACAAATATTCGCAAGTTGGTGACTACCTTAAAAATCCATAGAGCCGCTAGGAGTATTAACTTACTCGGGACAGCACTAAAAGTTATTGCCGGCACACCCGACTTTAACGATTGGGAGCAAATAAAATTCAATGCAGAACAATTAATTAGAACAGATGAAGGACAAACAGATTTAAATATCAAACTTCAGAAACGTCTAAATGAACTCACAAACTAAATGAATCAAATCCATAAATTCGAAACAGATAAAGAAACCCACCTTTTGGAAATTATTCTAGCAAAAAATAGAATTGTAATCACGGATCTAGAAAAAATTTTAATGGGCTTAACCCTGGCAAAACTAAACATTATAAGTCCAGCAATTTTGGATAGTTCCGATATTGGCGAATACAAGACAGGCAGCTTATTGACGTTAGTTTGATAGAATTATTAGAGGTATCTAGTATTAGTGTTTTTCAAAATTCTGAATTTCTACATTTTCTCATTAAACTCCCTAGCCCTAAATTAATATGTAAAAAGATAACAGTCTATCCAGTTCAGTACCAGAAAAAAATCCTGGACTTTGAAGATGGGAACCTTGTCGCCGAATGCCCAGCACGAAACCTAAACATCGGTCATTGCAAAACGACGGTCGGCGCCACCTTCTGCAGGGAGCTGCAAAATGGCACCTGCGCACAGCAAATTTATTTCTGGGGCTATTGCGCACTGCTCCACACTCCCAGGTCACCTGGATCCGGTTACCATTGTGGATCATGGCACCCTCATCGTGAACGATGGCAACGTGACCATAACCGATAACCTAGGGCGAGAGAAAAAAGTATCCGGAGCCTACGTGGTAACCTATTCTGACAAGGTAGCCCTCAACGGAACTTGGTTCGTAAATCAATTGGGAAGTTCAATGAGAAAACCTGCTGTGTCGGCCATGGCCATAGTCAAAATCACGGCCCACCAGAATCGGCTGAGTCTCCCATTTCTTCACGAGCTGAGTCTGAGCAATCTCCACCACATCGGGACCCTCAGAGAAGAACTTACACTGGGGTCCTTCCTCAGCAACTCCTTTGCCCTACTTGCTACCTTCTTTCTGTCTTCCACCATTTGGCTCGGCTATCGCTATCTAAGGGCCAGAAGTCACACCAAACCAAGAACTGACAACGATGTGGAACGAGCGGGTCCCCGGGACGTCGACCACTTGAAGGGGGAGAAGTTAACACAGGCAGTTCCCAAGAGAAGAAACTGCCGAGTTGCAGACCATATCCGGTGTCCTGCACGCGCAGCGAAGAAACCGCTGACCGCGCGTTCCGGGTGCAAGTGCCCGGAGTCAGAACAGAGCACTCGCGGAGCGAGTGATCGCCACGGGCAGGGATAAAACGCTGACCCGGCACCTTGGCGACAGCGCTGCAGTCAGGCAAAGGTCTCAAGCTGCAGTTGGATAGGTTCTTTAGTTTAATAATTGTACTCCAGAAACTAACTCTGTATAAAATACCTATGCCCTTACGGGCGTATGGAAATAAATAAAATATAAAATAAATACCCAACAGTTTTATAATTTATATATACTAGCAAGCCCGGCGAACTCCGTTTCGCCACCAGATGGCTTCGTTTTATGTAACATTTCGTTTGGTGATTAAAAGATAAATAAATTTTTTTTTTATGATTTGTAGTTGAAAAGGAAAAGTTTTATTTCAATTACAAAAATGAAGTGTTATTTGGTTGAACTTCTGTAAGTAAATGAAAGTGAATACAAAGTAAATACTGAATCGAAGCGTTTTACTTGTCCGCAAATTATCCGTTTCTTGAAGTGCTCTTTGGTAAACCACATTTTTGTTTTTTGGTCTGACGTTAACAAAAACAAAGCGGATTGTGTTCCAACTCGTGAACGCGCGACGTATAACTGCAAACACTAAGCGATTTGGCTTGCGACTTGTTAATTGTCATTGCGAACGAAAGGCAAACTGGAAATTACAATTATTTGAAGTCAAACGGAAAATCAGTCGGAATCATTGGTATTCTAAGAATACATACATTTTCACCTGCGTACGTCGGACCATGTTAGGGGACGTGGATTGGGCCTTAACGAAACTCTTAGAGGCGGGCATGAGAGTGTCCCAAGAAAAGTCAAAGTTCTTCAAAAATAGCGTCGAATACTTGGGATTCATAGTGTCTCAAACAGGGCTACGAACTTCACTTGAGAAGATCAAAGCAATAAAACAATTCCCCCCGCCTAGAACGAACTCAGATCTTTCCTGGGACTAGCAAGCTATTATAGGTGCTTTATAAAAAACTTCGCGACTATCGCAAGACCCTTAACGAATATCCTAAAGGGAGAAAATGGTAAAATTAGCAAATATCAGTCGAGAAAAGTCGACATTGATATGACCAAGGAACAGAGAGAAACGTTTGAAAGGCTGAGAGAGATCTTGGCATCAGAGGACGTTCTGCTATCCTACCCGGACTTCAAAAAGTCATTTGACTTGACGACTGATGCGTCAGGCTCTGGATTGGGAGCAGTACTATCACAAGATGGCTGCCCCATCACTATGATATCACGAGCGCTGCGGGACAACGAAAAAAATTATGCAACCAACGAGCGAGAGCTCCTCGCTATAGTTTGGGCACTGAAAACCTCCGGAATTACTTGTACGGAGTGAAAGGCTTGCAAATCTTTACCGACCACCAGCCACTTGCCTTTGCCGTCTCGGACAAAAATCCTAACGCGAAACTAAAACGCTGGAAGGGGATTATCGACGATCACGGCGCGAAATTAGTTTATAAACCTGGCAAAGAAAACCTTGTGGCAGACGCGCTGTCTCGCCAGAACATAAACGTCTTAGAAGACGAAATAGAATCAGACGTAGCAACCATACACAGCGAACAATCACTGACATACACCATAGACACGACGGACAACCCAGTAAACTGTTTCCGGAACCAAATAGTAATTGAGGAAGGAAACAGCTCCTCTGTTGACACATTCATTCATCTTGTTTAAAAGCAAGGTGCGACACGTAATAAAAATTTCTAACCGAGAAAATCTGCTTAACACTTTACAAGATTTAGTTAATACATAAGTGGTAAACGCAATATATTGCTCCCTACCGATCTTGGCATTTATTCAACATCGACTAGTAGAATTGTTCCCCAGCACGTCATTCAAATATACGAAAAGCTTCGTGCAGGACATAACGGATACAACTGAGCAAAGGGAAATTGTCATAGCAGAACACAACAGGGCTCACCGAGCAGCACAAGAAAATGTAAAGCAAATCTTGAGGGACTATTTTTTCCCTAAAATGCTTCGGTTAGCAACAGAAACAACTTTGAATTGCAAGACCTGTTCAATGGCAAAATACAAACGCCATCCATCTAAGCAAGTGGTAGCAGAAACACCGATACCTTCTTTTGTGGGGGAAATTCTCCACATCGACATTTTTTCAACAGATGGAACCCTTTTTCTAACATGCATAGATAAATTTTCAAAATTCGCCACGGTGCAGGTTATCGCATCGAGGGCCATAGTGGACGTAAAATCCCCTATACTGCACATAATAAATTTCTTCCCAAAAATCAAAACAATTTATTGTGATAACGAAAGGTCGTTCAACTCCGAAACAATTAAATCGATACTCATGAATCATTTCAATATCATCATCGCCAACGCCCCGCCCCTACATAGCACCTCAAACGGTCAAGTAGAAAGGTTTCATAGCACCCTGGCGGAAATAGCCAGATGCTTGAAAATAGAGGGCAACTTAAGCGATACGACCGAACTAATTCTTTTGGCAACCAACAAATACAACAATTCTATCCACTCGGTAACCAACAAAAAACCCATAGAGATTGTTCACTCAAAACCCGCTGATTTCGAAAGCGGAATTAGAAAGAGAATCCAACAGGCTCAAGAAAAATCCCTTGACCAGGTAAACAAAGATAGGACCCAAAAAGGCTATCAAGCTGGTGAAAAAGTTTTCTTAAAGGCAAACAAACGTATAGGAAACAAGCTCTCGCCACTATGTTCGGAAAGAATCATTGAAGCAGACCTGGGGACCACGGTCCAAATTGAGGGGAGGGTGGTCCACAAGGACAATCTACGCTAAACATTTTCGCGAGATTACTGAACCCCTTTTTCTTTAATTTTTATATTTTTCTAGGTTAGGAAAATTCGTCTTAGTTTTTGTACTTACGGCTGTCAAGACGGACGCGACAGTAAAACTTAATGACTACACGAACGCAGACTACATCCCGATAGAAGACATTGAAGTTGTCATCTGGGAGTCCTACGGATACCTACAGCACTCAACGAACGTGACGACTTATGAAGACTACGCCGACCAGACGGAAACAATGACGAAGACATTTACAGACGATCACAGGACACCAGTCATAATGACGAACCTTACAAATATTCGCAAGTTGGTGACTACCTTAAAAATCCATAGAGCCGCTAGGAGTATTAACTTACTCGGGACAGCACTAAAAGTTATTGCCGGCACACCCGACTTTAACGATTGGGAGCAAATAAAATTCAATCCAGAACAATTAATTAGAACAGATGAAGGACAAACAGATTTAAATATCAAACTTCAGAAACGTCTAAATGAACTCACAAACTAAATGAATCAAATCCATAAATTCGAAACAGATAAAGAAACCCACCTTTTGGAAATTATTCTAGCAAAAAATAGAATTGTAATCACGGATCTAGAAAAAATTTTAATGGGCTTAACCCTGGCAAAACTAAACATTATAAGTCCAGCAATTTTGGATAGTTCCGATATTGGCGAATACAAGACAGGCAGCTTATTGACGTTAGTTTGATAGAATTATTAGAGGTATCTAGTATTAGTGTTTTTCAAAATTCTGAATTTCTACATTTTCTCATTAAACTCCCTAGCCCTAAATTAATATGTAAAAAGATAACAGTCTATCCAGTTCAGTACCAGAAAAAAATCCTGGACTTTGAAGATGGGAACCTTGTCGCCGAATGCCCAGCACGAAACCTAAACATCGGTCATTGCAAAACGACGGTCGGCGCCACCTTCTGCAGGGAGCTGCAAAATGGCACCTGCGCACAGCAAATTGTTTCTGGGGCTATTGCGCACTGCTCCACACTCCCAGGTCACCTGGATCCGGTTACCATTGTGGATCATGGCACCCTCATCGTGAACGATGGCAACGTGACCATAACCGATAACCTAGGGCGAGAGAAAAAAGTATCCGGAGCCTACGTGGTAACCTATTCTGACAAGGTAGCCCTCAACGGAACTTGGTTCGTAAATCAATTGGGAAGTTCAATGAGAAAACCTGCTGTGTCGGCCATGGCCATAGTCAAAATCACGGCCCACCAGAACCGGCTGAGTCTCCCATTTCTTCACGAGCTGAGTCTGAGCAATCTCCACCACATCGGGACCCTCAGAGAAGAACTTACACTGGGGTCCTTCCTCAGCAACTCCTATGCCCTACTTGCTACCTTCTTTCTGTCTTCCACCATTTGGCTCGGCTATCGCTATCTAAGGGCCAGAAGTCACACCAAACCAAGAACTGACAACGATGTGGAACGAGCGGGTCCCCGGGACGTCGACCACTTGAAGGGGGGAAAAGTTAACACAGGCAGTTCCCAAGAGAAGAAACTGCCGAGTTGCAGACCATATCCGGTGTCCTGCACGCGCAGCGAAGAAACCGCTGACCGCGCGTTCCGGGTGCAAGTGCCCGGAGTCAGAACAGAGCACTCGCGGAGCGAGTGATCGCCACGGGCAGGGATAAAACGCTGACCCGGCACCTTGGCGACAGCGCTGCAGTCAGGCAAAGGTCTCAAGCTGCAGTTGGATAGGTTCTTTAGTTTAATAATTGTACTCCAGAAACTAACTCTGTATAAAATACCTATGCCCTTACGGGCGTATGGAAATAAATAAAATATAAAATAAATACCCAACAGTTTTATAATTTATATATACTAGCAAGCCCGGCGAACTCCGTTTCGCCACCAGATGGCTTCGTTTTATGTAACATTTCGTTTGGTGATTAAAAGATAAATAAATTTTTTTTTTATGATTTGTAGTTGAAAAGGAAAAGTTTTATTTCAATTCAAAAAATGAAGTGTTATTTGGTTGAACTTCTGTAAGTAAATGAAAGTGAATACAAAGTAAATACTGAATCGAAGCGTTTTACTTGTCCGCAAATTATCCGTTTCTTGAAGTGCTCTTTGGTAAACCACATTTTTGTTTTTTGGTCTGACGTTAACAAAAACAAAGCGGATTGTGTTCCAACTCGTGAACGCGCGAGGTATAACTGCAAACACTAAGCGATTTGGCTTGCGACTTGTTAATTGTCATTGCGAACGGAAGGCAAACTGGAAATTACAATTATTTGAAGTCAAACGGAAGATCAGTCGGAATCATTGGTATTCTAAGAATACATACATTTTCACCTGCGTACTTTCCGATGATAATGGTTGCCTCAATCAAATTGGGAATCAGTCTTTTTACCGAAAGTCGAGTACCGTTGCAAAGTCGCAGTGGATTCAAATTACGCACTGTCATAATACCTGTACCAACTTTGAGTGGCAAGTTATGCGGTGGAAATCTTGGTAACTCCAGAGAGTTCAAAAACTCCGTGTGATAATTGACTGCATTATCGGGATTATTTATGGAATCAACGGATTTGCATGTCACCAAAACGTCAGCAATTTTTGATTGAATGGTGAAATTCTGTGCGTGTATATTAATATTCTGTACGGCAAGAATTGCTTGTTGTTTAACCAAGCATAATTCTGATAATTTTCACTAATTTTTGGGAAAACATTTTCGATAACAGCTAATTGAGAGTCTACAAATCGGTAAAAGTCGTTCGTAAGAGTAATTAATCGAAATTTCGCATCATTTGCGACTTTTCCATTAATTACAATTGTTCTCATAATAGTAGTTAGCGATAATGTTTTTACATTATTCCATAAAGGTGATACCTTCAGGTAAGCATTCAATTCATCTGCAGGCGTTCCACGGGGAGTTACTGGCAATGTCTGCCTGAAATCGCCCGCCAATAATATCATCAAGCCGCCAAAGATGTTGTTATTTCGCCGCAGGTCCTTTATTGTAAAGTTCAGTGCTTCAAGTGATTTCTTATGTGCCATTGTGCACTTATCCCAAATGTGTTGAAATTCATTGTGTTGGTGTGAGTGATTTGATATGTGTGTTGTATCTTTTACCTTGCAAGTCGGCATCAAGCAGCCTTCTCGAATGAATGAAGTCATGCCCAATCGGGCAGAAAGAGAAAAAACTCACTTTATTGACAAATAAAGTCAATATGTCGTACGACACGTCAATGGCAACAATTTTGTGTGCCAAATTCCACGACGACGCTTTACGCGTGTTCATTTCAGGCCTTAAGCGAAACCTCACTGATGTGCTCTTCTCGGCAAAGGCGAAAGACATGCCATCGGCTTTGGCCCTGGCACAAGAAGTGGAATCGAACCACGAAAGGTATATTTTCGCAACTACGTTTGCAAGAAGCCAAGAGGACAAAGATTGTCGGCAAAATCCAAAGCCACAAGAGCGTCAACAGGACAAGCCCTTGCCGGTAAAAACCCGCACTTTAGCAAACCACATAAGGCCCAAGTGCATTCTGCACCGCAAAATAATACTCCGGAGCCAATGGTTGTTGACTCATCCGTTTCTAGAATTGTACAACCGACCCAAGCACAGGCTTACCAAAACGGAAGACCGGCTACGTCCGGCCGTTCAGGCCCTATTAAAAGACAAAGAGTTAATCATGTCGCTCAAAGCGGCGAGCAGGTCGACAAAAATTATTCTAGCGCAGCCTCCAATGCTGCGGAAAAAGTTGAAGACGATGCCATTGAAGATTATGATTCGGATACCATCAATTTTTTAGGGGGAAATCCCTGCTACCCGTCCTCAGACGAAGAGTAGCGGGGGCTTCCATGAAATTCCTCATAGACACGGGCGCGTCTAAAAACTTTATTAGGCATTACAAGGGGCTAAAAGGCGTCCGCCCGGTAGAAGCCCCTTTCAATATTCATTCAATTCATGGCGCAACACAAATAACACAGAAATGCCTTGTCTCAATTTTCAATATAAAAGCAACATTCTTTATTCTATCGGACCTATCAACGTTCGATGGGATAATCGGCCTCGACCTGTTAACACAGACTGGGGCATCGCTTTGCTTAAAATCTGGGAGTCTTAAATGGGGTACGGAAGTTGAAGAAATTTCCTTCCATACCTGTGCTGATGTCAATTTTACTAACGTAGATTGCTCTGATGCACCCCCTGTGATCAAAGATGCCTTTATAAAAATGCTTAAACGCAGAAAAAGGGCATTTGCAGACCCCAATGAGGCACTACCATATAACACTTCGGTAGTAGCCACAATAAGAACAATGGATGAAGAACCTATTTCTGCAAAACTGTATCCGTACCCCATGGGGGCGGCCGATTTTGTTAACAAGGAAATCCAAAATCTATTGGACAACGGCATAATCCAAAAATCAGTGTCTCCCTACAACAACCCAATATGGGTAGTGGACAAGAGGGGCACTGCTGAAATGGGCAACAAAAACATGCGACTAGTAATTGACTTTCGCAAGCTAAATGAAAGAACGGTACCTGACAAGTACCCCATGCCAAATATCTCCATGATATTGGGAAAACTAGGCAAGGCCAAATATTTTACAACTTTGGACCTTAAGTTAGGATACCACCAGATCATACTCGCAGAGCGTGATCGCGAAAAAACTTCCTTTTCGGTAAACGGAGGGAAATATGAATTTCGCAGACTCCCTTTTGGTCTGAAAAATGCTGCCAGCATTTTCCAAAGGACAATCGACGACATTTTGCGAGAGCAAATCGGCAAATTTTGTCACGTATACGTGGATGATGTGATTATTTTTTCTGAAAATGAAGAATCACCTGTCACACACGTAGATAGGGTTCTAAAGAACCTCTACGAAGCAAACATGAGGGTGTCTGTAGAAAAATAACGCATCTTTAAAAAAAGCGTAAGCTTCTTGGGATTCATTCACCAGCAATGGTGCAACAACTGACCCAGAGAAGGTCAAAGCCATTAAAGACTTTCCGGAACCAAAATCCGTGTTTGAAGTCAGATCATTCCTTGGCCTAACGAGCTACTACAGATGTTTCATAAAGGACTTTGCAGCAATAGCAAGACCCATTTCGGAAATCTTGAAAAAGGAAAACGGAACGGTTAGTAGACATAGGTCACGGAACATTTCGGTCCAGTTCTCTGAGGCGCAGCAACAAGCGTTTCAGAAGCTGCGAAATATCTTGGCATCTGAAGACGTCATGCTAAGATACCCCGATTTTAAAAAAGCATTTGATCTAACGACAGATGCATCGGCCTATGGCATTGGCGCGGTATTGTCCCAAGAGGGTCGTCCTATCACAATGATCTCAAGGACATTGAAAGACAGGGAAAGAAATTATGGTACAAATTAAAGGGAATTGTTAGCTATTATTGGGCATTAGCCAAATTTCGGCACTATCTGTACGCAGTAAAAGAAATATCTTTACTGATCATCAGCCCTTGACCTTTGCGGTCTCGGAGTCAAATCCGAACGCTAAAATCAAGAGGCGGAAGGCGCGCATCGATAAGTCAAGTGCGCGTATTTTTTATAAGCCTGGCAAAGAGAACTTGGTCGCGCACGCGCTGTCCAGACAACAACTCAATACCATGGATGAGCAGGAAGCTGAATCATGCATAGCCACGATAAACAGCGAACTTCCCCTGACCCACACCATTGATTCTACGGACAAACCACTGAATTGCTTCCAGAACCAATTGGTTCTCGAAGAGGCGCGCTCCCCATTGAAACGCAGCTTCATACTGTTTGGGAACAAAAGGCGTCACTTAGTTAGCTTCTCTTGCAAAGAATCATTGCTCAGAGAAATCGCAGATATTATCGTTCCTAATGGCGTAAACGCCATCCATTGTGACCTACACAAGTTGGCCATGATACAGGACCAGCTGGTTCGACAATTTCCAGCAACAAAATTCTGGCACTGCAAAAACCGAGTAACAGAAATTTTTGTAGTTGATGAGAGGCGAGAAATTATCACAGCTGAGCATAATAGGGCCCATAGATCGGCCCAGGAAAATGTGAAGCAAGTGCTCTCCGAGTACTACTTCCCGAAGATGGCAAAATTGGCCAGCGAAATCGTCTCAAACTGTAAGACATGCGCGAGAGCCAAATAGACATATACTCCACCGACAGGAAATATTTTCTCACTTGCATCGACAAATTTTCGAAATTTGCTGTCGTGCAACACGTCCACTCAAGGACCATTGAGGATCTTAAACCAGCTTTACTTCAGCTGATAAAATATTTCCCAAAAGCTAGAGTAATCTTTTGCGACAACGAACCATCGTTGAAGTCGCAGACAATCTCAACCTTGCTCAATAATCATTTTGGCGTTAGCATTGCAAATGAACCGCCTCTACATAGTGTTTCAAACGGGCAGGTAGAGCGGTTCCATAGTACCCTATCGGAACTCAGTCGATGTTTAAAAATCGACACCGGAATAACCGACACCGTGGAAATAATTTTATTAGCCACTACCAGGTACAACAAATCAATCCACACGGTCATTGACAAAAGACCAGCTGATTTTGTGCAGGCGAACTCGGACGGCTTACTTACAGAAGTCCGGGAAAAGATAAAAAACGCACAGGACGCGCTAAGAAACAGGGAGAACGCGACTCGGCAGAATAGGGTCTTCGAAGTTGGAGAAAAAGTTTTCGTAAAGTCCAACAAAAGGGTAGGAAATAAACTCACACCTTTGTGTGAGGAAAGAGCTGTAGAAGCGGACCTGGGGACCACGGTCCTCATTAAGGGGAGGGTGGTCCACAAGGACAATCTTAAATAACACAGTCAGATAATGACCTTCTTTAACCATTTTTATTACACTTTTAAGCCACTTGGCGCAAATTCGTACTAGCCATAAGTTCATTGCCACCGGCACGCCTTTTAGTTTAAGTTTATTTTATTGATGGTGGGATACCTCTCGATGAACAAAAAATAGCTAAAGTTCAATTCCGCAGGTTCGGACTCATACCTTATTTTTTCCTATCCTTGCCGTCGGCTCACATAACTGATTAATCCCAGGCCAAGTATATCCCCATCGTTGACGGCCAAATACTAGTGTGGGAAGAGTTCGCGTTTGTCACTCACACAGCGAACCTCTCGGAGTATGCGCGCATGAAAAAGCTTCTAAGCGTAGATACCGCCCACCTCCAGGACTTGTTGGATTCGTTGGGCATTCATCATCGAGTAGCTAGGAGCCTAGATTTCTTAAGGTCAGCGCTAAAGGTCGTAGCAGGGACACCAGACGCCGGTGATTTAGGGAAAATCAGATTCACCGAAATGAAGTTAGTTGAGTCAAGCAATAGGCAAATTCAAATAAACTCTAAAATTCAAAATCAAATTAATCAGCTAACATCGACCGTTAATCAAATTCTGAGATCCACCAAAAATTCACAAGTAGACACTGGACACCTATATGAGACACTACTTGCTAGAAACAGAATGTTGATGATGGAATCACAGAATTTAATTCTTGCAATAACCCTTGCCAAAATTAATATTGTTAGTCCGAACATTTTAGACCACGAAGACTTATAATCAGTTTGGTTTGAGGAACCCACCAACACTCCCATAGGGGATCTTTTGTCTGTTTCGTCCGTGAAGGTTCTACAGTCCGTTAACGTTTTACATTTTATCATAAAATTTCCTAAAGTAAAATTAGCATGCAAGAAGATAACTATTTTTCCAGTCGCTCATAGTGAGACAATGCTGCAGATAACAGAAAACATAGCGGAATGCGGCGGAGAAATTCACGCCATTAAAAACTGCTCCGTGTCACCGGGAGCCACATTCTGCCGTTTGGCAGAGAGTTCATGCGCCAAAGAACTGCATGCTGGTGGGATAGCGTATTGCCGAACACAACAGAGCGACCTGCACCCAATCACATACGTGGACGAAGGGATCGTAATCATCAACGACAGGTCTGCCAATATTCGAGTGGACAATGGGACAGAAGTCTGGATACATGGCACTCACCTTATCACCTTCGATAAACAGGCCATAATAAATGAAACCCTCTTCATCAATCACGCTAAAGCCCAGAAGCGAACTCCAGGGGCAGCCAGCTCCCCCCTGTTGAACATCACTGCCAACCAAGATGTTCTCAGCCTCCCGTACCTTCACCGCTTGAGTGAACGAAACTTGGAGTTTATCAAGGAGTTCCGAGACGAAATTGACGACAACTAAATGTATCTCGCAGCAATTATTGTAGGAACAATATGCTGTGCACTCATCTGCATTGGTCTTACTTATCAGCGACTTAGTAGGGCAAAAAAATCTGCCATCCAAATAAAAGAAGTGATTGCAGATTTAGGATCGACCGAGGGCGGCCTTAACTTAAAAGAGGGAATAGTTAACTGTGGCCAGCAAAACCAAAGTTGTCGACCACAGTTTACGTAAACATGGCGCCGGCCAAACTGCTGACACAGCGTCTGGCCGGATGCTCGTGCATAGCCGGTAAGCACTTCCCATTGGAGTGGCCGCTATGAAGTTCAATTATGTTAGCTTTAAGTTTCAGTTCTGATTCGACTTTCGAATAATAAAGAGCCATCGCTCATAAACCTAACTCCGACCAACAGTCGTTAACTGCGTATAATTTATTCACTGTCTGAGTCCATAGATCAGCAGGTAAGAGGGGCAGTCACCACTCCAAAGTAATCATCCTAATTCAGCATTGGGACACCTTCGGCCAGCCGGCCAGCAATCAACAGCGGACATACCGTTCGCCTGAGAGGAAGAAAAGGAACTTCCTGATACCGACGGCGACTCATCACCCACCGGATCAACTACGAAACTAACTTATATAATCTTTTCGGTTTTCCTCTGTTTTCGGGTAGTAGTGGGGACTTCCGGACTTCGGTAGCGGCGGTCGGGAGCGGCGGTCAGGAGCGGCGGTCAGGAGCGGCGGTCAGGAGCGGCGGTCAGGAGCGGCGGTCAGGAGCGGCGGTTAGCTAAAACACCCCGAGTCCGTGGTCCTTGTCTAGGATTAGCCGGATTCGATGCTCCCGTAAGTCCTCACTACTCCCCGAAATCAAAAAACCGCAAATATTATAAACATCCACCACAAAAAAAAAAATTGATATAATTTGAAAGCATTTCTCAAAACCTTTCTAATGGTATAATTTTCACGAATCTTAATAAAAAATTTCTCTTCTTGATCAAAACTATCAGAATTATAATTTCACACCGTGCACAAGCAGTCGTGAGGACGCGCAAGTGGGTGGGGGTTGAGATTACAGTTTACTTTCTCGTACCCTGTCTCAATTTCACACCTTCGCACACAAGCACACAAGGACGTACAAGAGGGTTAAGTTGAGATTAGAGATCGTGCATTTTCTCAAACTATAACGATCGGTCCGAACAATCCTATCCTTTTGCCGCATTTAGACACCGTAGTTCAAATGTGCAAATATATTCATTTGTTTATTATTTATATATTATTAATTCATTATTTATTTATATTCATCCACTTGCCTGATTAATTAAAAACTAAATTGGTATTCGAGGAATACATACATTATCACCTGCGTACTTTCCGTAAATAATAGTTGCCTTAATCAAATTGAGCATAAGCCTTTTTACCAAAAATCGAGTACCGTTGCAAAGTCGCGGTGGATTCAAATTACGCATTGCCATAATAACTCTACCAACTTTGAGTTGAAAGTTATGTGGTGGAAATCTTGGTAACTCCAGAGAGTTAAAAAAATTCTTTGGATAATTTTCTACATCATCTGGATTTGTTATAGAACCAACGGATTTGTATGTCACCAAATCGCCAGCAATTTTTGATTGAATCGCGAAATTTAGTGCGTGTACATCATTATTCTTTGCGGCAATAATTGCTCGTTGACTTAACCAAGCATAATTCTGATAATTCTCACTAATGTTTAGAAAAACATTTTCAATAAGAGCTATTTGAGAGTCTACAAATCGGAGAAGTCGTTAGTAAGAGTTGGACTTTTCCATTTCTTACAGCTAACAATTGTTTGAAAAATTGTGCAGCACTTTGATCATTTTGAAGTTTAACTCTCATATTAATGGTTAACGATACTGTTTTTACATTATTCCATAAAGGTGATACCTTCAGGTAAGCATTCAATTCATCTGCAGGCGTTCCACGAGAATTACTGGCAACGTCTGCCTGAAATCGCCTGCCAATAATATCATTAAGCCGCCAAAGATGTTGTTATTTCGCCGCAGGTCCTTTATTGTAAAGTTCAGTGCTTCAAGTGATTTCTTATGTGCCATTGTGCACTTATCCCAAATGTGTTGAAATTCATTGTGTTGGTGTGAGTGATTGGATATGTGTGTTGTATCTTTTACCTTGCAATTCGGCATCCAGCAGCCTTCTCGAATGAATGAAGTCATGACCAATCGGGCAGAAAGATAAAATGCCCGATTAGGACAACGCGTGAGGACATTGGCAGTATACAATCGCTTGGCATGTCAATATGATCCCACTGCGAACTACAGTGATGAAGAAAATTTTGATGTTGGGCCAATGACGACTTTATGCCGATATTGCAATGCGTTAAAATTCAAAAGAGAAACGGCTGGATTGTGTTGCGCAAGTGGAAAAGCCAACTGGATCCATTACTTACACCACCACAGCCCCTGAAACCATTGTTCGATGAAAGTGATCCCGATTCCAGTCATTGTCTTTCTTCACTTAAGTACTGTGAATGCACTTGTTGCTGGCTTGCATGTCTTGTGCGGTGGCCGATGTTCGCACGTCGTTCTCTAGGCATGTGAATTTAACCTTAAATGCATGCAACCTCAAATGCATGATCCACATAATTTACACAGTTCAACTTATTACCTTAAAGACAAATGCCTGCTGTTGAAATTGAATAAAAATTTGCACAATACACGTGATTGATTTGATGGTTATTAATTGAAAGTTTCGAAATCGAACAACTTATTTTTTTAAATTTTTTTCACAACTTCACAGTGAAGGCAAAACCGGTTTGTCACGTGAAAATAACTGAGCAGAGAACAATGAGTAGCTGTCAAACAATGTATCACACACCGGCTCCATCTACTTAAAATATTGGTTTGTAGAACATGCTATGTATCAGAGATGTATGCAAAAAAAAAAAATTTTCCCGCTTTTAACCCCGACTTATTTTTATATAAAAGAAAAGTCGGATTTTATTTGTGTTTTTGTGATATAATGTTATTAAAACACGAATGAATATTTACTTAGAATTAAAGCCTATGTTATGATTGCTTATCGTTGCTTTTTATTCCTCCCTACACATTCCTTTCTTGTAAGTGTTGCGTTAAGCCTAACGAAGGTCTGTTATGTGCAGTCTCGGTGTGACATGTTGCGAGAAAAAGTGACAGCCATATGGTATTTGGCAAAGGGCGTAATCAAGAGGATGTGCGATAAAAAGTGACGGCCATATGGTATTTAGCAAAGTCTGTAATCAAGAGGATGTTGGCCAATTTTGGCTGTATATTAAAGGAAGTTCTGATTGATAGATCAAAACGTTCTCGATCGAGGTGCGGTCATGAAATGTCACAGCCAAGAAAGCGCTTGGCTCGTAACGCCGCGGAATCCATTGAGGAAGTCGATGTTCCGACATCAGGATTGGGATCGCCTACACCCCATATTGAGTCCAATGATCGCATTTGTGCACTTCTAGAAATCCAACATGATTTAAGTGATGAGAGCAGTGAAAAGTGCAGAACCACAAAGAACTGACAACAATTCAGTACCATTTGTTGTCTACAGTGGACCTGACAGTGTCAGAAAAACCTTATAATGGAAGCGCATTGATCATAGCACTGAGTAAATCCCTGGAGGGTAGCTCTTTCAATTGGTTATCCCAAATTAGTTATTCTGAAATGACCTGGAACCAGTCCAAAGAACTCTTTCTGCAACAATTCGAAGGCAACGAAACTACAGCGGCTACAGTGTTCATCGTTTTTAACGGTCGCCCAAAAGCTGGCGAATGTTTATCTCTTTATGGAAGCCGTCAATTAACCACTCTGATGGCCAAGTGGAAATCAATGCCGACAGAACAAATATCCTTGTCATTTGCGCATTCCGCGCAAATAGACATTTGATTGCAACGTACAGTCTTTACAACGGATATTAAAACTCGAGCAGATTTGCAGAACGAGTTGAAGGCATTCGCATTCGTCAAAATTGGAAATTAAATCGGTTCGGACAATCCTGTTGTCAAAAAGCCGCGACTGGCAACACCACTTAAATATCACTTCTGCGGGAAAATTGGCCATAAGATCGTCGACTGTCACGCGAGGAAAAGAATCTCAAAAAATCGACACGGATCCCATACAATTTCCAGCCGTCCGATCGACGCTAATAGGGGGACCATTACGTGCTACCGGTGTAGGGATACAGGACACATCGCATCGGCTTGCCTAGGACGTCTTCCATCACAAATCCAGGTCAAATCAGAAGAAATGCGTATTAACTTGTGTAACGTATCTGGACCAATAAGCACTTTGACATCATCCGGTGAGTCGTATCCATTTTGCTTTGGTTCTGGAGCAGAGTGCTCCCTCGTAAAAGGATCGGTATCCCAACAGCTGTCCGGCACACGAATCAATAATGTTGTTAGTTAAAGCGGTATAGGAAACAACACGGTAACTAGTATTTTACAAATAAAATGGAATGTCTTGATAAGCGAATACGCATTTAAAGTTATTCTGTCTGTTGTTCAGGATAGTTATATTAATTATAGTATTATAATTGGCGGCGAAATTTTAAATTCAATAACGATCGATAGTTTTAAACTGTTTAAAACTGTACCTATAAATACCTGTTCTGCTTTGAGTAATAGTTGTAATTTTTCCAAGATCAATACTGGGTTGGATGGTGTAAATAAGTCAAGCTTGTTGTGTATTTTGAATAAATTCTCGGACGCATTTATAGATGGATTCCCTAAAAGTCGAGTGACAACCACCGAGTTTCATATTCGATTAATTAATTCAAATAAGACGATCTAAAGGTGGCCTTAGAGACTTAGTATAGAGGAAAAAGATACAGTGAGATAATAAAATAATTGCTACAAGCTAATATCATTCGTTCTAGCACTTCTCCATTTGCTAGTCCAATGCTTCGGTTAAAAAAAAAAAGATGGATCTGACCGACTCTGTGTAGATAACCGCGAGTTAAATTCGAACACGGTGGCAGAAAAGTCCCTTGCCTCTTATTAACGATCAGATTGCTGGATTAGGTGTGGTAAAGTATTTCACGTGTTTGGATATGGCAGGCGTTTATCACCAGATTCCGATTCATCCAAACTCAAACTCGTACAGCATTCGTTACACCAGAGGGTAAATTTGAGTTCTTAACAATGCCTTTGGGCAATTAAGGAGTTAGGTGAGCTGGCCTATTCATATGTCATAGTTTATATGGACGATATCTTAATAACCTCTAGTACACAAGAAGAAGCATTTGAAAGATTAAGAACTGTTCTGAACCTATTATCTCAAGCTGGTTTTTCGTTTAATATCGCGAAATGTTCCTTTTTAAAAACTAACCGGCATTATTTAGGTTTTCAAATCGAGAATGGCGAAGTAAGACCAAATCCACGAAAGGTACATGCCTTAGCCAATCTACCCCCTCAGTTATACAAGTAAGGCAGTTTATCGGTTTGTCGTCATACTTTCGACAGTTCGTCCAAACATTTTCTGAGATAATGAAGCCGTTGTACGCCCTCACCTGTTAAAATAAAGTATTCATATGGAAAAGTATATTCAGCTAGTCGCATCGTTCTCTCGTGTTGACGGAGTCGCATAGCGCGATCTCTCTCGCGCGTCAGCGAAAGCGCGTAGGAGCCAGAAACGAGAACAAAAACCTGGAAGGATTCCGTTATTTGAAGTTTCGCAACCTCGCTTAGTGCAGACAGCAGCGCGTGCCAGAATTTTCGTTCACTTCATTTCAAATCGTAAAACAGTACACACGTACAGAAGGTAATTGTGAATAAGATAGGCAGGTCAGTAACTGATAGTGTTATTTTGTTGCAACAGGCCAATATCGTCAAAAGAAACGTGATAGTAAAAGCCGGCCAGGAAGTGCCGAGCTTGCTACAATCGCGCTCGATTACTGGTCGGCGGACAACTTGAGGATCAGCATTGTGAGGCAGCGTTAAGTTCTTGTCTCCACATCACTCGGTTACGTCACCGGAACACCGCACGCCATGTGCGGCTTGATCATATACATCTTGTGCTCATCAAAAACGCCCAAAAGGAGACTGAGCCAGCAAATATATATGGCCTGAAAACTTCTACAACTAACCCGCCAAACGGATACGACTCCTTACCGCAGTTCGCCACGTGCTGCGTAGCGATTAGCAACATAATATCGGCACATATGTGTGGCCGAAAATAAAAACCGTCTACAAAGCTATACACTGCGCTGAAACCGCTGCGCACAGCACGCCACGCGCAGCCACAATGATCTAGGGTCACACCAACCTTATGGAAGGCGTTGCGGCAGTCATCTGACTGCAGGTTCATTACCTCACCAGCACGCGTCACGTGCGGCATGAATAAATTAACACTGACGAAACCCAGGATTTAGCAAGTTGCCCAAGGAGGATCTTTTCTTCGAGCAGTCTCCGGACTAAGGATTGCTGGAAGATGTTGTTAATTTAAAAAATGTGATGAACAGTCGAGTTTTTCTTTTCTTTTGTAAATATAGTTTTGATTCTTTTAATAACTCTTGTATTTTAGGTTTTTGATCATTGCCGTTTAATTAGAATCCATTTATACGAAATAATTATGCTATAAGCCCCAGTCGTGCAAATCACACACATGTTCAGCCCACTGTAAAAACCAATTTTCTTGATGACTTTACATAATGTAGGTTGTTGCAGCATCTTCGATGGGCCCAACGAAACTGCGTCAAGTGAACGAAAACCTTATATTGCATTTCTGAATATAATATTTTTTTGGGATTTGATTGTGTGTCGTTTAATCGGATAGGCTTGAACATATATGTATATATATATATATATATATATATATATATATATATATATATATATATATATATATATATATATATATAATTTACTTTGTATTATAATCTTCTGTTGAATAATGATAATGTTAAGGAAAAATATCCCGTTAATAACTGATCGTAAATAAGCTAAAGCTTATAGAATGAAACTCACCGGACGCGTATATTTGAATATTTTGTTTGATAATAATGATTTGGATTTAGAATTGAATATGTTTGATTAATTTGGACCACATAAATCCGTGTTTGAAATACAATTCTGATGTTACATGAATTAAGTTTGTGAATTTATAAATAAAATCAAAGAAGGGATAACCGCCAAATTTACAGAACGGGGAGTGAATATCACCTAGCTACCCCGAACTCTTGATTAATCTTGATCTACATAGTCTTCATCGTCCGTCCGCTTATCAAAAATTCAGTTTACATCCCTATTTGTTTGGAACCTGTTAAATTACCGCTTAGTGCACTTAAAACTTTTTTTTGTTTTGTGTGACAGTGTTTGTCATATAGAGGACGAGGAAAGAACCACCCACCATCCGGCGAGTTTAGTACCGAGCAAAGCTAGAAGTGCACGACTCCGACTCTTCTATACACTAGATGGAATATTTTCCGAAAATCTTGTGCTGTCTAAATAATAACTGTACACTGTAGCTGTACACTGCACAAATAAGAAGCTTAATGTCAGTCGAAAAGTATTTGGGGAATTCCATTTCCAAGTACAGAAACTCAGGAACCGAAACCACCGAAAAATCTGTGTATTTCAAAGTGCAGGACGCTAGGAGAAGCTTTTGCTTCACGGTATTGCTTTACTATTTTTGTAATTTTTTTTTGGGTAAATTCAGCCTAAGCTTAGTTTCATTTCTCAGTTGTTTGAGGCATACTTTAAATTTGTTGTTTGGAGACGCGGCCACAGTCCGAGAGCTTACGGATTGGGGACGACCACAGAAATCCAGGAACCAGCGCAATCTGCAGAAATCGGAATTAACATGAATCAGAAATTTTCTGTGAATTAAAGCAAAGAGAACTAGGTCTCTAGGAATCGCGATTGTATTTCGAGTTCTTACGGAATAGTCGACCTGAACCAACCGTTACTTTATACCTCGTTTCAGCAATTTTTCGTTAAACTCGTTTCAAAAAGCTGATAGTCTATGCAGAATATTGGAGAGACTTCGATCTCTGACCAGAGTAGGAAACGTCACTTGAGAGGCAAGAATACAAAAGAATTTTGATTTAATTGATTTAATTTGACAAGTGATCACGATGTAATTAGGAGTATTTTATGTAAGAAGCAAGCAGCTGTAAAAACAAACACGGACCAGAGTAAATCAATATTTTTGTAGCCAATTTTTTAAAATTTTGTCGAAAATGTCAGTACGTCACAGTAATCTCGATTTGTCACTCGCGGTGGACGCTGAGATAACATCCTGTACAATTTGTACAAAAGCATTGATCGCGAACGATTTAACAGCATCTACATACATTCATACATTCCACCACCAGTGTATCAGAGATTATGTGCTTGACTCGAGTGTATGCCCAGTTTGCAATCGTGAGTGCACGGTGCAACAATTATCTTTGTCAAACAACAACCTGTCAGAAGAATTGTCAGCTGCTGATAGAAGGACAGGAGAAGTAAATGCAGCAAACAATATTTTACCGGCCGGCAGAAACGCAGGTAGAGGTAGAGCAGGCGGTAGAAGAGGTAGAAATGCAGGACATCAGAGAGGTATTGCACTACGTACTGGAATGACACTTAGGTCGAACCAAAACCAGATAGAGGATCGCCATGAGCGAAGTTTAGACACAGACTCAGTGGTAGATGTTTCTAGAGCGGAAAATTTGGAGGATATAGAGAGAGTAGTTCGCACTGCTATGCAAGCACAGCAGCAAAGCTTTAGACAAGAGCTTTCTGAGCTAATTAGAACGAAAATAGTCTACAGATTGGCAGTTCAGTTCAAACTCCGAATAGGAGGTTGACCGATAATGAAGGACGACCGATAAGGTATCGGATATTATTCAGAGCTGGCACATCAAGTTTGATGGATCCAAGGAAGGTTTACAGGATGAGGAATTTCTTTATCGAGTGCAAGCATTAGCTAGACAGAATTTAAATGGAGATCGCCAACTGTGCGATAATTTGCATTTATTTTTCGTCGGCAAGGTTAGTGAATGGTACTGGAGACTTCACCGGACGTATCATCAATTTAATTGGATAGAATTTTATAGGGAGTTCCGTAATAAGTTTAAAGAGAGTGATACCGATATGGATAATTTGGAATCAATAAATAGCAGACGTCAAGCAGATAAAGAGCCATTTGAAGAATATCAATTTCAAGTGGAAAGGCTTGTCGCTCCTTTGAGTAACCCAATCTCAGAAGAATCCTTGGTTAGACTTCTTATACGGCATTCTTAGCCTTCTCTTCAGTATGAACTTATGCATTTACGCATAAGCACTTTAGCTAGTCTTAGAGAAGAAATCAGGACTCACGAGCAGTTTTGCAAGCAAATTAAAGCTCAACCAGCGAAGAGTAGTCTGCAGCAACGCTCGATTGTCTCTAAGATAGAACAAGATTTTGGCGTTAGCGAATCGTCTGAAATAGCAGCGATACGCAAGCAATTTATAAGTTGGAATTGTGAGCAACTTGGACATCGTTTTGACGATTGTCTTGAAGTTCGCACTATCTTTTGCTATGGATGTGGGGCAAAGAACACATACAAGCCAAAAGTGCAACCCTTCGGAAAATTATCTGATGGATGCGCCGGTCAAAAACCACGCGTCGCATCCGAGTCAGTAAAATCCGATAGTGGTACCCAGACAGAACGATATATAGAATTAAGCACGGATATATCTAATAAACAACCGGACAGAACATTACCAGCTATCGTCGAATACCCCCAGTCATATCATGTTAGAATAGCGAGATACGCAGCAGCAAGAAAACGAAACTTTGGAGACGTTAGCTCTTGCAGTCTTATTGAGAAAACCAGACGTTCAACGAGTCGGATGCGCAGTTTCTGGAAACCGAAAGAAACTGATCTCCGCAATCTTTATGAACTCTGACAATCGACTTTATACTGGTATAAGCATAGCTAAACATCAATATGTAGCTCTATTAGACTCAGGTGCGTCTATAAGTTGCATAGGTGGTGCAGGCAGAATTCGAAGTTACAGGAAATCAGTTACAGGAAATCAAATAGTTGAAATCAGTTATCACGAGCTTACCAAGCCGGTAGAGCTCTTTATAATCCCAGACCTCAAACAAGATGATTATCTTGGGATTGATTTTTGGCGTGACTTCGGTTTACTCAACAAAATAGTCGATGACAAACAAGCCGTCTTGGAGTTAGACGTAGACCGAGAAGACGACGTTGTGGATATGCCAAACGTGCATTTACTGTCAGCAGGACAAAAAGAAAAACTAGAGGCAGTTATAACTAAGTTACCTTCTTACGAAAAGGATGGTCTTTGTAGAACTCATTTAATGGAGCATGTTATCGATGTAGCTGACGCGAAACCAGTTAAGCAACGCCTCTGGCCAATCTCGCCAGCCAAAGAGAATCTGATGTTTTCTGAATTGGAAAATATGTTAGCGTAAGGCGTGATTAAAGAATCTAAAAGTCCATGGAGCAGCAACTGTGTTCTCGTCAAAAGTTCGCTTATGTCTCGATTCGAGAGAGGTGAAAAAGTTAACTGTAAATACGCTTGTCCACCACCTCATATAGACGGTATATTTAGTCGACTACCTCCTGCACGCTTCATCAGTGGGCTTGATATGAAACACGCTTTCTGGCAAATACTGCTTGAGGAGAAGTCCAACCAATATACAGCTTTTACTATACCGAACAGGCCTCTGTACCAGTACAAGGTGATGCCTTTTGGTCTTTGTAATGCAGCTCAAACCTTGTGTAGACTAATGGATGTAGTTATACCTGATAAGTTGCATACTAGAGTGTTCGTATACTTAGACGACCTTTTGATTTTGTCAGATGACCTTTAGAAGAAGTCGCTTCGTACCTTCGCAGCGCAAATCTTACAATCAACATTGCCAAGTCGAAGTTCTGTATGACGGAAATTAAATATCTAGGAAATTAAATATCTAGGACATGGTGAATTGAAAGTTGACCCAGGCAAAGTAAGCGCGATTGAACAATTCCCAATACCAACCACCGTCAAACAGCTACGTAGATTTCTAGGTTTAGCGGGCTGGTACAGGCGTTTTGTGAAAACTATGCCACGATTGCCGTTCTTTGACAGACTTGTTGAAGAAAAACAAAGTTCTTACTTGGTCTAAAGAAGCAGATGAGGCGTTTACTCAGCTAAATGCCAAATTAATTCCATCTCCAGTTTTAAGAACACCGGATTTCAAGAATCCATTTATATTACTTTGTGATGCGAGCTTATACGGTCTAGGTTGCATTTTAGCTCAAGAAAACGATGATGGAGTCGAATTGCCTTCGAATTGTCGAAGGACAAGATTTTTGTGTGATTACTGATCATTCAGCATTGTAATGGCTGATGAGACAGAAAGACCTGACAGGACGTTTAGCGAGATGGTCGATTCGTCTGCAGGGTTTCTCGTTCTCGATCAAGCATCGCAGTCAAAATGTGGTTGCGGACGCATTGTCGCGTCGCGAAGAGGAATTAATTTCTGAGAAGAATGATGGAACCTGTGATTAATCTGGCTTCAAAGGAGTTTCAGTCAGAACAGTATAATGAAATAAGGAAACAAATTCAAAGTAACCAATCACGCCTTCCTGATCTCAGGGTCGTGGATGAATTTGTATATAAAAGGACCGAAACAGCCAAGGGAAATTTATTGCAAGACGAGGAGTCATGGAAACTCTGGGTTCCCATGAACCTTGTAGGCAAAGTTTTAGCCCGAGCACATAACGCACCCGATGCTGCACAAATCGGCATGAGCAAGATGATCGATAAGATCAGACGGTATCTATTCTGGCCAGGAATGGTAACGCAAATACGCAATTATGTGTCAGAATGTTCCGTTTGCAAGTCAACAAAGAGCCCAAACCGAGTTCTTAGACCACCCATGGGCAGACCAGTTAATTCTGATCGACCTTTTTAGAAGCTCTATATGGATCTTCTTGGTCCATATCCGAAATCCAAGAAAGGAAATATAGGTCTACTAACAGTCCTTGATCATAATAAAAAGTTTCATTTCTTGTAGCCGTTACGGAAATTTACTTCTGAGAGAATTTGTGAATACTTGGAAAAGCACGTATTTTATACTTTCGGAGCACCAGAATCCATACTGACAGATAATGGCTATCAGTTTAAATCAGGATATTTTAGAGCGTTTTTTAATCGATTTGGTGTAAAACACGTTTGTACAGCTATCTATTCACCACAAGCCAACGCGAGTGAGCGAGTAAATAGAGCATACGTAGGCGCTGACCATACGAGTTGGGATTCAAACATCGGCGCGATAATTATTATGATCGAGCGTGCATAGGAGTACAGGATTTTCTCCGTATTTTATTTTGGACAGAATATGATAATCAACGGGTGGGACTATGAGTTGCTTAGGAATTTAAGTGCCTTGACCGACGATGTGTCATTAAAATCTGCCGACATATTGCAAATAGCGCTCCAACAGGCTAAAAAGAAAATCTCGGAATCTCATTCAGCAAATGCTAGGGTATATAATTTGCGGAGTCGATCGGTACATTTGAAAGTTGGAGACACTGTATTCGCTCGCAGTTTCGCTCAAAGCAATGCTGGGAAAAAGTTCAATAGCAAGTTAGCCAAGTTAGCAAAAGTTTTCATAAAAGCATCCGTTACAAAGATCAGCCCGACTTATTATGAGTTAGAGAATGAAGCCAAGAAATCATTAGACATATATCATTTAAAAGACATAAGGACGTGATACTTGGTCCTCAAGAACTAGTGGGAAGGTTCGAAGGGAGGCTTAGCTGAGGCCACCAGGCGGGTCGCAGGTTGCGGATAGCGAACGGCCTTCTGGAAAGGTTAGTTGCGAATAAGAGCAAGCAAATAAGCAACCCCGGACAAACAGCGGGTATACCGAAGAAGGTATACCGACAAGACGCTTGTTTGGCCGTTTTAACACCATAGCCTTACACACCCCTCCCTCACAACTACCTACTTCCATCCTATCCCCCACATCTCACCTCGGTGCCGGACTAAGGTGTCATTCGACCCGTGCCGATAGTCAGCCTGGCTGGGGGCCCGAGTTAACAAATAGCCCAGTCGCAAACGGAAGGTTCAGGCAAGTGGCGACCGTCTGTCCTAGCTACGCCTTACCAGGGTACGGCGGATCTCTGCCCGGGCGGACTATATACTTCTCCGCAACTCGTGAGACCCCATGAAGGAAAATAAGACAATAAAAAACAGCCCAGGCGAGAAGACCTGCGCCGCAGTCATTCCCAGCCAGGGAGCGTGGTGTGCCAGCAGGAGCTACCCTGCCAGCACGCCCACCTTTCGCGTCTGATAGGCCAACCTCTATCAGACAGCCGAAGAAGCAGGACGCCCTTCCAGCCCGGAGTCGAGGGTAAAGTGGTACCTTAGGTATCTCATGCAGGGCATGACACCGGAGGAGGCCTTGAAGAAGGCAAAGGTGCCGAGGGAGTAGACGGCATTGGGGACAGCGCCGGCTGGCAAACGGCTGAGCACCAGCCGCACACCACCAACAGATACCCCTAAGAGGTCTAGGCACGGCACATGGGCTAGTGAGACGTCTTCTAGTGAGATACCTGAGGTTACCGTGATAGACGGTGGTGGAGAGACTTGCTCTAACTCTTTACCAGACATCACGGAGCACCAAACCTCAGAGTGATGGCTGCAACAAGCAGCACTCGGCTAGCCCAGGTAAACATCCATCGGGCCAAAGCAGCATCTGCTGTCTTGGCGAGGATGTTTAGTCCCAACACCTCGGGCACCAACACCTCCTTGTACAGGAGCCATGGTGGCACCATGGCATAAAAGGCCTGTACACGAATGACACTAAGGTAATATGCGATCCAGAAGGATTACCTCCCAGATCATGCATTGTTATAAGGACAGATATCAATTACAGTATCTTTTCAGAGTTCATGAGCAGAGACTGCGTCGCCGTAGCCATCAACGGCACAGGAGCTGCACCAAAGCTAGCAGTGGCCTCCGTCTACTTTGCCGGGGAGGAGGCCTATCCACCGCCAGGAATACCCGGGCTCGTGGACCACTGCCGGAATGAGGAATGAAATCGCGAGTTTAAAGATACAATTAAATCACAACATAAAGAAGGTAAAGGAATTCAAGGTGGAAGATATTGTTGGTTTTTATTTCTTATGAAACCATTAAGTCGTTTCGAGAATTTAAAGGCGAAGAAGATAGGTATCTTAGCTGGAGAGAATCGGCGGATATAGCAATGGACAATACAAAAGGGGAAGTGAAAAATACTTTTTGGCACTATCTATTCTTCAAAATAAAATTATAGACATTGCCAATGATGCTTTAACTCATAATGGAACCGTATTGAATTTTGACGCCATAATGGCAAGACTAGATTTTGTTTTTAGTGACAAGCGATCTATACATATTTTAGAACAGGACTTAAGTGTATTAAGTCAGGGGAAATTATCGATTATGGAATTTTATAATTTGGTAAATAAAAAATTAACTTTCTTGATTAACAAAACCATTATGACACATGGGAGGAATAAGCCAATTACATCTGAACTTAATGAAAAGCATAGAAAGACAGCACTACGAGTGTTCATAACTGGCCTTAACTGCTATATCTTAGATATAATATTTTCAAAGAATCCACCCGATTTACCGAACGCAATGGTAATAATACAAGAACTTGATAGCAACAATTTGAGGGCCCTATTGCGAGGACTAATTAGTCAAACTTATATGGGCAACAAAACTCAAATAATAAACCAAGACAATATAACAAAAATAATAATAATCAAATAAATACTAATAACTTAAAGTTTAATAAAGCAAATAATCAAAACAAAAATAATTATAACAATTTTAATCAAAATAGAAACAATACCTGGAATCGGGGAAGATTTAATAATAACCAACAAAATCAGTGGAACTCTTTTAGACCACTACAAAGTAAGCCAGAGCCAATGGATGTTGATGAATCAATTCAGAGGTCAAATAGACCCCATAACAGTAATAATCAAGGATATAATAATTATCAAAATAGCAATTACAATCAAAATAAATGGAATCAAACTAAAAGAATTGAAACACACAACAGGAACAGCCTCAAAATAAAAGAGTACAAACAGGAACTGTTAACCAACCGACCAACAAGACTATGAAGTTTAACAATATTGAATAAAACCATTTTTTAGGGCAAATTCAGGAGTAGGCCTACCCTACATAATAAGCCATGATAATAAAATAAATTAAAAATCAAAGATATTAATTGATACAGGGGCAACATCTTGTTATATTAAAACAGGAATTTATAAAAAGAAAAACGAACTACCAATATATAAAAAAGTATCCACAGTGAATGGATATTCAATAATTAAGTTTTATCATATGATAACTATTTTCGATACGCGGTATACTTTTTATGAAATAGATGGGCTAGACTCAGATTTACTTGTTGGCTACAACCTATTGAAAAAAATCGGAGCTGTAGTTGATACAGCAAAAGGAGTAATAAAGTATAATGGAAAAGAGGAAAAATTAAATTACGATAACGGTAATATTTTAAACCAACATTCTTTGATAGAAGAAAACACAATTCTTCCGTTAAAAGAATTCATAATAAAACAAGAAAGGAAGCAAACTTCGGCTAGCTGAAGTTCATATACCCTTGCAGCTATTGCAGTTCAATTATTCTATAGTTTCTATGACTATATGATATCGTTTTGTGATTTTAATAAAATCAAAAGCGTAATTCTGAACTGTCAAATTATTAAATGGTCAAAAAGAATTCCTATAAAAAAATTACAAAATAAAAAAATTAAATTTTTTTAAAATCTTTTTATTGTTTCCATGGGAGTTTTTTGTTATAGTCGTCCGATTTTGATGAAATTTAAACAGTAATTCTGAAATATTTAACCATTAACTACATTTCTCAGAACTAAAAAAAAAATTAAAAACAGCAAAGTTAAATGTTTTTTTCATTTTTTTTTCCGATTGTTCCTATGGGAGCTCTTTGCTATAGTCGTCTAATTTTAATGAAATTTAAACCGTAATTCTGAAATAATTAAATATTACTATATGTCGAAGAACTAAAAAAATGAAATAACAGCAACATTATAATTTTTTTTTAGATATATGCTATAGTCGTCCGTACCGGCTCGCTCCGGCTTATATAATACCTGCAATATAAATACAACTTTTGGGAAAGTTTCAGGCAGATAGCTTTAAAACTGAGAGACTAGTTTGCGTAGAATCGGACGGACAGACGGACGGACGGACAGACGGACGGACGGACAGACGGACGGACAGACGGACGGACAGACGGACGGCCACACGGACAGACGGACGGCCAGACGGACAGACGGACATGGCTAGATTGACTCTCCTAGTGATGCTGATCAAGAATATATACACTTTATAGGGTTGGAAACGTCTCCTTCACTGCGTTGTAAACTTCTGACTGAAATTATAAAACCCTCTGCAAGGGTATAAAAATACTTTGATCAAAAGCCTCAAATCAGATCCGAATCTGAAGAGGGAAATCAAAGTGAAAAAAGTCAAAAATAAAAGTTTGGGATATAAAAATCCTGAACGCGCCGTCGTCGAAATATCCGACAAAAATAAAAGTTTGGGATACAAAAATCCTGAACGCGCAGTCGTAGAAGTATCCGACAACCAAAAAATTAACAATATACAGAATTCATCCTCATATCAAAGAAAAGATTTGGAGGATAAAATATTTAATATTATTAATAAAGAACATTCAAAATTAAATATGCAGATTCCTTTTAGGACTGACATACGCGGTGAAATAAATACTGAAAATGATAGGGCTATTTATAGTAAGCAATACCCCTATGCTCTGTTAGCTTCAGATTTTGTTAATTCTGAAATCGTTAGAATGCTTAAAGAAGAAATTATAGGACCAAGCAGAAGCCCTTATAATTCCTCGGTATTAGTCGAACCAAAAAAGGGTTTTAACGAAGATGGAACTCCAAAACTTAGACTAGAAATAGATTATAAGAAACTTAACGAAAATACCATACCGGATAGATATTCAATGCAGGATCCTTCCGTAATTTTGTCAAACCTAGGAAAGGCTAAATACTTTTCAACAATTGATTTGGAATCAGGATTCCACCAAATTCTCATGAATGAAACATACATTCAAAAAACCTCATTCTCAATAAATAATAATAATGCGAATTCCTGAATATGCCATTTGGGTTAACAAACGCCCCTAGAATATTCCAAAGAGCGATGGATGATATTTTGAGAGAACAAGTTGGCAAAAAGTGTCATGTCTATATGGATGACATTATTATTATCTCAAAAACAATTGAACAGCATTATAAAGATTTAATTGTTATAATTAAAATTTTGCAATATGAAAATTTCGATTGAAAAATCAAAGTTCTTCGAATTGGAAACAAACTTTCTCGGTTACTTTGTTTCTCACAATGTGATCAAAACCGATCCCGAAAAAATTTCCACAATCGTAAAATATCAAATCCCTAAAAATATTCGAGAGCTTAAAAGCTTCCTAGGCCTTACAGGATACTACAGAAAATTTGTTCAAAATTACGCCAAATAGAAGGCCAAAATGGCAAAGTATCAAAGTATCATCACGTTAAACTTCTATACGGTTGGATGAGCCAGCTGTAAGAGCTTTCAACGAGTTCAAAAATAATTTAATCGCACAAGTAGAGTTAGTTCAACCTGATTTTAATAAATAATTTACTTTAACAAAAGATGCGTCAGATTTTGCTATTGGTGCGGTTCTTTTTCAGGAAGGAATACCATTTACTTTTATATCAAAAACTGTCACAAAAACTGAACAATTATATGCTACTTATAAGAAGGAACTTTTAGCTATAGTTTGGGCTTTTTAAAATTTTTGAAATTATTTATATGGAGTTAATAACATTGAAATTTACACAGAACATCAACCTCTTTCGTTTTCAATTTCTCAAAAGAACCCTAATATCGAAATGAAAAGATGGTATTCTTTCATTGAAAGTTATTCTCCAAAAATTATTTATAAGCCAGTAGCAAAGAATGTTGTTGCAGATGCATTATCTAGGATACAAATTAATAACTTAACAGAAAGTATCGAGTCGGTCTCAGATCAAAACACTCAGCATTCAGCAGAGAGTAGTTTTGAGAATGTTATACAAGAAACCCGAAATCCCTTAAACCAGTTTAAGCAACAATTGCTAATAGGAACGGGGAGGTATACAATACATGTGTCAATTAATGTGTTCGAAAATACTGGACATATAATAGAGTATGACACTCCGGAAAATTTAAAAACTATCTTAAACATTACACCTAATATCGGAATTCATTGTAGCTTAGAAGACCTTTATATAATTCAAAAACCACTTAAGGATAATTTTATAAAAAAATTTTATTCACTAGAATGTTTGTCCAAGACGTAGAAAACGCTGAAGACAGATCGCTTATAATAACTGAAAAGCATTGTCGAGCACTCAGAGGGCATGATGAAAATTATAAACAAATTAACCGGCTATATTAGTGGCCCAACTTATATCAAAAACTAAAGGAGTTTGTTAAGAATTGCACAATCTGCAATCAGAACAAATATAACAGACATCCAGTGCAAATTCCTATCGGTCAAGCACCTATTCCGGATAGAGAAGGTGAAAGTTAGCATATTGACATTTATTACGCCCAAAATCTTATATTCATCACTTGTATAGATTTATATTCAAAATTTTTAGTCGTAAAAGAAATCCCAAATAAATTAAATAAAGAAAGCAAAGTTTCACAGATTCTGCAACAATTTCCATTCGTCAACACCTTGATGATAGATAACGAACCAAGATTTTCTTCATCCCAATTGAAATCTTTTGGAAAAAGAAACGGGATATCATTATTTTATGCAGATACTCGTCATAGTACTTCCAACGGACAAATTGAAAGGGCACACTGTACTTTAACAGAAATAGCACGTTGCATTAAAGATGAACTAAACTTAGTTGATTATTCCGAAATAGTAATTAGAGCAGCACAAAAATACAAGTATCAATTCACTCTATAACCAATCAACGATCGTAATATATATTATTTAATCAAACACGAATAAACTCCCCAATTGTTAAAGCAAGCACAGAATAAAATGTTACACTTTCATATAATAGACAGAAAAGAAAAAAAAATATCGCGTAGAAGTAATTTACGAAAAGAAACACGGGGAAAGAAACAAGCTTAATTCTAGATATAAACAAGAAAGAAGGCAAACTTCGGCAAGCCAAAGTTCATATACCCTTGCAGCTATTGCAAGAATTAAATATTTTTTAAAACATAAAAATTATGATTTACTTGCGTATATGTCTAAAAACATTGAAGCTATGATGATTTGCAGCTTAATTATTCGACATCGAAGACATCGCCGACCCTATAAAGTATATATATTCTTGATCAGCATCACTAGGAGAGTCGATCTAGCCATGTCCGTCTGTCCGTCCGTCTGTCCGTCCGTTTCTACGCAAACTACGGTTTAAATTTCACCAAAATCGGACGACTTTAGCATATAGCTCCCATAGGAACAATCGTATAGCTGCCATAGGAACTATCGAATAATTAAGCTGCAAATCATCATAGCTTCAATGTTTTTGAACATACACGCAAGTAAATCATAATTTTAACGTTTTCAAGAGCATTTATTTTTAGAAATAGCTGAAAGGGTATATGAACTTCGGCTTGCCGAAGTTTGCTTCCTATCTTGTTTTATTTATATTTTCGCCTATGGGAGCTATATGCAATAGTCGTCCGATCCAGCTCGTTCCCACTTATATACTACCTGACAAATTGACTTATCTTAAATTCCAGATAATGAATTCAATAATGTACTTATTATTGCAGGTAGCTAAAACCAAATCCGAAATTATGGATTTCGCAAATCATGATTTCTTTCTTTACTAGGATACCAAAGAAGTCCTCATTTATGAATCATACGCGAATTTATTTCATATAACTAATTTAAGTTTTTATAAAGATATTATTAGAATTATTTATTATTATTAGAATTTTAACGTTCAGAATTCACAATGGGAAATACTCCACGATTTAAAAATTATTAAAATACTTATTTCTCAAATAATACCCAGTAGATCAAAAAGAGGCATTAATGAATTAGGCACAATTCGGAAATGGATAGCAGGAACACCAGATCATGATGATTTCATGAAATGATGATTTGATAAGAAACAATAACGATCAATTCGTTATTAATTCCAAAATATTTAAAGAAATAAAAACTCTATCTGACAACTTTAAAACCGCCTTTAAAGATCAAAAAATTCCACACAGAAAACACCGCCTTCGTTTGCTGACTTACGATCTTATGAATTTAATGGACACAATGGACATTAGCAAAAATAGATGTTCTCAACACAAAAATTCTAAACAATGATGACATACAGGAAATTTATAAACATGAACAAAAACCTGTTATTATTACTAATGTATTGGACATATCTGAATTTAAAATCGTTTTGCACCAAGATCTTATTATTATATATATATTAAATACCTATAATTAACGATCGTTGTGAAGTTTACAACTCAAGATCCATTTCGCACAGTGCACACTGGTCCAAAAGTTCAAAATTTGTGCAAGAATCCAATTTTTTTTTTTTAAGAGTCGGGCAAAAACAATATTTTATTGCGATAGAGTACTATTCAGGGCAATTGAAAATAATAGAGTTTCAATTGAAATTGCATCCCTGCGATCGCTGGCAGCCCTGGAAATCAGCTGATCGTTTACCGCAAACTTTGGAATTGCTTTCTCGTGAAATTAATGCAAAGTTAGAAAACAAATTGTGTAAAATCTAATATCTCGATTGCAATAATTCAAAATGGATGATAATTGTGCAGGTATGTGAAATATTATGTAATATTGCAATATTTGTTATATGTGTAATTTCTTTATTAATATGTGTTTTTGTGATGTTATGTGTTTTAGCAATTCTAACCTAACTTTTGTCGTGTTCCGTGGAATAAAGGTATATAGTATTTAATCGTATTTAAGAAACTATTGATACAGATGTTATCTTAAACATATATATTTTTTGATTACACTAATTTTTTTTGCCCGTTTTTGCCCGATTCCATGAAATATTGTTTTTTTGACAGACAACATCGATTTGAGCTATGCTGAAATGGTAGAGGTTTGGCTGGCAAATGGTCGTGAAAATAAAAGTATTTATGATTTTGTGCTGCAGCATATTATTAAAACATTAAAGGAACATATAAAGAACTCAATAGACAAGAAAATAGCAAACTTTGTTGCTGCATTAAAAACACGGTTAAACAATTGTAACCGGGATGTTTCAAGACTTAAGAAGAAGCATGAAAATTGGCTCGCATTACGTTTCAAAATCAAATTATTACCATCTGATTTTATGGAAGAGGCCCCCAAAAATGCAGGACGCCCACGACTAAACTATGATGCAGGAAGTTGCCGATTAAAGCAAAGATTAGCCTGCCGATCTTTCATCTAAAAATAATAACGACGTTAATCTTTTTTATACATGAAAAAATATCCATGGTACCCAATGTCAGCTACGGTACATAAAATATTAGTACATGGGTCTCAGATCGTAGCCGCATCCCCCCTACCTCTTGGCTGTCTAGGTGAGAACGCATCTGAGGCTCGAAACAAGATTTATAAAAATGATCGACGTTCGCATGCAAGGCAAAATAGTCGACTGAATACCATGACAGATGTTTTTTGTAGAGCACTCGATTCGTCGGATCCATTTGTTTCCAGCATTTACATCAACGATAGACTACTTGCCAACAAAAAATACAACAGTTATCCAATAGAGGTTATTCACCTGTTAAGACAACCAAATGTCAATTTCTTAAATAATAATATTAATACAGATGATGCACATGATGATGGAGATGACTTGGACACAACTGAATTTACTAATGACTATTCTTTTGATTTAGATGTAGAAAATGATTAATTTAATAAATATATGTGATAAAAAAAATAAATAAAATTAGCCGAAAACTTTCCTCATTTTCTATTTTAGTTATTTTTTCATTTAAAATATTTATTTTCTGATAAGAAACTAAAATCTAAGCCATGTAAAACTGAAAGCAATATCAATTGACAAACGGACGTATGAGTAATTTTGTTGTTTATAAGGGGAGGTAAGGAAGGCGTGGCCCGATCGCAAACAATTTTTGCACAGGCTTTTTATATCCAACAACCATTAACTGTACCAAGTTTCAAGCGTATATCTCGATTTTTCTAATTACTGCACAAATTTTGGACTTTGGGACCAGTGTGCAGCAGCCAAAAAAAATTTCAACAGCCTATAAAAGCTAAACCAAACAAGATATGAACAAAATTTAAATGCACGATCTTTTTGTAATGTTTATATTTATTTTTTTGAAACTTCTTATAATTTTTATAATTTTGTAAATATTTTTAATTAAATTAAGAACAAAAAATCAACAAAAAGTAAGGCCACAGCTTATTTCAACCAGTTAGCTAAATTAATTTTTATGTAATGATTATAGCAATTTAATAATTTTTTAGTATTTTGTATGTCCTCTTTTGTTGTCAATGATCATTTTTAAACGTTTTGGAATTGAATTGACCAACTTTTGGGTGACTTCTAGCCCGATCTTGGACCATTCTTCAACCAATTCCGTTTTTAGGTCCGATTTGTTCGAAATTTTCCGTTTACGTATGTTTGCCCCTTAAATAGCCCACAAATTTTCGATAACGTTCATGTCAGGTGACTGTGCCGGCGGTTGCTCAAAATGCGGACAATTCCAAACCAGCCAGGTTTGTACAATTCCCGACATTTGTTTCGGGTCATTTATCTTGGTAAAACCGAAAATCTTCACGAATGCCCAGCTTGTCCGCGCTATCGTGCAAATTGGACCTCAAAATATCGAGGTAAAGATTTTTATCCATTGTAGTATCAATGAACGCCAAGTTTCCAACTCCTGACGCCCCCATAACGGCTCAAACCATAACACTTCCTCCGCCGTGCTTTACTGTGGCTTTTAAATTTTTTGTTTGCAGCTCTGTATTAGGCTTACGCCACACATAGGCGGCTCCATCTGAGCTAAAAATGTTGAAGACTTTGGCAAGTCTTTCCTAACTCTGCTTCTACTTCAGTGACAATTTTCGGAGATGATATTTTTAGATTTTCCCGAATTTTCCGGACAATAAAGCGTTCATCCATCTTATTGAAAATTTTATTTGGAGCATTTCTTGGCTTATCGAGCGTTCTATTCTCGTGTACAAAGCGGTAGATGATGCTCTGGATTGTCCCAACCATCTCAGCAATATTCGTGCGCGAATGTCCGTTTTTAAAATGTTTTAGAACAAGTTTTCGCTGATCCAAAGTCGTACGCTGCCCATTTTAGCAAACTAATTATGACTGAGTGATCTCTTTCTAATTTCACGTGACTAAACTTAAACGAACTTCGAACAAAAGCATAGAAAAAAATGAACCGTTATATTAAAAAGGAACTGTGATTTACACAGCAGCAAAGTAGGTGGTTGAAATAAGCTGTGGCCTTATTTTTTGTTGATTTTTTGTTCTTAATTAAATTAAAAATATTTACAAATTTATGAAAATTATTAGAAGTTACAAAAAAATAAATATAAAGCCTTAAAAAATGGAAAATTGGAAAGCGGATTTTATACAACAAGGATGCCTACATACCCAGATTTACCGCGTGGACTTGTCCCAAAAATCAACAAAGAACTTTTGAATGGGTGACCTGTGTGACCCATTAGAGATTTCATTGTCTGATTGGAATGCTTAGAGCCACGGAAGGTATCACATGAATCGATGAATTTTTAACATCAGTAACAATGTTAGGCCAGTATTATTGCCGTCTGAGCATTTCTAATGTTTTATTTATTTTCAGCCATTTTCAGGGCAGACAACACTTGACATCGTGGCACCCAAAGCTTCCAGCAGGAGTCGTCTGACACATAAGTTCCGGCGGCATGCTGCGCTCTCCGAAACATATACTCGTCTTCAATCTTCAGGTCCGGCAAATTAGAATGACTTTTTCCTATTTTGTTCTTGAGAGTAATCTACCGATTTAAATTCGGAAGATGTTATTTCGACTATCAGACTGTCGAGGAAAAAGAAGGGCAAGTCTTCGGTAATGAAACGCGATGAGTCGCATGAGTGGCATTCTTTTTCAGTTATTGTATAATTTCTCTGACACTGTTTCAGTTTTCTTGACATAAAAGCACTTCATCTCCCTTACTATTAATCTGCATTAACACCGTTTCAGCGCCTGTATGACTGGCGTCGCAGTGCAATGTCAAAATGTCAAAGCAAAATTCGTTCTGTGTATCACGGTTGCTGAACACATATGAGCCTTTAAAGATTCGAAAGCCTGCTCAGCGGTCCATTCAAACTTCCTCTTAGACTTAGGGGTATCTGATATAGGAGAAGAAATAGCAGCATAATTCCTAATAAACTTGAGAAAATCTCTTACCGCCAATATTTTGTCAGGATCAGTGCTAATTGTACCATAATCATACCCCGATCATGATCGGGGTATCGAAAAATGTCTTAGCGCCAATATTTTGTCAGGATCAGTGCTAATTGTACCATTTCAAATAACATGCCACCGATATTTACCTTCTCGACGGTGACTATGTTTTTTCGACGTTGGCGAGTAAGTCGGGAAGCGACTATTAACAGGACTTCAAGATGGCGTTCAAATGAGTCGGATAGAATCAATAAATCATCCAGATGTAAAAATACTTCGTTACGCAATTGTTCTGGCACTATCTTGTCCATCAAACTCATAAAGAGGACAAACAGGGACCGCAAAGACAGTTATATCGCCAGGGCTTTTATCACGTGGTATCTGCCAAAAGGCGTCTTTCAGATCAAGACTTGAGATGTATAACATCGATTAATAGCATAGGATAGACATCTTTGAAAGTAAACCTGTCCAGGTTTTTTCACTAAAACGAAAGGGGACGACCATGACTCTTGAATCACTTCCAGTGCAATCATCCGATCCAACTCCTCATACATTTGCTTCTCCATCGCAGGTGACACGGCATAGTTACGCTGTTTGATAGCCTTAGCATCGGCTACATCAATAACATGGGAATTTAATGTAGTTCTATTTAGTCTTTGTTTGGAAAATGAGGGGAAGAAATTGACCGCTTTCTGTTTTTGTTGATTAGGAGGCAGTGATCTCATTGTTTGGTCTTCAAGAGATGACAAAATCAAGCTTGGAGTCATAAGTTGTAAATCAAAACTGTCCCAAAGTCTATCCCGAGGGAGAGGTCTCCAGCCAGGGAGGGAGCCAAAGAGAACTACTCTACTAATGATATTTTGGTAGCAGTCAGCAGTTCTTACTTTGGAGGATATTGGCTTATATTTTAGACCACCAAGAAGAAGTTCAGATGCAAAACTACCTCCTATGCAGCTGACGGAAGCCCCAGAATCCATTAGCCCATTAACTCTTTTATTAAAGAGGACCACTTGGCCATAAGGGCGCACATCGTGCTTTATGCCCATTATTGACGCTAGGAGTAACTTTCTTTCCGACTTGCATTGTATTTAAAAGCTTTTCGAAGAAATTTTGAACGGTTTTATGTACTACTAGTGACGCAGATGGGTGATTAGAAGATAAGTCAGGGAAAATGGTTTCAGCTGTTTGATATATACGATCTGAGTGTTCAACGAATGGGAAGTGTTTGTGGTGCGGGAGCTTGGAATTTTTTTGAAAAACTTGAACTGCACTTTCTACAGCTGGGATTATATGTATCTGCCTGGCCGCAACCATAAGAGAATATCCTACGCTCTGCCATACACCGTTGGTTTGGGTCCCTTTTTCAGCGCAATTCCAACAAGAAGAGGGCTCAATGTCTTGACCAGGCTCAGATTTCACATCAGAAGTGACCTCGGGTCCTGGGTGACAAACGGCATGTCTTCGTGGCAAAAGCTCGAGGTGCATCTGAAATAGGATTTGGCTTTAAAACGGTCTTCATAAAGATTTCTCGCGTTCAAATTAAATGAAGTATATATTTGACAATAGAAGCTGGTTCTTGTCTCGGCTCTAAAAGTCTATCGTCTTAAGCATCTATGGCCCCATAAAAGTCATCAAATGATTCATTTGGTCGCTGTTTTCTGAGTTCCATTTCAATGCGGATATTCCTATCTGTTTTGTCATCCTTGAACTGTCCGCGCAGTGCCTGAACCAAATCTTTCCATATTATGTCTAGAACACTTTTATGGTAGCGCCAAAACCACTCACTGGCAATTTCCTCAAAGAGATTTCTAGCGTATTGGGCAGATATTTCAACTTTTCCACCTAAGGTTAGCTTAGTGAAAGCTTCGTCGCGATAAATGAAATCTTACATTAACTTTCCATTAAATCTGAGTTACCAGTTAACCATTATCTGACTAACACCCCCCTGATGAATATCTAAAGCTGCTGTACTAAGATTGTCCATTGTCAGGAGTCTGCCCGATACCAGACAAATTAAGAAATTGATGCAGGGTTTGTTGCTCTATTTCAGCTACATGTGGTTTTCTGCTTGTATTTGTTTTCGAGTCACAATTTATACGAAAGCCATCATAAATAGCTTGAACTTGTTGAGTTTGATCGGCCATGCTATCTGCAAGAATACGTGATTGTTCTACCATAGCTACTTAAAGCGTTTCAGCAATCGACTGCTAAATAGATTCTGCCTTTGTGACAACTACAGTTTCTGGCTGAGAGTTTACAGAGGCTTGGGATATATTTTGTTCATCAGAGTTAAACATATTGATCTGGCTCAATGTAATCGCACGTTTCTTTTAAGATCTGGTTTTGTAGGGCTTTCGTGCGTTTGAAATGGTAGGCCTAAGATTTTCAAATGAGTCTGATATGCTTTGATTAAGATTTGCGTGACAAGTGGACACTGCTAAATAGTGCTAGCTCTAATGTTAAAGCACGCTCGGTGAAAATTATGGCCGAAGAGGTTCCTAATAGTTGTGCGTCATAAACAATTATTTCTCCACAAACACAACAATGTTTCCCTGTGTCATTTAATTGTGTTATTTTCTACGTACATTATTAGGAAAAATAATTAAAGAAAAAAAGATCCATATAATGGGTGGAGTTCTAAGGAACATTCAATCGGTCCAAAAAATGATGTCTGGTGTTTTGACCAAATTCATATTTTATTTGTTATTATTATAAATATTTTTTTCCCTGGTCGGGCCCCACGCCATTTAAGATTATTGTAGCATATAACCTGCAACGTGGTTGTCGGTTCTTGCAACACGAGCTGATGGGCGGTGAATTCAACGATCGTCGCACGTACTGGTTCCGGCTGTATGATCGGTAGAAGGTGGGGTTCTAAAGAACCTTGCTACTTGCACGCACATAATTTAAATCTCAAACAAAAAAAATAACGGGCGATCGAGGGGGTGGAATAGTTACACGGGCTACATGGGGGAAAACACCCTAATACCCTAAGGGAGAATACACTCCAGGGCTTCCGTTTAAATTACATTGGTCTGGTGCTACTGTCACAGCGTATGCCCACCCAACCATGATCACAGAATTCCAAAATTTAAACTAGTTGGTGATCCCATTAATAAACGGCGACGCTAACTCATCCTCTCTTCACACATGATGCATGACTCTCTAATATAAACAGCCCCAAATTTCTTTATTATAAACAAGACATTCAATCATTTTAATTCGTTTTAAAAAATTTCAGGGCTTAAGGTTTCGCAGGAAAAACTAATTTACTTATAAACAAGAAAGGAAGCAAACTTCGGCAAGCCGTTCAAGCAAGTTCATATACCCTTTCAGCTATAGCAAAAACTAAATATTCTTAAAAACATTAAAATTATGATTTACTTGCGATTATGTTTAAAAACATTGGAGCTATGATGATTTTCAGCTCGGTTATTCGACAGTTCCTATGACAGCTATATGATATCGTTTTCCGATTTTAATAAAATGAAAACCGTAATTCTAAACTGTCAAATTATCAATAAGTCAAAAATAATTTTTTAAAAAAATTGTATATTGTAATTGGTAACTACTAAATTTCTCGCTTCGAGAGTAGAAGCAATAGGAAACTGATGTCACCAATGACTTCACCAAATTTTAAATTTTATTCTTAACTTACCCTAAAGTACTTTAACTAAAACCTTAATTTTAAAATAAACAGATTCTAAGCTGCAAATTCGGTTTTAATCGGTCACGTGTCTATTTTATTTACCAACCCAAACATGGAAAAAAAAGAAGCAAGCGACTCTAAAAGGAACGAAAATAAAGTATGGATATCACTGCTCTGCGTGTTGTTAGATTGAAGTCAAGAACTTGCCTACATATTAAGGAATTGGCTTATAAGTGCAGAAGAAATGGTCGTTTCTATTATTTTTCTGCTCCTGTATATTTATGCGCCAGGAGGTGGCCTGTAGGTAGTTAGAAGCCGGTTCCAAAGGATGGTGGCTGACCAGCTGCTTAATTAGAATGCCGTTGACCCCGTCGGGGTGGTTGGTTCCGTGAAAGATGTAACCGGTGAGATCGAAATAATTTTTGTTAGTTAGATGGGTTTATATAAACATGATATAAATGTTATGAATTTTTTGGAACCGCAGAAGTTCAAATTTGTGCTGGAAAACGCAATTGGAATTCCAGAAGAAAAATTTTAAGGGAATCATCTACACTGTCTTCTATATAATCAGTAAATCCAAAAATAGGGCTTGGATATGTTTCAGCTCTTGGAGTATAGTTTTAATCGACAGCATAATGCTTGTAAGTGTTGCTAGAGTAGATTCAAGACCGCTGGGTGTTTGCGAGAAGTTTTACTGGCTTGGTTGTAGGAGGGTTTTGTTGTTGGTTAAACATTTTGAGTTGGCAGCGGTCGATCTGCTGATTTTGGCAAAGATGGGAAAGTTTCTATTGTTTTAGGATGAGAGGTCCTGGCTGATGGGTAACGAAGAACATTGGCAAAGGATACTCCAGTGGTGGTTGTATAAAAAAGTTGGGTTGGGTAGCATACTGGGCAGTAGCTGGTTGAGTGCAGTACCTTTTTGTGTGTCCATATTCTTGGCAAAGTTGAGCACTGCACAGGTCCGTTTTTTTGTAATTCTGTGATGAAGAAGATTCTGAAGCTTGAACATTGGGTGAACTGAATATTTCTTAAGGTGTGTGACTCAGGTAGATTTTCTTTTTTGTTTTGGTGTGGGCTTAGCTTGCTTTTGACTTGTACATAGCGATCGATCCCGGTCTGTACGAGTGCAGTTTTTGGAAGAGGAGCAGCAGAACCATATTAGCTTGCATTGACGGAATTGGGTGGTGAGTTGACGACGACGTTTATGTAGTCGTTGTTGTAATTGATCCACAGTAGTTACCAAGGGCACCTTAATAGTGACTGCCCATGCTGATATAGTCAGTGCATCGATTGGTGGAAGGGAAGATGGGCATTGCGAGCTCCAATTATCGAGGAAAACACAAATAACATCATATAGAGACAGTTATAAAAAAACTAAAACTAAGTACGGTGCAAATATATTAAAATTTTAGTTTTTTAAACAGACAAAGAGGTTGAATTAAAAATTTTTAATATATAGTTTTATTTATTACAAAGAACACGAAAGGCTTTATGCAGGTCAAATTTTATTTACTACATTTATTACCTCTGACAGTATTCTGTATAAAAATAGTTCCAAGCAAGATATCACGATTTACAAAGTAAGTAAATTAAGCAATACGAATCTACTAGAGTAAGAGGACAACCTTATTTTTTGATCCCAGGTCAAACCACGAAGGGCGAATAAAATATTTTTGTTTTGTACCGACTCAGTACGATCGATGTGTACTACGTATGTGGAACTCCACACGGGAGCGCAATATTCTAAATGAGGACGGACAAGGGAAGTAAATAATAATTTATAATATAAGGCAATACAGATTTAAAAGAATAGATGGACACCATCTCTGAAAACGATCAATATCAAACTGTAAACCGAAACCCGATTGCGAATTATTATAGGACACACAAAGTTTAACATTATTATGTTATGACAAAAAAGATCATAAATGAATATAGTAAATAGCAATGGTTTCAAATGACTACCCTTCATTGATTCTGTTAATCGAATCAAGACCCTTACTAAAATCTGTATATATAACAGCAGTCTACATTTTATTATTGAATCCTTTAACTGCAATAGGTGTCAATACAAGCAGGTTCGTGGTAGTTTACCTTGGGTTTTTAAGTCATTGAAGCTCTTGTAAGAACCACGGAGGTCTGTTATGTCGTGAAGAAGACTGTCAGGAACGCTTTCATTAAAAAACGTTAAACATTAAAACGCTATAGAGTAATTTAGTGGCACTTTCCATATCCATGTATAAGTTTTCCAGTTTAGGAACAGCTGGCTGTTCAGCTTTTGATCCACCTACAACTTCTCCAGTTACTGGGGCTGATGAGCTAGGTGCCGGTAAAAACTTAATAAAAATATTTAAATTAGGAATTGTGAAGGATAAATTTTTTGACACTGAATTTAAAGAGGCACCCGTTCTAATGCGCTCGGTTTTTTTTTTAAGCTTGGGTGACTCACTTAGCAATTTTGTAATACTAAGTTGTCCACTTAACATTCAGTGAGTTGTTTTAGTACTCCAAAAAGATTCTCAAAACCGTAAGGATTTTGCCTCATAGAGCCAGTCATGTCAAGTTCCATTTCCCCGCAGGACTCATATGACCACTTCAGCCCAGTCCGCATGTCATGGTTTTGTATAATTCTGCCCACGAATCCTGCTCATTTAGCATGCTTGATTGTATCTTTGGATGTAGATGGAAGCTGGCAACCTTTTTTTTTTTTTTTTTTTGCTTACATATGCATTTTATTTATTGAATCTTCTCTGAATTGAGACTAACAATAAGTATATAAAATCTTAAATTAAAAAGCTATATCTGACAGTCAAGTTGACTGACGCGGGATGTAAGGGCTCTAATAACTATTACTGAGCTGGAAGGTCATTTCGTTGCAATCGGGTCCGGTTGGAAACCCTGGCTAGGCCCCTGGCGAGCTGGTTTGGATGAGAAGTTAGTTTGGTGTGGTAGGACGTTTTTTGTTTTAAAATTTGTTCTTTTACGGGTAGAATGCCAAGATCTCTATGGATGTTGTCGTTCCGAATATACCAAGGTGCCCCAGTGAGAGTTTTCAGGATATTTGATTGTGCTCGCTGGATAATATCGATGTTACTGCTGCTCGCGTTTCCCCACAATTGGGAGCCGTAAGTCCAGACTGGCTTAAGCGTTGAATTGTAGAGCAGGACCTTGAAGTCTAGGCAGAGGGGGGAGCGAGCGTTTGTGAGCCAATGAAGGCTATTGGATTTAAGTTTAAGATGAATTTTCTTAGCTTCGATATGTCTCCGCCATGTAAGTCTCCTGTCTAGGTGGACGCCAAGGTACGTTACATCGTCAGCTTGTGGAAGTGGCGTGTTATGACATTACAATAACATTGCATAGGAATAAGACATTTTAAAGACGTTACGGAGGAGCTTAACCACAAACACCGCGAAACGAGAATTTTATATATTAGTCTTGGGGATCAAGCTTCAGAGTGGTGTATAAAGCATCGTTAGGGGTCATGCGCAGCGCTCATTGAGTGAATGATTCTCACCAGGGATGGTTCAACTTCTAGACTCGTTAGTGCTCGTGTGATGGCTTCGGAAGTGAAGTTATTGAAGGCTCCTTCTAGTTCTATAAAAGGCGCAATAAAGTTTTCCTTATAGTGGAATCCGTTTTTTATCTGGGATACTAATGTGTGAAGTGCAGTTTCGGTCGGTTTGCCATTCCGTTAAACGTGCTGTGTAGTAAAACCACATATATTTTCACTATGGCGTGTGTTCACTGAATCTTTGTTATCATGAACACACTGTAATTGTACTCCAATACGAATTCTTAAGGGCGCCCATATAATAACATGACCGGCATATACATTCAGACGGATTCACGAAAGTGTCTCCTCAGCCAAACTCTGCGAGCAGAAGGATCACTTAAGTCGTGTGAGCATAAATTCCTTTAGCGACAGCTCGGCCGCTGGTCATTTGTAGAAGGCCGACCTTATACATAATTACCAAAACACATATGTACTTAGGTGTAAGTTTGAAACTCATTTGAATAAGGATTCATTCCAGTTGCCTGGCCATACGGGCAACATCAACCAAAATTAAACCTTTATTTTTACAAAGTCTGAAAGACTTATTCTACAAGGACACTTCACTTGACAACAGACCTATTGAAAAGAGGTTTGGGCCTACTGTTATTCTAATATGGGTATCTATTAGCGCTTCTAGCTTTTTCATTATGAACGGGGATAGACGAGAGGTATGTGATTACTTACTATCTTGGCCTGACTTATTTATTTTTTCTATACTCTAAGTATCGTATAGTACTCACTCCAGATATTGTCAGTGTTGTTCTGTTTGGCCTTGTTGAATTGTAGTATGGTAGGCTCTTTTTAAAGTTTCGCTACATGTGTTTTTGAGCATGATTAGTATTTTCTATAGTTTTTCTGGGTGTTCGAAAAAAAGGGCGGAAGGGTTTCTAGGTAGTGGTATAGTGTATTTATGGTAATCTCGATGTAACGATGGGCAGAGAAGGAGTGGTCAAGTAAGTAAGTTCCTTTTGGGCAGGGACTTATTATTTTTTAAACAAAAACATGGTCACGGAAAGCTTATAAAAGAAATCCAACTATATAAGTAAAATACTTATGCATTAAAGTTACAAAACCCGGTATAAGTTTTATTTTTTAAATTTATATTTAAAACTTAAGAGATAATAGTTGTTATTTGAGTTTTATATAAATCTAAAAAAAACCACTATTTGGTGAGTTTTATTTTTAGCTCCACAAATAATGATTATACTATGAATTTTATTTTCATATTGACAAACAATGCTTGAGTTTTTGATCAAAATATTAAAACTGTTCCTTGAGTTTTTTTTTTTTTGATTGCAAATTAAACTCGAACTCCAATTTTTTTGAATACATAACCGATTCTCGAAAGAGGGAAATGGAAATAGAAAACGTGGACTAGAGCCTTTATTTTTAAATTTTATTTTTATTAATTTTAAAAACTCTCCATAGCTAGCCGATCTGTTGGGTTTTGTAAGGATCGCTCCACATCAACAAAAATAAATCAGGAATAAGTTTCTGACCATTCATTTTGGCGTCTAACGTGGGGCATTGATATATGAGCAAATCATTAGCACTTTTAAGTGTGCTTCATTACACATAGACACAAACGTAACTGGAACAAAGCACTCATTTTTGGAGTGTAGTGGAGTATAGAACCACATATCGTATGTTTAGTTGCGCCACCTAGCGGGCGGTATAGGCTGTAAATGGCAACCTTTAAGTGGAAGATTAATCGTCAACAGGTAGGACTGCATTAGCGTTAACGTTTTTAGCGAAAGCCCAGCACTAATCCCGGTTGGAACCCATCTTGTATTATCCGCCCTCGAAAACCTCATGATTTCTTCTTAATCTGAGTCTCGACCTGAGTGGTTGTATAGCTGGCATACGAACACCGATAATACAACTAAAAGTAAAGAGGTTGTGGCCGATCAAGACTTTTGCAGCTCACCACTGCACAAATTTTTGCACGGCATAAGGTGCTACAGTGGCATTGAACCAATTCTTGGCCAGTTTCTGGCCAAAACGGTTAATTACCACCCCCTCACTGGTAAGTCATAACCTATAACCGGTGCAAGTGAATATGCCCTCATTCAGGCGTTTTATTTGTCATAGGGAACGGCATCCTTACATGCCCTTTCGTCGCCGAGTACCGCCGGCGATCGTATCATCAGTCATTTCTGCCCCAAAAAGGCAGTTTAGTTCGTCAACGTCTTCAACTAAACCCCGGTGCAACGAGGATAAGGAAACCCCATCAGGAAACCATCAACATAACCAGCGCCAGCAGCATGCCGCAATAGTGTACAGTGCATTTTTTTTGGTATCATATAAATTTGTCTGTGCTCTGTTAATCAACAGCTATGGCTTAAAGTAGATAAATCCCAGTAATTCCGATAGTGAAGTGTCTATAACTAGGTCAGAATAGTGCCCAAAAGTAGTAGTAAAGTATATAAAAGTAAACGAAAAATACACTGGTAAAAGTGAGCGCAAAGCTCAATGCATGTAAAAGAAAACGCAAACCTAAATGTAAACACAAAGGTAAAAGCAATCCCAGTTGTTTACGCAAATAAAATGTACTAAATTTGAAATCGCCAAGTAAATACATAAAACCCAATGAAGACATAGAAATCGTATAAGATAAGTCTAAGTTCTATTAAGTAAAATCAATAAAATTATGAATAAGTTAAAATGTTAAAATGTTAAACGAAATTTTAACATAACAAGAAAGGAAGCAAACTTCGGCAAACCGAAGTTCATATACCCTTGCAGCTATTGCAAAAACTAAATATTCTTGAAAACATTAAAATTATGATTTACTTGCGTATGTTTAAAAACATGGAAGCTATGATGATTTGCAGGTCAATTATTCGATAGTTCCTGGCAGCTATACGATTGTTCCTATAGGAGCTATATGCTATAGTCGTCCGATTTTGATGAAATTTAAACCGTTATTCTGAAATATTTAACCATTACTATATCTCGAAGAACTAAAAAAAAAAATTAAAAAACTCCATAGTTATAAGTTTTTTTTATTTATTTTTATGATTGTTCCTATGGGAGCTATATGCTATAATCGACCGATTTTGATGAAATTTAAACCGTAATTCTGAAATATTTAACCATTACTATACCTCGAAAAACTAAAAAAAAATTAAAAAACACCAAAGTTATAATTTTATTTTATTCATTTTTCCGATTGTTCCTATTGGAACTATATGCTATAGTCGTCCGATCCGGCTCGATCCAACTTATATACTACCTGCAATAGAAAGACAACTTTTGGGAAAGTTTCATGCAGATAGCTTTAAAACTAAGAGACTAGTTTGCGTAGAAACGGACGGACGGACAGACGGACAGACTGACAGACGGACAGACGGACATGGCTAGATCGACTCGTCTAGCGATGCTGATCAAAAATATATATACTTTATAGGGTCGGAGATGTCTCCTTCACTGCGTTGCAAACTTCTGACTGAAATTATAATACCCTCTGCAAGGGTATAAAAATGAGAATTAGTTGAACATACGGAGAGAACAAGAAGTTTGAAAGTTTTTTTTTCGTTAGTTATAAATATGTAGAGTAAAAAGATGCGAATATAGGCAAAGAGTATGGACATGTAAAATTCAAGAGATGTGTATGCAAATTGCGGTCACGTTAAATATGTGCAGACGTATGAGCCGATTAGGTTATAATTGCCGAACTTCTTTACGCAATTATGTGATCGAGTGTAAAGTAATACTACATAAAATGTAAAGTAAATAAATACTAAATAAAATGTATGAATTCTAACGATAATATTTCTATTGAAATAAAAAGTGGAAAAAAAAAGTAAATTTGTAATATTAAATTTAAATATATTTTAATATTCTTTAGTTACTGTAATTGAGATCGCACGATATATGAAGTTATGAAAATTTAAAGTTTTATTAAGGATTATGCATGCTAGTTTTAAACAATACCTGTGTACAAAAATATCTAATTTTATATGAAGTTCATATCTTTCCCTCTTATATTTAGTAAATAAACAATGATTATGTTTGAGTAAACAATCATATTTTTAACTCCATGCTGACCCTAGAGCCGTCGTAGAATCAATTATGCAAAGGGGCCTGATGCAGTATTTTATTGGAAGAGCATTGTCCAAGGTAGGGTGGGCTGATAACACCCCCATTTACATCTAGGGGCGTGAAATGTGAGAAGTGCTATTTCTATCTGTCTGTCTGTCTGTTTGTTATCTCTTTTCCGGCCGATATTGGCTCGTTGCCTGTTTGCACGCGATACATTTTAATTGTTAAATATATTCAAGAGCACCCGTAAGCTGCAGCCTCTCAAGAACACCACGACATTCGTGTCGCGGTGTTTGTGGTTAAGCTCCTCCGTAACGTCTTTAAAATGTCTAATTCCTGTGCAATGTTATTGTAATGTCATAACACGCCACTTCCACAAGCTGACGATGTAACGTACCTTGGCGTCCACCTAGACAGGAGACTTACATGGCGGAGACATATCGAAGCTAAGAAAATTCATCTTAAACTTAAATCCAATAGCCTTCATTGGCTCATAAACGCTCGCTCCCCCCTCTGCCTAGACTTCAAGGTCCTGCTCTACAATTCAACGCTTAAGCCAGTCTGGACTTACGGCTCCCAATTGTGGGGAAACGCGAGCAGCAGTAACATCGATATTATCCAGCGAGCACAATCAAATATCCTGAAAACTCTCACTGGGGCACCTTGGTATATTCGGAACGACAACATCCATAGAGATCTTGGCATTCTACCCGTAAAAGAACAAATTTTAAAACAAAAAACGTCCTACCACACCAAACTAACTTCTCATCCAAACCAGCTCGCCAGGGGCCTAGCCAGGGTTTCCAACCGGACCCGATTGCAACGAAATGACCTTCCAGCTCAGCAATAGTTATTAGAGCCCTTACATCCCGCGTCAGTCAACTTGACTGTCAGATATAGCTTTTTAATTTAAGATTTTATATACTTATTGTTAGTCTCAATTCAGAGAAGATTCAATAAATAAAATGCATATGTAAGCAAAAAAAAAAAAAAAAAAGGTTGCCAGCTTCCATCTACATCCAAAGATACAATCAAGCATGCTAAATGTGCAGGATTCGTGGGCAGAATTATACATAACCATGACATGCGGACTGGGCTGAAGTGGTCATATGAGTCCTGCGGGGAAATGGAACTTGACATGACTGGCTCTATGAGGCAAAATCGTTACGGTTTTGAGAATCTTTTTGGAGTACTAAAACAGCTCACTGAATGTTAAGTGGACAACTTAGTATTACAAAATTGCTAAGTGAGTCACCCAAGCTTAAAAAAAACCGAGCGCATTAGAACGGGTGCTTCTTTAAACTCTTTATATTATACAACTAAAATATTATTTACTTCCCTTGTCCGTCCTCATTTAGAATATTGCGCTCCCGTGTGGAGTTCCACATACGTAGTACACATCGATCGTACTGAGTCGGTACAAAACAAAAATATTTTATTCGCCCTTCGTGGTTTGACCTGGGATCAAAAAATAAGGTTGCCCTCTTACTCTAGTAGATTCGTATTGCTTAATTTACCTACTTTGTAAATCGTGGAATCTTGCTTGGAACTATTTTTATACACAATACTGTCAGAGGTAATAAATGTAGTAAATAAAATTTTACCTGCATAAAGCCTTTCGTGTTCTTTGTAATAAATATAATAAACTATATATTAAAAATTTTTAATTCAACCTCTTTGTCTGTTTAAAAAACTAAAATTTTAATATATTTGCACCGTACTTAGTTTTAGTTTTTTTATAACTGTCTCTATATGATGTTATTTGTGTTTTCCTCGATAATTGGAGCTCGCAATGCCCATCTTCCCTTCCACCAATCGATGCACTGACTATATCAGCATGGGCAGTCACTATTAAGGTGCCCTTGGTAACTACTGTTGATCAATTACAACAACAACTACATAAACGTCGTCGTCAACTCAACACCCAATTCCGTCATTGCAAGCTAATATGGTTCTGCTGCTCCTCTTCCAAAAACTGCACTCGTACAGACCGGGATCGATCGCTATGTACAAGTCAAAAGCAAGCTAAGTCCACACCAAAACAAAAAAGAAAATCTACCTGAGTCACACACCTTAAGAAATATTCAGTTCACCCCAATGTACAAGCTTCAGAATCTTCTTCATCACAGAATTACAAAAAAACGGACCTGTGCAGTGCTCAACTTTGCCAAGAATATGGACACACAAAAAGGTACTGCACTCAACCAGCTACTGCCCAGTATGCTACCCAACCCAACTTTTTTATACAACCACCACTGGAGTATCCTTTGCCAATGTTCTTCGTTACCCATCAGCCAGGACCTCTCATCCTAAAACAATAGAAACTTTCCCATCTTTGCCAAAATCAGCAGATCGACCGCTGCCAACTCAAAATGTTTAACCAACAACAAAACCCTCCTACAACCAAGCCAGTAAAACTTCTCGCAAACACCCAGCGGTCTTGAATCTACTCTAGCAACACTTACAAGCATTATGCTGTCGATTAAAACTATACTCCAAGAGCTGAAACATATCCAAGCCCTATTTTTGGATTTACTGATTATATAAAAGACAGTGTAGATGATTCCCTTAAAATTTTTCTTCTGGAATTCCAATTGCGTTTTCCAGCACAAATTTGAACTTCTTCGGTTCCAAAAAATTCATAACTTTTATATCATGTTTATATAAACCCATCTAACTAACAAAAATTATTTCGATCTCACCGGTTACATCTTTCACGGAACCAAACACCCCGACGGGGTCAACGGCATTCTAATTAAGCAGCTGGTCAGCCACCATCCTTGGAACCGGCTTCTAACTACCTACAGGCCACCTCCTGGCGCATAAATATACAGGAGCGGAAAAATAATTGAAACGACCATTTCTTCTGCACTTAAAAGCCAATTCCTTAATATGTAGGCAAGTTCTTGACTTCAATCTAACAACACGCAGAGCAGTGATATCCATACTTTATTTTCGTTCCTTTTAGAGTCGCTTGCTTCTTTTTTTTCCATGTTTGGGTTGGTAAATAAAATAGACACGTGACCGATTAAAACCGAATTTGCAGCTTAGAATCTGTTTATTTTAAAATTAAGGTTTTAGTTAAAGTACTTTAGGGTAAGTTAAGAATAAAATTTAAAATTTGGTGAAGTCATTGGTGACATCAGTTTCCTATTGCTTCTACTCTCGAAGCGAGAAATTTAGTAGTTACCAATTACAATATACAATTTTTTTAAAAAATTATTTTTGACTTATTGATAATAAGCTAAACTGTCAATTAGAATTACGGTTTTCATTTTATTAAAATCGGAAAACGATATCATATAGCTGTCATAGGAACTGTCGAATAACCGAGCTGCAAATCATCATAGCTTCAATGTTTTTAAACATAATCGCAAGTAAATCATAATTTTAATGTTTTTAAGAATATTTAGTTTTTGCTATAGCTGAAAGGGTATATGAACTTGCTTGAACGGCTTGCCGAAGTTTGCTTCCTTTCTTGTTTATAAGAAAATTAGTTTTTCCTGCGAAACCTTAAGCCCTGAAATTTTTTAAAACGAATTAAAATGATTGAATGTCTTGTTTATAATTAAGAAATTTGGGGCTGTTTATATTAGGGAGTCATGCATCATGTGTGAAGAGAGGATGAGTTAGCGTCGCCGTTTATTAATGGGATCACCAACTAGTTTAAGTTTTGGAATTCTGTGATCATGGTTGGGTGGGCATACGCTGTGGCAGTAGCACCAGACGAATGTAATTTAAACGGATGTTACGGGAGCGGGGTAAGAAATAAAACCAGAAAGAAATAGATACCGTAACCAGAGACAGAAGACACTGTGAACTGCAGGTGGCGAAACACCGAAGTTGGTCAATACAGTAACCAGCAACGAATTGGTCAGAGTAAGCAATTCATACGAAAATGCAACTGACAATAGGTGTATGCAGCAATTAATATGAAACCTAGCAGAACCCAGAAGTGGGACAGTAAGCCCGAAAAAGGGGAAATTCTGTACCTAAGTGGGAACACTTAGATGACCCGGAAGCAAAACCACCGGTATAAAAGAGCCCCACCTCAGGTTCAAAAGGAGAGTAAAAAAGATCATTGCGAATCGAACAGTCGGAGTCCAAGATAAGTGCGAATCAGACAAGAAACGACCGCGGAACCGCGTTAGGTCCACTACCGGCGAAAACAGTAAACGCGAAGGACCTATCCGAGTGATCGAATTTAGAACCCGATAGAAATATAACTTATATATCATGGGATCTACAACCTCGAAAGCATCCGACAACACGGCAAACGTGGTGAACAACGTTGAAATTGTAGACCACAAGGAGGACATAACCAAAGTCTACAATGTTTTGTGCCTCATTACTGGACTCTTGATCTTTATGTTGATTCTGAGCTTCCTCCGGATCTACAAGCGATCTGTACAGAGACGTCGGGACCACGGACACGAGCTGGAGAAAATCATGGCTGTCGCCGCCAATTGGCCAGAAAGGAGCCAGCACTAATATATCAGCCCGTGCAAAGATAAAAACCACATCATTATTAATATTATTTCAATATTCGACAAAAACAATAAACAATCCCCATTCATAATAAGCCAGCAATTAAATACAAGCAAAAGACCAAAGTTTTGATTTGTAATTGGAACCACCAGAGAAGACCTCAGCTAGAAGTGCTACCGTCAACCGTCGCGAGTGCCGTTTTCACTTTTCTCTTACCCGCAATTCGTAGCGCCGTAAAGCGAATAACTTTTTTTCTCTGTTTGTGAAATGAGACCAACATCGCGCAATTGCCCAAGAAATGACAATTAACATAATTTTTTTTATATAAATTAATCCAACACCTTATTAATAATGCTAAGAGAATTGCACTAATATAAATATATTTATGCATATGTGTATAATTAATTTTCCAAACCCAGAATACCACAATGAGAGCTCTCGTCGATGGAAATAAAAAGGGGTAAGTGAGTTGTGTTTGACTTACTGTCAAGCAAACTTTATATATATATATATTTACACATATGCGTATATACCTAGATCTTTGTGCAATTTAAACATTTAGATATACATATATATAGTCTTCATACATTAAACGTCCTGTAAGATTCATATTATCATTTTTATAAATTAGCCCAAAAAATATTATTCTTAAATATATATATTCATTCTTAATGTTTCATTTTTATACGTTAATACAAATATTACATACACTATATACAGAATATTTCTCAATTTAATTAATTTGGCACCCCAATTTACTCTTATATTTGTCAATTAAATGTGCACCTTTTTAAATAAAAACCTTTTTAATAAATTGTAATATGAAGCAGAACTCAATAATGTCTTGGTAAACGTTTATAAAAGGGGGAGCTGGCGCAAATGGAAAAACTCGGGTTAAGAACAATGACATAACTTTCGACTGACAACATTGACACTAGGGGATCGCATTGCAGTGGCCGGCGGCGATCCATCGGCATACGGGACGTATGAAGGGGCAGGGTAAAACAGCCACACGCTGCCGATCGAAATTCGGTCAAGCGCTCGAACTAGCTACTTGAGAAGCTTGTGGGCAGCGACGACAAATGACAAAACGAACTGAACGATCTCTATATTTTTCCTAAGGCACGATAAATTTATTCTCGTTATGTAGGGGAGGGAGTGGTTTCCAAAGAACCCACCCCATCTGGCGAGCTTAGCCGGCAACCAGCGTGCCTACTCAGGACGCAACTCCCTCGGCCCAAGTCCTGTGGACTGGGCACTAATACACCGACGTAACAGAATTGGCGCCCAACGCAGGATTCTTCGCATCCTTAGAGCTAGGACTTTTAACATCTGAAGATTTTTTTGTTTTACGTATTAAAAGGTTACGATTTCAAAAATCGGAATACCGGATGTAGGGCATATCTGAAAAATTACATGCTATACATAATTTTCAATTTTTTCGAACAAAGATCAAAAATAGTTTGTGTCGACACCTAAAATTCCTCTCCGCAGGTATAGTTAATTTAATTGTTTTTTTGTACATATAAAGTCCCCAACTTCAGCGACAGTCTGAATTGAGAAGGCCTCTCAATCGGGACTTTGTCTCAGAATAGCCGTGCGACTTTGTGACTCTTTTTAATATCCAGTAAAATCATTTGTCTTTGTTTTATTAATAGAAAAATTTAATGCGTTGTAACTGAAAATTTTATAGTCCTTATATAATATTATCAAATCACGTGCAAGACCGACATAGCATTTTTAGGGAACAAACTTAAATTTTTTTTGGGTTTTCTCTGGCCGACGCTATCCGCTTGAATCAGGCAAGGACCCGGTCGCTCGAGAGGTTCGAGTCCAGAGGAAACCGATTGACCAAGAGGGGGAGGGGGCGAACAGACCAAATCCGTACAAACCGACGCTATCCGTTTGAACCAGGCAAGAACCAGGTCGCTCGAGAGGTTCGAGTCTGTACGGATTCCAACAATACAAGGGCGGGAGGACGGAATCTATCTCTCTGGCCGACGCTATCCGCTTGTACTAGGCATGAACCAGGTCGCTCGAGAGGTTCGAGTCCAGAGAGAGAGGAAACAGGGAGGCAATTTCTTTCGTCTGTCTCAAATAAAGCTCTAGTCGTCTGTCTGTGAGCGAGTCTACCTGTTTCCGACGACTGGGAGGGAGGGGGTTTCGGACAGTTCCTTCTACGGGGAATCAGCACTCCGGTGGAGGCTGTAGTCCTGGGAAGAGGTCAGAAGGACATGAATGGAACTGGTGTCTCCGGTGGAGACCAGTTGAATCCTATCATAAAATTCACTTATTTAGGGACCTTTTTAATAACTTCTTGGGGGCTTAATTTCGGACGGTTTCTTGACCCATAAACAACTTCCAATGCCAGCGAACCCGATTTAAAAATTTCTGTATTCTCTTTATAATACAATTGTCAAATAAAACTGCTATTGTATGCAAAAACAATCAAGCAGCGTAAAAAAGTGAACGAAAACACATTTGTCCAGTTTTTTTGAGTCGCGTCTTGGCTCAAGTGTCTTTGTCGTCGTCATTCAAGTTGGTAATTTGAAGATTTACCTCAATTATTTTTAATTTTTATATTTTTCTGATTTAACAAAAAAAAAGTGTGGCAGGCGTGTGCCACTATCAAGGTTGGTTATTGTTTATTTATTATTTAATTACTTCGGCACGAGCCAAAACCTTGAAATAAGAAGATAGGTCAGTAAATGGCAGGGAAGAGGAAAAAGGTAACGTTGACGATACCGCCTACTAGGACTGCAAGGGCTTCAACCTTAGCCGCAAGACAGGCCTGGAGAGCCAGACAAACCGTGACAACTAGCGATCAACAGGCACAGGAACAGTCGGTCAGCTTTGGCAGCAAGCTAGATAATTTAGGAAGCCTGGCAGATTACCACAGTTCCACCATGGAGGAGTCGACAGGAGCTGTAGGGGGAGAAAACTACTACTTAGGACCGCCACAAGGAAGGTCCAGCGTGCTACCTAATACAGGAGCAAGGTCACGACAGTCGGAGTCAGAAAGCAGGCTGGAGCGAATGATGTCTGCGTTGATCATGCAAGGCAACGAGTTAAGGGCTACAGTCGCAACCCAGATTACGGAATTAAACACCCAGATAATTAATCTGCAAACAAAAGTGGCAGAAATGAGTGAATCACAATCAGGTAATTCACAAACAACCGGAGACACGCCTGCACAAAGCAGCACTTCTCGGCCGGCACCGTCGAGCCGCGGTGAGCGTCAACTTAACACCGAAACAGGAGTTTCGGGGTCAGCACCGCCGCCAGAACTTAATTCCATGGACCAACATAATCAGAATGACTCTGGCAGACGAAACTACAACAGTGCATGGGAGATATCGGGAGCTGAGCACCGACCAACAGAGAACCAGAACGTTAGATTGGACAAGTGGAATCTTAAATTTGATGGGACCAGCCGAGGGATGTCAATAGAAAGTTTCCTCTTCCGAGTAGATCGCATGAAAGCACTGTATGGGTATACAGATGAACAGGTATTCCGAGAATTTCACTGTTTACTCACTGGCTCCGCCAGTAAATGGTATTGGCAAATGCTTGAAGACAAAGCGGACGACCATTATTTTGGGTACCACTCGTTAACCCGAGCGATGACCAGAGCCTTTTCGACATCGGAGAACGACTATGTCACCATAAAAGAGTTAATGGAACGACGGCAGGGATATAACGAGAGTTTGGAGGATTATATTTCTGCGATGCACAATCTGCAGTTTAAACTAAGAAATAAGATTCCAGAATCCAACCTGGTAGAGATATTGAAGGAGAACCTTAATTCGCAGATGGGAGCCTTTTTGTTGGCGTCAAGCATATCGACATTAGCCGAGTTTAAGAGGGAAGGAATACGGGTCGAAAAATGGTTGAAGGACAAGAGGTCGCGCCCGCGGCACGTTAACGAAATCATAAATGAATCGGAAGAAGGATATGAAGCCGATGACTACCAGGTGGAGGCTTTTCAGAACAACCGGCCACCGAAGGGAGCTGGAATGGTAAAACCAGCAAGAGGAAATCCATTTCGTCAAAACTTGGACAAGAAAACCTTGGAGTCAATGGGAACGGAACCCGGAGGGGAATGCACGTCCCCGTTTCATACATACCTTTGCTACCCGTGCAATAAGCCGGCGGACTTTTATCGCCACCGTAAAAGTGTAGACGGTACAGGGTGCCAAGCCCGGTTCCATGCAACGCAGTGTCATTATTGTGGTAAAAACGACTCTTATCACTCTACTCACTCTTCTTTTTTACGGAAAAGTCTGATCGGAGAGCCGGGGAAGACCGGTCAGAAAAACGACACCCCGAGACAATAAAAGAGGCGACCTCAAGCCCCGCACAGATATCGTCTCATAAGACATGGTATCAGCGTAAGGCAGAGTACGAGGAGGCTCGCGCCCGTATCTTTAATACGGCACAAGAGGAAGAAGACGAAAGGAGTAACCGGAACAATAAGAAACTTCGACACCTGCACCAGACCCTGGAGACTGCACGGGAACTTAAAAGAAAATTAGTTGCGTCTATCATCAGCCTGAAAAATGACAACCGTCTTTTTGCCAAGACAAAAGTAGACGGCGAAGAAATTGTAGCCTTATTGGATACAGGGGCAAGTGCCAACTGCATTGGCAAAGGAGCGGAGCTGTTTTTACAACGGAGGCAGCATAAGATGCAAAGATTAACCAGACAAAACGTGCAAACGGCCAGTGGGGGAAAAACTCAAGTTACAGGCATGATCACTCTGCCGGTAGAATGGGAAGGCGAAACAAAAGAATTGGAATTTTTAATAGTGCCCGCCCTACAACAACACTTTTATTTCGGAATAGAATTTTGGGAGGAATTTAAGTTGCCTTTGCCGGGGAAACGCCTATTAGAGGTTGCGGAGTTAGATACAGTAGCGCCCGAAGAAGAGAATCCCGAACGCCCCGAAACTGCATACACCCCACACAAACTTACCGAACAACAGGAAAGCACCCTTAAAAAAGTAGTCAACACCTTCCCATCCTGTACGGAGATGGGCTTAGGGAAAACCGAGTTAGAAGAACATGTCATAGAGGTTACCCAGGAGAATTTACCTATCAAGCAGAGGCATTATCCCATCTCACCAGCAAAACAGAAACTGGTATTTGCCGAACTCGACCGAATGATAAAATTAGGGGTAATAGAGGAAAGTAACAGTAGTTGGAGTTCCCCTGTGACCCTAGTACAAAAGGGCCCCAAAAATCGCCTTTGCCTAGACGCCCGCAAAGTTAATGCCCGGATATCTCAGTCGGTAGAGCATGAAACTCCTAAATCCCAGGGTATGGGTCGAGGCCACACGTTAGGGCAATAACGGACTAATTACAATCGCTCCTCGTAGTTTTTTTTGCGAGTGCATTCCATGCTGAATCAGCATCGACGACCCTCGAGCGTGTTACGGGAGCGGGGTAAGAAATAAAACCAGAAAGAAATAGATACCGTAACCAGAGACAGAAGACACTGTGAACTGCAGGTGGCGAAACACCGAAGTTGGTCAATACAGTAACCAGCAACGAATTGGTCAGAGTAAGCAATTCATACGAAAATGCAACTGACAATAGGTGTATGCAGCAATTAATATGAAACCTAGCAGAACCCAGAAGTGGGACAGTAAGCCCGAAAAAGGGGAAATTCTGTACCTAAGTGGGAACACTTAGATGACCCGGAAGCAAAACCACCGGTATAAAAGAGCCCCACCTCAGGTTCAAAAGGAGAGTAAAAAAGATCATTGCGAATCGAACAGTCGGAGTCCAAGATAAGTGCGAATCAGACAAGAAACGACCGCGGAACCGCGTTAGGTCCACTACCGGCGAAAACAGTAAACGCGAAGGACCTATCCGAGTGATCGAATTTAGAACCCGATAGAAATATAACTTATATATCATGGGATCTACAACCTCGAAAGCATCCGACAACACGGCAAACGTGGTGAACAACGTTGAAATTGTAGACCACAAGGAGGACATAACCAAAGTCTACAATGTTTTGTGCCTCATTACTGGACTCTTGATCTTTATGTTGATTCTGAGCTTCCTCCGGATCTACAAGCGATCTGTACAGAGACGTCGGGACCACGGACACGAGCTGGAGAAAATCATGGCTGTCGCCGCCAATTGGCCAGAAAGGAGCCAGCACTAATATATCAGCCCGTGCAAAGATAAAAACCACATCATTATTAATATTATTTCAATATTCGACAAAAACAATAAACAATCCCCATTCATAATAAGCCAGCAATTAAATACAAGCAAAAGACCAAAGTTTTGATTTGTAATTGGAACCACTAGAGAAGACCTCAGCTAGAAGTGCTACCGTCAACCGTCGCGAGTGCCGTTTTCACTTTTCTCTTACCCGCAATTCGTAGCGCCGTAAAGCGAATAACTTTTTTTCTCTGTTTGTGAAATGAGACCAACATCGCGCAATTGCCCAAGAAATGACAATTAACATAATTTTTTTTATATAAATTAATCCAACACCTTATTAATAATGCTAAGAGAATTGCACTAATATAAATATATTTATGCATATGTGTATAATTAATTTTCCAAACCCAGAATACCACAATGAGAGCTCTCGTCGATGGAAATAAAAGGGGTAAGTGAGTTGTGTTTGACTTACTGTCAAGCAAACTTTATATATATATATATTTACACATATGCGTATATACCTAGATCTTTGTGCAATTTAAACATTTAGATATACATATATATAGTCTTCATACATTAAACGTCCTGTAAGATTCATATTATCATTTTTATAAATTAGCCCAAAAATATTATTCTTAAATATATATATTCATTCTTAATGTTTCATTTTTATACGTTAATACAAATATTACATACACTATATACAGAATATTTCTCAATTTAATTAATTTGGCACCCCAATTTACTCTTATATTTGTCAATTAAATGTGCACCTTTTTAAATAAAAACCTTTTTAATAAATTGTAATATGAAGCAGAACTCAATAATGTCTTGGTAAACGTTTATAAAAGGGGGAGCTGGCGCAAATGGAAAAACTCGGGTTAAGAACAATGACATAACTTTCGACTGACAACATTGACACTAGGGGATCGCATTGCAGTGGCCGGCGGCGATCCATCGGCATACGGGACGTATGAAGGGGCAGGGTAAAACAGCCACACGCTGCCGATCGAAATTCGGTCAAGCGCTCGAACTAGCTACTTGAGAAGCTTGTGGGCAGCGACGACAAATGACAAAACGAACTGAACGATCTCTATATTTTTCCTAAGGCACGATAAATTTATTCTCGTTATGTAGGGGAGGGAGTGGTTTCCAAAGAACCCACCCCATCTGGCGAGCTTAGCCGGCAACCTACTCAGGACGCAACTCCCTCGGCCCAAGTCCTGTGGACTGGGCACTAATACACCGACGTAACACGGAAGCCCTGGAGTGTATTCTCCCTTAGGGTATTAGGGTGTTTTCCCCCATGTAGCCCGTGTAACTATTCCACCCCTCGATCGCCGGTGTTTTTTTTTTTATTTTTGAGATTTAAATTATGTGCGTGCAAGTAGCAAGGTTCTTTAGAACCCCACCTTCTACCGATCATACAGCCGGAACCAGTACGTGCGACGATCGTTGAATTCACCGCCCATCAGCTCGTGTTGCAAGAACCGACAACCACGTTGCAGGTTATATGCTACAATAATCTTAAATGGCGTGGGGCCCGACCAGGGAAAAAAAATATTTATAATAATAACAAATAAAATATGAATTTGGTCAAAACACCAGACATCATTTTTTGGACCGATTGAATGTTCCTTAGAACTCCACCCATTAGATGGATCTTTTTTTCTTTAATTATTTTTCCTAATAATGTACGTAGAAAATAACACAATTAAATGACACAGGGAAACATTGTTGTGTTTGTGGAGAAATAATTGTTTATGACGCACAACTATTAGGAACCTCTTCGGCCATAATTTTCACCGAGCGTGCTTTAACATTAGAGCTAGCACTATTTAGCAGTGTCCACTTGTCACGCAAATCTTAATCAAAGCATATCAGCCTCATTTGAAAATCTTAGGCCTACCATTTCAAACGCACGAAAGCCCTACAAAACCAGATCTTAAAAGAAACGTGCGATTACATTGAGCCAGATCAATATGTTTAACTCTGATGAACAAAATATATCCCAAGCCTCTGTAAACTCTCAGCCAGAAACTGTAGTTGTCACAAAGGCAGAATCTATTTAGCAGTCGATTGCTGAAACGCTTTAAGTAGCTATGGTAGAACAATCACGTATTCTTGCAGATAGCATGGCCGATCAAACTCAACAAGTTCAAGCTATTTATGATGGCTTTCGTATAAATTGTGACTCGAAAACAAATACAAGCAGAAAACCACATGTAGCTGAAATAGAGCAACAAACCCTGCATCAATTTCTTAATTTGTCTGGTATCGGGCAGACTCCTGACAATGGACTTAATTACAACCTTAGTACAGCAGCTTTAGATATTCATCAGGGGGGTGTTAGTCAGATAATGGTTAACTGGAAACTCAGATTTAATGGAAAGTTAATGTAAGATTTCATTTATCGCGACGAAGCTTTCACTAAGCAAACCTTACGTGGAAAAGTTGAAATATCTGCCCAATACGCTAGAAATCTCTTTGAGGAAATTGCCAGTGAGTGGTTTTGGCGCTACCATAAAAGTGTTCTAGACGTAAAATGGAAAGATTTGGTTTAGGCACTGCGCGGACAGTTCAAGGATGACAAAACAGATAGGAATATCCGCATTGAAATGGAACTCAGAAAACAGCGACCAAATGAATCATTTGATGACTTTTATGGGGCCATAGATGCTTAAGACGATAGACTTTTAGAGCCGAGACAAGAACCAGCTTCTATTGTCAAATATATACTTCATTTAATTTGAACGCGAGAAATCTTTATGAAGACCGTTTTAAAGCCAAATCCTATTTCAGATGCACCTCGAGCTTTTGCCACGAAGACATGCCGTTTGTCACCCAGGACCCGAGGTCACTTCTGATGTGAAATCTGAGCCTGGTCAAGACATTGAGCCCTCTTCTTGTTGGAATTGCGCTGAAAAAGGGACCCAAACCAACGGTGTATGGCAGAGCGTAGGATATTCTGTTATGGTTGCGGCCAGGCAGATACATATAATCCCAGCTGTAGAAAGTGCAGTTCAAGTTTTTCAAAAAACTTCCAAGCTCCCGCACCACAAACAATTCCCATTCGTTGAACACTCAGATCGTATATATCAAACAGCTGAAACCATTTTCCCTGACTTATCTTCTAATCACCCATCTGCGTCACTAGTAGTACATAAAACCGTTCAAAGTTTCTTCGAAAAGCTTTTAAATACAATGCAAGTCGGAAAGAAAGTTACTCCTAGCGTCAATAATGGGCATAAAGCACGATGTGCGCCCTTATGGCCAAGTGGTCCTCTTTAATAAAAGAGTTAATGGGCTAATGGATTCTGGGGCTTCCGTCAGCTGCATAGGAGGTAGTTTTGCATCTGAACTTCTTCTTGGTGGTCTAAAATATAAGCCAATATCCTCCAAAGTAAGAACTGCTGACTGCTACCAAAATATCATTAGTAGAGTAGTTCTCTTTGGCTCCCTCCCAGGCTGGAGACCTCTCCCTTGGGATAGACTTTGGGACAGTTTTGATTTACAACTTATGACTCCAAGCTTGATTATGTCATCTCTTGAAGACCAAACAATGAGATCACTGCCTCCTAATCAACAAAAACAGAAAGCGGTCAATTTCTTCCCCTCATTTTCCAAACAAAGACTAAATAGAACTACATTAAATTCCCATGTTATTGATGTAGCCGATGCTAAGGCTAGCAAACAGCGTAACTATGCCGTGTCACCTGCGATGGAGAAGCAAATGTATGAGGAGTTGGATCGGATGATTGCACTGGAAGTGATTCAAGAGTCATGGTCGTCCCCTTTCGTTTTAGTGAAAAAACCTGGACAGGTTTACTTTCAAAGATGTCTATCCTATGCTATTAATCGATGTTATACATCTCAAGTCTTGATCTGAAAGACGCCTTTTGGCAGATACCACGTGATAAAAGCCCTGGCGATATAACTGTCTTTGCGGTCCCTGTTTGTCCTCTTTATGAGTTTGATGGACAAGATAGTGCCAGCACAATTGCGTAACGAAGTATTTTTACATCTGGATGATTTATTGATTCTATCCGACTCATTTGAACGCCATCTTGAAGTCCTGTTAATAGTCGCTTCCCGACTTACTCGCCAACGTCGAAAAAACATAGTCACCGTCGAGAAGGTAAATATCGGTGGCATGTTATTTGAAATGGTACAATTAGCACTGATCCTGACAAAATATTGGCGCTAAGACATTTTTCGATACCCCGATCATGATCGGGGTATGATTATGGTACAATTAGCACTGATCCTGACAAAATATTGGCGGTAAGAGATTTTCTCAAGTTTATTAGGAATTATGTTGCTATTTCTTCTCCTATATCAGATACCCCTAAGTCTAAGAGGAAGTTTGAATGGACCGCTGAGCAGGCTTTCGAATCTTTAAAGGCTCATATGTGTTCAGCAACCGTGATACACAGAACGAATTTTGCTTTGACATTTTGACATTGCACTGCGACGCCAGTCATACAGGCGCTGAAACGGTGTTAATGCAGATTAATAGTAAGGGAGATGAAGTGCTTTTATGTCAAGAAAACTGAAACAGTGTCAGAGAAAATATACAATAACTGAAAAAGAATGCCACTCATGCGACTCATCGCGTTTCATTACCGAAGACTTGCCCTTCTTTTTCCTCGACAGTCTGATAGTCGAAATAACATCTTCCGAATTCAAATCGGTAGATTACGAGGCTCTCAAGAACAAAATAGGAAAAAGTCATTCTAATTTGCCGGACCTGAAGATTGAAGACGAGTATATGTTTCCTGCTGGAAGCTTTGGGTGCCACGATGTCAAGTGTTGTCTGCCCTGAAAATGGCTGAAAATAAATAAAACATTAGAAATGCTCAGACGGCAATAATACTGGCCTAACATTGTTACTGATGTTAAAAATTAATCGATTCATGTGATACCTGCCGTGGCTCTAAGCATTCCAATCAGACAATGAAATCTCTAATGGGTCACACAGGTCACCCATTCAAAAGTTCTTTGTTGATTTTTGGGACAAATCCACGCGGTAAATCTGGGTATGTAGGCATCCTTGTTGTATAAAATCCGCTTTCCAATTTTCCATTTTTTAAGGCTTTATATTTATTTTTTTGTAACTTCTAATAATTTTCATAAATTTGTAAATATTTTTAATTTAATTAAGAACAAAAAATCAACAAAAAAAATCAACAGCAATATTCGTGCGCGAATGTCCGTTTTTAAAATGTTTTAGAACAAGTTTTCGCTGATCCAAAGTCGTACGCGGCCCCATTTTAGCAAACTAATTATGACTGAGTGATCTCTTACTAATTTCACGTGACTAAACTTAAACGAACTTCGAACAAAAGCATAGAAAAAAAAAGAACCGTTATATTAAAAAGGAACTGTGATCTACACAGCAGCAAAGTAGGTGGTTGAAATAAGCTGTGGCCTTACTTTTTGTTGATTTTTTGTTCTTAATTTAATTAAAAATATTTACAAAATTATAAAAATTATAAGAAGTTTCAAAAAAATAAATATAAACATTACAAAAAGATCGTGCATTTAAATTTTGTTCATATCTTGTTTGGTTTAGCTTTTATAGGCTGTTGAAATTTTTTTTTGGCTGCTGCACACTGGTCCCAAAGTCCAAAATTTGTGCAGTAATTAGAAAAATCGAGATATACGCTTGAAACTTGGTACAGTTAATGGTTGTTGGATATAAAAAGCCTGTGCAAAAATTGTTTGCGATCGGGCCACGCCTTCCTTACCTCCCCTTATAAACAACAAAATTACTCATACGTCCGTTTGTCAATTGATATTGCTTTCAGTTTTACATGGCTTAGATTTTAGTTTCTTATCAGAAAATAAATATTTTAAATGAAAAAATAACTAAAATAGAAAATGAGGAAAGTTTTCGGCTAATTTTATTTATTTTTTTTATCACATATATTTATTAAATTAATCATTTTCTACATCTAAATCAAAAGAATAGTCATTATTAAATTCAGTTGTGTCCAAGTCATCTCCATCATCATGTACATCATCTGTATTAATATTATTATTTAAGAAATTGACATTTGGTTGTCTTAACAGGTGAATAACCTCTATTGGATAACTGTTGTATTTTTTGTTGGCAAGTAGTCTATCGTTGATGTAAATGCTGGAAACAAATGGATCCGACGAATCGAGTGCTCTACAAAAAACATCTGTCATGGTATTCAGTCGACTATTTTGCCTTGCATGCGAACGTCGATCATTTTTATAAATCTTGTTTCGAGCCTCAGATGCGTTCTCACCTAGACAGCCAAGAGGTAGGGGGGGATGCGGCTACGATCTGAGACCCATGTACTAATATTTTATGTACCGTAGCTGACATTGGGTACCATGGATATTTTTTCATGTATAAAAAAGATTAACGTCGTTATTATTTTTAGATGAAAGATCGGCAGGCTAATCTTTGCTTTAATCGGCAACTTCCTGCATTTTTGGGGGCCTCTTCCATAAAATCAGATGGTAATAATTTGATTTTGAAACGTAATGCGAGCCAATTTTCATGCTTCTTCTTAAGTCTTGAAACATCCCGGTTACAATTGTTTAACCGTGTTTTTAATGCAGCAACAAAGTTTGCTATTTTCTTGTCTATTGAGTTCTTTATATGTTCCTTTAATGTTTTAATAATATGCTGCAGAACAAAATCATAAATACTTTTATTTTCACGACCATTTGCCAGCCAAACCTCTACCATTTCAGCATAGCTCAAATCGATGTTGTCTGTCAAAAAAACAATATTTCATGGAATCGGGCAAAAACGGGCAAAAAAAATTAGTGTAATCAAAAAATATATATGTTTAAGATAACATCTGTATCAATAGTTTCTTAAATACGATTAAATACTATATACCTTTATTCCACGGAACACGACAAAAGTTAGGTTAGAATTGCTAAAACACATAACATCACAAAAACACATATTAATAAAGAAATTACACATATAACAAATATTGCAATATTACATAATATTTCACATACCTGCACAATTATCATCCATTTTGAATTATTGCAATCGAGATATTAGATTTTACATAATTTGTTTTCTAACTTTGCATTAATTTCACGAGAAAGCAATTCCAAAGTTTGCGGTAAACGATCAGCTGATTTCCAGGGCTGCCAGCGATCGCAGGGATGCAATTTCAATTGAAACTCTATTATTTTCAATTGCCCTGAATATTACTCTATCGCAATAAAATATTGTTTTTGCCCAACTCTTAAAAAAAAAAATTGGATTCTTGCACAAATTTTGAACTTTGGGACCAGTTTGCACTGTGCGAAATGGATCTTGAGTTGTAAACTTCACAACGATCGTTAATTATAGGTATTTAATATATATATAATAATAAGATCTTGGTGCAAAACGATTTTAAATTCAGATATGTCCAATACATTAGTAATAATAACAGGTTTTTGTTCATGTTTATAAATTTCCTGTATGTCATCATTGTTTAGAATTTTTGTGTTGAGAACATCTATTTTTGCTAATGTCCATTGTGTCCATTAAATTCATAAGCTCGTAAGTCAGCAAACGAAGGCGGTGTTTTCTGTGTGGAATTTTTTGATCTTTAAAGGCGGTTTTAAAGTTGTCAGATAGAGTTTTTATTTCTTTAAATATTTTGAAATTAATAACGAATTGATCGTTATTGTTTCTTATCAAATCATCATTTCATGAAATCATCATGATCTGGTGTTCCTGCTATCCATTTCCGAATTGTGCCTAATTCATTAATGCCTCTTTTTGATCTACTGGGTATTATTTGAGAAATAAGTATTTTAATAATTTTTAAATCGTGGAGTATTTCCCATTGTGAATTCTGAACGTTAAAATTCTAATAATAATAAATAATTCTAATAATATCTTTATAAAAACTTAAATTAGTTATATGAAATAAATTCGCGTATGATTCATAAATGAGGACTTCTTTGGTATCCTTGTAAAGAAAGAAATCATGATTTGCGAAATCCATAATTTCGGATTTGGTTTTAGCTACCTGCAATAATAAGTACATTATTGAATTCATTATCTGGAATTTAAGATAAGTCAATTTGTCAGGTAGTATATAAGTGGGAACGAGCTGGATCGGACGGCTATTGCATATAGCTCCCATAGGCGAAAATAAAAATAAAACAAGATAGGAAGCAAACTTCGGCAAGCCGAAGTTCATATACCCTTTTAGCTATTTCTAAAAATAAATGCTCTTGAAAACGTTAAAATTATGATTTACTTGCGTGTATGTTCAAAAACATTGAAGCTATGATGATTTGCAGCTTAATTATTCGATAGTTCCTATGGCAGCTATACGATTGTTCCTATGGGAGCTATATGCTAAAGTCGTCCGATTTTGGTGAAATTTAAACCGTAGTTCTGAAATATTAAACCATTACTATATCTCGAAGAACAAAAAAAAATTTAAAAACACCAAAGTTATAATTTTTTTTTATTCATTTTTATGATTGTTCCTATGGGAGCTATATGCTATAGTCGTCCGATTTTGATGAAATTTAAACCGTAATTCTGAAATATTTAACCATTACTATATCTCGAAGAACTAAAAAAAAAATTGAAAAACTCCAAAGTTATAATTTTTTTTTATTTATTTTTCCGATTGTTCCTGTAGGAGCTTTATGCTATAGTCGGCCGATCCGGCTGGTTCCGACTTATATACTACCTGCAATAGAAAGACAACTTTTGGGAAAGTTTCATTCAGATAGTTTTAAAACTGAGAGACTAGTTTGCGTAGAAACGGACGGACAGACGGACGGACAGACGGACATGGCTAGATCGACTTTCCTAGTGATGCTGATCAAGAATATATATACTCTATAGGGTCGGCGATGTCTTCTTCTCTGCGTCTGTCCGTCCGGTTCTACGCAAACTAGTCTCTCAGTTTTAAAACTATCTGCATGAATCTTTCCCAAAAGTTGTCTTTCTATTGCAGGTAGTATAAAAGTCGGAACGAGCCGGATCGGACGACTATTGCATATAGCTCCCATAGGAACAATCGAAAAAAAAAATAAAAAAAATTATAACTTAGCTGTTTTTTAATTTTTTTGTTAGTTCTTCGACATATAGTAATGGGTAAATATTTCAGAATCACGGTTTAATTTCATCAAAATCGGACGGCTACATCATATAGCTGCCATAGGTACAATCGCAAAAATATCCAAAAAAAAATATAACTTTGCAGTTAATTCTTGCAATAGCTGCAAGGGTATATGAACTTTGGCTTGCCGAAGTTTGCCTTCTTTCTTGTTTATATCTAGAGTTAAGCTTGTTTCTTTCCCCGTGTTTCTTTTCGTAAATTACTTCTACGCGATAGTTTTTTTTCTTTTCTGTCTTTTATATGAAAGTGTAACATTTTATTCTGTGCTTGCTTTAACAATTGGGGAGTTTATTCGTGTTTGATTAAATAATATATATTACGATCGTTGATTGGTTATAGAGTGAATTGATACTTGTATTTTTGTGCTGCTCTAATTACTATTTCGGAATAATCAACTAAGTTAAGTTCATCTTTAATGCAACGTGCTATTTCTGTTAAAGTACAGTGTGCCCTTTCAATTTGTCCGTTGGAAGTACTATGTCGAGTATCTGCATAAAATAATGATATCCCGTTTCTTTTTCCAAAAGATTTAAATTGGAATGAAGAAAATCATCAAGGTGTTGGCGAATGGGAATTGTTGCAGAATCTCTGAAACTTTGCTTTCTTTATTTAATTTATTTGGGATTTCTTTTACGACTAAAAATTTTGAATATAAATCTTTACAAGTGATGAATACAAGATTTTGGGCGTAATAAATGTCAATATGCAAACTTTCACATTTTCTATCCTGAATAGGTGCTTGACCGATAGGAATTTGCACTGGATGTCTGTTATATTTGTTCTGGTTGCAGATTGTGCAATTCTTAACAAACTCCTTTAGTTTTTTATATAAGCTAGGCCAATAATATAACCGGTTAATTTGTTTATAATTTTAATCAAGCCCTCTGTGTGCTCGAAAATTATTATTATAAGCGATCTGTCTTCAGCGTTTTCTACGTCTTGGACAAATATTCTAGTAAATACAATTTTTTTATAAAATTATTCTTAAGTGCTTTTTGAATTATATAAATGTCTTCTAATCTACAATGAATTCCGATTGTTATATAAGGTGGAATGTATTCCTTTAAGATAGTTATTAAATTTTCCGGAGTGTCATACTCTATTATATGTCTAGTATTTCCGAACACATTAATCGACTCATGTATTGTATACCTCCCCGTTGATATTAGCAATTGTTGCTTAAACTGGTTTAAGGATATTCGGGTTTCTTGTTTCTTACATTCTCAAAACTACTCTCTGCTGAATGCTGATTGTTTTGATCTGAGACCGACTCGATACTTTCTGTTAAGTTATTAATTTGTATCCTAGATAATGCATCTGCAACAACATTTGTTGCTCCTGGCTTATAAATAATTTTTGGAGAATAACTTTCAATGAAAGAATACCATCTTTTCATTTCGATATTAGGGTTCTTTTGAGAAATTGAAAATGAAAGAGGTTGATGATCTTTTTAAATTTCAAGCTAACAACTCCATATAAATAATTTCGTAAATTTTAAAAAGCCCAAACTATAGCTAAAAGTTCCTTCTTATTAGTAGCATATAATTTTTCAGTTTTGTGACAGTTTTTTATATAAAAGTAATTGGTTTTCCTTCCTGAGAAAGAATCGCACCAATAGCCAAATCTGACGAATCAGTTGTTAAAGTAAATTTTTTATTAAAATCGGGTTGAACTAACTCTACTTGTCCTGGCTCATCCAACTGTATAGAAGTTTAACGGGATGCCTTTTTTGATACTTTGCCATTTTGGCCTTCTAAATATTTCGTTAACGGTTTAGCAATTTTGGAGTAATTTTGAACAAATTTTCTGTAGTATCCTGTAAGGCCTAGGAAGCTTCTAAGCTCTCGGATATTTTTAGGGATTGGATATTTTGTGATTGTGGAAATATTTTTGGGATCGGTTTTAATCACATTGTGGGAAACAACGTAACCGAGAAAGTTTGTTTCCAATTTGAAGAACTTTGATTTTTCAATCGAAATATTCATATTTGCGTTCAGAAAAATTTTAATTATTACAATTAATGTTCTTTATTAATAATATTTAATATTTTGTCCTCAAAATCTTTTCGTTGATATGAGGATGAATTCTGTATATTGTTAATTTTTTGGTTGTCGGATACTTCCACGACTGCGCGTTCAGGATTTTTGTATCCCAAACTTTTATTTTTGTCGGATATTTTGACGACGGCGCGTTCAGGATTTTTATATCCAAAACTTTTATTTTTGTCGGATAATTCAACGACGGCGTGATCAGGATTTATTTTCCCAAACTAAATTCACTTTGATTTCCCTCTTCAGATTCGGATCTGATTTGAGGCTTTTGATCTAAGTATTTTTATACCCTTGCAGAGGGTATTATAATTTCAGTCAGAAGTTTGCAACGCAGTGAAGGAGACATCCCCGACCCTATAAAGTGTATATATTCTTGGTTAGCATCACTTGGAGAGTCGATCTAGCCATGTCTGTTTTTTCGTCCGTCTGTCCATCCGTTTCTACGCAAACTAGTCCCTAGCTATCTGCATGCAACTGTTCCAAAACAATCGGAAAAATAAATGAGAAAAAATTTTAACTTTACTGATTTTTCAATTTTTTTTTTAGTTCTTCGACAATTAGTAATGGTTAAATATTTCAGAACTACGGTTTAAATTTCATCGAAATCGGACGACTATAGCATATTGCTCCTATGGGAACAATCGGAAAAATTAATGAAAAAACTATAACTTTGCTGTTTTTTAATTTTTTTTAGTTCTTCAACATATAGTAATGGTTAAATTTTTTAAAATTAAGGTTTAAATTTTATTTAAATCGGACGACTATAACATAAAGATCGATGGGAACAATAAAAATATTTTAAAAAAAAGTTAAAAATCAATTTAACTTTTTTTGTTTTGTAATTTTTTTTAGAACATTTTTTTGACTAATTAATAATTTGACAGTTCAGAATTACGCTTTTAATTTTATTAAAATCGGAAAACGATATCATATAGCTGCCATGGGAACTATGAAATAATTGAGCTGCAAATCATCATAACTTCAATGTTTTTAAACGTATATGCAAGCCAATCATAATTTTAATGTTTTCAAGAATATTTAATTTTTGCAATAGCTGCAAAGCTGTATAGCTGTATATAACCTTCGGCTTGCCAAAGTTTGCTTCCTTCCTTTTTTAATAATTCTTTTTGACTTATTAAAAAATTGACAGTTCAGAATTACGCTTTTAATTTTATTAAAATCGGTAACTTATATTATACAGGTGCAATAGGAGTTATCGAATAATTTAGCTGCAAGTCATCATGGTTTCAATGTTTTTAAACATATACGCAAGTAAATCATAACTTTAATATTTTCAAGAATGTTTAACTTTTTCACTAGCTGCAAGGGTATATAAACTTCGGCATGCCTAAGTTTTCTTCCATTCTTGTTTTATTATGAATTCTTTTAACGAAAGAATAGTGTTTTCTTCTGTCAAAGAATGTTGGCTTAAAATATTACCACTGTCGAAATTTAATTTTTCCTCCTTTCCATTATACTTTATTACCCCTTTTGCGGTATCAACTACAACTCCGATTTTTTTCAATAGGTTGTAGCCAACAAGTAAATCTGAGTCTAGCCTATCTATTTCATAAAAAGTATACCGCGTATCGAAAATAGTTATCATATGATAAAACTTAGTTATTGAATATCCATTCACTGTGGATACTCTTTTATATATTGGTTGTTTATTTTGGTTTTTATAAATTCCTGTTTTAATATAACAAGAAGTTGCCCCTGTATCAATTAATATCTTTACTTTTTTATTTATTTTATTATCATGTCTTATTATGTAGGATAGACTTACTCCTGAGTTTGCCATAAAAAATGGTCTTCTTTAATATTGTTCAACCTCATATCTTGTTAGCCGGTTTTATTTTGAGGTTGTTCCTGTTGTTTGTTTTGTGTTTCATTTCTTTTAGTTTGATTCCATTTATTTTGATTGTAGTTGTTATTTTGATAATTATTATATCCTTGATTATTACTGTTATGGGGTCTATTTGGCCTCTGCATTGAATCATCAACATTCATTGGCTATTTTGTAGTGGTCTAAAAGAGTTCCACTGATTTTGTTGGTTATTATTAAATCTTCCACGATTCCAGGTATTGTTTCTATATTGATTAAAATTGTTATAATTATTTCTGTTTTGGTTATTTGCTTGATTAAACCTTAAGTTATTAGTATTTATTTGATTATTATTATTTTTGTTATATTGTCTTGGTTTATTATTTGAGTTTTGTTGCCCATATAAGTTTGACTAATTAGTCTTCGCAATAGGGCCCTCAAGTTCTTGTATTATTACCATTGCGTTCGGTAAATCGGCAATGTTTGTAATTTTATTTCGAAGAATAGATAGTGCCGAAAATTATTTTTCACTTCCCCTTTTGTATTGTTCCATTGCTATTTCAGCCGATTCTCTTCAGCTAACATAACTATCTTCTTCGCTTTTAAATTCTCGATTTCATAAGAAATAAGAACCATCAATATCTTCCACCTTGAATTCCTCAACCTTCTTTATGTTGTGATTTAATTGTGTCCTTAAACTCGCGATTTCATTCCTCAAAGGACTCAATTCATTATTAAATATTTGTGCTATTAAATCGATTACATTAACCGTCTGGCTGCTAGAAGCCATTGCAGGTAAGGGTGGAGTCATGTTTAGAATTTTTTTAATGTCGTTGATTAATTCTTCCACCTTGTTCGTTTTTATTTAAATTTTTTGAAGTAATTTCTTATATATATAAAACTAATTAAACAGCTCACTAATTGTTCTTCTTTGTTTCCTTGGATATGAGATGTCTTCTTTTTGCCTGATGATCCTGTTTGGGGTCTTCGTATAGCGAGGGATGGCCCTCAGCTCTTCCTTTATTTTATTTCTCGGCACTTCCTTTTTTGTTGAATTTGTATTTGATTTTTAACTAATTTTTTATTTATCCGTTTGATTTTTTCAATATCTGTTTTTTTCTTATTTTTGTTTAATATTTGTTTTTGAGAGTAATAGTTTTTTGAGCAGTGTGTTGGATTGTTGTAAACAAAGGGGGATTATTGCATTTATTGTATTTCTACTATAGCTATTTTCACGAAGTAAACACTTTTTATTATGTCATCGGTTAGGTTTTTGAGCGGCGCGAATTCCCTTTTTGGTTTCGAAAACTGTTTTGTTTTAAAACTTATTTCAGGAATTTTTTTAAAATAGCGCCCACGTTGGCCACCATTTAAATTTTCGCCTAGTAAATTTTTAAAAAATATATATTTTTATTTTTCATTTCTTATTCACTAGCTTACACAATTGTTATTATTATTATTAGTATCGGGGTGTTTAGTGTACCGCGACCTGTAAGATCATTGTACCCCCATTCAGAGCCTACAGCTCAGATATCAACCCACTTCCTCGAATAAAGCCGACGAGTTTTAGTGGGCTGATTCTTCCTTGAACCTCTTCTTGTTGTAGTTATTTATTTGAATTTTGGCTTGCCTTAGGCCTGGGGTATTCCTCCAGTGTTCTTGTCTCATGGCGCCTTCCTCTTTCCTAAGGTATTCTTTTATAGTGTGCCTCCCTATGCCACAGTAGGGCTCTGGTCCTATCAGGGGCTGTTCGGCTCCTAGTTTTGTCATTTTATCGGCAAGTTCATTTCCGGATATATCCTTATGTCCCGGAATCCATCTGAGGGCCAGCCTGTTTCGGCTGCCCAATATATTTAGCTTACTCTTCACCTCTAGGACTAGCTTCGAGGTGATTTTGTTACTATGTAAAGCAGTAATTGCTGCTCGGCTGTCCGAAAGGATCGATATGTCCTTTTCCTTGTATCCACGCTGTATGTTGAGCTCTGCACAACATCCAATGACACATACCTCAGCCTGGAATATGCTGGTATATTGGCCAAGGGATTCGTGGTATTTTATGCGAGGCCTACCCGTGCCTTGTTGTGTCAGGGATCCATCTGTGTACCATGCTATAGTGTGTTTAGCCATAGGGTGCACTTCAGACAATGTGGACCAATCTTTCTTATTGCCTAGGTGTGCTGAGAAATTCTGCTCGAAGATTAATTCGGCTGTCATTTCATCCCTAGGGTGGAGTATTAGGGGCACCTCACCTAACAGATTAGTCGCATCCCTGTTATTTAGAATGCAACCACTACCTGTGCCCTCAGTTCTTATTCTCAGGAGTGTAGCTTTGAGTTGAATTTCAATTACACAGTGGAGTGCTGTTAGCTCCATCAGAATTTCTGAGGCAGCTGTAGGACAGGTCCTTATTGCCCCTGTCATGCATACGCAGGCAAGTCTTTGCAGCTTTCCTAGCTGGTTTTGCATGCTGGTGAGCTTAGCTCGTTTGCCCCATGCAAGTGCTACGTATGTGAGGATTGGTCTCACGATCATTAAGTATAGCCATCGTATTATCTGAGGCCTGGTTCCCCAGGATTTCCCAGCAATTTTTCGACAGGTATAGAGTGCTTTGTAAAACTTTTCCAATGTCTTTTGGACATGGGAAGCGAAGTTTAGCTTACTATAGGGTGGTTCCTAGATATTTAACCTCTCGGCTAGTTTATATAGGAGTTCCTTGCAGTGAGATTTGTCTCATTCTCTGTAGTTTGTACTTCCTTGTGAAGGGAACGATGACTATCTTAGCAGGATTTAAGTTGAGTCCAACCTACCTGCACAAGTCTAGCGTTGTCCTTAGTCCGAGTTGGACGATGTCGCAGAGTGTCGCTTCAAATTTGTCCCTGGCGATTATCACTATGTCATCGGCGTATCCCTGACTTTGGATTCCTTTTCCAACAAGTTTGCTGAGAAGGTCATCTACTAGCAGACTTCATAGCAAAGGGGACAGTACTCTTCCTTGCGGGCAGCTTCTGCTGGTTGCAATTGTCACTATCCGAACCCAGTGTACATGTTGCTTGCCTGAATTCAAGTAGGTTGCCAATCCATTTGCTCGTACTGCATCATGTGATGTGTTGTCGAAGGCTCCCTCTATGTCTAGAAAGGCACAGATAGCTATTTCTTTGCTGTCAATTGCCCCTTCTAGGGTGCGACATAGTTGATAAAGTGCAGTGTCTGTTGAACGGCCTGCTCTGCTGCACCATGCACTTGGGATGTACCCAAGGGCTAGGCTGCTCACCATTAGTCTTCTTAGGCGGGTTAGGAGTAGTTCCTGCCCCTGCTGTAAGAAAGCTGGAGAGATCATGTCTAATCCCGCTGATTTAAATGGTTGGAAGGTTCCAATAGCCCATTTGAGTTTCTCGGGCGTAACTATAGACTTGGCTGCTTCCCAGTCACTAGCTACTGTGCTAGCGGTTCTATGTTGATCACGCATTAAGTTTCCCGTAGTGGGAGTACTCCCCGGGAAAAGCGTGTCAAATAGCAATTATAATTTCTCCCGATTCGTGGAGGTGAAGGTGTTATTCCCTTTCCTCAGGGCTATATTACTATCCGTTGCACTTTTAGCCATTGCTTTTTGCAGTCTCGCGCCCTCGTTGACGTTACTTATTGCCTCACAGAAGTTCCTATAGTTTTTCCGTTTGGCCTTCCTGATCTCTTTGTTGTAGAGCGTCAGGCTTTGCCTGTATAGTTCTCAGTTCCTATCAGTTTCTGGTTTGTTGAAGAGTTTCCGAGTGGTTACTCGTAGTCGTTCAAGACTAGCATTCCACCATGGTGCGTCTGTTACTCGCTTCTGTCTGCCTAGAGGACATCTGCCTTCAAAGGCATTCACTATTTCGTGACCTAGGTTGTCTACCGCTCTATCTAATTCCAAGGGATGTCTAAGGTATCCTGACGGTTCGTTGGAAAGATTGAGCTCTAGAGTTTACCTTAATTTGTCCCAGTTTGTTTTCCTGTGGTTTCTTTTAGGGTTACATCTTTTTGTATTGAAGGCTACCTCAAACAAAATTGTCCTGTGGTCGGACATGGATTCTTCTGGTGACACATGCCAGTTCCTAGTGTGGGGTTTAAATGAATTGGTTGCTAGAGTTATGTCTAGCACCTCTTCCCGTACCCTAGTAACAAATGTCGGCCCCCACAGATCTCTAGGTTATTGTTTAAAATAAATTCTAGTAATTGCTCTGTTGTTGACATCCGTGCTGCCCCAGATCACATGGTGCGCGTTGGCATCGCATCCTATGATGAGGGGGATCTTGTTCGTCCGGCAGTGGTCCACGAGCCCGGGTATTCCTGGCGGTGGATAGGCCTCCTCCACGGCAAAGTAAACGGAGGCCACTGCTAGCTTTGGTGCAGCTCCTGTGCCGCTGATGGCTACGGCGACGCAGTCTCTGCTCATGAACTCTGAAAAGATACTGTAATTGATATCTTTCCTCATAACAATGCATGATCTGGGAGGTAATCCTTCTGGATCGCATATTACCTTAGTGTCTTTCGTGTACAGGCCTTTTATGCCATGGTGCCACCATGGCTCCTGTACAAGGAGGTGTTGGTGCCCGAGGTGTTGGGACTAAACATCCTCGCCAAGACAGCAGATACTGCTTTGGCCCGATGGATGTTTACCTGGGCTAGCCGAGTGCTGCTTGTTGCAGCCATCACTCTGAGGTTTGGAGCTCCGTGATGTCTGGAAAGAGAGAGAGCAAGTCTCTCCACCACCGTCTATCACGGTAACCTCAGCCTCCTCGCAGCTGTCGTCCAAGAGGAGCTCCTGGGCCAGCTCCTGGGATGCCATAGGGTGTCGATCCCCTTGGTCGTCCCCAATGTCCATGTTTCCGTGTCCGTGTTTCTTCCCACTCTGCGACGTCGGCTCCGCATTCAGTGGTTCGAGGGTATCCTCGACAGCCTCGCAGATGTCTTCACTGGGCGTCTCTTCCGGAGCTTTCTTGGTCTTTTTCATACCGCTCACGGTGACGTGGCCAAACCGAAAGTTGAGCTTGTGGTCACGCTCCACTATCTCATCTCTTCCGGTCTGGTCCATCCCTACGACCAAAAGTGCACCAGCTCCGTCGTTCTTCCTGGAGATGACTTTCCAGGCGCCCATCTCGACACGGTTTTGGAAACCAATGAAGGCTAGTATCTCCTCATTGGTCTGGTCTGAGCTCCTCGGGCAGAACAACGTGGCGTTGTAAGCTGCCGGGATGTCTGCTCCCGTGCGGGTTTCTAGAGGTACTCCCTTCCACGTCCGCAGCTGAGGTACGGCAGTCTTAAGCCACTCAGCCAAGCCTTCATCCAGGCAGTCGATAATCAGGTAACCCACCCTGAAGTGGATTCCCCTGAAAACGACCGGACCGCTCCACGCTGACGTGAGCATCTCGTCCATGACCCATTCCTGAAGCCCGGATAGTTCCTCTGAGGTCAGACTGGCCGCCAGGAAACCCTCCGGGAGTATGGCCACCCTGATAAGCGTGGCTTTCTTGGCAGCCTCCGCGTATGTCGGACGGGGTCCGATGACCGGTGGTGCCGAGCTGGAGGGTCGTCCTCCGGCGGTTATCGGCTGCTGGTTTTGGCGGGGCTGGGAAGGTATCTCACTAGAAGACGTCTCACTAGCCCCTGTGCCGTGCCTAGACCTCTTGGGGGTATCTGTTGGTGGTGTGCGGCTGGTGTTCAGCCGATTGCCAGCCGGCGCTGCCCCAATGCCGGCTACTCCCTCGGCTCCTTTGCCTTCTTCAAGGCCTCCTCCGGTGTCATGCCCTGCATGAGATACCTAAGGTACCACGTTACCTTCGACTCTGGGCTGTCCTAGCGTCCTGCTTCTTCAGCTGTCTGATAGTGGTTGTCCTATTTAAGTTGTCGACCGATCAATTCGGATTCAAAAACGGACGGCCTCAATAATCAATAATCAAACCTCGACTTAAGAGATTTATCTCAAAAATCTGTTTAAGAGAGTCATCCAAGAGAGTCGAAAAATAGGATGATGAAATTTGTCATTTAAATTTGAAATTGATATTTTGCAGAATAGAAATTCTGCCGAAATCTGGAGTTTACAATATCGGCTGAGAGTGTGAAACTGATATGGGTTGGAATCGATTGGAGGCTTTGTTTAAAGAATGGAAAAAAGCTCTTGGCTTAAAGTTGTTTATAATTTGGGCAAGGGCCCCTAAGTAATGTGTCATATAACATATATGGAAAAAATTTTACTGGTACCACTGATTTGAATTTGTAAACAACAAGAAAGGAAGCAAACTTCGGCAAGCCGAAGTTCATATACCCATGCAGCATTTGCAAAAACTAAATATTCTTAAAAAACCTTAAAATTATGATTTACTTGCGTATATGTCTAAAAACATTGAAGCTATGATGATATGCAGCTCAATTATTAGATTGATTTTAATGAAATTTAAACCGTAATTCTGAAATATTTAACTATTACTATATGTCGGCGTTTGCCTGATCGTCCTGCAAGAATAGTACAGGTCCTGGTGCGACTAGCCCAGAAGGACGCGCCTTTGTTCAGCTAGTGTCTCGAAAGGCGTATGCGTTGAGAGCACAGCAGTCCTGGAGCAGTCTGGAGTGCTACGTCGGCAAGGAGCGGAGCCAATCAACATATCCGGAAGCAGAGCAAGGACGACGAGGACATTAAGGACGAAGAACGACAAGCGCCGTGCGAGCAGCAGATACTTTGACTTCTAAAGTCTGCGGCAGAGAGGTTAGGCGTTCGTCTAGGACATGGCGTTTGACCCAGGGACTGCGTTAGCGGCTTCCGGCGTACGCTTGAACCGCCAGGTCCGGCGTCCGGTGCGACCGGCAGGGACAGAGCAAGGGACAGGATGCTGCGGCTGCGAAAGGCGTACGCCTTGAGAGCACAGTGCCTGTTCACCCTAGTCTGGGAACTGTGACATATCCCTAAGCCCTGTTAGCCCGCCGAGCCAAAGGCAGCAGAAGGCGCCACAAGCATATCAGGCGACGGAGACATCACTCCGGAGCAGTCATAACCCAGCAACCTGTTTCTACACTGTCAATACCAAACCTAACCCGAGGGTCAAGTCGACGAATAAAGATCCTTGTGTACTCCTAATCTTTTCCTGCGTTTTTACTGATCAGTAGGATGGTCACGTTTATATAAATTTGGTGGGATGAACACATACATCTTCTGAGCTAGCCGCACGATATACGTAGCGAGCAGATAACCAATAAAATCAGTTCGTAACAAGTCTATCCTCATTCACTTAAAAACCCTAGAAAAGCCGATAGAAACCCACATTCGAACTACACTAAAGAAAGAAAATGCATATCGATCGCTGAATCGATAGCAAGACGCATTCTCCGTAAATCCGTTTAAAAACCCGAAAACACAACAAAACCCGGTTTAAAAATTATCAACTGCTAAGTGTGGGAATATAAGATCCTTCCTTCTGAAGCATACGTTTTTAAAAAAATAATTAACTCTTATAAGCAACAACAGAATACCGAACACACAATAACAGTAACTCACAAAAAACTTAAACAAACCACAAAATGATAAAGCAAAATAAAAACGTATAAACAAAACACTCAGAACAACGTAAAGCGTTAAATGAGAAAAAAAACAAACACCACAACAACATCAAGTTTGTAGCAGCGAAGCGGTCAGGAAAGAAACTCAGTCAGATCTGAGGGGAGCCCAAGATTTAGATGAACAACTTTTGCGATTGACCATACATTTTCCGAGTTAAAGGAAAGTCATTCGAGGGAGATTCGAGACGGCGAGGCACGTGTTACCGGCAACCTAGGGGAGAAGTTAATGTTGATGTCAGCTGAATTCAATAAATTTTGTCAGCGAGTAATCCAACTGGAGAACTGGAGAAGCGGGTCCAAGAGCTGGAGTCCAAATCTCCCTTCAACTGACCCCACCGCCAAAATTACGATCTATTTTTCGGGTACGGCCCCGAATGCCGTCCCAATGAATTGTAGATCCAATTGTTATTATAAAATTGGATCACGAGCACGATAAGGCAAAAACACTGCCTGCGATCGGGGCTTACTGGCGAAAAGAGAAATCGCAACTGAGCTTAAAGCTATGGCCCTAAAATCGCCATCGTTTACATACATAAAAGTACAAAACCCAAGATATTCAAACGTGCAATGCATCTCTCAGCTGTGTTCTCACGGCGTGGTTTCGGAACCGATATGTGTGCAGAGCTTGGATGAACTAGCTCAAACGGAGATAAGCACCGAAGATGAACCAGCCGCTTTGGAAGCTTCACGTTCAGGCGGTCCTAGCGATAATACATTTCGCTCTTAAAATACATTGTTTATCTATTCAAAAAATGTTATTAGAATGCTAGAAATATTAATACCTAGGATTACAATCAGTCGCTTTAATAGTTTTATTGTCCTACGTGCACAGCTAATTTCAAACAATATTAATTAAATATGGGAGATTATAAAGATTAAAATTGGTCAAAAAGTCATGCGCTATTGCGAATACTTGCAAAGCAATGAAATGGTCTTAAACTTTACCATATAAACGCACAAGGTCTCACGCGTAAAATTGAAGAATTAAGATATATATTTGTCATTTCGGGCGTAGATGTTATATGTATATCTGGTTCGTCCCGGATTTGTTTGATGTTCTTGTAGAAACTGATGGTTGTAATTTGTATCGTTCTGATCGTGATAGTCATGGGTGAGGGGTTTGAATATAGGTAAGCAGTAGACAAAAGTCCAAGTTTATTTGTAAGCATGCAATCGGTAGTGCAATAGAACATATAATATATTTGTAGAAATCAAATATAATTGTAATGCTGCAAAGCTGCTGGTTGGGTGCTTTTTATCAACCCAATTGTCGCATAAACTATGATAATGTTCTATATTTCATTCTCGAAATATCTCTAAAGTATAAAGAATTTATTTAACAGGAGAACTTATTAGTGATCTTATTCGAGAGTCTCACCTTACGTTGGAAATGATTATGACCTCATTTTCCGGACATACTCTTTCGACCTACAATACGATGACAATACATTAGTTTTTATGGATAATAAACACATAAACTATGACCTTTTAAACATAACGCAGCAGTTGATGAACAAGTAAACCAACTAAAATATATTATTCTCTACAACAACGCTTGCATACATGTGCGTAGCAGAATGATCCGAACCTCGGAGAAACCATGGTTTTATAGAAACATTCAAAAGGCAAAAATACAACGGGACAAGGCATATAAAAAGTGGAAACGGTACAGAACACCGCAAGCTTACTCTTTATTAAAGTCTTTTAGACAATCAGTAACTAAACTTATTGACGCAGCTAAAGCCAGTATATATTCCCGTTTAAGAATGCCAACATTGGACAAACTTGGAACGTTATTAAGAGTATGGAAATAGTAAAACGCAAAGCTAAACTTGATCGGAATATTAATATCACAGAGTCAAACAAGAAATTTATAAATTGCCCGTACATCAGGTCACTTAAAATAATAATTTGAGCCCAGAACTTGTAACTGAAATCGTCTGTGCTAATAGGTTTTGGCGCATATGTGTAACTTTAAAGTATACTTAAAATTAAGAGTGACGCCACTGCTTTATGGGGCCACCGAACACATTTTTTGGCCAAAACCAATTTTTTAAAAGTCGCTAAATATAATTTTTTAATCGCGATGGAGAGGAATAACCCTAATCTTAAATGTTGCAGAAACAAAATTTAAACAGGGCTAGCATCTCTGCCGGCGGGCAATGTTTCATTACTAATTCAAGCTGCAAGTGCAACTGCTCGAAAGCGCGCTCAGCCCTACTTTGCCTTAACTTCTCCCAAAAGAAAAAACCTGTTATATCCTAACACAAATTTTCAAAAAAAAATGTTGCTTTCTGTATCATAAACTTAATTTAAAAAACAAATCCCGAAAAAATTGCTTCATTTTTAAGTTATTAATTAATGCCACAAAAAGTAGTTGTTTGCCCCCTAGTGCACTGAACTTGACGACATTAATCCAAAATTTATTAAAGTACTATTATCCAAGATGTTACCACATATCGTGCACATTTTTAATACGGCATTGACCATGTCTATATTTCCGAATTGTTGGAAATCGGCTAAATAATTCCGATTCCAAAATTGAACAATGAATATTCTTCCCTACCTGTTAAAAGTCTTTGAAAATGTAATGGCGAATTAACCACTATGTTTGCGCACTTGGCGCGTTTATTTAAATTGAAGTCACTAGTTGTGGGGCGAGAGCGGGAGCCAATAAAGCTTTCGTCCGTTCGCTCTTGCGAATTCGCCCGGTCTCTCGCCACCTTAGCATAAGTTAGGTTCTAAGAGAAATTATTGGAACATTTAATTAAATGATCATTTGAACTCCATCGAAACCACTCCCTTTCGTCGTCGCATTTTCGCAAGCTTTACACAATTTATTATAGCAAATAAATCAGCCGAATCCTAATGCAGTCACACAAGTTTCGCGTTCATTAATACAAACTAGTATAAAATTTTCATGGTGACGCCGACGTGATCACAGTATAGTTCGCGATTTGTATGCCAATTTTTTTCGGTGGAAAACTAGAACAATTACCAACAAATACACACAAGCAAATTATTCGTGTCGGTTCGGCTTTATATGAAATATTTAACTATTACTATATGTCGAAGAAAAAACAAAATAATTAAAAAACAGAAAAGTTATAATTTTTTTTTATTTATTTTTCCGATTGTTCCTATGGGAGCTATATTATGTATTTGTCCGATTTTGATGAAATTTAAACCGTAATTCCGAAATATTTAACCATAACTTTATGTCGAAGAACTAAAAAAAAAATTAAAAAACAGCAGTTATAGTTTTTATACCCCTGCAGAGGGTATTATAATTTCAGTTAGAAGTTTGCAGTGAAGGAGACATTTCCGACCCTATAAAGTACATATATTCTTGATCAGCATCACTAGGCGAGTCGATCTAGCCATGTCCGTCTGTCCGTCCGTTTCTACGCAAATTACTCTCTCAGTTTTAAAGCTATCTGCATGAAACTTTTCCAAAAGTTGTCTTTCTATTGCAGGTATATATATATTATATAGTATATAGCTCCCATAGGAACAATCGAAGAAATAAATACAAAAAAATTATAGCTTTGCTGTTTCTTAATTTTTTTTTAGTTTTTCGACATATAGTAATGGTTAAATATTTCACAATTACGGTTTAAATTTCATCAAAATCGGGCGACTATAGCATATAGCTCCCAAAGGAACAATTGAAAAAATATATTTAGCTTACTCTACACCTCTAGGACTAGCTTCGAGGTGATTTTGTTACTATGTAAAGCAGTAATTGCTGCTCGGCTGTCCGAAAGGATCGATATGTCCTTTTCCTGTATGTTGAGCTCTGCACAACGTCCAATGACACATACCTCAGCCTGGAATATGCTGGTATATTGGCCAAGGGATTCGTGGTATTTTATGCGAGGCCTACCCGTGCCTTGTTGTGTCAGGGATCCATCTGTGTACCATGCTATAGTGTGTTTAGCCATAGGGTGCACTTCAGACAATGTGGTCCAATCTTTCTTATTGCCTAGGTGTGCTGAGAAGTTCTGCTCGAAGATTAATTCGGCTGTCATTTCATCCCTAGGGTGGAGTATTAGGGGCACCTCACCTAACAGATTAGTCGCATCCCTGTTATTTAGAATGCAACCACTACCTGTGCCCTCAGTGCTTATTCTCAGGAGTGTAGCTTTGAGTTGAATTTCAATTACACAGTGGAGTGCTGTTAGCTCCATCAGAATTTCTGAGGCAGCTGTAGGACAGGTCCTTATTGCCCCTGTCATGCATACGCAGGCAAGTCTTTGCAGCTTTCCTAGCTGGTTTTGCATGCTGGTGAGCTTAGCTCGTTTGCCCCATGCAAGTGCTACGTATGTGAGGATTGGTCTCACGATCATTAAGTATAGCCATCGTATTATCTGAGGCATGGTTCCCCAGGATTTCCCAGCAATTTTTCGACAGGTATAGAGTGCTTTGTAAAACTTTTCCAATGTCTTTTGGACATGGGAAGCGAAGTTTAGCTTACTATAGGGTGGTTCCTAGATATTTAACCTCTCGGCTAGTTTATATAGGAGTTCCTTGCAGTGAGATTTGTCTCATAACAAATAAAAAACAGCAAATTATAACTTTGCTGTTTTAATTTTTTTTTAGTTCTTCGACACATAGTAATGGTTAAATATTATAGAGTTACGTTTTAAATTTCATCAAAATCGGACGACTATATCATATAGCTAACATAGGAACAATCGGGGAAAAAACACAAAAAAATTATAACTTTGCTGTTTTTTAATTTTTTTTTAGTTCTTCGGCATATAGTAATGGTTAAATATTTTATAATTACGGTTTAAATTTCATCAAAATCGGACGACTATATCATATAGCTCCCATAGAAATAATAAAAATATGTCGGAGATGTATAAGAAGTAAAATGTAAATTAAACTGTAAAGCGTTAAGAAAGAGAAAGAATATAGAACAAAAGCAACGAGTTATTTGTGGTTCTTTTTATTTGAATAATTGCTGAGAGCGAGGATTGAGAACGAGAGAGAGTGTCGTCTCAACCGAGTGTGGCGCGGTCGCGTGTTGGTTGCCTTTGAGAGAGAGAGAGATCAAAAAGGAATGGATGAGGCAATGCTGCATGGCGCGTGCCATGGAAAGGGTGAAGAAGGAAGAAAAGGCAATTTGCTCTGACATCTAAGATAGAGAAGTACACGTTGACCGCGACTAACTGCGCATCAGTACCAAATAACAACGGGAAGAACAAGAAAAGTCTCAGCCTCTGACATCAGAAGTGGGATCGGCTCAGGCCCAGCGTGATAGTGAATGGCGATCGCTGTTAGAAGCACAAAATCTACGATCGAAATACTAAAAACAATGCAGCAGCCTGCTTCAACAAATTCAAGTGAAAAATTGATTAGATTGCCAAAGTTCCATCCAGACGTGGCTGAAGCTGACGCCAGCGCCTGGCGCAAAACAGCCGATAAGATTTTCACGGAACATCCCCTGGAAGGCAGTGCGCTAGTTATGTCGCTGAGCGGAGCACTAGAAGGGAGCGCTTCCCAATCGCTAGCACAGATCAGCTATGCTGACATAACCTGGCCAAAATTCCAAGAATTATTTGTTCTTCGCTACGACGACTCCGAGACGCCGGCCATTATGTTAAATATTCTCAACGGACGGCCGAAAACAGGCGAGTGCTTGTCAGCATACGGTAGCCGATTAGTAACGTCTCTTCTGACGAAATGGAAGGCGATGGACATCGAGGAGATACCTGTCTCTTTCGTACTTGCACACACGTCGCAAATCGACACTAGACTGCAGGGTCTGCTGTTTAACACCAATAAAACGAACAGAAATGAACTGCAGCAGCAGTTGAAGGCGTATGCATACAGGAAGCAATGTAAGCATCTGGCTTCAGATCATTCGATCGGCCCCGACAGGAAGAGATTCAAGGCAAACACATCAATGGAATTTTCGGACACAAAATGCTGGAATGCCGTAAGAGGAAGGCAGAACAATCAAAACCAAGTCAATCTTTTGGAAAACCACTGGCGGGACGAGACAGGATTAGAATGACTTGCTTTAAATGTGGAGTCGTCAGTCACATTGCATCCGCATGTATGAAGGGGACAGCAGCAACGAGTATCAGAATGAACGAGAAGCGAGTAGATGTCTGTGCAGTGTTAGAGCCCAAAGGAATTTTATATCAATTTGGTGGGGCCTTTCCATTCTTTTTCGACTCAGGTGCCGAATGCTCCTTAATGAAGGCAAAGCTAGCAGAGAAATTCGCGGGAAAAAGACTTAATAATTTAGTCATTCTCAAAGGAATTGGCGCAAATACTGTACACTGTAATTTACAAATACTGTCCACCATACAATTTTGTCAATTTAATTTGGAAATCATGTTTAATGTAGTTGAAGACGAGTATTTGAAACATGACATAATGATTGGTCGTGAAATCTTGGCACTAGGCTTTGGTATAACATTGAAGCTGATAAATTTAATATTTTTAAAAACTAAAGTAGTCAATTCAATATCTGATGAAACTATTATAAGTTATGATGAGCTATTTGATAAAAATTATGATTTAAGTGATAATGATAAGTTGAAGTTGAAGAACATTATTGATCCATACACTGAACATTTTATTATTGGAATACCGAGTAGGCATGTCACGACTGGAGAATTAGAAATTCGTTTATTGGATGCCAACAAGACTGTGCAGAGACGCCCATATCGACTTGGCGTAGATGAGAAAGAATTAGTTAGAGATAAAATCAAAGAAATGTTGGCGGCATATATAACTCGTCCAAGTAATTCTCCATTCGCGAGTCCAATTTTGTTAGTGAAAAAGAAAGATGGCAGTAATCGGTTGTGCATAGACTATAGAGAGCTAAATGCAAATTCAGTGACTGACAAATATCCATTGCTTCTAATATCAGATAGGTGAACGTTCCTGGCAGGATGCACTTAGTGAGGTGCAGTTAGCCATGAATTGTACGACGAACAGGGTGACAAAGTATAGCCCATTGGAATTATTGATTGGAAGAGGGGCCAGACCGATGGGTTTATTGCCAATAAATGGAGAAACTAAAATAGATTGTAAGCAAGCCCTCGGGCTCAGGCCAAAGAAAATATTGAAATTAATGCGAAATATGAGAATAATCGAGTTGATAAGAATAAGGCCAAGATTGTAAAACACAAGGTTGGGGATCATGTCTTGCTGAGAACTGAAGAGCGGCATCATACCAAACTGGATACTTAGTTTAAAGGACCTTTTGTGGTTGCCGAGTTGTTGGAAGGTGATCGATATCTGTTAAAATCGTTGAATAGCAAGCGAACGTATAAGTATTCACACGAAAGTTTGAGAAGGCTGCCAGACGAGCAAATCTCTAATGAGACCATTGAGAGAGGTGACGGTGGTGAAAAAGACACTCGTCGTGGGTCATCAAACACAAGGGCTGATCAACAATAGTCATGCCTGGTATGGATGATATTGTGTGGTGCAGGTTGGATCTGAGTAGATCGTGGCACTAAAGGTGCAAAGGGTCGTGTGAGGCGGCAAGAGCCTGTAACTGTGGTTTGATGACGAGGATAGCCAAGTGGGCGTGTTTGCGCAGGAGAGTACTAGCTACTGAGAGAGAGTTATACCAGGTTAAGCCGAAAGCACAAGTGTGGAACCAGGGGTGTTCTGTCATGGCGTGTTTTGATAAGAATGATGTTGAGAGATAAAAAGAGAAATGAAGCAAGAATGGTACCAACCTAGTGTCACAGTACGCAAACGAGGACGTGAGAAAGTCAGGAAGGCCGTATCGGAGATGTATAAGAAGCAAAATGTAAATTAAACTGTAAAGCGTTAAGAAAGAGAAAGAATATAGAACAAAAGAAACTAAGCAACGAGTTATTTGTGGTTCCTTTTATTTGCATAATTACTGAGAGCGAGGAATGGGAACGAGTGAGAGTGTCGTCTCATCCGAGTGTGGCGCGGTCGCGTGTTGGTTGCCTTTGAGAGAGAGAGAGATCAAAAAAGAATGGATGAGGCAATGCTGCATGACGCGTGCCATGGGAAGGGTGAAGAAGGAAGAAAAGCCAGTTTGCTCTGACATCTAAGATTGAAAAGTACAAGTTGACCGCGACTAACTGCGCATCAGTACCAAATTACAACGGGAAGAACAAGAAAAGTCTCAGTCTCTGACAAATATTTAAAATAACTATCTAATAATTGAACTGCAAATCATCATAGCTTCAATGTTTTTCAACATATACGCAAGTAAATCGTAATTTTAATGTTTTCAAAAGTATTTAATTCTTGCAATAGCTGCAAGGGTATATGAACTGCGGCTTGCCAAAGTTTGCTTTCTTTCTTGTTTTAAATTTATTTTTACGATTGTTCCTATGGGAGCTATATACTATAGTCTTCCGATCCGTCTCGTTCCGACTCATACACTACCTGCAATAGAAAGACAACTTTTGGAAAAGTTTCATGAAGATAGCTTTAAAACTGAGAGACTAGTTTGCGTAGAAACGGACGGACAGACGGACGGACAGACGGACATGGCTAGATGCTGATCAGGAATATATATACTTTATAGGGTCGGAAATGTCTCCTTTACTGCATTGCAGACTTCTGACTGAAATTATAAAGGTATAAGGGTATAAAAATAAATTTATAAAACATAGTCGATACCAACAAAATACAAATAAACGCATTGGAAAACAAGGATATCGAAGATGTTTGCATGAAAAGTATTAACCGAACGTATCGCCATTTAAAAGAAGCCAAATTATCTGATATCCAGTTGAGCTTGAGTGTCGATTTCAGATTCTAAATATGCAAATTGAAAATGCTTGACTTTTGCAAAACAAAATAGAAGTGAAAGATACAAAGATGTATACCGCGAAGAGTTGGAAGTGAAGGCCGTATTGACAAAGTCATTGCTGATTTCTATTTTAAATGAATGCAAACAAAATAATATCGAGAAATCAGCTCCGTTAGCAAATCGCCCGCCTCAATGCCGCCTGCCGAGCGTTGCTCTTCCAACTTTTAGCGGAAACACTCCGAATTTAAAAAATTTATACGCCTTTTTGAAACTGTCGTTGACGAAGGCGACACTTTACACGATATTGAAAAATTCAATCATTTAATTTCGTGTTTAGCTGGAGACGCTTTAGATACAGTTTGGGCCTTTCAAGTCACAGCGAAAAAGTAACCCAAAGACCTTGCTAACCTGAAGCGGGTGTACGATAATGATTTTCATATTTTTTTGACTACATATCAACACTTATTAATTTGCAAAAAATTTCCAAGCTTTCAGCTACAGCCTTGAAAACCCAGATCGACACGGTCACAACCTTGTATGGCTCCTTGCTGTCTATTGGGGATGATAGACGCATTAATAATACTATTTTAATACATATGGTAATGAGCAAGGTCGATGCAGGAACTAAAATAAAATGGAAAGAACTTTCGATTATACTTCGCTTCCACTTTGGAGCGAATGTGAGGCGGCCCTCAACAAGCGATACCAACACATGGTAGCGGAAGAGGCTTCCAAGCCCAAAACTGTTCAGCAGACCCAATCTAACCCAAAGAAGAATGGAAAAGGAGTTTTTCGTTTGTCGCTGCCAGGAACGACTCTGCTCAATGCGTGTAATGCAACTCAGCTGAACAACAGATTGGAAACTGCGCTTCCTTCCCAGCCCTAACAGTTCAGCAAAGATTCGATTTCGCTAAAAGAGCACCCTTATGCATTAATTGCTTATGAAAGGGTCACGCGGTAAAAAATCGAACAGATGTAGAGTGTGCAATTCCTAACATCACACGTGGCTACACATTTATTCCCCAATCACAAATCTCGCGTTGCCACCCCCTTCTCAGCCCACTCTCCATCCACTTCGCATGTGTTGCATGCGACTGCATCGGATCGAGTCATTCTGGCAACTGCTGTTGTGATCGATCAAACCAAAAGTGACGAGTTTGTATTAGCTAGAGCGTTGCTCGACTCCGGTTCACAAATAAATTTTGTGACCGATGAGCTCACTTAGAGGCTCAAAATTACAAGAGAGGACGTGTGCATGAGCTTGCGAGGCATTGGTGGATCTAATGGCCAAGCCACAAAAAAATACACACGATTGTGAAGTCGCGATTAGGGAACAGCCAGTTGTCGTCCGATTTTTGGATCATAAAAAATATTTTTGGTTATCATCCGGATCAAGCGGTGAACACCAGCGGGATGAGGGTACCTGAAAATATACAGTTTGCGGATCCATTCTTTTCAAGCCCCAAAAATAGATATGCTTATCTATTCATGCTTATCTATTTCATTCCGCACCAATGCGTTCTACGGCCACAAAGTACTTCAACTAAGTTAAGAGTAGTTTTCGATGCATCGAGCCGTACTTCCACGCAGGAAGCGTTGAATGACATCTTGATTGTAGGGCCAACTATCCAAGAGGAGCTCGACTCTGCTTCGGTTTATAATACATAAGTTTGCCCTGGCGGCCGACGTCAAAAAGATGTATCGCCAAGTGACGGTGGACGAAGCTGACCGAAACTCCAGCTCATAGTATGGAGACAAGATCCTTCCGAGTCCCTGATGCGGCTAGGAGAGATGGTGCAAGCAACTCATCCAAAAGCCGCAAAGGTTATTCAGAATGATTTTTATGTTGACGATTTTTTGACTGGCGCCGGATGCTTTGAAGACCTGCAAAGTCTTCGAGACGAAGTTTTTCAGGTCTTACAAGAGGCAGGTTTTGAATTGGCAAAGTGGTTTTCAAACTGCCCAGAGTTCTCCGCATCTGATAGCGCTGTAATGCCACTTATGGCAGACTCAGACGTAACTAAGACCCTTGGCGTGGTTTGGTTATCGGTTAAAGATTACTTTAAATTTCGGTTGGATGATATTGATGAAATTTAAACCTTAATTCCGAAATATTTAACCATTACTATATGTCGAAGAACTAAAAAAGAATTAAAAACAGCAGTTATAATGTTTATACTTTTGCAGAATGTATTATAATTTCAGTCAGAAGTTTGCAACGTAGTGAAGGAGACATTTCCGACCCTATAAATTATATATATTCTTGAGCAGCATCATTAGTCTATCTAGCCATATCCGTCTGTCCATCTGTCCGTCCGTTTCTACGCAAACTAGTCTCTCAGTTTTAAAGCTATCTGCATGAAACTTTCCCAAAAGTTGTCTTTCTATTGCAGGTAGTATAAAAGTCGGAACGAGCCAATATCGGACGACTATAGCATATAGCTCCCATAGGAACAATGGCTGTCCTTTGGTCACAAAGGCAAAGATGTTGTTGCAGGAACTGTGGCTTCGAAAATTAGATGGGGACGAGTCGCTACCGATGCAGTTGCTTACATCGTGGGAGACGTTTAAAGCGACGAAAATTAAGGTATCGCGATTCGTCAACTCCGATCCACAAGTCCCGATTTAAATACACGTTCGTACTCAAACTGCTGAAGGTTTGAAAGTGTCTGTATTGACCGTCAAATCGAAAGTAGCTCCCCTCAAGGCGAAAACTTTGTCTCGCCTTGAGCTGTGTGCAGCTTACCTTTTAGCAGATCACTATAATCGTGCCAGGCCATTGCTAAATTGTCCCATTGAGAATGTTTTACTGTGGATAGACTCCGAATCACTTTACACTGGATCAAAACCCATCCCTCGTCGTTGTCGAAAGTCAACTCAGAAGACATAGTGCCCCGAGGATGTGAAGTAGAGGAGCTTACAACATCCATTTGGTTCGGTGGGCCTTCAATCTTGCTAGATTTAGAAAATAATTGGCCTGTAAATAGACATTTCGAACTGCCGGCTGATGTAGTGTCGATGGAACTACGCAAATCGGCACTAGCTCTCGTAGTCAGCCCAGAGCCAAATTATTTGCTTCAGAAAATAGAGTCCTTTTCGACGCACCTAAAGCTTCTGAGAGTGTGGGTTTTCCGTTTTATTCAAAGGTGCAGAAAGGTGTCGAAGCCCTTTGAAAAAAGTATTTCGCCAAGAGAACTGGATTTAGCTTTTGAGAAAATTGTTGAAGCTCTCCAATTTCACGAATTCAGGGACGACATAAGTAAAATTCAAAACAATAAACCTGTAGCAACATATATTCAAAAGCTAAGCCCTTGTCTTCAAGAAAATAAATTAGATTGGTGTTTCTCGACATTGCTACAAGTTGGGGGTCGGTTATTATACCCTTGCAGAGGGTATTATAATTTCAGTCAGAAGTTTGCAACGCAGTGAAGGAGACATCTCCGACCCTAAAAAGTATATATATTCGTGATCAGCACCACTAGGAGAGTCGATCTAGCCATGTCCGTCTTTCCGTCCGTCTTTCCGTCTGTCCGTCCCTTTTCTACGCAAACTAGTCTCTCAGTTTTAAAGCTATCTGCATGAAACTTTCCAAAATGTTGTCTTTCTATTGCAGGTAGTATATAAGTCGGAGCGAGCCGGATCGGACGACCATAGCATATAGCACCCATAGAAACAATCGAAAAAATAAATAAAAAAAAATTATAGCTTCGCTGTTTTTTAATTTTTTTTTAGTTCTTCGAAATATAGTAATGGTTAAATATTTTAGATTTACGTTTTAAATTTCAGCAAAATCGGACGACTATGTCATATAGCTCCCATAGAAACAATCGGAAAAAATACAAAAAAAATTATAACTTTGCTGTTTGTTAAATTTTTTTTTTTAGTTCTTCGACATATAGTAATGTTTAAATATTTTAGAATTACGGTTTAAATTTCATCAAATTCGTACGACTATATCATATAGCTCCCATAGAAATAATAAAAATATATAAAATAACTATCTAATAATTGAACTGCAAATCATCATAGCTTCAATGTTTTTAGATATATACGCAAGTAAATCATAATTTTAAGGTTTTTTAAGAATATTTAGTTTTTGCAAATGCTGCATGGGTATATGAACTTCGGGTTGCCGAAGTTTTCTTCCTTTCTTGCTGAATGCTCCTATTCTGTACGAAGCCGAATTCCCGTTTTTGCTGTCTAAAAGCTCACAGTTCGTCAGATCCTATGTGTCATACCTGCACGGTACGAATTTTCACGCTGGCCCACGAGCTCTCGTTAGTCGTCTGCGCGAGAAATTATGGCTAGTCCAAAGCGGTCCACTTAGAATTTTTGTCTGACCTAACCACTAATGAGTTTTTGTTGGCATTTCAAATGTTCGTGAGTCGTCGCGGGATTCCGGAGAAGGTGTGGTGCGATAACGCTACCAACTTCGTCGGCGCTGAGCGGCACATGAGGGAGTTCCGGAGCCGTCTGGAGAGGCAGGGGGGCGGTATCGAAACATTCCCATCAAAAAAAGGATGCGAGTTTGCGTTCATACCGCCCAGAGCACCGCACTTTGGCGGATTATGGAAGGCAGGTGTGAAGTTTGCAAAGCACCTGTTCCTTCGGACGGTAGGCCAAGACCTCTTGACCGCGGAGGAGCTCGGCACTCTGCTCACCAGCGTGGAGGCCGTGCTCAACTCCAGGCCCTCGGAGCTCTACGCAGCGTCCCGAACGACGGTGAAGCCTTGACCCCCGGACATCTGCTCATCGGCGGCCCTCTTCTGGCCCCACCATCAGCGGCTCTCCCGGACCAGATCAGCCTGACCTGCTTGCGACGATGGCGAGGTGTCTCGTCTCTCAGGCACAGGTTTTGGCGGCGATGGTCCCGGGAGTACATCTCCAGCCTCCAGCAGCGGTCCAAGTGGCACCAGGGGGAGCCCAACATCGTCGTGGGAGCGCATGTCGTCGTCGCCGAAGACAACTTTCCGCCCCAGCAGTGGAGGATAGGCCGTGTGGTAGCGGTGAACGCCGGAGCCGATAGCAAGGTTCGCGTGGCGGACGTCAGGTCGCAGGAGGGGGAGTATCGACGAGCAGTCCACCGACTGAAGGAAGTCGTCCCTTCAGAGGGGGCGGTGTTTGCGCACTTGGCGCGTTTATTTAAATTGAAGTCACTAGTTGTAGGGCGAGAGAGGGAGCCAATAAAGCTTTCGTCCGTTCGCTCTTGCGAAATCGCCCCGTCTATCGCCACCTTAGCATAGGTTAAGTTCTAAGAGAAATTATTGGAACATTAAATTTAGTGATCATTTGAACTCCATCGAAACCATCGAAACCATTTCGTCGTCGCATTTACGCTAGCTTTACACAAGATATTATCGCAAATAAATCAGCCGAGTCCTATTGCAGTCACACAAGTTTCGCGTTCGTTAATACAAACTAGTATTAAATTTTAACTGATAATGCATTGCTTAACAACAATCGGTCTGGATTTAGTAATAATCGAAGCCATTTTAAAAATTACTGAAAATATTATAAAGCAATTAGACGGTGATTGTGTTACTTTTTTAAATATACTTGACTATGGTAAAGCATTTCATACAGTAAACCATGATGTACTGTGTGCTAAGCTACATAATATATTTAACTAAGGCTAAAGGCTTAGTCAAAACTCGTTACCGGATTATCGGAAACAAAAAATGTATATGCATTTTAAAGCTGATGTATTTTTTGAGCACTTTGAAGTAAATCACACAATTTATTCATTGTTTAAAAAAAAAAAAATGTTCGTTACCTGCTGATTTATGTGTTGCTTCTTCACATGTTCAAATTTTTAAAAATATCTGTTCAGTAAATTTAGAGTTCTGATTTTCACGATCTGCAAAAAAGGTTTTCGTACGTGAACAATAGGGCGGTTTTTTATATAGAATTTTAATCTAACCATTTTAAATAGTATTTATTGGTTCAAAATAAATTTAATAAATATCCAAACAATTTTAAACTAAGTCTAAGGCCTTGCGCAAAGTTTCAATAAAGTTTCAAAGTTTCCATAAAAATTACTCATACGGCACGTAGCCAGTGTGAGTTTTGGGCAAGCAAATCTTTTTCCATTTCTATGCTTGTCAAATTTTTGATGTCGTTCACAAAAGGTAACAAAATGAAGAACAGAACAAAATGTTTTTGGTTGGAAATCTCAATTCCATTTTTGAAGAAACAACGGACCGTCCTTTGCTTTATAGGAAACTTCTTCTAACGCGAACCGTGTCTGAAAGTGCTCAAATTGCTGCCAAGATTTTACTTACGCGTACGACCATTCATCACATTAAGGAGCGAGTTTACATAAAGAATATTTTAATATTAAAAAAATATTAATTATACAAGCGCAACGCTGCCCTTCACCTCTTCAAAAATTCCAAGAAAACTGGTTTTCACATTCCAAGATGCTGGAAGCTCATTCAAAAAAGAAAAAGAGCAACTTCAAGACGGACAAAAACGGAGCGATTATAAAGAACTCTTGAATTTATCAATTTTATTCTTTAATGGAATTTGATACTATAGTCCACGCAGTTGTCCTGAATTTGCTTAAGAACTACAATAATAACCTCAAGTAAAACAATTGCGTTTTAATATAACCTTAGCAAATGTTTCTTTTGGCCACGATAGACACTTAATTGGGTCACCAAACGTTATATATTTTAGAAAATTTAGCATATATTGTAAATATAAGATAATAATAAATAAGATATATAAGATAAATAAGAAATAAAAGAAATTCGAATTCAAATGGATTTCAAATTTCTTTAGCAGTTTGCAAAAAGGACTAGCTTCCTCGTCGTTTTAAACGGATTGACTTGAAATTTTTACAGAATATTCAATATTCAAATATTAACTAAACAGCCACCTAATTTATTTTAGGTCCTATTTAATAATAGTAAGCATTTTGAAACACTTTGTGACTAGCGCGCTAATTTATAGGTTTTAAAAATTGTATCGTTAGGATTAAACCTTTATAATAAACTAACACACATAAAGCAGCGATATTATCCAAAGAACACGGCCATGCACCGGGTAGTTGATGACAAGGTGGATGAGCTTTTACGAGGGGGTAAGATGGAGCAAGATCTAGGAGTCCACATAGCGCCCCATTGGTGCTGGTCCGTGAGAAATACCTGCGCCTAAATACACGGACCGTTTAAGGTGATGAAGTTTCTTTAGCCGTACGTCGTGAGCACATGGAATAGTGGAAGAGACGAACAGCGGAAATTGGCGATCCGAAGGAGTACCACCAACGCGTCAAAAGAGAAGACCCCAGCGCACACCGATGAGGAACGGCGGTAGAGCTCCCAACCTCACCTCTATAGCAGACGTAAGTGAGGCGGAATAGCGAGGTAGGCTAATTTCAGTGTTGGGGTGTATCTAGGTACTTGTACCTAGGTATGTACCTAGGTAATTTTTTTCGGTATCTTTTACCTTACCTAGGTAAAAAAATATTTGGCTACCTTTTACCTTACCTAGGTACGAATTTTCGTTTACCTTAAGTTTTAGCTATGTAAGGTATTTAGGTACTTCCATACGTGTGTGTAAATATTGTGCATATTAGAAATAGCCCTGCTTCACAGCAATGCAATCGAAAACTTAGAAATATGATAGTTCCACCACTTACTCACAGAGGTCTTTATGGTAAGAATGCAAAAATATTTTTCGTTGGAATTTGGTATAATACTAAATTAGCAATGCCGTTGCTACCTAAACAGTGCACTTTTGTCGATGACATTGGTTCCTAGAAAACGTCACAACAAATCTTAAAATGAGCAAAGAAGACGCAGAAAAAAAGGAGCTACCATTAATTTTAAATGCTACTTTCTTTTTACCGGACGGGAAGTGCAAACTGTGTGTGAACAAAACTATCAAATTTGATGAAAAGTCAACCGGCAACTTGCATAAACATCTGAAGGTAAGTGAACTGTGAAGTGAATTGATAAATTAATTTTCGCGCGAAAAAATGCATGTGCGTAGACATGCACATGTGCTTTTAAACATATGTATATACATATGTGCTTATTCATACATTTATGTGGTGCAGTCATCAATGTGAATATGACCATATGTATGTATTTATGTATAGATTGTGCCTATTTCATTAAAACATTTAAACAATCATAGCATGAAGCAGCACGATTCCCGCAATTTTTTTTAATGCACCTTCGAATTATTTGAGTATGTGAACAAGCACATATTTATGTATGTGTCGGCGCACACTAAGAGTGTGTGGATGTTGGTATGAGTGTATGGGTATACAGTCTCTAGAAAATTCCAGAAGACTAATTTCATCAGTAAAGTAATATTGCATCGGCCTCTAACGGTGCTTTGTTTGGTTGTATGCGTGTTGTCGCTTAAGAAGTACCGTTTTAGCGGGGCGACAGCGTTGTGCCGCTGTCGCCGAGTGTGGTTCGGTGGAAAGCACAGAAAGAGGAAGGGATGACGCCAGTAGTTGCGTTCAGGATTTCGTGCGTGTAAAACCGAAACTCGCTGCGCTATTACAATGTCGGAAAATAATATCAATGCTGCAACATCAGAAGTGGGATCTGGCTCGCTGCCTAATGAATCAGATGGACCATGGCGAATTTTAATGGAAATGCAAAATAAAAATTTGATCGAGCTTATTAAAGCTGTACAATCATCGACACCTGAAACAACAAATAAAAAACAATTGTGCTACCAAAATTCAACGCGGATCTTGATGGCGCTGATGCATCGGCGTGGTGTTCTACAGTGAATATAATTTTGACAGAAAATACCATAAAAGGCAGTGCGTTGGTGATGGCCTTGAGTGCATCGTTGGAAGGTAGTGCGTCGCAGTGGCTTGCACAAACATGTTATCCTGACATAACATGGGACGAATTTAAAGAACTCTTCATGCAGCGTTTTGGCAGTGTAGAAACGCCAGCGGCTATGTTTCTGTCAATGTTAGCTAATTCTCCGGCCGATGGCGAATGTCTCTCTAATTATGCTAGCCGTATGATGACGACACTTCTCACAAAATGGCGAGACATGAATGTGGAGGAAATTGCAGTTTCGGTAACGCTTGCCAAGATGGCTCATGTTGATAACAGATTGCAGCGCCTAACCTTTACTTCAAATATGCGCACCAGAAGTGAGTTGCAAACCGAGCTTAAAGCATTCACGTTCAACAAAAGAAAGAAAACTTTGCAAGAGGAAATATCTTCAGCTGACGTAAAGCGTCCGAAACTTTCAACAATCAAGTGCCATTTTTGTGGAAAATTAGGCCACAAAATGATGGAATGTCGAGTTAAACAGCAACAAAATCATCCTTCGTCTCATGGAACATTCTGGAACAATAGCGACAGGAGCGCACTTGCTCACCATAAAAAAGTGAACGTAACCTGCTTTAAGTGTGGTGAACTTGGCCATATTTCAACACATTGCAATAAGTTCAAGATGGATAAACACAAGGATACACACCAGATGAAAAGAGTGGAGCTATGCGAAGTGGTTGAGCCCAAAGGAGAGATGGTTCATCAAGGCGAGACGTTCATAACAACTTTCGATTCTGGATCGGAATGCTCATTGATTAAGCAGAAGATAAGTGTCAAATTAGTTGGTAAAAGAATTAACAATGTAGTGATGTTGAAGGGTATTGGTAGTGGTGGCATATGTAGCACATTACAAATACTTAGCAACGTAAAAATTAACCAACACTGTATTGAAGTTTTGTTTCATGTTTTGGACAATGAGTATTTGAAGAATGATATTGTTATTGGTCGAGAAGTACTGTATCCTGGATTTAATGTTATAATATCACCAGGAAAATTTGAAATTGTTAGATCAAAAACTGTAAATTATTGTTCAAATGATGAGAAATTTTGTGAATTAAATACCGATCTTGTGGGAGAAGATAGAGATAAATTACAAGATATATTAGAAAAATATTCAAAAGCTTTTATTAATGGAATTCCGTCGTCTAGAGTTAGTTCGGGTGAAATGAAAATAAAATTAGTAGATCAAAGAAAAATTGTTCAAAGAAGACCATATAGGCTTAGCCCAAATGAAAGAGAATTGGTACGAGACAAGATTAAGGAATTATTACAACATAAAATCATAAAACCAAGTTGCTCACCTTACGCCAGTCCCATAATGTTGGTTAACAAAAAAGACGGCACTCATCGTTTGTGTGTTGATTACCGCGAATTAAATTATAATACAGTCGCAGATAGGTATCCCTTGCCACTTATATCAGATCAGATAGCCAGACTTTATGGAGCAAAATATATTACATGTTTAGACATGGCAAGTGGGTATTATCAAATTCCCATGCACAAAGAATCGGTAGAATGTACAGCATTTGTCACACCAGACGGGCAATATGAATTTTTGGCAATGCCTTTTGGGGTCAGAAACGCACCTTCAGTATTTCAACGCACAGTCATGCAAGCTCTTGGAGACCTTGCAAATACGTTTGTTGTCGTTTATATGGATGACGTAATGGTGGCTGCTGCAACAAAAAGTGAGGCTTTGGAAAGGTTGCAAATTACTCTTAATTGTCTCACGGAGGCTGGATTCTCATTCAATGTAAAAAAATGTTCTTTTCTCAAGTCAACAGTTCAATATCTGGGGTATGAAGTGAGTGCAGGTGAAATCCGCCCGAATTCGCATAAAGTTACAGCGTTAACTACCTTGCCACCTCCTAAGACAGTATCTGCTTTACGCCAATTTATTGGATTAGCGTCTTACTTCAGGCAATTTATGCAAGGATTTTCCTGTTTTATGAAACCGTTATATTTTTTGACTTCGGAGAAGAATGATTTTGTTTGGAAATCGGAACATGAAGAAATTAGACAAAAAGTTATTTCTATCCTTACACAAAAGCCAGTTTTAGTAATTTTTGATCCGAACCATCCGATCGAATTGCATACTGATGCAAGTTCTCGGGGATACGGTGCCATCTTGTTACACAAAATCAATAACAAGTCTCATGTCATTGAATATTTTAGTAAGGCTGCTTCTCCGGCTGAATCACGGTATCATTCTTATGAGTTAGAAACTCTTGCTGTTGTTTTGTCTATAAAACATTTTCGCCATTATCTATTGGGTAGAAATTTTGTTGTCTTCACTGATTGTAACTCACTTAAAGCATCAAGAACTAAAAAGGATCTATGTCCCAGGGTACAAAGATGGTGGGCGTATTTACAGTCCTTTACATTTGACATACAATATAAAGAAGGCAAACGAATGTCTCATGTTGACTTCTTTTCAAGAAATCCGCCTTCAGCAGAATTGACTTGCAAAACTCTAGAAAAACGAGTAAATTTGGCGGAAATATCTGACAATTGGCTTTTGGCCGAACAGCGTCAAGATTCTGAAATAGTTAATATTGTAAATAAATTGAAAGAAAATTCTCTTGCTGAGGACATTGCTAAAACTTACGAATTGAGAGCAGGAATACTTTATCGAAAAATTCAGCGAAATGGTAGAACTCGAACCTTATCAATTGTTCCTCGACCATTTAGATGGTCCGTAATAAATCAAGTTCATGAGTCCATCATGCATTTGGGATGGGAGAAGACTTTAGATAAGGCCTATGATTATTACTGGTTCGATAATATGTCCAAGTATATTCGGAAGTTTGTTGATAACTGCATTACATGTAAAATGTCGAAGTCTTCTTCGGGTAAAGTTCAAGTAAGTCTTCATCCAATACCAAAAGTAAATACACCTTGGCACACAATTCACATTGACATAACTGGAAAGTTGAGTGGGAAGTCTGATCAGAAGGAATATATCATTGTTCAGGTGGACGCTTTCACTAAATTTGTTTATTTAACCCATTCGCTTAAAATTGATGCCGAAAATTGCATAAATGCTGTCACGTCCGCTATTTCTCTATTTGGAGTACCAAATCGCATAATAGCGGATCAGGGCAGATGTTTCGCCAGTACTAGATTTAGTGAGTTTTGTTCACAACAAAAAATTAATTTACATTTGATTGCGACAGGTGCAAGTAGGGCTAATGGTCAAGTTGAACGCATTATGAGCACCTTAAAGAATTTATTAACGGCCGTTGAAACTAGCAATCGATCTTGGCAAGATGCATTAGGAGAGGTTCAATTAGCCTTAAACTGTACGGTTAGTCGAGTGACAAAAGCAAGCCCCTTGGAATTGTTTATCGGCAAAGTTGCTCGCCCGTTGGGGTTGCTTCCACCCTGCGATATGGTAGAAGAGGTCGACTTGGCAGAAGTAAGAACACGCGCAGGTCAAAATATTTCAGCTGCAGCAACATATAACAAGGAGCAATTTGATAAAAACAAGGCTAAAATTGTTGGATGCAAGGTTGGAGATTTCGTATTGTTAAAGAATGAAGAAAGGCATCAGACAAAGTTAAGTCCAAAGTTTAGGGGGCCGTTTCAAATAACTGAACTATTAGAGGGGGATAGGTATATGCTCAGGTCTTTGACAAATAATAGAAAATATAAATATGCTCATGATGACATAAGAAAAATGCCAAATGCTCAAATACCAGTTGAATTTGAAAGTTGTAATAAGGATTTAAATGTAATTGAAACTGAAACTGTTGAAAGAGACAGTAATAAAAAAGTTGAATCAGAAACTGTTGAAAGAGACAGTAATGTAATAGTTGAAAAGGACACTGTTGAAAGAGACAGTAATGTAGTAGTTGAAAAAGACACTGTTGAAAGAGACAGTACTGAAATAATGTAAAAATAAACTGTTGAAAGAGACAGTAATAAAGAAAATGAGTTGAATCAGAAACTGTTGAAAGAGACAGTAACGAAGTAGTTGAAAAGGACACTGTTGAAAGAGACAGTACTGAATAATGTAAAAATAAACTGTTGAAAGAGACAGTACTGAAATAATGTAAAGATAAACTGTTGAAAGAGACAGTACATTTGTTTTTAAGAGTTAATAATAAAATCTGTTATAATAATGTAAGCACAAGTGCAAAACAATTGTTTTGATCATGGCGTGTGGCGCATTAGATAATATTTTTGAGAAACCTGAGTGGTTAATGATAATGTAAAAATGAGCTGTATCAATAGGAAGATGTTATTTGTAATGAAAATAATAGATTTAGATGATAAATTAAAAATTATATTTGAATAAACTTTTATAAGGTGTTGAATGGTAACAAAGCATTTTTGGTAAAATTGCACGAGGTCGTGTAATAGTCAGGATGGCCGTGTCGGCGCACACTAAGAGTGTGTGGATGTTGGTATGAGTGTATGGGTATACAGTCTCTAGAAAATTCCAGAAGACTAATTTCATCAGTAAAGTAATATTGCATCGGCCTCTAACGGTGCTTTGTTTGGTTGTATGCGTGTTGTCGCTTAAGAAGTACCGTTTTAGCGGGGCGACAGCGTTGTGCCGCTGTCGCCGAGTGTGGTTCGGTGGAAAGCACAGAAAGAGGAAGGGATGACGCCAGTAGTTGCGTTCAGGATTTCGTGCGTGTAAAACCGAAACTCGCTGCGCTATTACAATGTCGGAAAATAATATCAATGCTGCAACATATGCATCATATATGTATGAATATGTGCTTATTGGAGTGTATGTTTAAATGTAAATGTGCATATCTATGCACATGCATTTTTTCGCGCGAAAATTATTTTCCATAAGTTTAAATAATCTAAAAGTGCATTTTAATAAGAAATTGACGGATACATAAATACATACATATGGTCATAATTTTATGGACATTGATGGGGTGGTCATTCTTTATTTTTATTTTTTATTTTCCACCAAAAAATGTAAAACTATTTTTTTTATTAAACCACATTTTTATAAATATATGTATGACTAAGCACATAATAATGTTTAAATTAAAGAAGTATAATGAAGACATTAAAACATTATGAAACTTTTTTTCAGAGGGTTCACCCGAACAGTTATTCTTCGTATGAAGCTTTGAAAGCGAAAAATTCAAAAATAGAAGTGAAAATTTCCGGTGATCTCAAAAAAAGAAACCAATGTGACTTATGTTTATATCTTTGTATCTCAGAAAAAGAAACTGATAATAAAAATTTCAAATTTAAAAAATTTTTAAGTTGTATTTTTTACCTTTTACCTTTACCTAGGTACAGAAGAAATTGCATACCTTTTACCTTACCTAGGTACAAATATTTGCAACTACCTTTTACCTTACCTAGGTAAAAAAAAATGGTACCTGTCTCAACACTGGCTAATTTACGAACTAGGCTAATTAGAATAGGCTAATCTAATATAGACCTAGCCACACGTTGAAGCACCCTGCAAACATTTACGATGGACCCATACAATTAATACGACGTCGAGGAACCCTATGGTAGGAAGCAGCCACGACTCGGTCATCTTCGACACCCCCAAGATATAGCCCTTGGCTGGGCTTATCACCGCCTTAAGGTCTTTCCGAGAACACGCCTCCGCAAAACACGTACTCCACCTCCGCCGTGCCCCGCTCACCGGCAGCCATCGTGGTCATCCGCGCGGAGCCCCCGGAAAAGTTTAAGGCAGGGACGGAGCACGAGGTCAACAAGCCGACCGCTCTCACGGTGGCCCTGCTAGCCCGACTCTAGGTCGTGAAGGCAGCGGATCCCGAAACGGTTACGGCCCACTAAGGGTTCGCACCCGAACACCTGGAGAGGTGCTTCCACGAGACCTACCAACGGGCCAATGTTAGCCCGTAATCGTCGGACGACTCATCCGTTGGGACAGACGTCCGGTTTGGGCCGGCGCGCCCACGAGCAAATAACGATATCCGCGGCTGCTACGTCGAACGAGAGCCGGATGACTCCGGGCCAGAAAACGGGGTCAGCTCCCAACACGGTCATCATAAACCTCAACCAGCCCGACGGACCGTTTCCACCTACACCTGATGCTCCCGAGGTGGAAATACCTGGCGGCGCTGCTGGGGAAGGACGCGTCTCCCCCCACTCCACCACGCGCAACACCACTCGCACTAATCCGTGCATCACCAAGCGCATCGCCCGAGACGCATGAGTAACCCCGCACTCATTTTTTGTGTTATAATATAAAATCTTAGCTACGAAAGCAACATGTACATATTATGAAGTAAATTTGCCATGCCCTAAGCCCATATACTTCTTCAATATCGGCGCGCACTCACCCAGCGAAACCCACCTAGTGTTGGCCACCGCGGTATTGGCTGTTCGATAGCGATAACGCTACCATCGGTAACAGGAGTGTTGGAAAACGGATGAGGAAGTCCGAACCGAGCTTACATGCCGCGAGGTCTGAAGCTCAATCTCTTTGATTGGCGGCAGTGAGGAAGAGCAGTGGTAAGGTGAAAACGGAAAAAACAGCCCATGGACTAGCTGGGTAAGTCTACGGTCCTGTAGATGATCGAAGAGAATAAAAACAAAGAGAATAAAAGTCTGCAGAACGCCAAGAAACGGAACTCCCGCCCTTCTGGGTTTTCGTGCACCTTATTTTACGCAATTGGGACGCCTGGCTAGACACTAGCCGAGCAGCTTACTCTGTGTAAGACGGGGGTTTCACTGCCCGTTTTCCCAGAAAACTTTCCGGCAGCTCACTCTCCGAATTTCATTTCTGTATTTCTACAATTTTAACTGTAGAGAACCCTGGCTGGACTCGGTTCCATCTAAGTCTAAGAAAAGGTCCTTTATACGTATTTAAAGTATATAAATACCTGTCAGTTTGACACAAAGTAAAAGAACGCGCATACGGGCAACAGCGAGAGAGCGCGAGATAAAAACACTTCTGCCGACGGACCGTGGCTTGTGACACACTAACAACTATGTACGTCAAGGCGGAAGAAACACAGGTAAGCTTAGCTTGCTTATAAGAACAAACCTTTAGGAAGTTTATTAAAACTGAATAATCGATAACAAGCGATGCTAAATCGCTACTAGCCATGCTACTTATTAGACTTTGTAGTATAATAACAATAATAAGTCAACCACTTATCTCTTTTTTGTTGAGAAGCAACAACTAAACTTAACTGAGTAAAATTTTAAAACTAAAGCTAACTGAAGCGATTCAAAGTGGCCAATATGCTGTGATCGACAGCTGTGGAAGACCACCTGGTCAATTGTTACACAAGCGATTTGGCCTGTTGACTTGTGTTAACTTACACATGAGAGTTCTGTCTTGAACAACTGAAACCTCCACTCTAGCAATGTGCTGTTTTATAAATAATATCTACAAGTTTAAAATTGTAAGCAAATTTGCCTGCTCCAGTGCTTTAAGTTTGTTACATTGCGTCTTTTTCGTTGTGGCTGACAACTTTTTTAAGTAATGTGCTATAAATATACACAAAATACTCTGTGAAACTCGGTTGAGATGGGAACAGCACACTGTTTTGAAAAAATAGCCACGACAAGTTTCTATGTTCTATCATTGACAGGAGAAAATAGGTTGGTAATAGCCCTATTCCACAGGGCCCGTGGGTTGGGATTTGTAATAGATGCGAAACTCTTGCTCCCGGAAACCCAGCAGCCATGATCCCCTATCCTATCCTATCCACCATCGAAAAACTGCCTTTAGCAGTCATAATGGAGTGAGTAGAATGTTTAAAACCAATGTATGGCCTTGTCCCACAGAGCACCATCCACCATTCATAATCTCTTTCAAAGGTGATCCGTAAGGATTTGCCTTGCTAAAAATTTCCCTGTTATTCCTTAACGGTGGAATTAAATAAATCAAAATATAAGTCAGATCCAATCAATTTTAATTTTTTTAATAATTTTTGGTTGAATTTCACTTTGTTTTGAGAACTCGGAAGAAAAAGACGTTGACGGTAGTGTGAACTGGAGTTTCACTTTTTCACCGTCTTCCCATCGTTCCCCCAAAAAATTACTGTACTGTGAATTGGCTATAAGCAAGTACACCGGAAGTACTGCATACATATCTGTTAAAAATGTGTTTTAGCTTATCATTGCTATTCTTTTTCTTGCTATAAATCATAATTGTTGCAAGATTTACTGTTGCTTTCCTAGATTTTGTTGGTTTTCATTTACAAATCGAAACTACCATCGCCCTATTTTTGCAGGCAGACGGATATACTCTCGACTGCCCAGTGTGAGCGATAAATCTGCGTCATTGCGTCTAGTCCGATATCAATAGGAACCTGCAGTGTAACAAGGCTATTATGTAGGATTTGGTTATTATGGACCGTCCCGTTAATGGATGGTGCTCTGTGGGACTAGGCTATACTAAATACTGAGCTTTAGCAGGGATACTAAAACTTAAAATAGAGAAAATTTAAGAGAAAAAAATGAGAGCAAGGTATAGGTAAAAAGAGTGTAGGAAAGGGGCGAACTTAAAGTATTTAAACAACAAGCAATACCCGAAACCTGCGTATTTGTTATTTTTTGTTCAAACGCTGCTGTTGGATTCGTTTTCTCTCGTAAAATAAAAATTTTTAAATTCACGTGTTTTTTTATTTATGTTACGTTATTTTACGCAACGAAAAAAACAAAGTGTACGGAATTAATAAACGCGACAGTGAATTACAGTAACCGGTTATTCCCAAGAGCGTAGAATGGAAAAGAGTAAACATTCTTTTGGCCAGAGTCAGAAGCGGACTAAATGGGCAGAACGCCTTATATTTGCTAACAGTGTTAGTATCTTGGAAAAGTTTCTGAAAATTGTTCATTGCTTGCTCCAAGAAGCAAATTGCATAAAAACACGTTTAAAAAATGATACAACAATTGAACGAGTATTTCTGGTGCTTGGTTGTGGATCTATGAAAACCACTTATATTGCATCTTTACTTACAATTATCCTTTTTGCTAATGGTGTAAATGGAACTTCCTTTGATGAAACTAGAAACAAAACCCTCCATCAGAAATCTTATGACTTTAATTTTGAATTAGTGTCGACCTCACAAAATCTAGCAAGGCAAGTTTTTCGCATCAACAAAATTTATAACAATTTTTAAGTTTGTCTGTACAAATTATTACTATTATATCATAATCCAATACAACAGTTTTATATACATATATTATCGTTTGTACATATTCATGTACGAACATACGCAAATACGTTTTCTTTATCTACATACATACATGCTAACGTTTAACTATCCAGATATAACTGGTTGTGTGCTACTTATAAGCAGCCTGAGACATTGTGCATACGGCTGACTCACTAAAGTTTTACCTCATGATTGACATATGTACATATGTATGTTTTCTAACATTTTTTCTTGTCTGCTATCTATATTTTTCGGTAAAAATCTCAAAAGAAAAAGATTAGAAATGTTGAACAACCAAAAAGATTGCAAGTCTGTTTAAATTAATGCACAAATATATTCAAATGTAATTTCAAGTACCTATGTATGGAGGTATGTACATCACAATGTTAGCAGGTAAAAATATTTATGTAGGTATGCACAATATGTACAAATTACATTATTATATACATATCTAATATTACTTATAGATAATAAATTGCGGCATTTTATTCTATAAAAAATTATATATATAAATAATTGATAAATGTATTTACATATATTAAAAAAATGTTATGAGAAACAAAAATTGAATCATTTGTTAAATAATTTTTTTAAAGGCGCTTTTTGTTCTTGTCATCGGTAAATTATTATAATGGTCTCTAAAGAAAAACCTCATTACTGGTGACTTAAAATTAATTCATTACATTTTCTGTTTTCAGTCAGCGGATTTGTAATTGGTGCTTACATATGTACATTTACAAAATGGGCTTTTAAATTTTTTTTGTTTCTTAGTAACAAGACTGAAAACCCTTTCGGGACCAACTTTGCCTGTAGGCAAGTTTTTAAGTTTAGAGGATAGCTGTAAGAGCGCCGTTTGTTTATATCTGCTTGAAATGTAGTTTGTAGGCTACATTGGACAATTGTCTTCATAAAAAATGTAACAAATTTTATACATAGATATGAAATCAAAAGTGAAGGGCTTGTTAAAAGAAGACCTTGAGAAAATTATTAATTTTGACTGGAATGTCTCTACTGACAAGGAGAGTGATGATAAAATGGAAGACATTTCTGAAGACCTGAAAAAAAATTGGAAGGGATAATGGAGAGTCGAGAAACTTTAGAGATTTAAAACTAGTCATAAGCTGTTATCTAAGAAACATAAATATTTTTGTTTACCACAATGGCCCAACGTTGTTCACTGGCAACTTTCGATAGCGCCCAAAATACTGGCGTGGCGACTTGAAATCTTTTGTAAAAAACCTAAGCCAAAACAAAAAAAATTGTATTCCTGAGGGAAAATGTTGGTCTCGAATGGGTTAAAATAATTGTTTTTTGTATAAAAAGTGTGCGAAATATGTTATAGCCTGATTCCATTGCCGCATTAAAACGCATTTAGCCAAATGCGCATTTATTTACACAGGGAATCCCATAAGGCTAAATGCCGCATTTAAAATAAATGCGATTTTTAAATGCGATTAAAAACCATTCGCCCCGAAAGTTTTTAGAAAAAATACTGGAAAATACCGATGTTTAACGATATTTTGTTCGTGCCACCACTACAACAGCTGTTTTTTATAAGCAAGGTTGGCGCAATTTTTGATTTTTTTTTAATATAAAATCTATTCCGTATAAAAATGACTGAAACCTAGAGCGCACGCTGCAAATTCTGCTCGCAGTACCACAATGCATTACTGCTGGACCTCTGGAATAAAATTACTCCCACATATACGGGGATCCTTGCCTTTTTTAGAAACTGTGGTGGCCTTCATTGCAAACCCGTCATAACAACGCAATCAGCTTCTCTTCTTTGTCGTTCAAGTTGGCAAATGTTTCGGTCGCAATATGGATGTCCTGCTGAGCATTACAGAGTTTAGTAAACTCACTCATGTTCATTAATTTTAATTTATTTCTTTTGGATTTGCCAAAATTCAAAAGTAAACAAGCCCAGATCAGCTGTTCGTGCCACTCACATGTCGGAGTAGCATTAACTAAATGCTAATGCGCCAATGGAATCAGGCACATTTAAAAAGTCCACTAATGCGGCAATGGAATCAGGCTATTATCCTAACTTGATTGTATTTGTATTCGGTACTGCTATAAAAGCAAAATGCGTAGTTTGAAGGTCAGTCGAGCCCCAGCTCGTATTGCTCCGATTGTGATGATTTCTATTCCAAAATTTTTTGCTAATTTGGTGCTAGTTATGACCCAAAAAAGCGAATTTGGTGCTCGACGGGAAACCCTTTTTTTTAAAACGTAGAAACTGCGTGGGCTCCTTAAATCCGTAAACACAACTTTCTTACTCAACAGGAATTTTTTTTTGCTTAAATTTCGAAAATGCGGTGTGCAGCTCGATACGGGCTACACCCCGCACTCTATAACTTTGCTTCTGGGAAAGATCGATTCTAGACTTTCGCATTTTAGCAATTCCGCCGCCCCTGTTCAAGTTTCCGAACGAGTGGAAGGGAAGGCTGCAAAGGTTTTTTAGCACGCTTTTTGTGTTCGATTAAATATGGTAGATAGGCATTTAATGAGTGTAAAATTTAAAAGTTTTTTTGTTCTTATTAACGCTTAATTTAATGTTCTTTTTCTGCGACACGTATCTCGTTGGGATCTTTTTTATCGCCTTTGGCAACTCTGGTTCTCAACAGTTCTTGTGAATATTTCACAACACTGACACCACAGGTTTCTAGCCCTGGCGGCATACAAAAATTTGAAAATTTGTATTTGTGGCCGTCAATGCCAGTTTCTTCGATTTTATGCGTTAATCTTGTATAATCTAGGGACACCAGGGTACCAAAACTCTGAAAAATCAAATGACTGTGTCAATAGGGGACAGCTGCCAGTCAGCTGGTTTTGTTCAAAAACAAAAAGGACCAAAAGAAGGAACATTTTCCTTGTTTAAGGGAAATCCGAAAATCTTATCAAATTCACTTCCGATTGAAAACTGGAACAGGCCTGTATATTCCCGTTACCCATTAATTTCAAATAAATATGCCCCCAGATAACAATCGGCTTTTAGGTGGCGACATCTGCCGAACTACAGGGTCGAAAGTACCATCAAGGACCGCCGCCCCCGCTAACAGTTCTTTCGCCAGTATCCTCTTGAATCAATAAAATAAATTGTCGATAAATATTCAAATCATATATACACATCATCACGTCACTTTCCGCTAATTGCTCTAGAAATTTGTAAAACTAATTTTGAGATAGACCCTTGACCAGAGCTGGAAGAAACATCGGTTTTTTTTTTTTTTTTTTGTTTATTTTCCATCACTGACAAACGTGCTAGGAAAAAGCTACTTAAGTAGGAAATAGGACTACTATACATTTTTTTTATAAATTTGATAGTAAGCATTTGCATTAATTTTATTTGATGAGGATTTATTAAGTAGTATTTGTGTAGCCGGCCCAAGAATGGAGTAATTTATAAAAAAGTTTAGTTATTTGTCCTTAGGCGAGGATGGAGAAATTTTTAAAGGCGTACAATGGAAAAGGTTAATTTACTTTTTATTCATTTCCATTGTACGCCTTTAAAGATTTCTCCATCCTCGCTATTTTAAACTATTACGTTTAGTTCATTTGTAATGTATGTATTCTGTTATGCCTTTAAATTAATAAAAACCATCTTTACGATCTTCCTCAACAATTTTTAAAAAAAATAACATCGATGTATCGATACATCGAAGGTTTTTTTTTTGAAAACATCCAAGCAAAGATGTCTGCAAACATTGATGTTTCTCCATCGCTTCGTAATTTCCAACATATATTTTTTTCAAAACATCGGAAATAATGATGTTTTAAAACATCGATGCTCGCAAAATTTTTTTGCCAGGAAAAAAATTAGAGCCTCAAAAATGTTTTTTTTTTTTTTTTTTTACGTTATGAAAATACGAAAACGGTTGACATATTAATTTTGGCCCGGAAAAATCATTAGAGGCTTAAAAATTTAATTTATGGTTTTTTTTGTTATGTTTTGAAGGAATATTAACTGGATCTCAACTTTCTTGTTAAAGGGTATATATATTTTATCCCATTCTTTTTCGATTTAATCGATATTTTTCACAAAAGATCGAAAAGAATCGATGATTAGTGAATCGATTTTTGCGCAGCTGTAATGTGGCAGAGTGACATGACAGGATTTCGCGATTCGTGGACCTTAGTGTGGTGGTGGCCAAATTTGTGGGTATGCACAACTAGAATCTGAATTTTAGTCCCCAAGTCCAAAATCTGTACGAGTAACAGGTTTGATAATTTTAAAATCTATTTTTAAATTAGCCAAAGCTTATGGTTTATCGATATTCAAAATATTAAAAATATCATTGTAAACAAATAGTTTGTAGAGGTTTTTGTGTCAAAATATAAAAAAATCGGGGCCCAAACTCATCTCGATAAATGTAAACTGAATACAAAAAACCCAACTGAACTGATGACTTGAAATAAACTATTACTAACTACAAAACCGGTTTCAAAATCGTACACATAAATGAAAAAAATTTACTTAAGAAAATTAATAAGTTTAAATTAATTTTTACCCAAATAAATGTAGATGTGATATGTGTGTCGTTTTTGCCCGATTTATGTAACTTGACAATTGTTTGTAATGGTTATGTTGTTTATCGTAAATGTCCAATAGAATATCATGCCTTTTCTGGTTTTCACTCTGAAGTGAATTTGATGACATTTTCGGGTTTCTCTTAACATATCCCTTTTTTTGGTCTTTTTTGTTCCCAAACAAAATCAGCTGACTGGCAGCTTTCCCCTATTGACAAAGGCGTTTGATTTAACAAAGTTTTGCTGCCTCAGGGCTAATTAAATTTTGGCCAGCTTATGTCCATCAGCTAATGGGATTAATGGTATACTAGTTTAGCGCATGAAATTGAAAGATCTGACATTGGCGGCCACTAATACAAATTTTTAAATTTTTGTTTGCCGCATTAAGCCAGTTCTAGAAAATGCTGGTGTCAGTGTTGTGAACTTTTCACAAGTAGTGTTGAGAATCAGAGCACAAATAGAACATTAAATTAAGCAGTAATTAGAACAAAAGCACTTTTAAATTTTACTTTGATTAAATGCCTTTCTCACCATATTTAAAGCAACACAAAAAGTGTGCTAAAAATAAGTCCCTTGCAGCCTTCTCTTCAATTGCTAAAATGCCGAAGTCTAGAATCGAATCGACTCTGAGACGCAATCACAAAATAATTTTTAATAGGTCAAATATGTTTTTATAACCCAAATTTGTAAAGCAATATTGTTCTTAAACCATTTAAGAAAAAGGAAAAATTAACATCTGCACTTTAACGCAAAGTATTTTAAATCAATTAATTTCTGTGCTTGCTGAATTGAATCCGCCAGCCAATTGCTTGGCGGAAAGTTTCCATGAAATTTTTATGGAAGTTAACAGAGAATTAAAAGAGTGAATTAAGATTTCGTGTGAATATGGAACAGGACTGGGAAATTCGTATCCTTGTGAATCTTTCGGAAGTGAAAACTGGAACAGGGCTGCATATTTTCCTAGAAATAAAAGGTAAAGTACATAAGCAAATTCTACTTAGTTGTATATACCGACCCAACTGTATCATCGACTATGGGCCAATATTCAATATTATCTTTTATATTTCGGTGTCCTACACTGACATCATACTGGCAGGCGATTTAAAAGCAATCTCTTAAAAGAGAGTCCCATCTTGTTAACACACACTTGGAAAATATCTGTGATTCACTTCTTGACTTATTTTTTAATAATAACCATGTAAATCTACCAGCTTTGAAGTATACAAGTTAGGTATAAGGAAATCCTTACTAGGGACTGAACTTACAGATGTTGAAAAACTGAACCACAAGTTTATGAAAATTTATCTACCTGAATCGATATAACAGTTTTAAGTGTGAAAATCCATGTGTTGTCCTTGCTAGTAATTTCAAGGTGAAATCTAATGGTAAAGACCTCGATGATATGAGCCCTAAACTTGTAAAACTGTTAGTTCCTTGCTGTTCACCCACATCTCAAATGTTTTTAACACCATATTAACTACGTGCTTATTACCAACAGTATGGAAAAAACAAAGATAATGATTTTTAGATAATGATTATTAAATATCAATATTTCCAAAAGTTTTCTAAAACCTTATGTCTTCGTCTTCTCAAATTCATATATACTTTTTTAACAACAACTCACAATTACAAAAAAAAGTCTGGTTTCCGGAAAAATAGAAGTTGTATAAGTGCGATAACAGATATTGTGAAAGACGATAGGCAGCAACTTGACAACAACTTTTTACTTTTTTAACGCTTCTGGATTACAGTATAGCCTTGGTTTCGGTGAAACTAGTGCATTCATACACTTACTGTGCACAAAAATTCAGAGTTTAAACAACTTCACTAGCACTAGCAACTGATCGCCTCAAAATTATTCGTACCTGAAGAAATAAGGTCATTAATCTTTAAAGTCATTTTAATTCTCACTCTCTTCTATGGCATATCAATTTTTGGTTACTGTGTGTGCGTAACATGCACACTTTTAACTGAATTGTTATGACCATGTTTCACATTTATCTTATGGAATTCTTGACCTTAAGTATATTTAAAAAAAATTGTGACGACCCGAAAACCGATTTACCTTTATCAAAAACTTGATCCTTCTACATCTCAAAGGACAAATGATTACAATTGCCCTCGTACTCAAACGTTTTCTTCGAAGAGACCTTTTTTTTTATTAATGGATTTTGTTTATGGAACCATCTCAAAACAATTAGGAGCGCAATTCAATTCTTCATTAAAATCAAAGAATTTTTAAAAACCGAAAAGTTATATAAGCAAACTAAAGCTAAAACTAAAATATTTTAAAACAAGAAAGAAAGCAAACTTCGGCAAGCCGAAGTTGATATACTCTTGCAGCTATTGCAAGAATTAAAAATTTTTGAAAACATTAAAATTATGAATTACTTGCGTATATGTTTAAAAACATTGAACCTATGATGATTTGCAGCTTAATTATTAGACAGTTATTTTATATAATTTTATTATTTCTATGGGAGCTATGTGATATAGTCCGTCCGATTTTCATGAAATTTAAACCGTAATTCTAAAATATTTAACCAATCTATAAGTCGAGCAATTAGAAAAAATTAAAAAAACAGCAAAGTTATAATTTTTTTGTATTTTTTTCCGATTGTTTCTATGGGAGCTATATGATATAGTCGTCCGATTTTAATGAAATTTAAACCGTAACTCTGAAAAAGTTAACCATTACTATATCTCAAAGAACTAAAAAAAAAGAAAAAAACAGTAAAGTTATAATTTTTTTTAATTTATTTATTCGATTGTTCCTATGGGATCTATATGCTATAGTCGTCCGACCCGGCTCGTTCCGACTTATATACTACCTGCAATAGAAAGACAACTTTTGGGAAAGTTTCATGCAGATAGCTTTAAAACTGAGAGACTAGTTTGCATAGATACGGACGGACAGACGGACATGGCTAGATCGACTCGTCTAGTGATGCTGATCAAGAATACATATACTTTATAGGGTCGGAGATGTCTCCTTCACTGCGTTGCAAACTTCTGACTGAAATTATAATACCCTCTGCAAGGGTATAAAAAAATTAATAAAATACAATACAACAAAATACAATATAACAAAACACAAAATAAAAGAAAATAAAATTAAATCAAATCAAATACAATAAAATAAAATAAAGAACCCCCATAGGTATTACTAGTCCAAAAATCAAGTTTATCAATTTATAATTTTTTATCTTAATACTATTAAAAATTGTTAGCTTTAAGTATTAGATTTAAATGATTGGAACTTATGTCACTGTGATAAGCGCTTATGCTTGCAGCGCTGGGATATCATATTAAGCAAATAAAATTAACATTTCTGACAAAATTATTAAATATGTTTGTACACTGTACACCGATCATGTTAAAAAAATTTGAGGACTGACGTCTATATCCTATAGCTGCTAAAAGGAACGATCGTGTAAAATTAGCTAAATTTTAGTGAGCGAATGTTTTGCTGTTTTTTTTGCCTAGCATGATGGTGCTACACCATTTCGAATCGAACCTTTATTTGACTATATACTGTAACTTTTATATTGTTATACGTATGGGTATAAGCAGAATATAGTTTTGTATGACTGCAAGGAATAAAAACTTTGGCTTGCCGATGTAAGCTTCCGTTCGCATTTTTCCATTGTATGCTTAAAGATAATTTATAAAACTTTGTATATAAATACATACATTTATATGTGAAGTTCAAGTAAACAAGTGTTCATAGCTTTGTATTGCGTTCCCTGAGTTTTAATACGTCATACTCATCCAAAAATAACTGGATTTTGTTGGTCAAAGCCGATTTGGTTTGTTGATTTATGATTGGGTCCGGGCTATTCGTTCACTCATCATTTTCTTTTAATCGATAAGAAAGAATATGTGTGCATCCATACAAATGTAATTAGCTAGCACTCGATATCATTCAAGTTATAATTTGCGTTGATGAGCTGGAATCGTTCTTAAAAAACTAAATTGTTGCAAAGAACCAGGAGAAATGACCTTATAAAGAAAATAACCACTTTATGTTTAGTTCGACATGCCCTATGGTTTTTACTTCTTTCTCAACTCCCTGTCGCTTAAATAAATATGTTTGTCAAAAAAGTCGTATCCAACTGCAATATGTTGAAACCAATAAGTTCCAATAAAAGAAAAATTTTAAGGCCACATTGTGGTATTTAAAAAAAAATTACTTTTTATACTTTACTTTTACTTTTAATTTATCATAATGCTTACTAACCAACAAACAAAATAAGACTTAAATGACCTTTGATCTTTTTTTAGCTTATCAAAGAAATGGAAATGGAATATACTTTAAAAAAATACTATTTTTACAATTTAAGAAAATAACCACAAATAGTCGTTCATATGCAATGTTTTTAATATATGACCTATTTTTTAAATTAAACATTTTTTGTTTTCAAACTTTTAAAAAAATATTTAAAAAATAATTATACCAATGGTAAGTGGAGATTTTTATACCCTTGCAGAGGGTATTATAATTTCAGTCAGAAGTTTGCAACGCAGTGAAGGAGATATTTCCGACCCTATAAAGTATCGTATATGTATATATATTCTTGATCAGCATCACTAGGCGAGTCGATCTAGCCATATCCGTCCGTTTCTACGCAAACTAGTCTCTCAGTTTTAAAGCTATCTGCATGAAACTTTCCCAAAAGTTGTCTTTCTATTGCAGGTAGTATATAAGTCGGAACGAGCCGGATCGGACGACTATAGCATATAGATCCCATAGGAACAATCGAATAAATAAATTTAAAAAAAATTATAACTTTGCTGTTTTTAAATTTTTCTATTAGTTCTTCGACAAATTGTAATGGTTCAATATTTCAGAGTTACGGTTTAAATTTTATCAAAATCGGTCGACTATAAAATATAGCTCCTATAGAAATAATAAAAATATATAAAAGAGCTCTAATAATTGAGCTGCAAATCATCATAGCTTCAATGTTTTTCAACATATACGCAAGTAAATCATAATTTTAATGTTATCAAAAATTTTTTATTTTTGCAATAGCTGCAAGGGTATATCAACTTCGGCTTGCCGAAGTTTGCTTTCTTTCATGTTTTTTTAGTTCTTCGACATATAGTAATGGTTAAATATTTTAGAATTACGGTTTAAATTTCATCAAAATCGGACGATTTCTATTAGTTCTTCGACATATAGTAATGGTTAAATATTTCACAATTACGGTTTAAATTTCATCAAAATCGGTCGACTATATCATATAGCTTCCATAGAAATAATAAAAATATATAAAATAACTCTAATAATTGAGCTGCAAATCATCATAGCTTCAATACTTTTAAACATATACGCAAATAAATCATAATTCTAATGTTTTCAAAAATGTTTAATTCTTGCAATAGCTGCAAGGGTATATAAACTTCGGCTTGCCGAAGTTTGCTTTCTGTCTTGTTTATTCTTCGCGTAGATCATCCTTATAAATACATTTTCCATATTTAGAATCAGCTGTCCAAACTAGAATGTTTCTCCAAAATACACTTACGTTGCCCATTGGGCAAACATCTTATTTAAACCTTTTTTGCATTTTTGTTTGATATTATATTGAGAATAGTCTGTACAAATTTCAAGTCAATCCGAGTAAAACTAACGGAGTGTCAGTGTTTCAAACGACCGGCTGTGATACCAGATTGTTTACGTATGATAAACTTTAAATCGATTATCGATTTTATCCCAAAAAATATATTGAACTGATACTTTTGAAAATTGGAACATTACTTCCTCACATAAATCAGAAAAAAATAACGCTGGTACCTCGAAAAATTTATCAGCTTTAAAATGCATATCGATTTTTTTTTTCTGATAATCCAGTCACGAGTTATGATGTTCACCGCAACCAACTTTTATTTCAAGGCGCCTCCGAAGATTCGCGGTCACCGCCTTATTATTCATTTTTTTCTTTGAAAATTTTTCTTACATTCTTTAAAAGTTGTAAAATAATATGTAATTAAATTTAAAAAAATAATATTATAGGCCGCAAAAAAAAACGGAGCGGAGACTTGGGGGAGAACTAGAGCGGGAGAGCGTAGGGTCAGCGGATAGAGAGTTTTAAGGAATTGTCGCTCTACACGCTGCTGTTCCTAATCTTTGTGCATACTTGTGCAAATAACGAGTTGAGAAGACAGTAACTCTTTGACATAAAACGCAATAACCAAAATTTGAGATGCAATGCTAATATTTTTTATTTGCCAGATCTGTCACCTTTCACAAGCCCCCGGGCAATGCCCACGTTCTCCTCCATAAACTACATAAATATGACGTCTTGTTTGTTTGGTTTATGTTTCCTCCTAATAAAATTAATATTAAAAAAAAAATAAAAAAAATTCGTTTTTACATTTTGTATTTTTAATTTTGTGTGTAAATCAGCTGCTTGGCAATAGTGTTGGGATAATAAGAACAAAAACACTTTTAAACTATACTTAGATAATAAACTCTTCTAACCATATAAAAAAAACCGAAAAGCTCTTGCTAAAAATAAGTTCGAAGAAAATAATAATAATTCTGCCACTGCCATAGTTCAAACTTTTTTGTTGTTGTTTATTTCGAAGTAATTCGGAGCAGCGGCTGATGAAGGGAGAGGGTTGGACGGAGAGAAAACGGAGAAAAAAATCAAAATGTCAAGAAGAAAAGGAACTGTGTAGACTTTTGAATACCCTTTTTTCGAAGCGATAGTATATTTATTAATTTTTAAGATGATATATAAATGATTTTTATTGATTAAATGTAATAACATTTTGGAAGTTATTGTAAAGTTGCAATAGACGCCAAAATGTTAATATTTGATTATCTGCCTTATGTGATTTTAACTACAAGGCATTGTTATGGTCGGATATACCCTGGCACGCGTCAGGCAGAAATTTCGGTTTCTTTTTTCGTTCTCCCCATTCCCTTTGCACTTCAATTCGAGTGCAACAGAGTTAGGAAGTGTTTTTAAAAGTGAAACTTTTAGGCAATTCTTAATTAATCAGGTAAGTGCATAAATATAAATAAATAAACAATAAATAAATAAATATATTTGCACATTAGTATAAGTTGACGGCCGTGCTGCAGATTTTCCTTAAGGGAAAGTCCAAGGTACAGAGGTACCTGATTCCTTCCCGATCGAAAGTGAGGAGGAGCTAGTGGCGTTAAGTAAAATATTTATGAAGAAGATGAGCGTGCAATTAATTCTGTGTTTTTTCTACAGATTGAGACCATCACCGCAATTCTTAGGCGAAATAATTTGCCTAAGTCTATTAAAGGAGTTTTGGCAGAGCCCCTTCTTATTCAGTATTAATTGCAATTTTTCCCAGGAATTCCTGGGGACTTTTAAGTATTTTCTTCAGGAATTCCTTGCGAATTTGCTATTGATTAAGTTCCATATTCCTGAGAGATTCCGGGTGGAATTCAATAAAAAAATCCCAAGGATTTTGAACAAAAAATTTAAGGAAAAAAACTTAAATGCTTGTAACTTGTATGAGCTGACACGAAATCTATCACTTCATTTTAAAAAATGACTTGTTTGCTCTTTCTATGAGTGTACTAGACAGGACTCTTAACGATTCTTATTCATTATAGCTGTATATATGTATACTTTGCTCAGAAGTTTGCTTCCCAACTTTACACAAAATACACTATAATTTAAGTTACTGTTAGTTACTTCACCTATAATAAATCATATTTTATGAAAAAAAAAGTTTAAATTTTAAACCGAGCAGAACAATATTGACGAAATTAAGAATTTTTGAGCATATTTTGTTTCATATTTCTTTCATATTCTTTCATATTCTTTCTGATAACAAAGGATTAATTTGTCTATCGAAAAAGGAGCTTATAACATATAAGTTCATTTGAATAACATTCTCATAAGTTATTTAGAAGAGACTGCACTTGCTGCGGAGAAAATTGTATTGTAAGATTTAGCAAAGGTATTTAAGTTCCTGATTTACAAATATTTAATTGAAATCTATAAATTAAGTATTTATAAACATAAATATTTCAAAATTAAATGAACTTTCGGTAGCGCCCTAAATAATGGGTGTGGTCACTTCATACTTTTTCAAACATTTTCTTAAATTATTACCACCAAAAAAAAAGCAAAAAAAAATATCAGTCTAAACGAAAAGATTTGTTCCCGAAAATGGGTTAAGCTAAAGAAGACGTCAAATTAAAAAATATCTGAATTTCAAGTTCTTACATCAAAACAAAAAAAAACAAGAGTTCCCCGTCCAAGAAATTTCAAAATAAATATCCACCAGAAAAAAAAGTGTGCTTTCGGTGGCGCCATCTGCCGAACTGCGTTGACAACACTACAACCAAACAGCGAGAAGCCACTCCACCAGCTGCTACAGCGACCCTATCTTATGCAGAGCAGCGGCAAAGCACACTCGAACAGTATAAAACAAAGTTAGAACAAATTAAGTACGAGCATTTAATAGTATGTGAGCTCTCCGGTGCTCTTCTTGCTCGAACTCCGTTTTCCAAATATGTAGTGTTGTCATATCAAAACATAATTGCCAATAACTTCTAAAATTATAGCTTGATCTTTAAAATGTTTGTGCCTACCAATATATATGGCCGAAACACACTCACAAAGTCTAGTTATTAGGTCTAATCTGTCTCAGAGTTACATGACAGCCTTTTGCAATTTGTGGAAGATAGAGTGGGCGTAAGAATTACTAGAATCTGATAGTCATGTCAAATCCGAAAGCTTTTGAAGTTTCCGAAATCTCGTCGTTCATACGGTCGGACAGACAGTTGGACATTGCTAAATCGATTCGTCTTTTGATCCTGATCCAAAACGCTTCTTTCTTTCTGTAACAAACTTTTAAGCGTATACAATATACCCTTTTACTCTACGATTAAGGGGTATAACTAGATGAAGCTTATTAAAAATATTATAAAATTTTTGTTTTTATACCTAAAGATATTTAACCATTCCACACTGGGCGAAATAAACCATATTATCTTCATACAAATAGTAATATTTTGTTAATTAAATAGAAAATAAATTGTTCTCCTATGCTGAGATTTGAACCCGACCCTGTATTGCTAGCCAATGTGGGCTATAAAGAGCATTGACTAAAATCTCGCAAAATTATCGCAAACGGGCTCAAAGTAAAAAGTGGACATAAAGGTGAAATGATATGGTCCGGTATTAGTTCACTACACATACTTTTCTAAATATGTTTAACAAACGGTAAACAGTGGCCTAAATAAACAGGCCTAGTGCATGAAGCTGGAACAGTCGTTTGTTACCAATCAACAAGCACCAGTCTTACAGTATTAGTGGATCAGTAATAAAGTAACAAAGTCAACAAGAAGCAAGCTCGCTACTTCGAAACGATCGGGTCTTAGAGTTTGAAGGTTCCGAATTAAGACACAGGTAGCTGGGTCCTTAGGGGGCAACACTCGGTTAAGTCTAAACGCTTTGTTACAACTTCGGTTGCACAAAAAGATTCCTTCGACAAGTAATCGTGAGTTCGAAAGGGAAGTTGCTTAAAAATAGCTTCTCGCCACAAGGATCGTATTGGCGAAGTCCGGCTTACGCCTGAACGTCCATCGAGAGTTGTACAGGTCCTAGAGCGACTAGTCCGGAAGGACGGGCGTTAGATCGGCTGTTGTTAAGAGCCCAGCAGTTCACCGCTAGAGTCCAGCGGCCGCTTTAAAGCTACCTATTTGTCATTATCAGCCCCAGGCCGAGGGTCAAGTGGGGAAATAAAGATTCTTTCGTGCGTTCTTGTTGTGCTATATATATTATTCGTTGCAGTAATATTTAATGAAATTCTTAGAAGTGTTAGCATAAATTAGCTTAATATATATTAAAAAGGTCCCAAAACTAATTTTCTCAAACAGAAATAGGACTTTTGACCAAAATCTGGCCCAGTGTGCATTGTATTAGTTCACTACACATACTTTTCTAAATATGTTTAACAAACGGTAAACAGAGGCCTAAATAAACAGGCCTAGTGCATGAAGCTGGAACAGTCGTTTGTTACCAATCAACAAGCACCAGTCTTACAGTATTAGTGGATCAGTAATAAAGTAACAAAGTCAACAAGAAGCAAGCTCGCTACTTCGAAACGATCGGGTCTTAGAGTTTGAAGGTTCCGAATTAAGACACAGGTAGCTGGGTCCTTAGGGGGCAACACTCGGTTAAGTCTAAACGCTTTGTTACAACTTCGGTTGCACAAAAAGATTCCTTCGACAAGTAATCGTGAGTTCGAAAGGGAAGTTGCTTAAAAATAGCTTCTTGCCACAAGGATCGTATTGGCGAAGTCCGGCTTACGCCTGAACGTCCATCGAGAGTTGTACAGGTCCTAGAGCGACTAGTCCGGAAGGACGGGCGTTAGATCGGCTGTTGTTAAGAGCCCAGCAGTTCACCGCTAGAGTCCAGCGGCCGCTTTAAAGCTACCTATTTGTCATTATCAGCCCCAGGCCGAGGGTCAAGTGGGGAAATAAAGATTCTTTCGTGCGTTCTTGTTGTGCTATATATATTATTCGTTGCAATAATATTTAATGAAATTCTTAGAAGTGTTAGCATAAATTAGCTTAATATATATTAAAAAGGTCCCAAAACTAATTTTCTCAAACAGAAATAGGACTTTTGACCAAAATCTGGCCCAGTGTGCATTGTATTAGTTCACTACACATACTTTTCTAAATATGTTTAACAAACGGTAAACAGAGGCCTAAATAAACAGGCCTAGTGCATGAAGCTGGAACAGTCGTTTGTTACCAATCAACAAGCACCAGTCTTACAGTATTAGTGGATCAGTAATAAAGTAACAAAGTCAACAAGAAGCAAGCTCGCTACTTCGAAACGATCGGGTCTTAGAGTTTGAAGGTTCCGAATTAAGACACAGGTAGCTGGGTCCTTAGGGGGCAACACTCGGTTAAGTCTAAACGCTTTGTTACAACTTCGGTTGCACAAAAAGATTCCTTCGACAAGTAATCGTGAGTTCGAAAGGGAAGTTGCTTAAAAATAGCTTCTTGCCACAAGGATCGTATTGGCGAAGTCCGGCTTACGCCTGAACGTCCATCGAGAGTTGTACAGGTCCTAGAGCGACTAGTCCGGAAGGACGGGCGTTAGATCGGCTGTTGTTAAGAGCCCAGCAGTTCACCGCTAGAGTCCAGCGGCCGCTTTAAAGCTACCTATTTGTCATTATCAGCCCCAGGCCGAGGGTCAAGTGGGGAAATAAAGATTCTTTCGTGCGTTCTTGTTGTGCTATATATATTATTCGTTGCAATAATATTTAATGAAATTCTTAGAAGTGTTAGCATAAATTAGCTTAATATATATTAAAAAGGTCCCAAAACTAATTTTCTCAAACAGAAATAGGACTTTTGACCAAAATCTGGCCCAGTGTGCATTGTACCACATTTCTTTAAAACAATGTTCTTTTTCAATTATCAAACTTTCAGTATCGGATTGAATTCTTTATAACAAATTTTTGGGCATTGTTTAGAAATATCTTACAACCTTAAGCAATTAAAAATATTAACCAAATGGAAATTTCTTTTGAATACTTTAATAAGTAATAATTAAAAATTGTAATTCACATTATACATTTGATTTCGCTCATGAAAACTAACATTATTCCTACTTTTATAATTATAATTTATAGTATAATTCTTAAAGAAAAAGAAACATACCATTAATTTTAACTTAAACTTATTTATTTATTTTTGCTTTACAGTTCACGTTTACGTCGGACCGTCGCAAGTTCAATTAGAATAGTGGGCATTCGCTTGGAAGACGATACAGTAGAGACAAATGAAGGCATACCAAGTGTGTTGATAGACCAGCAAAAAACTTTTCGAGTTTTCGGTAGCGGTTTACAAAAAAACACTGCAATAACGTTTACCACCGAAAATAATGATTATGGTGGTGCATGTTTAAAGCCAGCAACTGACCTGTTTACCCCTATAGAAGTGGCCAGCGATGGATTTTCAGCGACGTACTTCGTAAGGTTTCCGTCATTTATAAATGAATTTTACATTTGTGCAAAATCTGCTGAGGAATCAACAAATGTAAGTGCTTTACTTTATTTAATATTGGCATGGAGACCCAAAGCTCTCACATTTAAATGCATTAAGGGGGGGTTCTCATTCAAATGACCACAATGTAAGCGAAATTTTAGAAGAACATATCAAAAACGGTTTCAGGATTCAAAAAGCGTATAGTTAGGTCTTCATTGAAAAATTTTTTCATGATGAAAAACTGAAAATGGCGCCCTTGGCATTTCTTAGATTTTTCCAAACATTCTTCTGGCCTTGGAAGCTTATTCCGATAAAGAATTCCTTTAAAAGAAAGCCCATCTGGGTCAGGGTGGCTTTCATGGATGCGAACTAGCGCCCATCGACCTGGCGGTGAGTTGTCCTTTGCAATCAACACAATTACTAGGTATAAAATGAAAGTTAATGGAAGGCAGACTACATGGATTTTTAATCAGCTGCTTGCTGTCTTAGTCCTACACATTCAGTTCGCTTTCAGAAGTGGCCAATTCCCTTGAACCTTGTGTCGCGTTATCGCAATAAAGCTCAGCACAAAATCAGTGTGTGCTGAGATCAAGTACGAGCTCCAGATGGCAGGCCTTTGTTAGGAAACATACGAAGATGCATAAGTACACTTTCATAGGCCTCCGTCGTCCCCTCTGGTTAAAATTCATCCAAAAAGGTTCAGTCAAATCGAGACCAGTCCATTCGAATGAGTGACTCCTCCTTGTACCCCGCTTGCTGGTAATGTTCTCATTATCTGACGAGCTGAGACTGGGCGCCGGCAAAAGCTTGAATGCAATTTTACACTGTTCTGCGAGCTAATTTTTTCGCAGAAATGCTCACAATGCATGCGCATTTAACTAAAAAGTGACCTTTCAGCAACGTGATCTTTTCGCAATATGGGTGTTTTGTATCAAATGGTACATTGGCTAAAGATAATCGGCCACCCACTCTAATAGTTTCTATACCGTTGATCTTGTCAATAAACGGAGCTACCCTTTTATTCTTGCTGATCGAACAGCTTATGGATTGTAAATTAAACGCTATATAGATAAGACTGCCCTGCACTTCAATGCCGTCAATGTTTGGCTATTTTATATATTAATTAACTTGCAAGGAGACCGCGAGATAGGCTTTGCTTCAGGACTTCCATTTAGCGACCAATTCAATTGTCTTACAAAGTTTAGTTGGCATCCTGAGTCTAGCACGCACCTGCAGGGGAAAAACCGGCAATCTTTTGACTCAACCAAATAACAACGCACTATGCACCGAACTGGAATTGGGTTGATTGTCAACAGAAGGGCTAATTTCACTTTTCCTCTTTGTGGCTTATTACAACAAGAGAAACGCTCACCAGTACACTCCTTTGTTTTGTGCTGTTTGCTATACATACTAGGTATAGTCCATTCCTTTTTACTTCATAGTATCTCTGCATAGGTTTAAAGGATTTAAACTACGGACAGAACGCTCTTCTTCACTTCGCGTCATGCTTAATGAATGTTCTAATATCAATAAAGGTGCAAAGTAGCCGCTATGACGGCCATTTAAATCAATTGAATTTGCTCTCCCACCTTTCCAACGTTTAGTCATATTGTTTACTGCGAGCCAAGTGAAACACAAGGTCATCCAGAATTTCGGAGTCGGAATTCGGCATTGGACTGCAAGATATTACCGTGTTTTCGAGCCGATCCTTAAGAAGCTGAAGCTCTTTTTATACCCTTGCAGAGGGTATTATAATTTCAGTCAGAAGTTTGCAACGCAGTGAAGGAGACGTTTCCGACCCTAAAAAGTATATATATTCTTGATCAGCATCACTAGTAGAGTCGATCTAGCCATGTCCGTCTGTCCGTCCGTCTGTCCGTCCGTTTATATGCAAACTAGTCTCTCAGCTTTAAAGCTATCTGCATGAAACTTTCCCAAAAGTTGTCTTTCTATTGCAGGTAGTATATAAGTCGGAACGAGCCGGATCGCACGACTATAGCATATAGCTCCCATAGGAACAATCGGAAAACTAATTGAAAAAAAATTATAACTTTGCTGTTTTTTAATTTTTTGTTTAGTTCTTCGACATATAGCAATGGTTAAATATTTCAGAATTATGGTTTAAATTTCATCAAAATCAAACGACTATAGCATATAGCTCCCATAGGAACAATCGGAAAAATAATTGAAAAAAAATTATAACTTTGCTGTTTTTTAATTTTTTGTTTTGTTCTTCGACATAAAGCAATGGTTAAATATTTCAGAATTATGGTTAAAATTTCATAAAAATCGGACGACTATAGCATATAGCTCCCATAGGAACAATCGGAAAAATAATTAAAAAAAAAATTATAACTTTGCTGTTTTTTAATTTATTGTTTAGTTCTTCGACATATAGCAATGGTTAAATATTTCAGAATTATGGTTTAAATTTCATCAAAATCGAACGACTATAGCATATAGCTCCCATAGGAACAATCGGAAAAATAATTGAAAAAAAATTATAACTTTGCTGTTTTTTAATTTTTTGTTTTGTTCTTCGACATAAAGCAATGGTTAAATATTTCAGAATTATGGTTAAAATTTCATCAAAATCGGACGACTATAGCATAAAGCTCCCATAGGAACAATCGGAAAAATAATTGAAAAAAAATTATAACTTTGCTGTTTTTTAATTTATTGTTTAGTTCTTCGACATATAGCAATGGTTAAATATTTCAGAATTATGGTTTAAATTTCATCAAAATCGGACGACTATATCATATAGCTCCCATACAAATAATAAAAATATATAAAAGAACAATCAAATAATTAAGCTGCAAATCGTCATAGCTTCAATGTTTTTAAACATATACGAAAGTAAATCATAATTTTAATGTTTTCAAAAATATTTAATTCTTGCGATAGCTGCAAGGGTATATGAACTTCGGCTTGCCGAAGTTTGCTTTCTTTCTTGTTTATAATTCGGCGTAGACAATTCCAGATACTCAACCGTTTTTAATGCGACAAAATTTTAAATGGATGAATTTGGTGAGCACATAAATGCTAGTATCCGATTCGATTAAAGTGGTAAATGAATTAAACCAGCTGGTCCTCTCTGTATATTTTCCGCAGAACTCCGGTAATTTCAACGAAAGCAACTTAGTTTTTCGAGGCGTGGGGTTCGGCCGTTATTTAGAATCAAAGCGTTTCCTGTTGGTTATTCTCTTCTTTTATCAATAAAAGAAATTAATTTGATAGTTTAAATATGTTGTGAATTATGATTTGGGTCCTAAGCTAATCATCTATAAAAATAAAAAATAAAACCTCAAAATAAATCGATATTATTTCCTATTTTTAGCATAGCAAAGCCGCAACAACAAAGCCTTTAGAGCATCAAGGAAATTCTGATTGTTTGAAAATAAAAACACACGAACCCTTATTACCGGTATGGGTGGCAATAATCATTATTGTAACATGTCTATGCTTTTCGGCTTTATTCTCTGGACTTAACTTGGGTTTAATGTCAATGGACCGCACAGAGCTAAAGGTGATAAAAATAACTTAATTTATAGCACCTTATAAAATTTTAAAGTACTAGATACTGCGGAACACTGGCACAGAAAGAGAAAAAAAATATGCATCGAAAATTGCACCGGTTCGAGATCAAGGTAATTATCTTTTGTGCAGTATTCTCTTGGGTAATGTGTTGGTTAACTCAACCTTTACCATTCTACTGGATGGTTTAACTTCTGGACTGTTTGCTGTTATATTCTCCACGTTGGCCATCGTACTTTTTGGTGAAATTACGCCACAGGTAAGTTTTAAAAAGTCAAAAAAGCTTACTAACTTTAGGGGTCCAAGTCTATTATAATATTATGTAATGAATTCATAGCTACTTTTAAATAAAACACTTTAAGAAGATACACTTGTTTTGGTAAATACCTTTTTAGACCTTTGCAGAAAGGATTTTAATTTTGGTCGAATGTTTGTAAGGTAGTGAAGAAGATAATTGCGCAACCTTATAGTATATATATTCTTGATCAGATTAACTAGGCGGCAATAAAGTTTTGACCGTAGAGATTACCTTAAAAGCTAGATACTTATAACTATTTATTTACTTAAGTGTTATTTTTTGGGTAAGTGACAGAACGCACATTGTTATAACGTCTTTTGAAAATGTCATAAAATCAATTCAAATCTATTTAGGTTAAGACACAGGCAAAAAAGATTTTTGGACCCGGTACTTTTGATATTATTTTAATAATGGAAGAGACGAACCTAGTCAGTTCCGTCAGTTCCAGGGTCTAAGAAGGTTATTCAAACCTACAGTCATTCTTGGAAGGTTGATTGTCTTCATGTATCAGGACAAACTGGTCATTTTCCTTCTCAGCTATTCATTTAGGGCAGTGATCAACACGGCCCTACGCCAGCAGTGATCAGCACATGTCTCGGAGTGACATGACAGACTCTAGCGATTTGTGGACGTTTTGAAAAAAAACTTGCGCTGCCTAAGATTAACTAAAATCCGAATGTCAACTCGCAAATCTTTAGCTTATATTGTTTCCAAAAAAGTACTTTAATTGCGGACATGTCGGGGGGTTACTTAATAGGGTCGGAAACACTTCCTTACACATGTTACATACCTTTCACCTAGCGAAAATACAGAAAGTTTTTTTCGACACCCTTATTCATAAAACTACAGGGAAATTATAATTTTCGATATAAATTACATAATGGGTAATGACCTGGAAAAACTTCGGAATTGAGAATCTCAGATTTTAACCTGGTTTTTTTGAACACAATAACATGGTATTAAAAGGGAAAACTATCAGAGAACACTTAAGTCAGCTTTCCAAGTAACCCTCTTGTGTTTTGATTGGAAAGAAGAAAGGTTTTTTTTGCGACAAAGGGGATGTAAAAGGCGGTGGAGATGGCACTTCAACGGTATTAGCTTCGTATTCTTGCACATAAGGCGAATCTATATTATCATCCAATCTTAGTACCATTGTAGCGACACCTAGGATCGGCAGTTTCGGTGCGGGAGCGGGTTCCACGGCGATTGCCAAAGACCTACGTCGACTTTTTTCAAGCGGAAATCGGGCTCGGATAGCATAGGGCTGGAAAGCTGCGATTCGGACGCAAAAAGTAAATTCATATTTTATTTGCAGTTATGGATTACTTCCGCAACACAGTCCTTTCTGAGACACTTAATTTCAAATGCGATGCTTTCATCACTGAAGTAGCATAAGCCACTTTTCTTTTTGCGATGCCATGCAAACCATGGTAGAATAGCCAAAGCACTTGGCATGAAAATTGTTTTCACATGAATGGCAGGAAATACAAGGCAGTCCAGTCGAGATAACTTTAACATGCACAAAATTATAACTACTATGGAACCCTCATATTTATTTAACAAGTTTACTCCACCATTTTAAAAAGGACAAATAATTTTTTGTTTCCAAGGATTAAATGTTTAAATTCAAAAAGGCAATTTATTATAAACGCTATTTTCCTGTGAAACAATCTAGTATTAAGCCAATCAGAAGCGCAAATCAGTTTTTGGCAAAAATTAAAGAATTTCTGGAGAATCAAAATACAGTTCATATCAGAATTATAAGACAGTTCGATTTTTTTTTAGATATTTTATATAATATCAACCAAACAACATTTTAATAGTTTATGGCAGAACCTTGACAAATACCAACACCAAAAAATTGTTTTTTCATTGAATTTATGAGGTTTTTCAAATAAACTTGGCTCAAGTTGGCTCCATTCAGACAAAATAGCTTTTTTAATGTCCTGAACGCGCTCATACTTGGCCTTATCTTTATAAACTCGTTTTACTCCCCAAATGTTTTCTATAGGCTCAGATCCGGAGAGCACGCTGTCCAGTCCATAACTTCGACCGAACAATCTCACGAAAACTGTGTGGTTTGACGGCTCGTATGGATTCGGGCATTGTCCTGCATAAATATATGCGGCTTTTCCCGATGTTCCATCAAATATGGAAGCAGGCTATTGTTCAGTACCCGTATGTACTCACTGCCGTCCATCCTGGAGCTTGTGAACTACAAATTAAGAGTTCCAAGCTTATTAAAAGCGCCCCAAACCATGACTGATCCGCCCCCGAAAATTCTCCTTGAAAAATTAAGGGGCTCCTTTCTCAAATCTTGCCAATAATGTCTAAATCCATCTGGTCCATCGAGATTAAATTTTTTTTCATCCAAAAAAATTACCTTATGAAAAAAAATGATAAGGGTAATATTAAAGATATATGTTAAATTGAATTTACTGAGTTCCAGTTAGTATCTTAATTGCGGTTAGCAAAACTAGTGCGAGCCATATTATGACGCTTAGTAATTTGAGGTATTTTTTTTAAATACTTCTGACAATATGTCCCCTAGTTTTTTAGAGTCCTCCACACAGTCATTTGAGAAACTTTTCGACTGCTGAGAGCAGCTAGCTGGGAGCACAACGCGTTAGAATTACTGGCTTTATGTAATATACGCCTTTTTTCGCAGTCAGAAAGTATTGGCTTTCGACCAGTGCTTCGTTTTTTACCATAATTGTCTGGATTCTAGAAAAAATTTGTTGGAACGGTTCGACTCCTACCAATATTTCTAGATATTTGGCTCACATTCAAGCCGAGCCGAAAATAGGCCAGACCCTTTTCTTGGTCTGTCAAGAGCGTATTTTTTTTTTATTTATTGATTTATAGTTAACAATGAACTGCTAACTTACACATATATGCTAAAAATAAATATAACTTAAACTAACTAAATATTATATGACTCAAGAAAAGCATAAATGTTAGATGATATCCGATCAATAGAATTTTCCAAAGATATTGCAGGGTATACTGCATTATAATTGGAACAAAGCACCCGAAAGGGCTCATGAAGGGCAAAGTTGGATCTACAAATTGGCAAGTGAATAGGTCGAAAAGTACGAGTAAATCTTGAGGGAACAGCGATGTCAATAATGCTTAGGAGGAGGCCAGAATTCACCTCACCTATGAGAAGCTTATACAAAATAATTACTCCGCTGCACATTCTACGATGTTTTAAAGACTTTAGATCAATTAACATTAACCTTGAAGAGTAAGGTGGCAAACGCCTCACCGGGTCCCAATTCAGCTGTCGGAGAGGAAATAATAAAAATTGCTTTTGGACTGAATCGATTAATTTTTGTTGATCAATATATTGAGGGCTCCAAACACATGCGCAGTATACCAAAATGGGGCGAACCATGCAAATGTAAAGAGTCTTTGTTGTACACGGGTCGTCAAACTCCTTGGCCCAACGTTTTATGAAGGCTAAAACACCCTTAGCTTTACCAATGATGAAAGAAATATGGCTTTTGAAACATAACTTGCTATCAAATAGGACACCAAGATCAGTTCCTTGCGTAATACGTTCTAAAGTAGAGTTTCCAAGATGGTAAGAGTGTATGTGGGCTGCAGTCCGGTAAAAGGACATACATTTGCATTTAGTGTGATTAAGAAGCAGTAAATTGTTGGAACATCATAATTGTAATTGATCAATGTCCGACTGTAGGCGAAGGTATGACATTTGGTTAAAGAATGATAGGCAAATTTTTACGTCGTCCGCATACATTAGAGTAGATGCAAATGACACTACTTTTGGAAGATCATTAATAAAATTAACGAAAAGTAGTGGCCCCAGATGACTTCCTTGGGGGACACCAGAAAAAACATTTACGACGAAGGAAAGTTGATTATTGAAGAGAACGCGTTGAGTTCTGTTTGAAAGAAAGGCAGACATCTATTTAAGTAAATTAGGTGGAAAACCAAGAAGAGATAGTTTATGAAGGAGAAGGCTATGGCTTACTGAATCAAATGCACACATATGTTGAAGTTGACAAGTGACCAGCTGACCAAAAAGCTTAGGTATGGCAGAAAGTTTGGCTATACCACGATAATTTTCGACATCGGACCTTGAGCCTTTTTTATGAATTGGAATAATAAAATTTTCATTCCAAATTCTCGGGAGCTCTGCAGATAATAAAGATAAGTTAAATAGAAAAGTTATTGGTCAAGACAGAGCTTCGGCACAGTTTCTTAGAACACAGCTAGGGATGTTATCAGGGCCCGTGGAATATGACGTTTCCAGCGACAGAAGGGCTTTAAGAACATCAAATTAAGGAACATAAATATTATTGATGCAGGGCAGATCATAAGGGTAGGGAGTGGAAAAGTCATAGGATTGAAGAGCGTAGGTTGACTGAAAAAAGTTTGCAAAAAGATTAGAAATGTCTAAAGATGATGATTCAGTTCGGGTGTGTAAACGAAAAGATTTAATGACGACTGCAATGTCAAATTAAAGGATGACACTCCAGTTTCTATGTCATTACATGATTTTAAGAAGGACCAATCGATAGCACTCAAATGATGGTGTAAACCAACAAAATTGGCATTGCGGAAACATTTTACGCGTAAGGTCGCCTTAGTCTGAATTTCTGCAACGATCTCAACATTCAACAACAGGGTTGGATGATAGGGGTCTTCAGGCAGAGAAAAGGGAGGGCTTCTGAGGACATTAGCTAGAGTGTCGTTATTAACAAATATTAAGTCGAGAAGTCTATCCAAATGGTTCTTTACAAAGTTTATCTGGCCCAGAGACAAGTCCGTCAGGCCGTCGATAAAGTCGTGCTGGAAGAGATCCAAGACACGTTAGATATGTTAAAATCTCCCATTATAATTAGGTGGTCCTCATAGGCAATAGAAGAGGATACTAATTGAATGGCAGACAAGTGCATTAAATAGAGAGAAGTATCAGATCTAGGAAGAATGTAAGAGCAAGTTATATAAACATTAATGTTATTGATATTAATTTTAACTGCAACGAATTCAATGGAAAGAGGGTTTTAAAAAGGAAAAATCTCCGCTGAAAGTGAGTTGTGAACTGCAATTAACACGCCACCGCCCAGGGAGAGCCGGTCAGTTCTATAGATAACAAACTTATCAACGAATATTTCTTGATCGGAAACCGAAGAGTTTAGCCATGTTTCAGTTAAAGCAATGACGTCGGCGTCGATGGAAAGACTATTAACATACACCTTATCAGTTTACCCAGTAGGCTGCGCACATTTTGGTATAAAATTGACAGATTTGTTTTTCTTAGTTTTTTGAAACAGCTGAATTTGAGCCACGAGGCTGGTTTTTCTGAAGATACTCATGTACTAAAGTATTAACTGGCCAAAGTGTAGAATCAAGTGCCTCAGAGAAATAAGAATCAGTGATACGAATTTTAAAAGAAGAGATATTGCGCTTTTGCTTAAAAATGAACTTATGTACAGAAATAGCGTTGTCCGGGGCATGCAGTTTCTCACAGAGGAAGATCCTAACATCCTCGGCAGTGGCTTCGGGATTAAGTCTCGTCATGAATATTGATTTTTGAATGACCCCTCTCAGAGGAATTCAAGAGACATCAGAAGTCGCCTCGCTATTCCTTGGACGGTTACTTCTCGGAACACCACTTAAAGGGACATTAGTGCGTCTGGGAGCCGCAAGGCTTGGGCCAGGCATATCGTTGGGAAAGGAAACAGCACCAGATGTAGAAGCGGATGCAGGAGCAGAGTTGGTAGCAACAGGAGCCAGATGTAATCCAAGAGAGGCCATGTTTTCTTCCGGTAGAACATTACCAAGTGATTCCGTAGCCAATGAGGCACGCGAGGAAACAGAAGAAGGTCCAGAAGGGGTAATGTGAGCCAGTGGCAGAGACGGTGTTAAGTAGTTCGGCAAAAGGTCCATATTATTAGCATTAGCAGGCGTCGAGATGGATGGTAAATCACAAACAAGAAGTTGAAGATTATTATTTGGAATTTTCCTTTTCGGTGACTCGCTAAGAATCTTAAGTCCAAGAAGCTGAGATTCCACTGCCAGGAATTTGTCGTTCATAGCATTGAAGAGTTTACGAACTTCAACAAATCCATTCCTAGTTTGCCTCATGAACGTACGCATTTCATCCGTCATCTTGCGGCAAGACGTGCAGGACCAGGTAAAATCAACTCGTTTGGAGATTAAATCCCCAACACGGCCAGCTCCAGCACACTTAACATGCCCAAAGTTATCACATAACCAGCAGATGAGGTAGGTATCGCCACTAATAATGCCATTATACTCGCATTTATTAGCAGTGCAAGCGATGGTCATTTTGGTTAATTATCAGATCACTGTGCACAGAAGAAGAGGGGAGCGCGGGTGTAATATATGAGCATCCGTATCAGCCTCGAGCGTGAGCGAGAAATGTTGGGCAACAGCTGCAAGCGCTTAACAGCAGCGGAGCATATACCGTATAAACGTTGAAGCAGCAGCGGGGTGAATAGCGGTCAGATGTAAGCGTTAAACAGCAGAGCAGCAGCAGGGCAGAGAGCGTGTGAGAGAGCGGTCGGATGTGAGCGTTGAGCAACCGATCGAGACAAGTGCAACGAATGCAGCTTCGTGTAAATGTACGCGGAGAGCACTAAGAGCGTAGTGTCACTAACAGCACCAAACTTTAGGATTAGCGGTAAACACTGACCAAGCAGAGCAATAAGAAAAATAGTCAATTGGTAGCTTGTTTTAATTTAAATAAACCGTCATTAACTTTTAATGTCTATATGTAATACGTATTTATGTAGGTTGTAGGGTTACTGAGAAGACAACTGAGCTAGGTAAAATACGTAAAACTCCGGAAGAACACAGTATGAAAGAGGAGCGTCGAATTACACGTCCGATTAGATGAAAGTCTCTGCCCGAACTTTTATGCAAAAAGTATTAAATTTAAATTACAACTCAATTAAAAAAAAAAATTGTCTCGGTTACGGCAACTCCACTTTTTGCAATGTGTCTTATTTTTGTGTTAAGGCAGAAACTAGGATAATTTCGTTATCTTGGTTGGAAATGTAACGGTTCCCTTCCAAACTAGGCCAAAAATAAAAAGTAACGGTTTGTTATCGACAAGGACTGCATTCACTTTCGTCATAAATTTTTGTTAAGCCTCTAGTTTAAGGAATTAACAATTTTTCAGGATTTCAATAGGCATTTTGCAGATGTCTTATAATTATGATATGAACTGTAGAAACTAATTAGAAAACATGAACAATTAATATTTATATAGGCTGTTGGGTCAGTGAGCTTTTTCACTAACGGTAACCATTGTGAAATAAAGTAAATAAAGTAAAATAAAACCGCACAAATTTCCAATTTATTATGCACAAAGTTTATTCTAAATGGCCAAGGCTAATGTTTAATGCTAATGTTTGAGATTAGTTGGTTGGGCCGGCAGACCGATTTGTCTGTGCCTTTTAACTAGCGAAAGTGAACGAAAAGAATAGCCAGGCGATCAGGGACCGTGCCGTCAGCGAGCAAGTACAAACTTAAACTAAACTAAATAGATTCTTGCCGTGGACAAAGGGCCAGGCAGCGATTGGCGACAGGAATTCAAAAAGGAGTAGCAATAACAGCAATTGACAGAGATCCACGCAGGGCAAATAGCAAAGGCAAAAGCAAACATCGAGAACTTCATTTACGTAAAGATTTGAAGTTATACGAATTTAATTCGACTGCAGCATGACCGAACATTCTCCCCCCGTTGGAAGACCAGGACTTTCAACCAGATCTTGCTTCGACAGCACGCACAACTTGCGGACAACTCTTCGAGAGGTTTCAGTTGATGTTTGTATCACTGCCACACGAGCAACTCCATCAGATTCAAACACCAATTTCTGATCCCTTTAAGAAGGCATGTTTTAAACCAGGTCGACATCGTTGACTTGTAGCGCAGGTTTGGAAATGCGCCACTTTGACCGTTGCTGCAGCAGGGTTAAATATTCTTTACCCCTCCGTGACCAGAAGATTTGTTGAAAATAAGCAATTCTCTGCCAGCAGTCAGCTTCGTGACATAAGGCTCAAGTACAACACCAGCGGAACTGTGCCAAGAAAATGTGTAGGAGTTAGCACCTCAAGATCTCCCGGATTCTCGGAAAGAGGCAGTAAAGGTCGTGAGTTGGTAATTGCCGCAATGTGGCAAACGAGTGTACGTAATTCATCGAAAGATATTAAAGATGGGCCAACAGAACGATGGAAATGAAATTTGGACGTTTTTACTGCAGCCTCCCAGAGGAATCCAAAGTGAGACAAACGAGGCGGAATAAAACGCCTCTCAATTGACTCTTCCAGGAAGAATTCCTTTTAAGCTCGAATGGGGACCAGCCAGCTCGTTTTTAGCTCCATATCCGTGCAGGCTTGCTCTGGGGAGAATAAAACGCTTCAATGCTCCCAAGATTGCTTGCGTGAAAAGATCCTGAACAAGGTCCAGGCTGATCGTTTTTGTCGCGAAACAGATAAATCCGCAAACGTACGTTTTCACAGGCACCTTGCTTCGAACTCCGGCGAAAATTCAAAATAACCTCTACCTCGGGTGTGATTATGCAAAGTTCTTCAAACGTTAATCTTGAGTGCATCAATGTCCTGTTGGGCAGCTCCTTGGCTCTCTACCGCCGCCTCCCAAAGACTTCCGAAATGGGCAGCTCTGGGGGGAACGAAGTGAAACGTTATAAAATCTCTGGCAAGATGGGATGACCGGATTTGTCCTGCAAGAATTTCTGCAGGTCCTCAAGATGATTGGCAGCTCCATCCAAATTAGTGCCATTGTCGCAACAAATGTCTGTAGGTATGGAGCGCCGAGAAAATGAAATGCCTTGGTTGACAACTCTAAAACCACTTCGATATGCACGGCCTTGGTCGCCATACAAACAAAGACTGCTACGTAAGATTTTATAGATCCTTATACACAAAAATCGAAACCACATTTTTGAAACGGTTGTTGGGGCTCAAGCCGTTAGGCAGGTAGGGATCGCATTAGTTGCATCACCAGCGAACATATTCTATGCACGAGCGAACGATTTGGCAAGATAGATCTCTGGCATTGAAAATCCAGTATTCTATGCGGATGAGGGCGACTAGAGCCCAATGACCAGCAAGACAATTATGTGTATGCAAGTGACTCTGTTCAGTGAACATCCTCAAGAGGTGTCAATAAATGGCCAGCTCCTTGGCTCTCTACCGCCGCCTCCCAAAGACTTCCGAAATGGGCAGCTCTGGGGGGAATGAAGTGAAACGTTATAAAATCTCTGGCAAGATGGGATGACCGGATTTGTCCTGCAAGAATTTCTGCAGGTCCTCAAGATGATTGGCAGCTCCAACAAAATTAGTGCCATTGTCGCAACAAATGTCTGTAGGTATGGAGCGCCGAGAAAATGAAATGCCTTGGTTGACAACTCTAAAACCACTTCGATATGCACGGCCTTGGTCGCCATACAAACAAAGACTGCTACGTAAGATTTTATAGATCCTTATACACAAAAATCGAAACCACATTTTTGAAACGGTTGTTGGGGCTCAAGCCGTTCGGCAGGTAGGGATCGCATTAGTTGCATCACCAGCGAACATATTCTATGCACGAGCGGACGATTTGGCAAGATAGATCTCTGGCATTGACAATCCAGTATTCTATGCGGATGAGGGCGACTAGAGCCCAATGACCAGCAAGACAATTATGTGTATGCAAGTGACTCTGTTCAGTGAACATCCTCAAGAGGTGTCAATAAATGGCCTTAAAGTTTTTAAACTACTTGTCACTGTTTTGGCTTTCTGAAGAGAATGAGATTCTTCGATGAATGACTGTTGCTGCACATTCCAAATAATGCTGTACGAATCTCTTCTAGTGTTAAAGATGTGCCTAGACTTTCAATTTTCTTCGATATTTTGGCAAAACGAATTGAAAAGGCAATCGTGCATATGCAGCGAATGTACGAGCTGATGCTTTCTAACCGTTAAAGAATATGGTTGTGCGGAACTGCTGTGCTGAATGTGCTCGTCCTTTGCTCCATTTTGACTGCTTCCGACGATTTGAGGCGAGGTTAGCCAAGTGGCGGATGACAGCGGCAAGATATGAGGGCCTATGAACCATAAGGATCCTTTAAGTTTGGATGTAGTGGCTCCCCGCGGTACAATACCTGGTGGGTTATCTTCACTGAGCACAGATTTCCACTGGCAACTTACAGTCAGATCCTGAATCTCCGATATTCGATTCCTGACGAACGCTGAAGTGTCACCAAATGTTGTCTTAACCAGTGCATAACGATTTGTGAGTCCGTCCAAAGGTATCTGGAATATGTGTTTGATCTTTGGGAGAGATTTTTTCTTTGTCTTAGCCAGTGAATAACGATTTGCGACTCCGTCCATAAGTATCTGAAATATGTGCTTTATCTTGGGGAGTGATTTTTTCTTCACCGTCGCCACTCTAGATTTGCTAGTCGAAAGATGAACGGCGATATTTCGCTTGCGGTTTCCGAGCGTAGGTATATGCAACTGCCGTAAGCTCGGATCGACGAGTCGCAGAAGCCATGTAATTACAGCGGCCGAGGCTTAGGTTGCAAACAAAACGAGGAATGAAGTTGGTGCCGATATACGTTCCTCGACGGGGAATAGTTAAATCGCTAGCTGTGTGGTCACGTAGTCCATAACCGCAAGTCCACTGCCCTCGATGTCAGACTGCACCGAAAGGTTATTTAAGCGACATTGAAGTTCAGCTGGCGTCACTTTATTTTCGTCTGATTGATCTTCGACCATTCCCTTTTAGCGAGTAATGATCCGCCTGATGTTTGCAGGTTGCCATTTCATGTCTTCCAGGGCCATATCAAATATAATGATAATGAGTTTATAACCAAACTATACCTAATCCGCAGATTTTTGCCCAATCGTTAAGTCGGTAAGGGCCTCAGTCATTATTTCGCTAGTAACATTTGAAATATAGCAATTCTAAATCATCTGCGTAGGCAGAGTTGAGTATTGAGTTCTCTTAATATGTTGTTCATGTTGATTAGCCAGAGCAGTGGCGATAGGACCCCGCCCACAAAAAGCGTTGAATGTAATTGCTACTCAGTTCGGCTGTTAAGGGAGCTCAGGATGGATTCGGCGTTTAAATTGTTGAACGCTAGTTCTATATCAAAAAATTTGGGCATCGTGTGCTATTTTTGACTTTTCTATATGGCGTACCACTTCGTGCCTAGCCGTCTCTGTTGATCTGCCCTTTTGGTATGCGTGCTGCGCGTCCGATAGATACTGCTGTTCCGTTTGTTCTCGATTATATTCTCGATGAATATCGATTACTATTCGGCCTAGATTTCTTCTCTTTGATGTGACCTCTTTACTGGTTTTGGTTTGAGTACAACTTTGGCTTCCCTTCATGAAAGCGGATTATGTGTCAGTTTGATGCTTACTGTTGTTTGTAGCATTGCCGGGATACTGGCCCCGGGCTCTTATTTTGGTGAATGAAGTCTATCGATCATTTAATTCTTTCAATGGTTTTGATATCCCCCGTCCGTGTTCTTTGCTCAGCACCCTGGCCAGCTGGCTTTTCTCGAAAGTTTCCTGGAAAATGCGTATCCACCAGTGTCTCTAGGAATTCTTCCACTATCATCGTTGCTGCGCCGTCTTGTTTGTTTTATAATGCTAGTCTGTTTCTTTGCTAGGATCCTACTTAGTCTAGCCGTGTCTTTTATATCTTCGAGCGACTCGTAGAGAGTCTTTCTTGTTACTTATTGTATGCTTTTTAGTACTTCTTTATATGGCTCCTATTCCTTGCATGGATGGTGTTGTACGTTTGGCGTGCTTTCATCCTAAGAATACATAAGTCTTTGGTCCACCATGGTGGTTGCCGTTTCAAAAGTATGAAACGTTGCAAGTCTCCCTGTATGCATTGTTGAGATTGTTGGTGAGCTCCTCTATCTCCTTATCCAGAGCTGTCAAAAAGGACTGTACACTTATCCTTCTTTTTATACCCTTGCAGAGGGTATTATAATTTCAGTCAGAAGTTTGCAACGCAGTGAAGGAGAAGTTTCCGACCCTATAAACTATATATATTCTTGATCGGCATCACTAGTAGAGTCGATCTAGCCATGTCCGTCTGTCCGTCCGTTTCTATGCAAACTAGTCTCTCAGTTTTAAAGCTATCTGCATGAAACTTTCCCAAAAGCTGTCTTTCTATTGCAGATAGTATATAAGTCGGAACGAGCCGGATCGGACGACTATAGCATATAGCTCCCATAGGAACAATCGGAAAAATAAATAAAAAGAAATTATAACTTTGCTGTTTTTCATTTTTTTTTTTAGTTCTTCGACATATAGTATTGGTTAAATATTTCAGAATTACGGTTTAAATTTCACCAAAATCGGACGACTAAATCATATAGCTCCCATAGGAACAATCGGAAAAAAAAGGAAAAAAAAATTATGCACGCTCGCATGGAAGCGTCAGCGAAACCATGTATTTGAATCGGGCCTTGTTGACGAATCGCGATACCTTAATTTTAGGCAGCTGCAGAAGCGTCGCTTTAAACGTCTCCCACGATGTAAGTAACTCCATCGGTAGCGACTCGTCCCAATCTAATTTTTGAAGCCACAGTTCCTGGGACAACATCTTTGCCTTTGTGACCAAAGGACACAAGAGGCCAAGTGGGTCGAAAATTCGAGCAGTCACCGACAAAATATTTCGCTTTGTCGCGCGAAGATCCAGGAAAGAGTCACCCAACCGAAATTGAATGTAATCTTTAACCGGTAACCAAACCACGCCAAGGGTCTTGGTTACGTCTGAGTCTGCCATAAGTGTCATTACAGCCAATTCAAAGCCTGCTTCTTGAAAGATCTGAAAAACTTCGGCTTTGCAGGTCGTCAACGCATCCGGCGCCAGTCAACAAATCGTCAACATAAAAATCATTCTGAATAACCTTTGCCGCTTTTGGATGAGTTGCTTGCGTCATCTCTCCTAGCCGCATTAAACACCGAATCGCCAAAACAGGTGCTGGCGAAGTTCCATATGTAACGGTGTTTAACTTAAAAATTTTTAGGGACTCAGAAGGATCTCGTCTACATACTATGAGCTGGAAGTTTCGGTCAGCTTCGTCCACCACCACTTGGCGATACATCTTTTTGACGTCGGCCGCAAGGGCAAACTTATGCAATCTAAACCGAAGCAGAGTCGAGTACAGCTCCTCTTGGATAGTTGGGCCTACCATCAAGATGTCATTCAACGCTACCTGCGTGGAAGTACGGCTCGATGCATCGAAAACTACTCTCAACTTAGTTGAAGTACTTTGTGGCCGTAAAACGCATTGGTGCGGAATGAAATAGTGCGGAGTATTCAGAATTTTGTCATTGGTGGAGGACATGAAACATATTCCTCCATGAATTCAATATACATCTTCTTCAGCGAAGTGTCCTTTTCCTTTCTAGCGACAAAAACTACGTTTCGCAACTTCGTATGACGAACCAAGAGTATTTGGGTCAGATTTAAACGGCAAACTAACCGAAAATCTACCGGACGACAATCTTTTGGTATTTTTCTCAAACTGTTTTTGACAGAGTTGTTGCTCAGGAGTATGGACTTTAGCCTTGGGCGGCAAGTCCTCCACAGACCAAAATTTCTGCAGGGTTGTGTCAATTGACTCGAACGCTTCCTCCTGGCAGCTAAGATGTACCATTTTTCCAGCGTTTACATTATTTTCAGAAGCACATCTCCCTGACACTATCCAGCCGAGAACTGTCTTTTGTTAGATGGGGAATTCAGGCCCCTGCTTTATCTGGCCAATAGATAAAAGTTCAAAGAATGTATCAGCGCCGATAAGCATATCTATTTCTTCTTGAAGAAGAATGGATCTGCCAACTGAATATTCTCAGGCACCCTCCACCCGCTGCTGTTCACCGCTTGATTCAGATGATAACCAGAAATATTTTTCATAATCCAAAAATCGGACGACAACTGGCTGTTCCCTACTCGCGACTTCACAATCGTGTGTATTTTTTTTGTGGTTTGGGCATTAGTTCCACCAATGCCTCGCAAGCTCATGCACACGTCCTCTCTTGCAATTTTGAGACTCTGAGCGAGCTCGCCGGTCACAAAATTTATTTGTGAACCAGAGTCGAGCAACGCTCCAGCTAATACAAACTCGCCGCTTTTGGTTTGGACGCTCACAACAGCAGTTGCAAGAATGACTCGATCCGATGCATTCGCATGCAAAACATGCGACGTGGATGGAGACTCTTGCATGAGCGTGGGCTGAGAAGGAGGTGGCAACGCGAGATTTGTGTTTGGGGCATATATGTGTAGCAAAGTGTGATGTGAGGAATTGCACACTCTACATCTGTTCGATTTGCATTTTTGGACAGTGTGACCCTTTCTTAAGCAGTTAATGCATAAGGGTGCTCTTTTAGCGAAATCGAATCTTTGCTGAACTGTCAGGGCTGCGAAGGAAGCGCAGTTTCCAATCTGGTGTTCAGCTGAGTTGCAATACATGCATTGAACAGAGTCGTTCCTGGCAGCGACAAACGAAAAACTCCTATTTCCATTCTTCTTAGGGTTAGATTGGGTCTGCTGAACAGTTTTGGGCTTGGAAGCCTCTTCCTCTACCCTGTGTTGATATCGCCTGTTGAGGGCCGCCTCACATTCGCACCAAATTGGAAGGGAAGTATAATCTAACTGTTCTTCCCATTTTCTTTTAGTTCCGGCATAAAATTTTTAAATTCGGAGTGTTTTCCGCTAAAAGTTGGGAGAGCAACGCTCGGTAGACGGCATTGAGGCGGGCGATTTGCTGGTTGAGCAGATTTCTCGATATTATTTTGTTTGCACTTATTTAAAATCGAAATCATTAATGACTTTGTCATTATGGCCCTCTCTTTCAACTCTTCGCGGTATACATCTTTTGTATCTTTCACTTCTATTTGGTTTTGCAAAAGTGAACCTTTTTCGATTTGCATATTTTGAATCTCTAATCGACACTCAAGCTTAACCGGAGTTACAGATAATTTAGCTTCTTTTAAATGGCGCCAAGTTCGGTTAATACCTTTCATGCAAACATCTCGTGGGTGTTTAAGCTCTTCGATATCCTTGGTTGCCGTTGCGTTTCTTTGTATTTATTTTGTTGGTATCGAAGAGGTGTTAAATTTTTATTTTTATTAAATTATTTATTTGTTAAATGATCCAGAGAGCTCATATTCATAAAATAAAATAAGGTATAATACAAATTTAAATAAAAAATTTGTATAACATGAGTTCGCAAAACAACACAACAAAAAGCGCGAAGACGAAAACACATAAAGGCAAAACTACAAGGCAAAGTAGTTGCTTCGCAGGGAAAAATGGCGTTGTAGCATATTGAATATTGTGCACACATCCGCAGGTCTCGTCAACCAATTCTTACACAGTATTACCTTAAAGACAAGACGCACACAAATAAATTAAACAAAACAAGGAAGGGAGCAAACTTCGGCAAGCCGAAGTTCATATACCCTTGCAGCTATTGCAAGAATTAAATACTTTTGAAAACATTAAAATTGCGTATATGTTGAAAAATATTGAAGCTATGATGACTTGCAGCTCAATTATTAGATAGTTATTTTATATATTTTTATTATTTCTTTGGAAGCTATGTGATATAGTCGTCCGATTTTGATGAAATGTAAACCGTAATTGTGAAATAATTAACCAATACTATATGTTGAAGAGCTAAGAAAAAAATTAAAAAACAGCTAAGTTATAATTTTTTTTTTCCTTTTTTTTCCGATTGTTCCTATGGGAGCTATATGATATAGTCGTCCGATTTTGATGAAATTTAAACCGTAATTCTGAAATATTCAACCATTACTATATGTCGAAGAAATAAAAAAAAAAATTGAAAACAGCAAAGTTATAATTTTTTTTTATTTTTTTTTTCGATTGTTCCTATGGGAGCTATATGCTATAGTCGTCCGATCCGGCACGTTCCGACTTATATACTACCTGCAATAGAAAGACAACTTTTCCGAAAGTTTCATGCAGATAGCGTTAAAACTGAGAGACTAGTTTGCATATAAACGGACGGACAGACGGACATGGCTAGATCGACTCTGCTAGTGATCCTGATCAAGAATATATCTACTTTATAGGGTCGGAGATGTCTCCTTCACTGCGTTGCAAACTTCTGACTGAAACTATAATACCCTCTGCAAGGGTATAAAAACAGCAAAGTTATAAGTGTTTTTTATTTATTTTTTCGATTGTTCCTATTGGAGCTATATGCTATAGTCGTCCGATCCGACTTATATACTACCTGCAATAGAAAGACAACTTTTGGTAAAGTTTCATTAAGATAGCTTTAAAACTGAGAGACTAGTTTGCATATAAACGGACGGACAGACGGACATGGCTAGATCGACTCTGCTAGTGATCCTGATCAAGAATATATATACTTTATAGGGTCGGAGATGTCTCCTTCACTGCGTTGCAAACTTCTGACTGAAACTATAATACCCTCTGCAAGGGTATAAAAACAGCAAAGTTATAAGTTTTTTTTATTTATTTTTTCGATTGTTCCTATTGGAGCTATATGCTATAGTCGTCCGATCCGACTTATATACTACCTGCAATAGAAAGACAACTTTTGGTAAAGTTTCATTAAGATAGCTTTAAAACTGAGAGACTAGTTTGCATATAAACGGACGGACAGACGGACATGGCTAGATCGACTCTGCTAGTGATCCTGATCAAGAATATATATACTTTATAGGGTCGGAGATGTCTCCTTCACTGCGTTGCAAACTTCTGACTGAAACTATAATACCCTCTGCAAGGGTATAAAAACAGCAAAGTTATAAGTTTTTTTTATTTATTTTTTCGATTGTTCCTATTGGAGCTATATGCTATAGTCGTCCGATCCGGCTCGTTCCGACTTATATACTACCTACAATTTAGAGACAACTTTTGGGAAAGTTTCATGGAGATAGCTCTAAAACTCAGAGACTAGTTTGCGTAGAAACGGACGGACAGACGGACAGACTGACAGACTGACAGACGGACAGACTGACAGACGGACGGACAGACGGACATAGCTAGATCGACTCGCCTAGTGCTGCTGATCAAGAATATATATACTTTATAGGGTCGGAGATGTCTCCTTCACTGCGTTGCAAACTTCTGACTGAAATTATAATACCCTCTGCAAGGGTATAAAAATAAAGGGCGGGATCAAAGGGATGGATAAAGCGCGCCCGACTGAACTTGCCTTCCGCTGTCTTTCTCCTTGCTGATATTCCCTGCGATTTTTCTGGTATCTGGCTGGGTTCCGCTATTGTTGTGGCTGTTGTGTGAAGTGCTGGTCTAGCAACTCCCTCCGATCTCATCGGAGCCGTAGCGAACTGGCTGAGTGTCCGTGGCTCTTTCTCGACGATCTCAGCAATTTTTTTTGGGTTTAACCTTCACCTCGAGGTCCTAAGCTTGGTTTTTTTGTGTTCATATTTCATTTCATTATCACCCGATTTGTTAACTAGGCAAGTGCGGCGGGCCTGAGGGTTGTTAATTGATAATAGCAACTGACTTGTTCTCTTTGTCAGAAGTTAAAATGAGTATATTGTTTCGTTTAAAAATTTCTATGTCGAAACGCAGCCAAAAAATTGTTGATAAAATTTAACCTCTGTTCTTTTTTTGCCTTAAGCCGGCCAATAACTAAAATAATAATAGTAATGGATAATATATATACAAACACAATTTGTTAATCCAGCCGTTCCTGATGCTTAAGTGATCGTTTTAACGCAAGGTGCTATAAAAGCCATTTAACTCGTCGATCACAAAATCCGATAAAGTTTTATCGTTTTGTTAAAATTAATTAAGTCCACGTCTCACACAACATCGCAATCATTGATCAGGCAATGTCCGATCTTTGCGGAGTTTTTAGCTTTCACCCGTCCAAATCAGAATTATTCATACGTGTTCAAGTCCAACTACAAGTTTTGTATGGCTTAAGCGATAGGTCCCTTCTTTTTAATCTTCTAAGGGTTAATTGAGTACTTTCCCGCCGGGTCCAGACTGAGTTCTAGGCTCTTTGGCTAAGATACTAAGCTGGGACCCTCTAAAGACCACTAGAAAAATGAATTACCTGTCCCTAGTGTAAGCGTACGCTAGCTTTATTCATTTAATATTAAGGAACCATTAAATGTATAGTGAAAACAAACTGTAAATACCACCGTTTCGTTCCATTCCATTTCATTGAACATTATAGAAATAGTTTCCCCAGTTTCAATCATCAAAATTAATCTAAAAAGGGCTTAAAATCTAGGCCAATATACGGTTACTCGATATGTTTGTACTAAAACTACTACATTTTGTTCTTACTTTTTTCTCGTCATCATCATCATCCGATCACTCATTATCATTCCGTCCATCTTCATATAGACCTTGCGTTGTTAAGAGTTGCATTTTTAAAAACCTATAAAAATAACGGGAGCATCAATTTCTAATATTTTATATAACATTGCGGCTTTTTGGGGGAAACCCACTTCATTCATATGGCTCCCACGTGAGGCCTTTTAGAAGGCCATCCGACTCTCACAATTTTCCAGCACATTTTCGTTAGTATGGTCTTCAATCTTGTGCTTAAGGTCTCTGGATGTTTGGAATAGCACTCGTCCTTGACGACAACACACAAAAAAATTTTCAAACGAGGTCATATCGGATCTGCGAGGCGGCATCGCTTTTTCGGGTGATTAATCGATTTTCGAACGCACCTCGCAGAATTTTGACAGTTCCGTTGGCTGTGTTGCACGTAGCGCCGCGATAGCGGTCGCCGTTGACGGTTACGGCTACTCGTGAGTCGATTTCGAAATAAAAACGGGTCAATGATGCAACCTGACCACATACATCCTGCACCAAACAGTAGAGCTGGGAAAATATTGATGTTTGGCGCAATCGATGTTTTCGATATTTTGAAAGCAAATATTCGATTGTGTGATAGTATCAAAATTAAACAAGAAAGAAAGCAAACTTCGGCAAGCCGAAGTTGATATACCCTTACAGCTATTGCAAGAATTAAAAATTTTTGAAAACATTAAAATTATGATTTACTTGCGTATATGTTTAAAAACATTGAAGCTATGATGATTTGCAGCTCAATTATTTGATAGTTATTTTATATATTTTTATTATTTCTATGGGAGCTATATGATATAGTCGACCGATTTTGATAAAATTTTAACCATAATTCTGAAATATTTAACCATTGCTATATGTCGAAGAACTAAACAAAAAATTAAAAAACAAAAAAGTTATAATTTTTTTTCATTTATTTTTCCGATTGTTCATATGGGAGATATATGATATAGTCGTCCGACTTTGATGAAATTTAAACCGTACATCGGAAATATGTAACCATTACAAAATGTCGAAGAGCTAAACAAAAAATTAAAAAACAAAAAAAGTTGTAATTTTTTTTCATTTATTTTTCCGATTGTTCCTATGGGAGCTATATGATATAGTCGTCCGAATTTGATGAAATTTAAACCGTACATCGGAAATATGTAACCATTACAAAATTTCGAAGAACTAAACAAAAAATTAAAAAATAGCAAAGTTATAATTTTTTTTTATTTATTTTTCCGATTGTTCCTATGGCAGCTATATGATATAGTCGTCCGACTTTGATGAAATTTAAACCGTAAATCGGAAATATTTAACTATTACTAAATGTCGAAGACCTAAACAAAAAATTAATAAACAGCAAAGTTATAATTTTTTTTCATTTATTTTTCCGATTGTTCCTATGGCAGCTATATGCTATAGTCGTCCGATCCGGCTCGTTCCGACTTATATACTACCTGCAATGGAAAGAAACTTTTGGTAAAGTTTCATTAAGATAGCTTTAAAACTGAGAGACTAGTTTGCGTAGAACGGACGGACGGACTGACGGAAATGGCTAGATCGACTCGTCTGGTGATGCTGATCAAGAATATATATACTATATAGGGTCGGAGATGTCTCCTTCACTGCGGTGCAAACTTCTAACTGAAATTATAATACCCTCTGCAAGGGTATAAAAAAAGTGAATGGCTTTTTTTTTGTTTGGGATATTGGAAACTCTGAATATAAAAATAAAATTTATTCTAATAAAATAATCACACTAGTAAAATGTACTTTCTCCATAGCTAACTATAAAAAATATTTAAAAAGAAGTTTCAGGCTCAATATTTTTTCGAGACCCAGAAGTTCTTGTTGAGAAACGAAATTATTATGAGTATTTACCAAAGCTCGCAAATAACTGTCAACCGTTTTTCGCTTTACGGTCTCTGCACTTAAACATTAGAAAAAATCTTGCACGCTTGCTTTCGCTCTGAGCAGAACACTTAGTTTCTCTTTGTTATGGTTTTCGGTTGACTGATCTCAATTGAGTTGTTCTTGTTATGCTCTTTTAACAACTAAGGAGTGTGCCGCCTGAACGCTCACATATTGGGACTTAGCAGAAGAGCAAATAAATGAAAGACTCAGCGTTAACGGTCTTTTCCGTTGGGTTTGTTTTGGTTTTCAGTGGTTTCTCGTTCTCGCGCTTAGGTGTGAAAAAAAAGCAAAATATTCGAATTTAATGGCAAGTGACCATGTCGAAGTTATCTATGAGAGCATAGCTTTGTACAAGTTGGTCATTGGTCTGGGCCAGTGTCTACGCCATCCAAATAGGCCGAAAACGGAGACTCTTCTTTAGCAGCACAGATATAACCGTCGGAAGAGGGCTCCTTCTTCTGAAAATGGATGCCAATTTCGCATGATGTTGCACTTTGTATTGAGGCATGCACCTTAATTAGAATACATTTTTTTTTGCAAATTTATCCATTTTTGCAAGTAATATTTTTCCTTAAGACTTGATCAAAAGTTATACCGTGATCATGTATGATCTCCGTAATATTCTCCTTGATGTACATTGTAGCTGTATCATGACCAAAGTTCACGCCTAATATAGCCTTGTCCATCCTGATAGCAACATCAATTTTAAGTTATACAAGTTTTCCTTTTACAAGAGCTCTAATAAAAAATTGGGTCTAATATCTGCCCCAACCCGAGGAGACGATTGACTCTACTAGTTTCATATGCTATTTTTTGAAAGTAAGGAATCTCGCTCACAAGCACAAGCAGGTGAAATATAACCACTCAAACGTAAAAGACTTTTATTTTCATCGCTTGCGATGAACAAGACGGAATGAAAATACGAAATCGATTTTGGTAGAGCACAAACCGATTGTTTCAAGAGATAGTTTGAATGGTTCAACTCTGACACTTTGGGCAATCGGTCCGAAAATAACAGATATTTTTAGATTTCAAAAACTGTTATTTGTATTTCGGGTATTTACACATAATCATAATTTTCTTAAGAGAATTAACTTGAATGCTTGCGCCTTGCACGAATTTATCCATTTTGAGACTCCATTTTAATCGCCAAATGTAGTGATGTACAACTTTTATTGCGTTTACCACTATTGATTACTATTGAATTTAAGACCTCGATAGTGTTTCTAAACCCAATTATTCGATATACCGACACCAGCATGAGAAACAAACCCAGCTCTACCAAACAGTAAACGTTGTGGATGCATTGGCTTCTCCAAGAAGACGCGCGGGTTTTCGAAGCCCAAATTGAAGAATTCAGCTTGTTGACGGACCCCCGAAGTGAAAATGATGATAACTAAAATATGATTTTTCAATAAAAGTGGTCATCTTCCACCAAGCGCTTTGAAACCCATTGCGCAAACTAAAAGCACATGCAAACCGCAATATAAACCGCAATATTTTTAAAAATATCCACCCATATCTCGTGGACCATCCTGCAAAATCATGGTCCTTCGAGGCGGATGCTACACCAACAGCCTTTTTTTGTTTAAATCCTTAAATCTTTGTGTGAATGTTACTTATATAAAACTGGATTTTCGAAAAAAAAGATTGTCTATTGGGACACGCTCTAACTTTTTGCCCCTTACCTATACCTAAAATGACATAGGAAAATTATATTAATAAATTATTTGTAAAAATAGATTTTAAAGGTCGTATATGCAAATGTGTGCTAACGAAGCCTTTGGCCATAACAAGAACATTAAATTTTGCATGAAATTCCCGTTTTTAGGATATTTGCTTACATATTCCGTCCAAACCAATCAGCAATTATAAACGATTTCTAACTGAACACAATTACGTTCGGCGATCACACATTCGAGGGCACTGAATATGCCCAGAGCCAACTCATTGCAGCGGTTAGATAGCGACTTTTTGAAGGTTCCCAAAGCAAGTACGCGTATAAATATGTTATTAGACCGCGAACTCCATGCAAAACGGTAACAAAAATATCCATGCTAATTGCTTGGATTCTCCGACGGATAAGAGAAGCATACTATGCTTAACTCTAAGCCATGCTGGATAGCATGTAGTAAACAAAGTTGCGCTTTTCAAAAAGAAAAGCCTAAACGGGGCGCATTAATTGCATAATTAGTATAACAAACCTTTAAAACGACTTAACTTCCTGAGTCAAAAACGTTTTTGTTGTCAGATTCCATTATCGTTATCGCATGGCTGGAGAAACCCTCAAGTACCTCAAAAACAATTGCACTGTCACAGTCCAGGCTAAAATACATAATTGGTGGGTGCTAAAATTCTCTAGTTTGTGATGGCATAGACCAAAATGGCGTTAATGCTCCAATCTCCCTCCACCTCACCTTCAGAAAAAAGGGGCGAAGCTGAAAACATTACTGAAGCTGAAAACATCGATGTGTGTGACGACTTACTCGCGAGCATTGCGAACAACAGCCTCTTCTGCAATTACTCAACAAGCAAACAAATTCTAGTAAAAGACTAAGCACGCTGTGTTTAATCACTACGAAGAACGGTTTTCACTTGCAGTGTTCACCCAGATCTAATCTGGCAGCTCTATCGAGTTTATTTTAAGCACTTTACTACAAGCTGAAAATCAGCTGATGATAAAATCATTTCTTTATTCCAAGCTTAAGATGTTTATTTGTTCAATTGTTTTATTTGCTGACTAGTTCTTTTCTTATATTATTTAAATGAATATGTATATGATTTCAGGTACTACGCCATTTGACATGTACTAATTTTAAAATATTTGATGAGAGGGATGTTAAGGGCAAATAAGACAGTATTAAAACCAAAAAAATTGTCAGCGACTGAAACTTGGGAGCAAGCTGATCAACTGAACAACTAAATAACTGAGCAAATAAAAAACTGAACAAATGAGCAACTGAACAAGTGAACAAGTGAGCAACTGAACAATTGAGTAGCTGAACAACTGAACAACTGAGTGAAAAAAGTGAGTTTGTTCAATCAATAAAAAGTGAGCAACTGAACTTGTTCACCAAAGTGAGCGAGTTTACCCAACACTACTATAAAGAAGCTATGAGCTCTATTGGCAGTTCATTCCCCCCATAAAAGAGTTCGCCACATGACTCGCAAATATGTAAACAGTTCCTAACTCAAGCCCCTTGTGTATAGCCAAATTCAATGATAATAACTTAACGACGATTTTTTAAATGAATCGAATATCTTTCAGTAACAAACCGCATCAAGAATTAAGCGTAGATGGCGACATAAGTACCTGCACCGAAGGTATCAGAAGAAACATCAAAATGCCAATTTTGCGATTGATGACGTTGTCATCATCAAGGATGATGCTTGTCACATCCCGGCATGTCCCTGTGCACAAAGTTTTTTTTTTTAAATCGAATACGAGCAACTACAGAGATAGTTTGTTTGAACATCCTTACAGATGAAGTATATCTCCATGTCAATATAGATTTAAAAGGGGTACGTCTACGACTTCAAACCTATTGCCAACACTGCACCCTTGGCACAAGTTGTCACTGTATTTATTTAATTATTTGATATTTTATCACTACAAGTAAAACCTATCATTTAATGTTTTTGCCGTAACGATTATGATTTTCAACACTTATTTATGCGCAAGCATATGTATATGTTGCAGCATTGATATTATTTTCCGACATTGTAATAGCGCAGCGAGTTTCGGTTTTACACGCACGAAATCCTGAACGCAACTACTGGCGTCATCCCTTCCTCTTTCTGTGCTTTCCACCGAACCACACTCGGCGACAGCGGCACAACGCTGTCGCCCCGCTAAAACGGTACTTCTTAAGCGACAACACGCATACAACCAAACAAAGCAGCGACACAACGCTGTCGCCCCGCTAAAACGGTACTTCTTAAGCGACAACACGCATACAATCAAACAAAGCACCGTTAGAGGCCGATGCAATATTACTTTACTGATGAAATTAGTCTTCTGGAATTTTCTAGAGACTGTATACCCATACACTCATACCAACATCCACACACTCTTAGTGTGCGCCGACACGGCCATCCTGACCATTACACGACCTCGGCAATTTTACCAAAAATGCTTTGTTACCATTCAACACCTTATAAAAGTTTATTCAAATATAATTTTTAATTTATCATCTAAATCTATTATTTTCATTACAAATAACATCTTCCTATTGATACAGCTCATTTTTACATTATCATTAACCACTCAGGTTTCTCAAAATATTATCTAATGCGCCACACGCCATGATCAAAACAATTGTTTTGCACTTGTGCTTACATTATTATAACAGATTTTATTATTAACTCTTAAAAACAAATGTACTGTCTCTTTCAACAGTTTATCTTTACATTATTTCAGTACTGTCTCTTTCAACAGTTTATTTTTACATTATTCAGTACTGTCTCTTTCAACAGTGTCCTTTTCAACTACTTCGTTACTGTCTCTTTCAACAGTTTCTGATTCAACTCATTTTCTTTATTACTGTCTCTTTCAACAGTTTATTTTTACATTATTTCAGTACTGTCTCTTTCAACAGTGTCTTTTTCAACTACTACATTACTGTCTCTTTCAACAGTTTCTGATTCAACTTTTTTATTACTGTCTCTTTCAACAGTTTCAGTTTCAATTACATTTAAATCCTTATTACAACTTTCAAATTCAACTGGTATTTGAGCATTTGGCATTTTTCTTATGTCATCATGAGCATATTTATATTTTCTATTATTTGTCAAAGACCTGAGCATATACCTATCCCCCTCTAATAGTTCAGTTATTTGAAACGGCCCCCTAAACTTTGGACTTAACTTTGTCTGATGCCTTTCTTCATTCTTTAACAATACGAAATCTCCAACCTTGCATCCAACAATTTTAGCCTTGTTTTTATCAAATTGCTCCTTGTTATATGTTGCTGCAGCTGAAATATTTTGACCTGCGCGTGTTCTTACTTCTGCCAAGTCGACCTCTTCTACCATATCGCAGGGTGGAAGCAACCCCAACGGGCGAGCAACTTTGCCGATAAACAATTCCAAGGGGCTTGCTTTTGTCACTCGACTAACCGTACAGTTTAAGGCTAATTGAACTTCTCCTAATGCATCTTGCCAAGATCGATTGCTAGTTTCAACGGCCGTTAATAAATTCTTTAAGGTGCTCATAATGCGTTCAACTTGACCATTAGCCCTACTTGCACCTGTCGCAATCAAATGTAAATTAATTTTTTGTTGTGAACAAAACTCACTAAATCTAGTACTGGCGAAACATCTGCCCTGATCCGCTATTATGCGATTTGGTACTCCAAATAGAGAAATAGCGGACGTGACAGCATTTATGCAATTTTCGGCATCAATTTTAAGCGAATGGGTTAAATAAACAAATTTAGTGAAAGCGTCCACCTGAACAATGATATATTCCTTCTGATCAGACTTCCCACTCAACTTTCCAGTTATGTCAATGTGAATTGTGTGCCAAGGTGTATTTACTTTTGGTATTGGATGAAGACTTACTTGAACTTTACCCGAAGAAGACTTCGACATTTTACATGTAATGCAGTTATCAACAAACTTCCGAATATACTTGGACATATTATCGAACCAGTAATAATCATAGGCCTTATCTAAAGTCTTCTCCCATCCCAAATGCATGATGGACTCATGAACTTGATTTATTACGGACCATCTAAATGGTCGAGGAACAATTGATAAGGTTCGAGTTCTACCATTTCGCTGAATTTTTCGATAAAGTATTCCTGCTCTCAATTCGTAAGTTTTAGCAATGTCCTCAGCAAGAGAATTTTCTTTCAATTTATTTACAATATTAACTATTTCCGAATCTTGACGCTGTTCGGCCAAAAGCCAATTGTCAGATATTTCCGCCAAATTTACTCGTTTTTCTAGAGTTTTGCAAGTCAATTCTGCTGAAGGCGGATTTCTTGAAAAGAAGTCAACATGAGACATTCGTTTGCCTTCTTTATATTGTATGTCAAATGTAAAGGACTGTAAATACGCCCACCATCTTTCTACCCTGGGACATAGATCCTTTTTAGTTCTTGATGCTTTAAGTGAGTTACAATCAGTGAAGACAACAAAATTTCTACCCAATAGATAATGGCGAAAATGTTTTATAGACAAAACAACAGCAAGAGTTTCTAACTCATAAGAATGATACCGTGATTCAGCCGGAGAAGCAGCCTTACTAAAATATTCAATGACATGAGACTTGTTATTGATTTTGTGTAACAAGATGGCACCGTATCCCCGAGAACTTGCATCAGTATGCAATTCGATCGGATGGTTCGGATCAAAAATTACTAAAACTGGCTTTTGTGTAAGGATAGAAATAACTTTTTGTCTAATTTCTTCATGTTCCGATTTCCAAACAAAATCATTCTTCTCCGAAGTCAAAAAATATAACGGTTTCATAAAACAGGAAAATCCTTGCATAAATTGCCTGAAGTAAGACGCTAATCCAATAAATTGGCGTAAAGCAGATACTGTCTTAGGAGGTGGCAAGGTAGTTAACGCTGTAACTTTATGCGAATTCGGGCGGATTTCACCTGCACTCACTTCATACCCCAGATATTGAACTGTTGACTTGAGAAAAGAACATTTTTTTACATTGAATGAGAATCCAGCCTCCGTGAGACAATTAAGAGTAATTTGCAACCTTTCCAAAGCCTCACTTTTTGTTGCAGCAGCCACCATTACGTCATCCATATAAACGACAACAAACGTATTTGCAAGGTCTCCAAGAGCTTGCATGACTGTGCGTTGAAATACTGAAGGTGCGTTTCTGAGCCCAAAAGGCATTGCCAAAAATTCATATTGCCCGTCTGGTGTGACAAATGCTGTACACTCTACCGATTCTTTGTGCATGGGAATTTGATAATACCCACTTGCCATGTCTAAACATGTAAAATATTTTGCTCCATAAAGTCTGGCTATCTGATCTGATATAAGTGGCAAGGGATACCTATCTGCGACTGTATTAGAATTTAATTCGCGGTAATCAACACACAAACGATGAGTGCCGTCTTTTTTGTTAACCAACATTATGGGACTGGCGTAAGGTGAGCAACTTGGTTTTATGATTTTATGTTGTAATAATTCCTTAATCTTGTCTCGTACCAATTCTCTTTCATTTGGGCTAAGCCTATATGGTCTTCTTTGAACAATTTTTCTTTGATCTACTAATTTTATTTTCATTTCACCCGAACTAACTCTAGACGACGGAATTCCATTAATAAAAGCTTTTGAATATTTTTCTAATATATCTTGTAATTTATCTCTATCTTCTCCCACAAGATCGGTATTTAATTCACAAAATTTCTCATCATTTGAACAATAATTTACAGTTTTTGATCTAACAATTTCAAATTTTCCTGGTGATATTATAACATTAAATCCAGGATACAGTACTTCTCGACCAATAACAATATCATTCTTCAAATACTCATTGTCCAAAACATGAAACAAAACTTCAATACAGTGTTGGTTAATTTTTACGTTGCTAAGTATTTGTAATGTGCTACATATGCCACCACTACCAATACCCTTCAACATCACTACATTGTTAATTCTTTTACCAACTAATTTGACACTTATCTTCTGCTTAATCAATGAGCATTCCGATCCAGAATCGAAAGTTGTTATGAACGTCTCGCCTTGATGAACCATCTCTCCTTTGGGCTCAACCACTTCGCATAGCTCCACTCTTTTCATCTGGTGTGTATCCTTGTGTTTATCCATCTTGAACTTATTGCAATGTGTTGAAATATGGCCAAGTTCACCACACTTAAAACAGGTTATGTTCACTTTTTTATGGTGAGCAAGTGCGCTCCTGTCGCTATTGTTCCAGAATGTTCCGTGAGACGAAGGATGATTTTGCTGCTGTTTAACTCGACATTCCATCATTTTGTGGCCTAATTTTCCACAAAAATGGCACTTGATTGTTGAAAGTTTCGGACGCTTTACGTCAGCTGAAGATATTTCCTCTTGCAAAGTTTTCTTTCTTTTGTTGAACGTGAATGCTTTAAGCTCGGTTTGCAACTCACTTCTGGTGCGCATATTTGAAGTAAAGGTAAGGCGCTGCAATCTGTTATCAACATGAGCCATCTTGGCAAGCGTTACCGAAACTGCAATTTCCTCCACATTCATGTCTCGCCATTTTGTGAGAAGTGTCGTCATCATACGGCTAGCATAATTAGAGAGACATTCGCCATCGGCCGGAGAATTAGCTAACATTGACAGAAACATAGCCACTGGCGTTTCTACACTGCCAAAACGCTGCATGAAGAGTTCTTTAAATTCGTCCCATGTTATGTCAGGATAACATGTTTGTGCAAGCTACTGCGACGCACTACCTTCCAACGATGCACTCAAGGCCATCACCAACGCGCTGCCTTTTATGGTATTTTCTGTCAAAATTATATTCACTGTAGAACACCACGCCGATGCGTCAGCGCCATCAAGATCCGCGTTGAATTTTGGTAGCACAATTGTTTTTTTATTTGTTGTTTCAGGTGTCGATGATTGTACAGCTTTAATAAGCTCGATCAAATTTTTATTTTGCATTTCCATTAAAATTCGCCATGGTCCATCTGATTCATTAGGCAGCGAGCCAGATCCCACTTCTGATGTTGCAGCATTGATATTATTTTCCGACATTGTAATAGCGCAGCGAGTTTCGGTTTTACACGCACGAAATCCTGAACGCAACTACTGGCGTCATCCCTTCCTCTTTCTGTGCTTTCCACCGAACCACACTCGGCGACAGCGGCACAACGCTGTCGCCCCGCTAAAACGGTACTTCTTAAGCGACAACACGCATACAACCAAACAAAGCAGCGACACAACGCTGTCGCCCCGCTAAAACGGTACTTCCTAAGCGACAACACGCATACAACCAAACAAAGCACCGTTAGAGGCCGATGCAATATTACTTTACTGATGAAATTAGTCTTCTGTATACCCATACACTCATACCAACATCCACACACTCTTAGTGTGCGCCGACATATATTTAATTGTTTATTAAAAACATGAAATATCGCTGATGCAGTAAGATCTGCATTGGTTAGAGACTGTACGCATGCACCACACCTCTTAACACAAAGATGCGTAATAGTTTTGTGCGGGTTGTTGCTGTCGCCTGGATCTGTCTTGTTTTTCTTCCAAAGATAACGCCTGTGCTTACAGCGCTGCTCACTGTCGGCGATGTTGGGTGAAGCCATTATTATCGATTGGTTCAAAGGCTGTATTTTTACCTGGAATGATTTGAGCTCTCGATTGAGGAGCAGGTCTTCTGGCAAGCGTCCCATAGTCGAGTATGGTGTGTAATGTTGGCTAAACAGATATTCGGTCATTCTTCTTAAAAAGACTTTTGTGCTTTGAACCGTTCGCTCAGCTTGTCCATTGGCCGCAGGATGAAAAGGTGCCGTTCGGATATTACGAATAGTAGCACGATCTGTAATGGTAATTCGTACGGACTCAAGAAAATTGCTCGTCTCAGCATCTGATTTGTGTGGAAGTTTATCAGTACCTTTGTTTCGGTAAATATGCCTAGAAGCAGGTTATAGTCTGTCATCAAGGTGAATTCACGGCCATAAAGATAGTTATGGAATTTGTTGACGCCGAAAATAAGCGAGACCGCCTTATGAACCGAGAGGTTAAACCGCTCTGCGTTAAACAACGTTTGTGAATAGTGCGCTATTGGTTTGACGATTCCTCCTTTCATTTAGGCCGGCCGTCAAATATGCTCTCCTGCAGCTAGTGTAGCCTAGCTCCAATCCGGTCGCTTTCATAAATTGTTTAAACCTTTATGGGCTTGTTGTTCCCAGTTCGGTGAGACTGATCAGGAAGGGGCAGCCTTTGTGATTCAATCCAGTACTGCATAGAGTCGAGCAGGAATAGAAAAGGTGTTTCACCATGTTTTCTTCCTCCTCTGATAGCATGCATGCCTACAAGCCAGTTGCGTCTAAGATGGGTCACGTGGGGCGTGTGATACGACGGTTATCCCAAATTGATATTACGTAAAGTAGAAAGTGTTATACTACTGCTTGTGTAGATCAAGTTTACGGTATTTGGGGAAACTCCGCATTTCGTTGCTTTCCATTGATTACTGCTGAGCAAGAGTGTTTTCATCTTTGCGCAGATCCCAGATTTGTTGTGGGAATTTACCGGAGAAGATGATGGCAACACCATCCGCATATGTTATGCCCTTGCATTTCCCTCCTTCTAAGTTACAAAGCAGTTTATAGACTCCGATGTTTCACAGCTGAAGAAAAAGTACGCCTCTGTTCACAAACCTGGTGTGGGTCGAGATGTCCTAAGGTGGAAGATACCATTCTGCTTATAAGCAATCTTCTGTTGATATCCACAATTGGGAGTTTAACACCCAGATATGTAACAGATTCTGTTATGACAAGAGATAGTACCTTGTTAAAAGGTTTTCCTTAAAGTTGAGTAACTTTTCAGTTGGTTGACTATTGTTTGTTAAGCTTATTCTGTGGACCTACCCTTTGAGTAGGCATGCTGTCCTGTTGAGATTAGCTTTGGGTCCTAATGTGCAGACCAAAGATCCGCTCAAATTTGTAAGGAAAAAGGATTTCCGACTTATAAGATGTCGCTTGTAAAGCTTTAGTTGCTTGAAAGATAAAGACAACTTTTGTATCCCTCCAGGTGGATGGTATCGCTCTTACCGCCAAAATGTCTAGCTCATATGCTTATATTGCGTTGTTGTTGTTTTTGAATATTGTTTTAAAGTTCTTCGAGATACAGTAATGGGTAAATATTTGGGAATTACTGATTTAATTTCATCAAATTATTAAATAAACATATACAAAAAAATTAACTTCTCCATTTTTTAGGTTTTTTAAAAAATGCTTTTTGAAATAGTAATAACTTAATAGTTCAGAATTACACATTTAATTTTATTCAAATCGGAAAACGATATCATATAGCTGCCATAGGAACGATCCAATAATTGAGACGAAAATCTTCATAGCTTCAATGTTTTTAAACAATACGCAAGTAAATCAAAATTTAAATGTTTTAAAGAACATTTCGTTTCTTAAATAGCTGCAAGTGTATATGAACTTCTTTTGCCAAAGTTTGTTTCCGTTCTTGTTTTATTTTAATCGCGTTGAAGCCTTGAGCAGCCTGTAATGGGGGACGTGATTTTTTGTTCACACTAAGAACCTTAAATTCGTGCGTGGGGAGGTGTGGGTTGTATCGACCCTTTGGAAACCTCTTTGACCTGTGGTGCCCCTTTCTTGTAAAATATTCATTTTTTCAAAATGGTGTTGGTCCGGATAATTCGCACAGTAGTGCTAATCAAGTGATTGCTAGCTTTTGCACGATTGCACGAAAGATGGCAGGTTAAGCAATCGATCGTTCCTGCACCGCTGTTAGAGGTTTGCTTATTGATCTTTCTTATTTTTAAATTTGGCCCCACAAGTTACGGATAAGAGAAAGGTAAGGCAATAAACGGAACAATAGGTTGCAATCTCCCTCTCACCCATAGTTAGTTTTCTACCCGGTCAAACTTACACCCGAGCCCGGGTTCAGATGTGTAGGTGGGGATGGGGGTGAAATGCGGCTCAACAACTCGTGTCGTCCGGTGGTTGTCTGAAAACGGGATCCATCTGACTTACAGTAGTGACAGTAGTTCTTATACTCTTGCGAGGGTATTATTATTTCAGTAAAAAGAAATATATATATATTTTTGATCAGCATCACTAGGATGAAACTTTCCCAAAAGTTCTCTATAGCTCCCTTAGTGAAAGAGTATTTTTGTATAAAGAAAAAACAACCTTCACTTCTTAAGTTCAAAATGTAATCACCACAAAGATCGTATTAAACGGCTCTGGATAGACTTACAAAGTAGCATAAACCGAGTTCGTGAAATCTTAAATATATGATAATAAGAGAAATTCTTTAGCACATAGGGGAAATATATTTAAAAATTATAACTTCGTTGTTTTTCAATTTGTTTGATTATTTTTTGAGATACAGTAAAAGTTAAATTTTCAGAATTACGGTTTCATTTTATTAAAATCAAACGATTATATCAAAAGGCTCCCATAAAACGAATTGGAAAAATATAAAATAAATACAAAAAATCCGTTAAAAATGGTCAACAAATTATTTGTTTCATGCCCGTAGAATACCGACAGTAGTTTTTTATGCTCTCTAAGAAAAGCTTGATGAAGAAAATCGGTTCTTATTTTTTGCAATCCTCTATGCCAATATGGAAAACATGGTTTTGAGAAAATGAAAATAAGGCCCCAGCAACCAGCCATCTTCCATAATTTTTAAGATCGACTTTTCATAATTTGCCAGAATTTTCTTAAAGCACATAATTAAGGATTATGACAATAAAAAAATCGATTTATTGAAACGGCTTTGGGTACCTCACCCTTTAAGAATTAAAGAGTCATAGAGACAAACCCTTTGTTCCGGCCAAAACCTATCATGCTTTTAATTTAAAAGAAAAATAAACAACATAAATGTTTTATAGGTAAAAAACTGTTCTCTTGCCGCCGTTTTTAAAGTTGGGAAGAGCGGAAATTTTTTTTTTCCATAGGAACAATCGTAAAAATAAATTTAAAAAATTATAGCTGCTGTTTTTAAATTTTTTTTTTCTTTTATATATAGTAATGGTAATTTATTTCGGACGACTATATCAAATAATAATTCGGAGCGCACAAAAAAAACAACGACCGTTCGCTTTGAAAGTCAAAGAAACTTGGGCAGCATATGTGTTTTCGATCATATTACGTCTATCGGTAAATCGATTTAAAGACTCAAATTGGGCTATTCTTTTAGAAGTTATTGAGTTAATAAGTCCTCTGCAGTCCGCTGCTCTGCAGGCACAACACTATCACACTAAATTTTGCTAGAAAACTGATAGGTAGTTCAGCATATCGACAAAGTCAGTTTTTCGCGAACCTTCCTTTTTTTTTCTCTCCGTAAGATAGGGATTGACTCAGTGTTTGCGTTGGCGTCTTTTGTTACGTCCCGTTTTTTTCGCAACAACTCCGCAGTAGCCAAGTTATTAATCGCAAGCTGCACTAAAATTATAAATTAATAAAGTAAGTTGTCAACACCATTAATACTTACCAATTGTCTTTTGTAAAAGTAAACATACTATTATAAAACGATTTTGTCGTTGCAGTGCTCCTGGAGCACACAAAATTTTTTAACAGTATTTTCCCAGAAAATGTAATCGATTATATTATAAAATTTAATACTGTGTTGTAAAGATACCTTTGTTAGGATGCTCTCTGGCCGAGGTACAGATCTCAGACAGATCCAGAAGTCCTTTACATTTGTAAATCACCGAAACACCGGACTGAAGAGTTTCATTCAACAAGTGAATGAGTCGTTTGGGGGTCACAGCGAAGGTTCTTATGGATGTCGTCAGAGAGAGTTTACGGAGTTGATCGCATCGTGTCCTGTTCCGGAGTTAAAAATCCAACGGGCTAGAGCGAGGCCGAACCGGGAGGAAAAATTTTGCGGGCGTCTAAGCCTCGTATTAGAGTCGTAAAATTCACCGGGCTAGACCTTCGGGCGAGGCCCAGCCGGGAAAACGTGCGGGTCGTGCATGCACTACGGGGAGGAAAACTAGGGTATTAACCCAGACGGGACGGGTGTCCACTTAAGGGTCGCATGCAATACGAGGAGGAAACTACTGATCAACTACGAATAAAATCACAAACGAGAGATTCCACTTTCACACATTTCTTTATTTTCATAGATTTTATTCATTTAATATCCTCCTACGAGTCCACTTCACCGTCTTTTCTTGAGGGAGAGGAATATTATATACACTAACCCTGGAGCACTTATCAATCCACTTGTTTGTTTTTGTAGCGTGCAGTCGCGCGATCGCGGCGTGGTACCTCGAATTTCACGAAAAATTACCGCGGGAAACGCGTTTGCCCGTGTTACCATTGCTACACAAGAGGCAGGAAACTCTCACGTTGTGTGACCACCTTCCCCAAGCTCGCGTTTACTTAGCTTCGGGATTTGTGGTATATTCCTTACATTCTAGTATTTTCTATGACCATGCTAAACATCGGCTAGCGTTGCCACTCGGGTTTGGAACTTAGCTATGACTTAATGTTCTGTCTCAACTTAATATTTATTATTCATAATATGTCGTTTACGACTACAACCTTACATACTACTAATAATTGTAACGTACACCTTCTAGGTGTGTACGTTACAACTTTAAGCTAAATTCGCCTTTAAACCTGATCAAATCTAAAAAAAAAAACACATCTTAACGAGGTGAAAAAGTCGGGACGATCGCACCTCTAACATACAAGATATCTGATATTAAAATTTTATTACGAAAAATTAACAAGCATTCGACTAAATAAATACACTTTTTAAATGTTCCCAATCGGACCACTTAATTCAGGTATTTTTCCTATACAGGCATTTTTTATCTCAGCGTGCCAAATGGGAACATTTAAAAACTGGATCCACTTCCAATAGCCCCATAATCAATTGAATTATACCGTTTGGATGATATTTAGATTATCTTCTCAAACCCGCAATAATCTTTTTTTATTGGGTTGCTCAGAAATAATTATTGTTCTTCAGTTTTATTATATTTATCAAAAATTAATCATTATTTGTAAGCAAAAAAATATCTCTCAGAAATAATGATCATTTTGCAAACAATATTATTTCGCTTAAAAATATCACTCAAAACTCGATTGCAGCCATTCTATACGGAATTATTACAAGATTGAATGTGTACTTGTAGAGGTTAACCCACGGAGTACATATACATGATATAAAAAGTAGTTGCATTTTTTCAAAATATTTGATTTCATATTAGTTTGCTTAAATTAGGAATAGATTTAAATTTAATTTCTAGAAAATAATTAATATTTTAAAAATATTAAGTGAAAATGTTTCTTCTTTTAACCTGAAACCTTTTTTTTTATAACATTTTCCCCATCAAAATGATGGTGCATACTTTTAGGAGGAAATTCTGGCCAGGGCAGCTTAAACTGCTCTTAACTCTCCTTCTCTCTCATTGCTCTTTTAGTTTTTGTTGCATAATAACTTTTGAAAATATTCATGCAGAACAACTTTTAATACACCAAAAGTTGAAGCTATGTACGTAAAAAGTTAAACAAAAATGGGCTCTAAATATTTTTAAAATTAGCAAAAAGTAAAAAAAAAAATATAAACCAGAATTTTTATTTATGCACAACCACCACAAAGAATTAAAGACACATTTGTTCAGATTATTTTAGATTTTCTTATATGTCTCGTTATTGTCATGCTATTGTTCTCTTGCGATTGATTCTAAGCCAGCAGCGGAGAGGCCAGCCCTTATGTAGCTATGTACATAAGTCAGCGCCAACGGACGGTAGCTGCCGCAGAGATGATGTGTTATGTTCAATTGGTGACAGATCAGTCGCGCATGCCAGACATGCCAACTCGGCTTTTTCAGGTCCCATGTATTCATGTGTGGTTATATTACCGGGTACTTGGGGCATTGCTTAAGACTTATATTGAAATATAAACATTATGGCCAAGTGCTATATTATTTATGCATAACACTGATTACAGTGTGCGTTCGTATGTGACACGGAAAAATTATCATTTTCAGATATACCAAAACAAATGTTTATAGTTACGATCGAACCATCACAGCAGATTTTCAACTCTGCGGCTACATATAGTAGTCTCCTATGCACACGCTCTTGGTGCGCATCGTCAATACATGTGCTGCCGTCTAAAGTGTTCAACAACAAGAAAGGAAGCAAACTTTGGCAAGCCGAAGTTTATATACCCTTGCAGCTATTGCAAGAATTAAATATGATATATTCGTCCGATTTTGATGAAATTTAAACCGTAATTCTGAAATATTTAACCATTATTATACTAATAACTAATAGAAAAATTTAAAAACAGCAAAGTTATAATTTTTTTTGTATTTTTTTCCGATTTTAAACTGTAATTCTGAAATATTTAACTATTACTATATGTTCCGACTTATATACTACCTGCAATAGAAATACAACTTTTGGGAAAGTTTTATGCAGATAGCTTTAAAACTGAGAGACTAGTTTGCGTATCCGTTTCGGACAGACGGACATGGCTAGCGGGACTCGGCTAGTGATGCTGATCAAGAATATATATACTTTATAGGGTCGGAAATGTCCCCTTCACTGCGTTGCAAACTTCTGACTGAAATTATAATACCCTCTGCAAGGGTATAAAAATAAATGGTTACCTTTAAGACCTTTATATATTAAGCTTTCATAAGCACTAACAACTCTTATATCGTCCAATCTATCATTTTACTCAATTGTTTTATTTTTAAATATTACAGGCAGTCTGTTCAAGACATGGCTTGGCTATTGGAGCAAAGACCATATTAATAACGAAAACCGTAATGGCTATTACAGCACCACTCTCTTATCCAGTTTCGCGTATTCTTGATAAGTTGTTAGGGGAAGAAATTGGAAATGTTTACAACCGAGAACGTTTAAAAGAACTGGTTCGAGTGAGTAAATTTTTTTTTTTTTTTGTTTAATCTGATTAATTATTTATATAAATTTATTATTTAGGTTACTAACGATGTAAACGATCTCGATAAAAATGAGGTAAACATCATATCTGGAGCTCTAGAACTACGCAAAAAAACTGTTGCTGATGTAATGACGCATATAAATGATGCTTTTATGCTGTCACTAGATTCATTACTTGATTTTGAAACAGTGTCGGAAATTATGAATTCTGGTTATTCTCGTATTCCGGTATACGATGGCGACAGAAAAAACATTGTGACGTTGCTTTACATCAAAGATTTGGCATTTGTTGATACCGATGATAACACGCCTTTAAAAACGCTATGCGAATTTTACCAAAATCCAGTTCATTTCGTTTTTGAAGACTATACTTTAGACATTATGTTTAATCAATTTAAAGAAGGAACGATAGGGCACATCGCCTTTGTTCACCGCGTAAATAATGAGGGCGATGGAGACCCTTTTTATGAAACTGTCGGCTTAGTTACTTTGGAAGATGTAATTGAAGAATTGATTCAAGCTGAAATCGTCGATGAAACCGATGTTTTTGTTGATAACCGGACAAAAACCAAACGGAACCGATATAAAAAAGCAGACTTTTCTGCGTTTGCTGAACGCCGTGAAGTGCAAACCGTTCGGATTTCTCCTCAATTAACATTGGCTACTTTTCAGTACTTAACCACTGGTAACTTATATTTTAATTTATCAACCCAAAAACTTGACTATAACAAAACGATTTTTAGCTGTCGATGCTTTTAAAAAGGATGTAATTTCGGAACCCATTTTGCGAAGATTACTTAATCAAGACGTTTTTCACAATGTAAAAACAAAAGGAAAAAGTAAGGACGACCCAAGCCTTTATATTTTCACTCAAGGAAAAGCTGTCGACTTTTTTGTACTTATATTGGAGGGTCGAGTGGAAGTAACAATTGGCAAGGAAGCCCTTATGTTTGAAAGTGGCCCTTTCACCTATTTTGGAACACAGGCACTAGTGCCAAATGTTGTCATCGGTGAGTTTTTAAATTTAAATATTCTTTCAATTTTAAGTAGAATGAAAGTCGGAACGTGCTAAACCTGCCGACTTTATAATATAGTTCCCCAAGAAACAATCGGAAAAATAAAATTAAAAAAATATAATAACTATGCATACGCAGTGCCAGTTTATTTTAAAATGTGACAACGCCCATATAACATACACCGTCCAATATCCGACCTATCAGTTTTTTTTTGTGGAATTTTCTCTCCTAGGGGACTGACAAGTTATAAAATCTTAAATATATAAATTTACTTGATGCCCATTAAAATTATCATTCGGTTTAATTGTGGCTTAATAGTTACCAGGCTACAATTTGTTTACGGAATGTTTAGATCGCTCCAGGGCTATGCGGATATAGTTCCTAGCACTTTCGACTGTGGTCTTTGAATCAGCTCTATATTACTGTGTTGCTATATGTCTAAACAGTGTTGTAGTGTCTTACTCTAACCGAAGTGGAGTCGGGACTTATGTTTTATTTGTTCACACTTCGCTTCTATGTATTTCCTCCGAGATATACGACTTATTTTGTAGATGGTATCAATATGTTGTTAATTGATAATTGTGGACCATTTTTTTTGTTAAATAATCACTCGTTCACTCTTATACGTGAATAAGATAACCATTTCTACAATGGGGTAGGTGAGCAGCTAATAATGATGATGCCGTAAGTGGACATTTTGAGCAACTTAAGGTGTTCATGGGTATATCTGCCGTGTATAGGAAGTAAAGACTGTGTCCGAGGACGCTGCCTTGTGCCTTGTGGAAAGTGACCAAATTTATTAATGGTGAACTGATATACTTTTATATTTTAGCGAATTAATTTTTTTTTTGGTTAAGAATAAGTGGTCAGATGACAAGTAAGATAGACTTTCTGCATCTTTGATTCCTATATTATATTTTGCTGTTTATTTAATTTAATTTAATTTATTTGTTTTGCTATCCCAGACTACGTCTTTTCAGATTCATCGATCACTTTGTGATTGTTACCTTAAAACTTAAATACTCTGAGAATCGTACAATAAAACTTAAATACTAGAAGTACAATTACATTAAATTACGTTACAATAACAATACTCATTTTAACATTTACAGATTAATACATTTACTAGGTTTTGGTGATATGGGTAACATAAAGAAATGAATGAAACAAAAGGAGATTAACATTAAAAACAATAAATTAAAATATAAGTAATATAAGTATTTAAATTAGCTTCTGCCCTTTAAAAAGTTCGCTTTTAAAGTTGTTTGGGAGGTTATTCCAACAGCCTGTATGAAAAAGTGTTTTTCCGTCATCGCCAATTTTAATCTTTTGCAGACAATGTTGTTTGTTCTAGCAGACGAAGCCAGTTGCTTATGTTCAATTAAGTACTGCGACTCTTTTTTAGTCAGAAGTTTATGCAGAAATAAGATGTTTTTTAACTTAATCCATGACTCAAGGCTTAGTTCAAAAATTTTATTTGAGTAACATGTTATGTGCGCCCTGCGGTTTAAATTAAAAAAATATCGCGCAATTGAGTTGAAGGCAACTTTTAGTGTTCTCATGCTTATGGCGTCACAGGAACCAAATACTTCAATACCGTAAAACAACGTTGGAATTATGCAGGTTTTCGCTACAAGCATCCTGATATTCTGTGGTATAAGGTTTCTGGATATGGAAAGCTGGCTGAGCATGCCATATGCTTCACATGCTCATCCCAAGTTAAGGTGGAATTAATTTCTATTCCCAGATTTGTGGCTCGTTTAACAAACTCTATTACAATATTTTTTACCTCAATCTTTGGAAGACAGCTAGAGTCAATTGATTTTTTATGAATTAGTATGCATTTTGACTTGGATGGATTGAGCCTTAACCCGATCGCATCAGCCGAATCATTTATTTGTTTAATTTCATTGTTGCTAATTCTAATACACTCACTAATTTGACTTAGGGGACGGCTAATATATAACATCATCTGCACATCACATACAGAAATACATTTAGGGAGATCATTTAAATATAACGAGAAAAGCTGTGGACCTAAAACTGAGCCTTGTGGGACTCCTTGTGTAAGAGGCAGAAAGGAAGATTTTAGCGACCCGGATACGACGGTCTGCACCTTGTTTGTGAGATATGTTCGGATGAGGTTTGAAGATAAATTGTACAGTGTGCGAATCTTTGTGCAGAGTATTTCGTGGTTTATCGAGTCAAATGCTTCGCTAAAGTCAAGAAGTGTTAGGAGGGTTACTTTGCTGTCATCGATTTTTTAGCGAATGTCTTCGGATATCTTTAAAATGGCAGTTGTACAACTTCTTTGTTTTTTTGAAACCTGATTGCTTACAACTTAGAAGATTATTGTTCTCCAGGTGAGTATGCATCTGCAGGGCAACTAATTGCCCAAAAGACTTTGCAAGGAAAGGCAATATTGAAATTGGTCTAAATTCATTTTTAGAGTTCGGGACGGGCAAAATTTTAGCAATTTTCCAGCAATCAGGAAACATTGACGTGGTAAAAACTGTATTAAAAATATGGGTAATATAACAAATGAGTTTTGGGAGCAACATTTTCATAAATTTGGAACTAACATTATCTAGACCTTCTGCATTTGATTTTACTTTAAGTATTCATTCAAGGACATCACATGGATGTACACACATAAAGCTAAAAATAATATCACAGGATGTTCTTGAGTTCAGGTACAAATTATGTGTAGGAATGACGGAAGGAACCACTGAAAATTTCTTATTAAGGGCGTCTACATCAATCTACGTCATAGCATTTTGTTTTTCTATGCCTAGGCTTCTCAAATCCTTCCAAACTTGACCAGGAGTCTCTGCATTAGCAAATTTATCATTATAAAATCTACGTTTGGAGGAAGAGATCGAGTTTGTGACTAAGTTTCTCAGTCGTTTAAAAATTATGTGCAGGCTTTCAGTTTTATACCTTTTCCAGCGTTTGTAGGCATTATCCCGCAGGCGAATTTGTTTATTTAATTTCCAAATTAAACCATGGCTGTACGGCAGGTGTTTGTGTTTTTGTTCTCTATGGAACACAGTGTTCAAATAACCGCTGAATGTTGGAGTTAAATAACAGAAGTTGATCCTGTGGCGAAGTCAAGTCATAAATATTTGTCCAGTCATAATTGTCAAATTCAGTAAGTAGGTTGTTGAGATTGTTTGATTTAAAGTGTTGAATTGTCAGAAATAAAATCATGTGTCATAAATATCAAGTCATGTTTAGAGAACGCTGGCACATACAACTAGTCATAGAGAAGGATTTTTGACGGTTCACTAACAGAGAGCTACAGGTACTTGTGAAATGCGTAGGTAGTTGGCAGCTTACCAAGCTTTGGCCTAGAGAGTTAAAGTCATTTCGTACACTTTGTTCTCTGATCATATTGTTGTTAAGATCTCCAGCCAGGATTACGTTTTCGTACGCCACAGATATGTCTGATACGGACTCTAAGAGATCAGTATATTCGGTCATTCGATGGGGTCTATAAATACAACAAATTAACATTTTTGACTTGAAACTAGGATCTACGACTTCCAGAAACAAATATTCAACTCTACGTAGCCATCAGATTCAAAAGGGACGTCACTGTAGCCACTTACAAACCATGTTTCTGAAACACACACTATATCAACATTTGATCCTACAAAAAATTCCCTAAACTCATCGATTTTTCTGACAAAACTTTGAGCATTTATGTGGACAATCTTCAGACCAACTTTTTGTTTACACAGAATTCTCAGCAGACTGCTCGCTGTTGCATTATTTGTACTGACCTGCATTATAATAAGGTAAGGTAAAATGGGAAACGCACATATGAATTGAGAAGGCACAAGCTAGATTTGAACGAAAAAAGATTACTATTTTGGGCAGAACGAGGGGTAACTTCGGCAACCAGTGCGCTGGATCCAGAGGGGGAAGAGCAGACTCAGCAGCCGTGATCGCTGGGAGCTCATCAAGCTGCCGGATAATGTAAATGTCTCCTCTGACACTGCACTTCACGTGCACAATTCCACGGCGCGTAAAAACAGCAGTAAGAGATTTCTGCTGTTTCAAACGCATGGCTTCTTTAAATATAAGGAAATTATCTCTCGAGAGCTGCTCATTAACGTAGAGAGCGGCCGGCGAGTCAAAGCCCAACAGGTTTATGCTCAGTGGCTGTTTTGTTGTTCGTCGGAAATCAGCCAGTGCGCGAAGAAGGGAAACTTTTTCCCTAGTAGTTTCCAATTTTATCAGAATTGGCGGGTCAACTAGTGAATTTTGCAATTTTTCGGACCCTAAAAAGGAGGAGTCGGAACAAGGTTTGCCGCAAGGCAGAGCTTGTTAAACAGCGGCCTTAGTTTCTCTCCTTCCACAAAAGGAACGCCATGCATACACAGTGCGCACGCCTCGCTTTCGGCACGCTGTGCGTCAAGCTTACCTTGCACCGTGCCAATTTGGGATTTTAGGGAGCGCAGCTCATCAACCTCCTGTTGCTCCAGCTGCAACATACGATCGGCCATCTGCTTCATCTCCGTGGTGACACCCAAGAGCCGTTCCTGCAGCACCTCAAGCATCCTCTCCTCGACCTCACGGATGGTAGACTTGATCAGCTGGGCCTGTTCATCGAAACGGCTATTCATTGCCGCGATAACCATTGGTGAGGCAGTGTCATTGGCAGCGTCAGAGGGTTACCGAGTTACCGCTGATGTCTTCCCGATGACATCACCTCCACCCAAAACCCCCTCGGGCATTGTCCCACTAACGGCGATGCCGTTCAACCCGGACATAGGATCGCCAACGCAGCGGTTTCTGGATGCCGGATCGTGTAAACAACTGGGTCTCGGGCATCCGGCCGAAACCGCTGACCTAGGAGATTTCGCAAACTCAACATATGTACCCCACCCGCAAACGAAGCTCTCATTGTACTTGAAACCAGAAATAAAAATCAGTCTTAGAGCGACACTTGGAAGTATAAGTCTTTCATTCTCGAAACCTCCTAACTCGACAGCCTACACCAGGCAGATCCGACCTCTAATTACACCAGCCAGATCCGACCTCTAATCTACACCAGCCAGATCCGGCCTTCGACTATAATTGGCGCAGCCGGTTTTTAAAAGAACCAAGGATGAAATTCAGCGAGATCATCATAGTAGTTACTATGTAATAATTCGGGTAAGCCAAGGGGCAAAGTAAAATAAAATATACCAGTGGAAATGAAAGTGCAAACATTTATGTGTGCCCACAAAGAAATGTGGATAATAAAGAAAATATATATATTTGAACAAAATTTTTCTCAACGATCTGAGTCAACGAGTTAGTGACGGTTAACAAAAATGTATAAAAAATACCCATTTGGTGTTTATCAATTGTTGACCAGCACAGTATACACTGTACATTAAATGTGGTTATCTCAATCTATCTAAATGTGGCCATCTAAATCAAACTATGTATCTATACGAATTGTGACCATCAATCGCTGATCGGCACAAAATGCATCGCGCATTGTTATAGATATATAAAACGACATGTTAAAATAAAAAATATATATAAATAAAATTTTACACAAGACAAATTTTTATTATATAACTATACCAATTGTGACCATCAATCGCTGATTGGCACAAAATGCATCGCGCATTATTATAGATATATAAAACGACATGTTTAAAAGAAGTGTAAATAGAGATTTTTATACACATTTTTATTATATATCTATATCAATTGTGACCATCAATCGCTGATCGGCACAAAATGCATCGCGCATTATTATAGATATATAAAACGATATGCTTAAAAGAAATATAAATAAAGATTTTTATACACATTTATATAAAAATATATCTATATCAATTGTGACCATCAATCACTGATCGGCACAAAATGCATCGCGCATTATTACAGATATATAAAACGACATGCTTAAAAGAAATATAAATAAAGATTTTTATACACATTTTTATTATATATCTGTATCAATTGTGACCATCAATTGCTGATCGGCACAAAATGCATCGCGCATTTCTACAGATATGTACAACCTAAAATACTCCAAGTAAAACGTACACTGAAAATTTGATTTTCACACCCACATCATCAAAAGCTAAAAAAAAAAAAAATAAACAGCTACAATGCTGCAGAAAAGAATACAAACTCGTCGATGAAATCGTTGAAAGGAAAAAAAAGCCCTAAACTACTTACATTGTTGGCATTTCAACTATAATTTAAGAGTAAAATCAAATAACAATTTGCAAAAGAAGCACACAGTAATCTTAGTAATCATTGCCTCACCAACGGATTGAATAATTACTTTGCCCCATGGTCACCATAAAAAAAAAAGTTAACACACACACACTAATTATGTCAGTTTTACAGATTCTCAGCGTAATACAACGACACAAATTTCCGTAACTATTAGCATAGACTAAGCCATACACCCGTATATATATTTACACGTAAAATTACCTATATACAAGAAAAAATATATATATTTATTTTTTTAATTACACATACGACATTTACACAAACGTTTTCTTATTAAGTTAGCTACACGAGAAAATATAGATAATACGATTTTTTTTCCTTTTCCACACAATTTATAATTTTACACCTCTCCTTTTAAAGCACATAATATCTACCAAAACATATAATTCCAAAATTCACATATATATCTCCTAAATCTTTAATTACGCAAATACGTATTTTCCCCACATAATGTCAAGGAAAACAATAGTAGAGAAAACTAGAACTAGACTAGGTCTCAGGAATAGTACTAGCCTACCCAATATTAGGGAAGAAGAAATTATAATCATGGATTCGGGAAACGCATCGGGCTCTAGGACCACTAGCCCCACTGATAGTGCCACTAACAATATAGGAAATGCTAGTACCATTCTAAACACTTCATCAACCACAACCCTAAATACCACTCTTAACCCAACCGATATATTAGCCTTCGTCAAACAATTGCCTACTTGCGAAGGGACCCCAGGTACCCTCCAGAAATTTATTGTAAGCGTTGAGGAAATTATTATGCTAATAAGGGGAACGGACCAGACCCCGTACGGACAATTACTACTAAGAACCTTGAGAAACAAAATTATAGGAAAAGCGGACGAGACCCTGAATATCTTGGACACCAAGCTAGAACGGGACAGTATCAGGGAAAATCTGAAGCGTATGTATGCCTGCAAAAAGACAGAACCAATACTCATCGCCGAAATTCAGAACCTTCCCGCTAGTTTGACCCTGGGTAAATTATTTTTCGAAATCACAAGACTCCGTAGCGAACTTTTGTCACTCCCCGCAGACCCAGACCACGGTGTAAGTGCAGCATCAAAAAGAGCTCTTTATGATGGAATTTGCCTTAACGCCTTCCTCGTCGGGCTACGAGACCCACTCAGAACGGTCATTCGAGCCCGGAATCCGACAACGATCGAGGCGGCTTACGAGTGGTGCCAAGCTGAGCAGAACTTCATTTATCAAAAACAAAACAAACTACAAAACAATAGATTCAACTCAGACCGCAATAGACCCTATCAGAGGGGTTCGTACCAGAACAACTCCGTTGGTGGAAATAATTACTCTTCCAATAATTACGGGCAAGATTATCGTGGAAATTGCTATTCCTCGGGAAACCCGTTCCGCCAAGGCCCCAACCAAAGCCAGCATCGTTTCAATAACAACAGGCAGAATAACGACAATAGAATGGGAGGAAATAATACTGATCAAAATCGTAGCAGTACCTCACGCAGGCCTGCTCCCAATTTTAACAACATTGACGACAGCTCAAATTTGCAACATGAAGCCTCGACCGACAAGTCGGTTACATAAACAAAAAAACGCACGGTCTATCTCTTCCCTATATAGTTATCACTCTATCCTATTCCCCAAAACCACTAAAATTCCTCATCGACACCGGTTCCACTTATTCTTTTGTAGACCCAAGCCTTATTCCGCAAGGTGCCATACAAAAATTAGAAAATGATGACCGAATCACAACAGTTCTGGAAAGTTATTCGCTGACCTTTAGGGCTTTACTACCCATACCAATAGAGTTTAAAGAACATGGAGAAATTCAGTTACTACTTTTCAAATTCCACCCATACTTTGATGGTCTTCTTGGAATGGATTTCCTAACAGACCGGAAAGTTAAGATTAATATTGAGGAACTTAAAATTGAAACCCCATTCACCACAATCAACATTATTACAGAAGTTAATAGAGGAACAGACGAACTTTTTATCCAGCCCCAAAGTAAAACCATAACAAACTACCAGTAAATCTAATGGAAGGTGACTTTCTCTGTAATTCATTAGAGGTAGACAGCAACCTTTCTGTTTCCGGGGGACTTTACACAGCCTCAGACGGCCATAGCTTCTTCGAAATAACTAACAATTCCGGGACTGGACAGATCCTATGCCTCGACCAACCATTGAAGGTACTACCATATAACAAAGAATGTTACGACCAAATAAACGGGGTAACACTCAACCCAAGCTACCAACAAATAAGGGGCAATCTTAGCGAACAAATTTTAATGGACCATCTAACGGACGAGGAAAAACAAGGGCTGGTTAAAATTTGCAAAAAATTTCAAGATCTTTTCTATGATGACGCGACACCTCTCACATTTTCCAACACGGTCAAGCACCCTATCCCGACCACCGACAACATACCAATACATGTCAAAACGTACAGATATCCATATATACATAAGGAGGAGGTCCGAAAACAAATATCCAAAATGCTTGAACAAAATATTATAAAAAATAGCCACTCCCCTTGGGGTGCCCCCGTGTGGGTATTTCGAAAAAAATCTGACTCCCCCGAACAAAAGAAGTGGAGATTGGTAATAGATTTCAGGAAACTGAACGAAAAAACCATCTCCGACAGGTATCCGATCCCCAATATTAACGACATTCTTGACAACATCGGTAGGGCCAAATATTTTTCCACTTTAGATTTGGCTAGCGGGTTTCATCAAATCCAGATGGACCCCAGGGACATGGCCAAAACAGCCTTCTCGGTGGAAAACGGACATTACGAATTCACGAGAATGCCCTTCGGACTGAAAAACGCCCCAGCTACCTTCCAAAGAGTAATGGATAATGTACTAGGCGAATTAATAGGAGACATCTGCTTAGTCTATCTTGACGACATCATTATATTCTCTGCCTCCCTCCAAAAACACTTAATGGACATAAACTCTGTATTTCAGAGATTACGCCAAGCCAATCTAAAAATAAAACACGGACACGTATAACGGAACCATCTTATACCTTAGAAGGAATCACAGATATTTTAAAACAAATTTTAACACCAAACAAGACCTTGGCAGTTCACTCACTCGACGAAATTTTCGATATAACTCAAAATGCTTATACCAAATATTTCGCAGACTCCGGTTTGTATAAGATTTACAGATGTCTCATTCTCTTACACGAGCCTATCGACCCGAACGAAATTAACTGCCTAATAAAAACTCATCATTCTAACAACAATCATAGAGGTGTGGAAGAGATGTACCAGCATCTGAAAAGGGAAATTTACGTACCCCAACTAAAAACTCTAATCTCACAAGCAATCCGGGATTGCGAAACCTGCCTTACACTTAAGTACGATAGGTGTCCACAAAAACCACCATTTGTTTTACCAGAAATACCGAACAGGCCCCTAGAAATAATACACACGGACATATATACTATCAATAATAATTATAACTTAACAATTATTGATAAATTCTCCAAATTCGCTCAAGCCTACCAGTTAAACAACAGAAACTCAATTCTTGTTATCAAAGCCTTTAAAACCTTCTTTTGCCAGTGTGGAATACCCAAAAAAATAATATTTGATCAGGGGGCCGAGTTCTCTGGTGCTATTTTCAAAGACTTCTTGGCACAATACGAAATAGAACTTCATATTACTTCCTTTCAACAGTCCAGTAGTAACTCTGTAGTAGAACGTTTACATTCCACTCTAACAGAGATTTATAGAATCATTTTAAGTAAGAGAAAAGAATTAAAATTAACCATTGAACACGATGAGATACTTTCCGAAACCATAATAACCTACAACAATGCGATCCACTCTAGTACAAATTTAACTCCATTCGAACTTTTTAGTGGCCGCACTCACATCTTTGAAAAAACAATCAAATTCGACAGTGAACACGATTACCTTAAAAAAACTTAACGAATTCCAAACTGAACTATACCCGACCTTAAAGAAACACATGACGGACGCAACGAAAAGACGAATAGATCGCTTAAACGAGAACAGGACAACCCCCCTGACTTACCGGTTGGAACTTCTATTTTTCGTAAGGAAAATAGGAGAAATAAAATCACACCTCGTTTTAGTAAGCACAAGGTTTTACTGGACAGCGGAGTAACATTACGAACAATAAGGAAACAAAAACTACACAAGCAAAAAGTTAGGAGAGCTGTAATACAGACAAATGACACATAAGCATACTTGCGAAACTTGGTTAATCATACTCCCAATGTAATTTTACAGATTGACCTTGGGAACAACTCAACGGCTCGTTAGCGAAATATTGGATAAAGACCAACCAAAGTGGTAAAATCATTTAAAATATTTAAACATGTAATTCACCTAAAAACTTATGAGGAATCGGCAGCTAAAATACAGGAGGTGATAGGAAACCTACCCGACGAACAGGGTTTTGAAGATTTGAAACTCACTTTACATCAAAAATTATCTCAAGTTCAACAAAGACTAAATTCCTTGCTTCCCAACAATGCACACTGGTCCCAAAGTCCAAAATTTGTGCAGTAATTAGAAAAATGGAGATATACGCTTGAAACTTGGTACAGTTAATGGTTGTTGGATATAAAAAGCCTGTGCAAAAATTGTTTGCGATCGGGCCACGCCTTCCTTACCTCCCCTTATAAACAACAAAATTACTCATACGTCCGTTTGTCAATTGATATTGCTTTCAGTTTTACATGGCTTAGATTTTAGTTTCTTATCAGAAAATAAATATTTTAAATGAAAAAATAACTAAAATAGAAAATGAGGAAAGTTTTCGGCTAATTTTATTTATTTTTTTTATCACATATATTTATTAAATTAATCATTTTCTACATCTAAATCAAAAGAATAGTCATTAGTAAATTCAGTTGTGTCCAAGTCATCTCCATCATCATGTGCATCATCTGTATTAATATTATTATTTAAGAAATTGACATTTGGTTGTCTTAACAGGTGAATAACCTCTATTGGATAACTGTTGTATTTTTTGTTGGCAAGTAGTCTATCGTTGATGTAAATGCTGGAAACAAATGGATCCGACGAATCGAGTGCTCTACAAAAAACATCTGTCATGGTATTCAGTCGACTATTTTGCCTTGCATGCGAACGTCGATCATTTTTATAAATCTTGTTTCGAGCCTCAGATGCGTTCTCACCTAGACAGCCAAGAGGTAGGGGGGATGCGGCTACGATCTGAGACCCATGTACTAATATTTTATGTACCGTAGCTGACATTGGGTACCATGGACATTTTTTCATGTATAAAAAAGATTAACGTCGTTATTATTTTTAGATGAAAGATCGGCAGGCTAATCTTTGCTTTAATCGGCAACTTTCTGCATCATAGTTTAGTCGTGGGCGTCCTGCATTTTTGGGGGCCTCTTCCTTAAAATCAGATGGTAATAATTTGATTTTGAAACGTAATGCGAGCCAATTTTCATGCTTCTTCTTAAGTCTTGAAACATCCCGGTTACAATTGTTTAACCTTGTTTTTAATGCAGCAACAAAGTTTGCTATTTTCTTGTCTATTGAGTTCTTTATATGTTCCTTTAATGTTTTAATAATATGCTGCAGCACAAAATCATAAATACTTTTATTTTCACGACCATTTGCCAGCCAAACCTCTACCATTTCAGCATAGCTCAAATCGTTGTTGTCTGTCAAAAATACAATATTTCATGGAATCGGGCAAAAACGGGCAAAAAAAATTAGTGTAATCAAAAAATATATATGTTAAAGATAACATCTGTATCAATAGTTTCTTAAATACGATTAAATACTATATACCTTTATTGCACGGAACACGACAAAAGTTAGGTTAGAATTGCTAAAACACATAACATCACAAAAACACATATTAATAAAGAAATTACACATATAACAAATATTGCAATATTACATAATATTTCACATACCTGCACAATTATCATCCATTTTGAATTATTGCAATCGAGATATTAGATTTTACACAATTTGTTTTCTAACTTTGCATTAATTTCACGAGAAAGCAATTCTAAAGTTTGCGGTAAACTGAAGGCTGCCAGCGATCGCAGGGATGCAATTTCAATTGAAACTCTATTACTTTCAATTGCCTTGAATATTACTCTATCGCAATAAAATATTGTTTTTGCCCAACTCTTAAAAAAAAAATTGGATTCTTGCACAAATTTTGGACTTTGGGACCAGTGTGCAATGGGGGTAATAGGCCCAGGAGAGGATTAATTAATGGATTAGGCCGCATAGTTAAAATAGTTTCAGGAAATATGGACGCCTATGACGAGGCAAAAATAAACAAAGACTTAGAGGCCTTACGCAGTAATTCCGAAACGAACCTTATTTTCCAAAACGAAACACGTATAAGATTTGAGGAAATAACTAACCACATTAACAGGGAGCAAGAGCTTATAGGCAATTTTGTAAATTCATACCAGAATAAAATCTTTAAACAAATAGATGAGGAACAGAAAAACATTCAACTTATCCAATATATAGACAGGATTAATTTCAACATAGATTTACTTTACAATCACTTAAATAATATAGCAGAAAGCCTACTATTTGCCAAATTAAAAATAGCCCCGAAATACTTATTAAATTCTATGGAGCAACCTGGAAAATGGATTGGCAGTTTCCAACATAGAAGAACGTGACACTACTCACCTGTCAATCATATACTTACTCGTGGCATCGTCAATCCTGATTACAACTGTGGCTTGGATCTTTAAAAGGAAGGAGATAATTTTTTCCCCTACCCCTGCGGACCCCATTGTCACTCCCGCCATACCTTCATTATGGCCATCGTTCCAAGTTAAGGGGGGAGGAGTTACCGCTGATGTCTTCCCGATGACATCACCTCCACCCAAACCCCCCTCGGGCATTGTCCCACTAACGGCGATGCCGTTCAACCCGGACATAGGATCGCCAACGCAGCGGTTTCTGGATGCCGGCTTAGAACCGATTTGTTCCGGGCAAAATGAATTTTTATGTGTTGTACTCTTATTTATGCTGCTGTAGTAAGCAGTTTTTATTTTTTTTTATTTATTTATTTATTTTTCGGTGTTAAAGCGGAGCTTCACAAAATTGAGTCTTGCCAAACCAAAGTATTAAACCCTAATATACACGAAAAATTACTGTTTTTCGAGATTTCAACGTTAATTCTGTTTGCACATCTATTACTAACACAGCCACCCGAAGCAGAGCATTACTTCTTTCACATACAAATAGACTAACCCTGACACCAGAAAGAGTTTAAAAAGACTACATCCATCTGACAACTGGTTACTTGAACGACCGGGTAATGGAAGACCATTGTTAAGGACTTTCTATTTGTGCACTACTAGAATTTTTTTTCTTGTGTGAAAATGAATTAAGTTTCACACACCACACAACCAAAAAACCAATTACGTTAAATACGCCTTTGTAAATTAACAGTTTTAGTTATGTTAAAAATGTAAACGAAATGTTAATAGCTAAGCTGTGTTTTACGGGGCTGTTATAATGGGTTCTTATGAACTTCGAATGGTATTTAAATCTCAGTATAATGCTTACATCGCCAAAAAATATATATAGAAGACTCCTTACGTTTGAATAGACTGAGGTTCCTCATTTTTCGGCACTCCCACTATGTTAGGCCAGATAAACTTATGTATGTTGTGGCCTTTTTCTTTTGCAGTGAGCGTTTTAAACGAAATGTTTACCAGGGTGCTAAATCTGCAGTGCAATATTCCTTGACGACGCATTGATTGTCAAATGTATAAAATTAAAACGATCTTGCCAGGTGTTCTCGTTTTTCTGTGTATTTCTGACGATCCTATTAAAGCTATTGCTGCGGCTTGGGAAGCTAATCGCTTTCCGATGTGAGGTATTGCTTTGAAAGTAACAACAACCATTATTACCGCCAAGACTTCCGCGCTTTACTTAGCCCCAGAGCAGTTATTTTGGCTGACCTCAGTACAATTTACATATTTGGATACCGCGTTGTTTATGACAACAATGTTCCCACCTGCGTGATGAGTTTTGTCTGATGATCCTTATCTGATGAGTCTTATCTGATGAGCCTTAATAGCACCATGCTCCCTCTGAATATGTTTTTTTTTGTATACAAAGAGCAGTTTTAGCACCAACTGTTTTGGAATAGGAATTACCGCCTTTCAAAAATGGCCTGATAGGCCTTTAGTGCTGCCACAATTAGAAATTTTGTGACATGGTATGCAATTATTCTATTATATATTCTCATAAATGTGCCTTGTTGTGCCAGCTGTGAACTGTTTTATGTTTGTATCTGTAAAAATTTTAACCATCAGCATAGACTAGCAAATAAGTAGGAATTTACCATAAATTTACCATTTTTTCACTTTGTTGTTTCTTTTCGCAAAATTGGGGTTGTCTAGTAACATTTTTTACGGAGCCGTTCTTGATGTATGGGAATGCAAACACCGCTCCGGAAAAGCCACAAAAAGGTAATCATTCGGTAAATGAAACCATGTGGTATATTAAATGGTTTAATGTTGCCATACCTATTTAAACAAATATGACATATATGAAGAGACATTTTCGACTCGTTAAAGTATTCGTGATCAGCATCCTGGCAGAGTCGATCTAGCCTTCTACCACCTCTGTTCAACCGTTCGTCCGTTTCTACAAAAACTAGTCACCAGCTATAAAGCTGTTGTATTTCTGTTGAGTCGGAACGGATGGCACGAATAAACCATATAGCTCCCATAGGAGCAATAGGTGAGAATCACGGTTCAAATTTGATTAAAATTGGACGACAAAATCATCTACCTCCCATCAGTAGCGTAGATAGGGGGGGATCAGGGGGATCAATATAAAATAATTTTTTTATAATGCAACTTATCAATGTGAAAAATGTGACCAATTTCTGTGCAAGACTGTGCAACGCGGATTATTACCGCAGTGTAAAATAAATCTTACAAAAAAACAGGAAAAGCTATCTACGCCACTGGCCGCATTGCTCGGTCGAAAGCCGTAAGCACCGTTACCTGCTAAACGCACACTTGCACGGTTTGCGTAGGAGGCGTGTACACGGAGGGCACCGTTACTTTTAAACATTACACGGGCACAGAGCGGAGAGCGAGTCCCGTTACCGGTACACGTCTCCGCGAATAACGGAACCGAGGATGCGCGAAAGAACCGAGGTTTCGTCAGCGACGGCGCTGCACGGAGCAGGTCTTTCCAAAAAATCATCATGATGAGCACGAGGTGAAGAAGGAGCGCCAGGGAACAGCCAGTGGCGAAATGAAGACGGGACTCCGATTCCGTCCTCCAGTTTCTGGCGTCCCCCCTGGTGTCGCGATCCCCGTTCCCGGTCAGCGAGGCTGACGCGGAGTCCACGGGCGAAATCTCGGACGTAGAGTTGCCGTCCGAGGAGGAGGACGCAGGCCCGAACGCGACGGAGATCGGACAGGTCGTCGCAATCTCCTCAGGAGGAGGAGGGGACGAAGACCGCCAGCGCCGAGGTGTCCTCGGACGAGGACGACGCGGCGAGCTGCGAGGGACCAATTGATCTTCCGCCGGTTGAGCAGGGCAACGGCAGGGCTCGGGCTGATCTGTCTAGGGCAGATACCACCGTCGGGCAAGCCCACCCCCGGGGGCACGCGGTCCAGGGTCAGCACCCCGAGACATGGCAGGGGCATCATGACTATGGTGTCGCTGTAAAGAAAAAAAGGTTTTAGTTACAAAAAATATTGCAGTTGTCAAATTTACTCATCAGTTTCTCCAAAACAACGAGGCCTTGAGGAGATTAGGGACGGGGGCGCCAGACGATAGGCGGTCGATCGATAGTTGCGAAATACTGGATTTCTCAAGAAACGATCACACGGAGGCAACTTAAGACAACGGAAACGATAACGATAACGGCAACAACGAAGGCAATGCTGGTCCCACTATCGGTAAGTGCGATCGAGACGTGTTCAGTAATCGGGAATCGGAATGGTGATTTCAAACTCGGGGAAATGTCTGGGCGGGAAATTCAAATTCTAGTTCAAGTCTTTCAGGGAACTGTCTGGGGAACAGGCTAACGCAGCACAGCCAGGGGAAAGTTAAAGGTCTTTCAGAGCGCTGTCTGGAGGGAGTCTTACGAGGGCAGCTCAGGGAAAGTTGAAGTCTTTTGGGGAACTGTATGGGGTCACGAGGAGAACGAGTTTGGGCGGGGAATTTGAATGAACGAACAACATGGGCGGGGAGATCACCACTTTCAAAACATTTCCGAAGAAAAGGGGATATGTGAGGAGTCTTAAAACTCCCAACAAATCCCGATGCAGGAGAGCTGCCTAGCAACAGCGAAGGAGGCGAGAATGCCGGAGGAGTTACGGGCAACAACAAGGTTAAACGGTAAACAACGGACCTTGGACCCGGGCAAAGCGGGGGCACCGTGTCCACCACGCTGGACATTGGACTCTCACACGGCAAGGGCAACAAGGGCGAACTGTAAATTGGCGGACTTCGTACCCGCACAAAGAGGGCGCACCGTGAACTAACGGTGCGGCAGTGGACCTTGGATCCGATCACGCGAGCTGGAGAAGGGAAATAACGGGACCATCACAGGCTATAAAAAGGCGGCGCAAGCGCAGCGCACGACGAAGTAATAGTGCGAGAATCAGAGCGAGTGCGTGTACGCGAAACCAGTAGCAAGTTAATCAAGTGCCGAGTACCAGGATCAAGATCGCAAAATCGAGACGCCGAACGACTGAGAGGCTTCAACGCTGAGGCTTCAAAGCTGAGATCCAACGGGTGCTAGGTCGTGGTTAAGTCGAGCTCAGGGAGTCCTTCCGTTGAGTCTGCGATGAAGGTGGTTGGGCGAAGAGGCCAAACCTAGTTTTACCTGCTAGGCGATACACCTTGCCGACACAATCCGGACCAACTTAGGGAGCCTGCGATAAAGGTGGCTGGGCGAAGAGGCAGAACCTATTTCTACCTGCTAGGTGAAACACCTTGCCGGCCCCGGCAGTGAGGTTCACATAACATCCAGAGTCTCGAAGGAGCCGTCCGAGCCAGGTTCCAGCAAGCAGTCGACGACGAAGAGCGACGCCGCAGAAGACAGCGATGAGGAGCGACGCCGCAGAGGACAACGACGAGGAGCAGCAGTAGCGGAAGAGACGAATAAAACCGTTACGATCCCAACAGATTTGGTAGAGAAGTCTAAATTCGTTAATTCGTTCGCAAATACGCAACGGGTCCTTGCATATATTTGAAAATTTATTAACAAACGCAAATTTGACTTAGCAGTGATATGCTTGGCAATTATTCGACAGACTTACTGGCCAATAGTTGGTCGAAAAACAGTAGTTCATACCACCCATCTTAGACGCAACTGGCTTGTAGGCATGCATGCTATCAGAGGAGGAAGAAAACATGGTGAAACACCTTTTCTATTCCTGCTCGACTCTATGCAGTACTGGATTGAATCACAAAGGCTGCCCCTTCCTGATCAGTCTCACCGAACTGGGAACAACAAGCCCATAAAGGTTTAAACAATTTATGAAAGCGACCGGATTGGAGCTAGGCTACACTAGCTGCAGGAGAGGATATTTGACGGCCGGCCTAAATGAAAGGAGGAATCGTCAAACCAATAGCGCACTATTCACAAACGTTGTTTAACGCAGAGCGGAGCTATGAACTAGAGGTGGAGAACTATCGATAGTGGGCGCCATCGATAGTCGACGATAGTTTATTTTAAACGATCGATAGTGTCGATAGTGCCATCGATAGTGGCACGATAGTGTAGCCCAACAAAAAAATTTTTTTTAAGCAAATATAAAAATATTATGCTTTATTTTAACTAAGTTACGATAAAAAAAAGAATGAAACGAATACAATAAAATATGCTTTATTTCAGCCAAGAGTTGCGATTTAAAAACAAAAGAATGTTAACATTTTTTTCTTTGAGCCGGGTTCGCCTCTCCGATATTATTTGGCCCGCCTTGCTGAATGTTCTTTCAGACTCCACGGACGTAGCCGGAATGCAAAGATATTTGGCGAAAAGGCTCCCAATGGCAGGGAAATCAGTTTGATTCACCTGGAAAACAGTAATATACTTAATTATATGCAATTAATAACTCGGCACTTTTAATTAAGGCATACCTTCATCCATAATAGAGGGTCGATATCTTGTCCGACAATTGCCCTTTCCAGATACTGTTTCTTAGTTAAAATTGCATCGACTCTTGAGTTTACAAATTTATTCATGGAACGCTCACCCAAAAAATCGAACAAAGTATCCAGTAAACTTGAATCCGGTGCTACGGGTTGATTACTTGCGGTCTCTTTAACTGGAAAATTGGCCAGCTCATTTTCAAAACATGTTGCTGCTTGTTCAGCGTTTGAGCTATGTTGAAATCCACTTTTTTTGAACCGTGGATCCAAAAGCGTAGCCATCCTGCAGACTGTTCTCTGCTCATATACGGAAAGACGTTGCTTGATTGATTCCATCAATATTTTGTTTAAAGTTTTTCAATATCTTTCAGCATAAGTATTTCCTCAGCAGTAAATGGCTGCGGTGCATTCGTTGTTGATTGTAAAACTTTGGCAATGGCATCGTTCATTTTTATAATACGCTCAATCATAAAATAAAACTATTCCACCTAGTGGGCGTTTCTTGCAACAAAGTATATTCTGAGCCTTCTTGAGCTAATTTGAGCTTTTCATTTGATATAGTGTTTTGCTTGAAAAATCGAACGATTGATTTACACTTAGTAAATAAAGCTTGAAGCACTGGGTCATCAACTTTTAGGGCATCTTGCACCACGAGACTTATAGTATGCGCAAAGCATGGCAGATTGCGAATATGCAATAGATCACATGCTTTAAGCATGGAGCTGGCATTGTCGGTAACAATACATACAGTTTTTTCCAGAATGTTCCATTCAATAAAAATGTCCCGCAATGTATCAGCAATGTTTTGTGAACAATGATTAGTTGTGCTTAGAAGTTTTTTTTGTTGCTAAGGATGCTGTTTTTAATTCGTAGTTATATACGAAATGACCCGTCACAGTCAAAAAACTAGCATTGGCACTTGATGTCCACAAATCACACGTAACTGCGATATTCGAAACATTTACAAGGATTGCTGATAACTTGGCAGAAGTTTCGGTAAAATAATTATACATCAGCACATCTCTTAAGTGCGTCTTGCTGGGTAATTTATACCAAGGATCCAATACATGAGTGTATTGCACGAACCCTTCGTTTTCTACAATATTGTAGGGCTGCACATCTTTGGCAACCATTTCAGTTAGAGCTTTATCTATGTCAGTCTTTCTTTTAGAATTTGAATCATACATGACGGCTCTTTTAAAGTATGACGCCACAGAGTTCATGCTCGATCTGCAACTGCTGCTTGTAGATGTAGTGACGTTCCTCTCAGCACGTACAACTTGTGTGCTCGATTCTGGGCTCTTTCTTTCCACGCCAGGATGGAACCTTTTTAAATGGTCGTGCAAGTTAGATGTATTGCCGCTTGTCTTGTATTCTTCGCCACAATCGAGACATTTGGCATATTTCTTGTCGTCAGACCTTTTAAAATATTTCCAAACACGTGAAATTTTCGACTTCTTTTTGTTACTCTGTCGATTTGGTTCCAAATCTTTTTCAGAGTCTGTGCTGGAGGAGCACTCACAGTCCGGCTTGTCGGCACTTGATGAAGACATTTACTCGACGTTTACCTTAAATTTAACAAATTATAGATCAAAACACTTACGTATATAATATAGTAAACATACACAGATTTAAAAAGCGATCCATATTAATTTAACTAATTGTTTCTTGTTTTTAAATTTTTCCTCGTTTTCGCATTTGACGCCGACACGGAAAATGCGCGAACAAATTTTTTAGGGATGTAAGAAGCGCACTATCGATGGCACCATCGATAGTGGATGGGCCAGTATCGAAGGTGTCTGCTGCCATCGATGGTGGCTCGATAGTGCTAAACCATCGATAGTGGCGATAGTGCCATCGATAGTTCTCCACCTCTACTATGAACCACTCGGTTCATAAGGCTGTCTCGCTTATTTTCGGCGTCAACAAATTCCATAACTATCTTTATGGCCGTGAATTCACCTTGATGACAGACTATAACCTGCTTCTAGGCATATCCACACAAATCAGATGCTGAGACGAGCAATTTTCTTGAGTCCGTACGAATTACCATTACAGATCGTGCTACTATTCGTAATAGCCGAACGGCACCTTTTCATCCTGCGGCCAATGGACAAGCTCAGCGAACGGTTCAAAGCACAAAAGTCTTTTTTAAGAAGAATGTCCGAATATCTGTTTAGCCAACATTACACACCATACTCGACTATGGGACGCTTGCCAGAAGACCTGCTCCTCAATCGAGAGCTCAAATCATTCCAGGTAAAAATACAGCCTTTGAACCAATCGATAATAATGGCTTCACCCAACATCGCCGACAGTGAGCAGCGCTGTAAGCACAGGCGTTATCTTTGGAAGAAAAACAAGACAGATCCAGGCGACAGCAACAACCCGCACAAAACTATTACGCATCTTTGTGTTAAGAGGTGTGGTGCATGCGTACAGTCTCTAACCAATGCAGATCTTACTGCATCAGCGATATTTCATGTTTGTTAATAAACAATTAAATATACATATGCTTGCGCATACATAAAAGTGTTGAAAATCATAATCGTTACGGCAAAAACATTAAATGATAGGTTTTACTTGTAGTGATAAAATATCAAATAATTAAATAAATACAGTGACAACTTGTGCCAAGGGTGCAGTGTTGGCAATAGGTTTGAAGTCGTAGACGTACCCCTTTTAAATCTATATTGACATGGAGATATACTTCATCTGTAAGGATGTTCAAACAAACTATCTCTGTAGTTGCTCGTATTCGATTTAAAAAAAAAAACTTTGTGCACAGGGACATGACGGGATGTGACAAGCATCATCCTTGATGATGACAACGTCATCAATCGCAAAATTGGCATTTTGATGTTTCTACTGATACCTTCGGTGCAGGTACTTATGTCGCCATCTACGCTTAATTCTTGATGCGGTTTGTTACTGAAAGATATTCGATTCATTTAAAAAATCGTCGTTAAGTTATTATCATTGAATTTGGCCATACACAAGGGGCTTGAGTTAGGAACTGTTTACATATTTGCGAGTCATGTGGCGAACTCTTTTATGGGGGGAATGAACTGCCAATAGAGCTCATAGCTTCTTTATAGTAGTGTTGGGTAAACTCGCTCACTTTGGTTAACAAGTTCAGTTGCTCACTTTTTATTGAGTGAACAAACTCACTTTTTTCACTCAGTTGTTCAGTTGTTCAGCAACTCAATTGTTCAGTTGCTCACTTGTTCACTTGTTCAGTTGCTCATTTGTTCAGTTTTTTATTTGCTCAGTTATTTAGTTGTTCAGTTGATCAGCTTGCTCCCAAGTTTCAGTCGCTGACAATTTTTTTGGTTTTAATACTGTCTTATTTGCCCTTAACATCCCTCTCATCAAATATTTTAAAATAAGTACATGTCAAATGGCGTAGTACCTGAAATCATATACATATTCATTTAAATAATATAAGAAAAGAACTAGTCAGCAAATAAAACAATTGAACAAATAAACATCTTAAGCTTGGAATAAAGAAATGATTTTATCATCAGCTGATTTTCAGCTTGTAGTAAAGTGCTTAAAATAAACTCGATAGAGCTGCCAGATTAGATCTGGGTGAACACTGCAAGTGAAAACCGTTCTTCGTAGTGATTAAACACAGCGTGCTTAGTCTTTTACTAGAATTTGTTTGCTTGTTGAGTAATTGCAGAAGAGGCTGTTGTTCGTAATGCTCGCGAGAAAGTCGTCACACACATCGATGTTTTCAGCTTCAGTAATGTTTTCAGCTTCGCCCCTTTTTTCTGAAGGTGAGGTGGAGGGAGATTGGAGCATTAACGCCATTTTGGTCTATGCCATCACAAACTAGAGAATTTTAGCACCCACCAATTATGTATTTTAGCCTGGACTGTGACAGTGCAATTGTTTTTGAGGTACTTGAGGGTTTCTCCAGCCATGCGATAACGATAATGGAATCTGACAACAAAAACGTTTTTGACTCAGGAAGTTAAGTCGTTTTAAAGGTTTGTTATACTAATTATGCAATTAATGCGCCCCGTTTAGGCTTTTCTTTTTGAAAAGCGCAACTTTGTTTACTACATGCTATCCATCATGGCTTAGAGTTAAGCATAGTATGCTTCTCTTATCCGTCGGAGAATCCAAGCAATTAGCATGGATATTTTTGTTACCGTTTTGCATGGAGTTCGCGGTCTAATAACATATTTATACGCGTACTTGCTTTGGGAACCTCCAAAAATTCGCTATCTAACCGCTGCAATGAGTTGGCTCTGGGCATATTCAGTGCCCTCGAATGTGTGATCGCCGAACGTAATTGTGTTCAGTTAGAAATCGTTTATAATTGCTGATTGGTTTGGACGGAATATGTAAGCAAATATCCTAAAAACGGGAATTTCATGCAAAATTTAATGTTCTTGTTATGGCCAAAGGCTTCGTTAGCACACATTTGCATATACGACCTTTAAAATCTATTTTTACAAATAATTTATTTATATAATTTTCCTATGTCATTTTAGGTATAGGTAAGGGGCAAAAAGTTAGAGCGTGTCCCAATAGACAATCTTTTTTTTCGAAAATCCAGTTTTATATAAGTAACATTCACACAAAGATTTAAGGATTTAAACAAAAAAAGGCTGTTGGTGTAGCATCCGCCTCGAAGGACCATGATTTTGCAGGATGATCCACGAGATATGGGTGGATATTTTTAAAAATATTGCTGTTTATATTGCGATTTGCATGTGCTTTCAGTTTGCGCAATGGGTTTCAAAGCGCTTGGTGGAAGATGACCACTTTTATTGAAAAATCATATTTTAGTTATCATCATTTTCACTTCGGGGGTCCGTCAACAAGCTGAATTCTTCAATTTGGGCTTCGAAAACCCGCGCGTCTTCTACTGTTTGGTAGAGCTGGGTTTGTTCCTCATGCTGGTGTCGGTATATCGAATAATTGGGTTTAGAAACACTATCGAGGTCTTAAATTCAATAGTAATCAATAGTGGTAAACGCAATAAAAGTTGTACATCACTACATTTGGCGATTAAAAGGGGGTCCCAAAATGAATAAATTCGTGCAAGGCGCAAGCATTCAAGTTAATTCTCTTAAGAAAATTATGATTATGTGTAAATACCCGAGCTCGCAAATAACAGTTTTTGAAATCTAAAAATATCTGTTATTTTCGGACCGATTGCCCAAAGTGTCAGAGTTGAACCATTCAAACTATCTTTTGAACCAATCGGTTTGTGCTCTACCTAAATCGATTTCGTATTTTCATTCCGTCTTGTTCATCGCAAGCGATGAAAATAAAAGTCTTTTACGTTTGAGTGGTTATATTTCACCTGCTTGTGCTTGTGAGCGAGATTCCTTACTTTCGAAAAATAGCATATGAAACTAGTAGAGTCAATCGTCTCCTCGGGTTGGGGCAGATATTAGACCCAATTTTTTATTAGAGCTCTTGTAAAAGGAAAACTTGTATAACTTAAAATTGATGTTGCTATCAGGATGGACAAGGCTATATTAGGCGTGAACTTTGGTCATGATACAGCTACAATGTACATCAAGGAGAATATTACGGAGATCATACATGATCACGGTATAACTTTTGATCAAGTCTTAAGGAGAAATATTACTTGCAAAAATGGATAAATTTGCAAAAAAAAATGTATTCTAATTAAGGTGCATGCATCCACTTTCAGAAGAAGGAGCTCTCTTCCGACGGTTATATCTGTGCTGCTAAAGAAGATTCTCCGTTTTCGGCCTATTTGGATGGCGTAGACACTGGCCCAGACCAATGACCAACTTGTACAAAGCTATGCTCTCATAGATAACTTCGACATGGTCACTTGCCATTAAATTCGAATATTTTGCTTTTTTTTCACACCTAAGCGCGAGAACGAGAAACCACTGAAAACCAAAACAAACCCAAAGGAAAAGACCGTTAACGCTGAGTCTTTCATTTATTTGCTCTTCTGCTAAGTCCCAATATGTGAGCGTTCAGGCGGCACACTCCTTAGTTGTTAAAAGAGCATAACAAGAACAACTCAATTGAGATCAGTCAACCGAAAACCATAACAAAGAGAAACTAAGTGTTCTGCTCAGAGCGAAAGCAAGCGTGCAAGATTTTTTCTAATGTTTAAGTGCAGAGACCGTAAAGCGAAAAATGGTTGACAGTTATTTGCGAGCTTTGGTAAATACTCATAATAATTTCGTTTCTCAACAAGAACTTCTGGGTCTCGAAAAAATATTGAGCCTGAAACTTCTTTTTAAATATTTTTTATAGTTAGCTATGGAGAAAGTACATTTTACTAGTGTGATTATTTTATTAGAATAAATTTTATTTTTATATTCAGAGTTTCCAAAATCCCAAACAAAAAAAAAGCCATTCACTTTTTTTATACACTTGCAGAGGGTATTATAATTTCAGTTAGAAGTTTGCAACGCAGTGAAGGAGATATCTCCGACCCTATAAAGTATATATATTCTTGATCAGCATCACTAGACGAGTCGATCTAGCCATTTCCGTCCGTCCGTTCTACGCAAACTAGTCTCTCAGTTTTAAAGCTATCTTAATGAAACTTTACCAAAAGTTGTCTTTCTATTGCAGGTAGTATATAAGTCGGAACGAGCCGGATCGGACGACTATAGCATATAGCTGCCATAGAACAATCGGAAAAATAAATGAAAAAAAATTATAACTTTGCTGTTTTTTAATTTTTTGTTTAGGTCTTCGACATTTAGTAATAGTTAAATATTTCATGAAAATCGGACGACTATATCATATAGCTCCCATAGGAACAATCGGAAAAATACTTGAAGAAAAAATATAACTTTGCTGTTTTTTAATTTTTTGTTTAGTTTTTCGACATATAGCAATGGTTAAATATTTCAGAATTATGGTTTAAATTTTATCAAAATCGAACGACCATTCCATATAGCTCCCATAGAAATAATAAAAATATATAAAAATAACTATCAAATAATTGAGCTGCAAATCATTATAGCTTCAATGTTTTTAAACATATACGCAAGTAAATCATAATTTTAATGTTTTCAAAAATGTTTAATTCTTGCAATAGCTGCAAGGGTATATCAACTTCGGCTTGCCGAAGTTTGCTTTCTTTCTTGTTGTGTACAAGTTAAAAGATTGATTATGAAAAATCAAACTTTTCTTTATTGAGTTGGATTAAGAACTGATTTACTTAGGTTAAACAATTGTTTTTTATAGCTAAGCGTCGATCCATTGCTGCCGCCGTCTCGGCCGATGTTGGTGATTCTGCTGACGTTCTTTCATATTATTGGTTGCTGCTCTTGGTCGCCGTTGCCGTTGACCAAACTTAATTGTAATTGGCCAGTGCATTTTAATTATTGTTTTTATTGTATGCACTTAGTTGAGTTCGATCAACTTTGGAAATTGGCTATTCTGCATTCCCACGATCGCTGATTAAAAGGTGCAAGCTCAGCACACGTGGCGAAGTTCGTTTGAGCTTTATTGAGGGCATTGCTTTGCTGTTAGTTGTGCAATAAATGCTCTCTTCTTCGGTTTGGGAAATTGTATTATTGAGGGCATTGCTTTGCTGTTTGTTGTGCAGTCGATGCTTACTCTTTTCTTCTTTCTGGGAAATTGTATTAGTTTGGGTGTTAACTTACACAATTCGAAACTCTATTTGGCTTAAGTGGCTGCAACTCACATGAGTTGTCATTCGCAGAATTCCATTGCCAACTTCCTTGCAAATTCTTTTATTTAATTGTCATTTCCGACATTGATTTAAAGTTGATTCGGTCATTATACGATATGTGTCGATCTCAAAATTATAAATTAAATGTTCCGAAGATATGTGAACCATTTACATTTGATCTTCACTTTTAACTGGCAAAGGAATAATTAAGTTGGATGCCTACTAAACAATGAAATGTTAGCTTTTATTATTAATTTATTTTCAATAAACAAACCTCTAGCGGTGAGAAAAGTATATACTTCTTTAGGTTCTGTACCCGATCTTTTTCCTGGAAGAACTTCAGTTTCCGAAAGACTGAGCTTAAGTTTCTTGATGAATTAAAATATAGATATTCGTCGTCATCATGAGAGTTTTGGAATGTATCCTCAGATAATCACACAGCTATGGTAGCTTACTTTAATTTAACAGCAGTGGATATATAAATCTTACTCAACGTAATATATATTTGTACTGGCAATTTTTCGCGAATCACTTCAGCATGTGTATCATTCAAAGTCCTTGAAAATAAAACTGTGACTGATAGATTGTTATTTAGGCAAAGCTTACAAAATATCCAAAATTTTTTAAAGACTTTACTTTTCTGTTTTGTAATATTTTTTTTTTTTTTAATTCTTGTTGACTTATTAATAATTTGACAGTTCAGAATTGCGCTTTTAATTTTATTAAAATCGGAAAACGACCATATAGCTGCCATAGAACTATCGAATAATTGAGCTGCAAATCATCATTGCTTCAATGTTTTTAAACATATACGTAAGTAAATCATAATTTTAATGTTTAAAAGAATATTTAGTTTTTCCAATAGCTGCAAGGGTATATGAACTTCGGCTTGCCGTAGTTTGCTTCTTTTCTTGTTATGCTTTACAATCAGCTATTCTGAAACAATAAAGCATTATTTTGTATAGAAGTATAATCAAATTAATTGAAAAACAGGCAAATTATAATTTTTTCATATGATTTCCCGATTGTTCCCATGGGAGCTGTATGATATAGTCGTCCGATCCGACTCGTTTTAACTACTACTAATAGCTTTAAAACTGATAGGCTAGGGATATGGTTAGATCGGCTCTTCTATTGATGGTGATAGGGTCATGCATGTGTCCTTCTGACTAAAATTATAATACCATTTATAAGGATATAAAAACTAACAAGAAAGTTGTCTGGCTCCCAGTACAACATACAATTTGTCATAACTTCGTTGTTTTTAAAATATTTGCTTGCATCTTGATCACTTTTTTGCAAAGTATCTGATTTCATACTAGTTTGCTTAAGTTATAAATAGTTTTAATTTTAATTTTCAAAAAATAATAAATATTTGCAGTTTTTGTTGCTTAATAACTTTCGAAAACATTCATGCAGAGAAACTTTTTGTATCCCAAATGTTGAGTAATCTCGAGGGCTAAATTCGTAATAAGTTAAACAAAAATCAGTTCTAACCATTTTAAATAATTTGCAATAAAAGCAAAAAATAGAAAATTTAAATAATGGGTGTCATTTGACGCGTGTTTTCAACAAAATTTTAACTGTGCTAAAAAAGTGGAATATTTTACCAACCCTGACTATATGGTGCGCATCGTCACTACATGTCCATTGTGATATAGTAGTCTCTCTGCGCATGCTTTCCGGTGCTTATCGGCTCCAGTGCTCTCGTCTGTGCCAAGCCTTGATATAACTAATATACCTAGTTTTCACATACAGTTATAGTTGTGAAGAACGCTTTAGGATTCTTAGAGTTTCATATTGTGGTTCAATATTAAAAATGTTTTTTATGCAAAAGCATGAATCAGCTGCAGCACCGGTGCCTGGTGTGGAATGTTATTGAATAATTCGAACGTATCCAACTTCATTGAATGTTGAAAATTTAATATTAGTTAGCTTATAACATATATTATTATCGTGCACGCAATTTGGAATAACGTGTTTTACTTTTATCTGCTGCTAAGTAAATTGAGTTTTTCCGTAACAAAAGACACACACCACATACTTACTATAGGTATTTATTTCAACCTTAATTGTTTTTTTGTATATGAAACCGATTTCTATAAGCAAAAATGAAAAAGTGAAATTTAACAACTTTGACACGATTGTTTTAATAATCTATTACAATATATCTAAAACTTCCCAAAAAATTAAAAATATAGCTGTAAAACCGAGAGACTAGTTTGCGTAGAACGGAGGGACGGACGGACGGACGGACAGACGGAGATGGCTTCATCAACATCGTCTAGTCATGTCAATAATTAATATATATATACTCTATTGGTCGGGAATGTATCCCTGACTGCGTTACAAACTTCTGACCAATTTAATCTTAACAAGACCCTCAAGTTCAAGAGTTATTTATGAAAAATATTTTTTCTGAATTTTTTATAAGCAAGAACGAACGCTATATTCGAGTTCCCCGACTGTTAGACATCCGTTACTCAGCTAACAGATTTTGAACTAAACATTCCCGCACAAAACAATCTGGGCTTAGGTGTCACCATGTATTGAACTGTATTGCAAACACTAGAAAGTTAGTTCGTCGTACACCCACACCCCCCGCAACCGGTTCTTTCGCTTTGTCTCTTTACATCAGCGATCTCCAGGCCCTATCTTATGGTTTGCTGGCAGAGCAATTAAATTTGACATCGAAAAAAATACAAATTTTATTTTTTTGTGAATGCTTTAATTGTAATTAATGCTTAGAATGCTTAAAAATATACCCTTAAGAATAAGATATTTTTATATTTATGTTATATATATTTATATACTTATGTTATCTCGGCAATGTATAATACTACATTACAAATATTATATAACATGTATAAAATATTAATGTTATACCACGATTTTTAAATTATTAATTTCATTTGTATATTTTTCCAGACTCTCCAACACAAATGGGTTCTTTGCAGTCTTTAAATATGGATTCGAAAATTCGACAATCCTTTGTACCTGATTACTCCGTTCGTGCTATATCTGATGTAATATACATTGCAATTAAAAGGGTTTTATATCTCACGGCAAAAAAAGCTACTTTGCTGGAAAAGAGCCGTAAATCAGGAACATTTTCCAGTGAGACATTTGATGACGAAGTGGAACGTTTATTACACTCTATAACAGAGGACGAAAAGCCAAGGTTTCTTGCACCAAATCAAAGTACAAGACGCCTATCGAAACCTATACGAAGCTTGAATTCTTCGCCCACGAATATGGAATTATCTCACGATGAGAAAAGCAACAGTGTCAGTGAACCTATTAAAGATGATCAAAAGAGAAGTAATCCTGAGCATACGGATAATGCCTCATTAAGTAGTTTAGTTGCTTCTGAAGCAGGGGATCTGCAAAATGGTGAACATGATGACAGAGAAGCAACAACAGCTTCCGTGCCCCTTTTGCCAAAGCTTGATGATAGATCTGAAAGTTGGCAAAGAAGACCTCAATAACAAAATGAAGTCAAAATCTATTTTGGGAATTATTGTAGATAATAAAATTTCTCGTAATATTCTAAAGCAGTTTTGAATTTAAAACCTTCAAAACTTATAGCAACTTGTAACAAAAAATTTGAAGTTTAATTTACTTTTGTTGTTCCTCAATTTTTGTGTAAATTTAGTTAAAAATATTTAATTACAAAGTTTACAAATAATAATTTATTTTATATTTTTGTATTAATGCATAGATACCTTGCTGTAATGTAATTAATAGGTAATAAATATACAAATACATATATGTACATCAGGTGTTAAAAAAATGCTTTACCATCACCATTAAATACACCAGTTTTTGGTTTACAAAATTTTTTTGAAAACTAAACAGTTTTATTTTAAATTAGTCATTCGACACGTAAGCAGGTTGGCAATTAAATTTAATTATGACGTCACTTCAAATTTAAAAGGAGGACCACAAAATGTTCATACAAATTGATACCACCCTAATGTTCATATATGTCTTTATATATTTGTTTTCTTTATTATATACTTAAATTTGCGTTGCCTCGTAAATAACGTACTTAAGAAGTTATTAAAGCGACGTTGCCTTTATTTCATAGCAATTACTCCCTTTTCCTCAGAAATGGTTTTTGCTTCATTTAATAATATGCTATAGAGTTTGGCAACCAGCTTTAACATAAAAAAAAACTTAAATGTGTTCTTGAACACAGCCAAACTGGTGTCAGTCCTTTGCCACTTGCAAATACGTTAATAAAATAATTTAACAAAAAAGATTTAATCTTTTATTTTTTGTTTAAGGGTTTAACTGTGATTGCGGGTAGGTTTATATGAATAAATATGTAGATGCACTTACAAAGAAGTTGGTCACTATTTCAAAATTATTCTAGAATAAAAATGTTATACAAAATAATTTAATTGAAGGGGATCTACTGGTTAAATACTGCATGTGTTTATAAGTATTCGAGTTTTTTAAGCACGATCTTTACGGTCGTTGTTTATACCCGAGAGCCAAAGACCCCGCAGAAGGAGCCACGAGCACCCCGAGCGAAGCCAACGCCGACGGAATCAACAAGAGCACCCGAAACTAGGCGATCGACATCGAACCAACCAGGAACGACAGCACCAATTTTCATCGAAGAAGCGTCTATGTTAATACATTGCGATTATCAACCCGGCCGAGGGTCCAGTCGGAGAATAAAGATCGTTTGTATATCGCAGTATTCTGCACTTTATTGCTAGTCAATCGTGCGGTCACGTTTTATATAAATTTGGTGGGACGCATGCATAAATGTTGTAAGATAACATCACGACATAACTTGATTGTCTTAACAGTAAAAAAACAACAAGCAGAACGGAAAAGGAGGATTTATCTCCCCAAAAAAGAGGATTTCGCGAAAGTGGCGGCAAAGCTGGACTTTACCATGGAAGGCAAGTGAAAGAACATGCGTAGAGCGCTTTCAGAGGAGAAGAGAAAAGACATACGACATCAAACCAGTCACGGGTTATACACCTAGACGCCGAACAGCTTATAGCTAGTCAGGTCATGGAATGCTTTAAAGAGGCTGACAGAAGTAGGAATACAAGTCAAGACAGAAGACCGGAGCAGTACAGACCTATCGCACCAGACTACGCTAAAGAAGCAAAGCAAATGTGAGAATGGTGAGAGAACAATAAACACTGGAGAAATTTGGAGAATTCAGCGAGAGTTTTCAAACATATTTCCTGCCAAGGGGATTTTTCTCAAAGCTCGCAGAACAGGTGATGCAGCGGAAATAGGGTTTCGGGGAGCCATTTAAAGACTACCTGCAGACCATGATGAGACCACTCGGGTACTCCTTAAGGGAAACTCGCGAGGTTATCTAGGATCACTGCACGCCAGACCTGAGAACACATAATGTAGACGACTTGGAGGCAGTAATCATCCTGGCCGGCGAGTATGAGGAACTCGACAAGCAGCGGAAAGTATTCGTTCAATAAAACAAGTCTTCGCGAAATAAAGCAGCAGTACCCACAAAAACCACGTGCAGGAGATGCGAGGACAGTGGCGGAAACCAAGCACCTATCAACGGTCAGTAGACGCCGTCCAATATGATCCAAGAGGACGCACACCACACAGTCCGGGGCTACCAGAGCGCAAACCCGCATTGTGAACATTGAAGAAGCTTGTCGATAATGTGGCGGGCACGAGGGTGCCGAAACCAGTCGCTACTATTCTGCTGGATGAGCGACAAAATGGGTGTGAGGAGCGTAGAGTGCTGCCAGAGAGCGGAAAATAACCAGCGATCCCAATAGCAGAGAGGCAAGCCGGGTTTGCAAGGTGCGGTCTCTCCAAACTAACTGGCGAATTAATCGGAGAAGAGCAACAATTGTCCGCAGCGGTATAGATTGGTTCAAGCACATACAAAGCCACAATCGACTCCGGCAAGCTTTATAAGCAAGGAGCTATCGGATAAAGTTGCTTGCGAAGGAAGAATTTCAAGGACGAGACGGCAAGTTAGGTTGGCAGATGGCAGATACAGCGGGATAAACACACATCTCGAGGTAGAGATCGAATTCGGCAAAACACGATTGCCATCCTACCATGGGTAGTCGAATCGCTAGAATTGGGATGGAATTTCCTCACAGGAGTCGGCGCCGACATAAGGTATGCCGGACATACAGTGGTGATCCCAGAAAGGAAAATGCACGACGGATGGCTCGAAGAAAGATTGTCAGTGGCGGTTGTACAACACAACAACTGAGGAAAAGGATATGGACATATTCTTAAATACCGAGCTCGCGAACTTTCGAACAATGCGGGGAACATCCAACACAGCCGAGCACCGAATCATTATGAAGGACGAAAAGCCGATTAAGCAAAAATATTACCCAAAGAGCCCGACGAGTTGCTACAAATGGACTGCATAGAGCACTCGAGAATCCCGTACAGCTCCGTGATCGTCATGGTGAAGAAAAAGACAGGCCAGTGGAGACAATGTGTCGACTTTGGACAGATCACTGCTAGGTCAGCAAAAGATGCATGCCCCATGCCAAGAATAAACTTTATCCTAGACCAAATAGGCAAGCGAGATATATAATATAAGCAGTCTGGATTTAATAGATTGGCAAATTCCCTGGAAGTAGGCAGTAGGCAATTCAAGGCATTCACGGTGAAAAGGACTCTCCCAGTGAAAAGTGATGCATGACTGCAACCTTCCAACCAGCGCTGGATCAAGTTATTGGACCAGAGATGGCACCGCAAACGTCCGCAAATCAAGACATCACCGTAATCGGACGCACATTGAAGGAAAACATAACGCACGACGCCTAAGGCAAGGAAGTCTCTGGATAAATACCGAGAAATGCCAATTCTTCGGAAGCGAGCAGCTGTTCCTGAGCGCCCAGTTGGGAACCAAAGGGTAGGCACTGATTCAGAAAAGGTAGCAGCCATAGTCAAATTGGAAACACCCTCACAACTACAACTAGGAAAATAGACATTTCAAATTTAACATAAATACTTTATTTTACTTAAATACTGGAAATCTTATTCGTTAGCCAACACTGCTGACTGGAAATCCATGCGGGGAATCGAAAGTGGTTTTATAGGTGCCGCATTGCTTTTGGCAGCCACGAGCATTACGTCCACCTTGACTTTATGGGTAACTTGCAGATAGCATGCAGCTGAATAAACATTTTCGCTAGCGTCGACTTCGTACTTCAGACAATGATGAAGAGTAGCATATTGGAATATTTATTGCTGCAAGTTGATGTAGCAACCGCTTCCACTAGCGCCAGTCTTCCAATAATGACTCTGGCAGCACTTGGTCCAGAATTATATTTGCGCGCCATATTTTATGGCGAAGTATTTTTAAGCCGACCGTGTAGCCAGAAAATAACCCCAAAGGGACGACAACCGACATAAGAACCTGAAGGACTTCCCTTTTAGTCGGAACTGCACTGCACTTGACTCTCCTCTTATTTTCGGCGTCTCCATCTTTGTTGAGGTACGAAAAGACTGCTGCTCAATTTGACGTCCAGTTTCAAATCTGAAACCCACCTCGTGCGTTATCCTCTCGTACTTGGCTGGAAATGTTAATTGTTACTTGATCGCCACTCGTGCTGTCGAAAAAGTCCGATTATTTTATTTCGGCTTGCATCAAACCATAGAACGTACCGTGGCTGTCGTCTTTACGAATGTTTATTCCGTGAAACATTTCGGCGATAACGCCACACCCGGCGACTATTTCGACTCTGAAGCCTAGTAGCACGTCGATAAGTGGGTTCAACAAACACGGTCCAATAACAGTAAAGGCATATTCCATTTGATTTCACTGCCGCATCCCAAAAAATTCTAATTTTTACTGGCTTACTCGAATTTAAGGCTAAGTACCAGGTCCGATTTTTACCCTCCTCGTCAGACATTAGCATCGCGTTCCTTTAGCAAGAAGATTTTGGAACTGATCGTCGATTTTTCTATACAGATCCGGCTCACTGAGAATTATTTTTTTCAAGCATTTTAGTGCCTTGTGAGCAGTTGTGCGCCAAAGAAGCCTAACTTATAATTTTCCGGATTGATTTTGGCACGTCTGGTCTGGGTCGTTTATCTTCGGTCAAGAGTTTTCGGGGCCACTTACCTAGGCCACTTACCTAGGCGGACGGTAATTTTCCAATTGTTTGTTCCAATTGACAACATTGGCTGCGTGAAATAGGAATTTAACGGAAAATAGATAGCTTAACTTACTCCGTCGACAGTTGAGTTGTAGAGTTTTTTTGAACCGCCGCTAGAGATTTGAATTGATGCTCTCACAGATTTATTTTCCTATTTGGTGGTCTCTCTAGTCCACTGTAAAAAGATCGGCGATGGTGTGCCGTTAATGCCAAGCTTGTCGAAAATGCTTATGTCTATTAAGGTCTCAGACGAACTTTCATCCAAGAAGGCAAAAATGTCTATCCTTTTGCCAGCGGAATGAAGCGTTACGGGCAAGATCAAGAGGAACTGGTTACCTTCGACGTCGCCTGGAGTGTACAAGCATGTCTTTGGGAACCGCCTTTGTTACTTGGTAAAGCCAGTCACTGAAAGCCTTGATAGAAGGTGCATTGCCCAGTACAGATTCTGATTATTTGGAAGTTTATATACCATGAGTTGGTAACCAACATTATATGTTTCGTACTGCCAGTGCGAACTCTATAATGGCTTCCAATTTTTAATTAGGTGGCGGTTACTTCCTCGATCTTTCAATCACTTTTTCCAGAGTAAGAATCGGTGCTCAGGTCTGCCAAAAAAAAAAAAAATGCGCCATCCTTGGATATAAAAACAACCGTTTGTAGTGGTGGTACTAACGATATATCGGTAAGAATCGGTATTTTCCGGTATTTTTTCCAAAAACGTCCGGGGCTAATGGTTTCTGTTCGCATTTAGCTATATGGGATAACCTGTGTATATTAATGCGCAAAAGGCTTAATGCGTCTTAATTCGCCAATGGAATCCGGCTAGTAGCTTATGGCGGCAGCAGTCATATTAAAGACTCTGTAATTGAAGGTACATTGAACACGTTTATTGATTCAGAAGCTGTCAAATAAAAATATTGGCTTAATTTACATTAGGTTTTATTATTATTTACTAAACTCTGTAATGCTTAGCAGGATAGGACAGGCATTTGCCAACTTGGACGACAAGGAAGACAAGCTGATTGCGTTGTTATGACGGGTTTGCAATGGAGACCACCACAGTTTCTAAAAAGGGCAAGGATCCCCGCATATGAGAGAGTTATTTTATGCCAGAGATCCAGCAGTAATGCATTGTGGTACTGCGAGCAGAATTTGCAGCGTGCGCTGCAAAGCTTAACTTACTCCGTCGACAGTTGAGTTGTAGAGTTGTTTTGAACCGCCGCTAGAGATTTGAATTGATGCTCTCACAGATTTATTTTCCTATTTGGTGGTCTCTCTAGTCCACTGTAAAAAGATCGGCGATGGTGTGCCGTTAATGCCAAGCTTGTCGAAAATGCTTATGTCTATTAAGGTCTCAGACGAACTTTCAACCAAGAAGGCAAAAATGTCTATCCTTTTGCCAGCGGAATGAAGCGTTACGGGCAAGATCAAGAGGAACTGGTTACCTTCGACGTCGCCTGGAGTGTACAAGCATGTCTTTGGGAACCGCCTTTGTTACTTGGTAAAGCCAGTCACTGAAAGCCTTGATAGAAGGTGCATTGCCCAGTACAGATTCTGATTATTTGGAAGTTTATATACCATGAGTTGGTAACCAACATTATATGTTTCGTACTGCCAGTGCGAACTCTATAATGGCTTCCAATTTTTAATTAGGTGGCGGTTACTTCCTCGATCTTTCAATCACTTTTTCCAGAGTAAGAATCGGTGCTCAGGTCTGCCAAAAAAAAAAAATGCGCCATCCTTGGATATAAAAACAACCGTTTGTAGTGGTGGTACTAACGATATATCGGTAAGAATCGGTATTTTCCGGTATTTTTTCCAAAAACGTCCGGGGCTAATGGTTTCTGTTCGCATTTAGCTATATGGGATAACCTGTGTATATTAATGCGCAAAAGGCTTAATGCGTCTTAATTCGCCAATGGAATCCGGCTAGTAGCTTATGGCGGCAACAGTCATATTAAAGACTCTGTAATTGAAGGTACATTGAACACGTTTATTGATTCAGAAGCTGTCAAATAAAAATATTGGCTTAATTTACATTAGGTTTTATTATTATTTACTAAACTCTGTAATGCTTAGCAGGATAGGACAGGCATTTGCCAACTTGGACGACAAGGAAGACAAGCTGATTGCGTTGTTATGACGGGTTTGCAATGGAGACCACCACAGTTTCTAAAAAGGGCAAGGATCCCCGCATATGTGAGAGTTATTTTATGCCAGAGATCCAGCAGTAATGCATTGTGGTACTGCGAGCAGAATTTGCAGCGTGCGCTCTAGGTTTAAGTCATTGTTGTACAAAATAGATTTTATATTCAAAAGACATCAAAAATTGCGCCAACCTTGCTTATAGAAATCAGCTGTTGTAGTGGTGGCACGAACATCGTTATTTTCCGGTATTTTTTCTAAAAACGTTCGGGGCGAATTGTTTTTAATCGCATTTATTTTAAATGCGGCATTTAGCCTTATGGGATTCCATGTGTAAATAAATGCGTATTTGGCTAAATGCGTTTTAACGCGGCAATGGAATCAGGCTATTACTCGGTCATGTGATTGACACGAACAGCTGTTCTGGGTTTGTTTACTTTTGAATTGACGCAAAAATAAATTAAAAATCATGAAAATAAGCGAGCTTTCGTTAATCTTTAAGGAGAGATGATAGTGTTGTTTGACGGGTTTGTTAATGAAACCACCACATTTTCTAAAAAAGAGCAAAGTTCGCCGTATATGAAAGAGTTTTTTCCTGTCAGAGATCCAGCAGTAATTCATTGGGGTACTGTAACCACAATTTGATGCGCTTGCCCTTGCTTTCTGTCATAATAGATTTTATATTCAAAAGAATTCAAAAATTGTGCCATCTTTGCATATAAAAACCAGCTGTTGTAGTGGTGTTCGAGGCGAATGATTTTTAATCGCATTTATTTATCGCATTTATTTTAAATGCGGCATTTAGCCTTGTGGGAAACCCTGTGTACATAAATGCGCATTACGTTAAATGCGTTTTAAGGCGCCAATGGAATCCGGCTATAAGATGGAAATTCAGAATGAATTTACGTTTGTCGAAAAATTCAAGGCCAACTTCAAGGAATTCTAAATGTAGAACTCGGCGGCATTAGTGTGTGTAAAGCGCATATACGTCACAAGGTTTAGAGAAAAATTTTTGTTCCTCGTTACTCATCTAGTGCTATTGAGTCTTTGGTTAAATCGCATTTAAAGCCCCTACATTTTTAAGATGTTACACTTAAAATGTTAAAATACGCCTTCCAAAAGGCGGAAATAATTCGCCAAACTAAAAGTTTTGATTTTTCACAAAAAAATAAAGTTTTTTTAGAATTAATAAAATTAATAACTTAAAATTACTATTTTAATTTATATTTCTAACAGTATAAAAATTACCATTAACAAGAAAGAAAGCAAACTTCGGCAAGCCGAAATTCATATACCCTTGCAGCTATCGCAAGAATTAAATATTTTTGAAAACATTAAAATTATGATTTACTTGCGTATATGTTTAAAAACATTGAAGCTATGACGATTTGCAGCTTAATAATTTGATTGTTCTTTTATATATTTTTATTATTTGTATGGGAGCTATATGATATAGTCGTCCGATTTTGATGAAATTTAAACCATAATTCTGAAATATTTAACCATTGCTTTATGTCGAAGAACTAAAAAAAAATTAAAAAACAGCAAAGTTATAATTTTTTTTCAATTATTTTTCCGATTGTTCCTATGGGAGCTATATGCTATAGTCGTCCGATTTTGATGAAATTTTAATCATAATTCTGAAATATTTAACCATTGCTATATGTCGAAGAACTAAACAAAAAATTAAAAAACAGCAAAGTTATAATTTTTTTTCAATTATTTTTCCGATTGTTCCTATGGGAGCTATATGCTATAGTCGTCCGATTTTGATGAAATTTAAACCATAATTCTGAAATATTTAACCATTGCTATATGTCGAAGAACTAAACAAAAAATTAAAAAAAAAACAGCAAAGTTATAATTTTTTTTAATTATTTTTCTGATTGTTCCTATGGGAGCTACATGCTATAGTCGTCCGATCCGGCTCGTTCCGACTTATATACTACCTGCAATAGAAAGACAACTTTTGGGAAAGTTTCATGCAGATAGCTTTAAAACTGAGAGACTAGTTTGCATATAAACGGACGGACAGACGGACGGACAGACGGACATGGCTAGATCGACTCTACTAGTGATGCTGATCAAGAATATATATACTTTATAGGGTCGGAAACGTCTCCTTCACTGCGTTGCAAACTTCTGACTGAAATTATAATACCCTCTGCAAGGGTATAAAAATATTAACAAAAAAAAATCAACCAAAACAAGTCGAAACCATTCGTTTTGGTCACATAGTTTTGATCTTCTTCTTTTTTTATATTTATACCCTTGCAGAGGGTATTATAATATCAGTCAGAAGTTTGCAACGCAGTGAAGGAGTCATATCCGACCCTATAAAGTATATACAAGTATATTCTTGATCAGCATCATTAGAAGAGTCGATTTAGCCATGTCCGTCCGTTTCTACGCAAACTAGTCCCTCAGTTTTAAAGCTATCTGCATGAAAATGTCCCAAAAGTTGTCTCTCTATTGCAGGTATTATATAAATCGGAACGAGCCGGATCGGACTATAGCTCCCATAGGAACAATCGGAAAAATAAATACAAAAAAACTATAACTTTTCTGTTTTTTATTTTTTCTTTTTTTTTTTATCTTTTCTTCGACATATAGGATTGGGAATATTTCGTAATTGCGGTTTAAATTTCATCAAAATCGGACGACTATATCATATCATATAGCTCCCAAAAATCCAGTAAAAAAAAAAATTATTTTTAAAAGTAACTTTTCTATTTTATAATTTTTTTTTAATTTTTTTAGACTTATTAATAATTTGACTGTTGAGAATTACGCTTTTAATTTTATTAAAATCTGAAATCTGCCATAGGAACTATCGAATAATTAAGCTGCAAATCATCATAGCCTTAATGTTTTAAACACATACGCAAGTAAATCATACTTTTAATGTTTTCAGGATATTTAGTTTTTGCAATAGCTGCAAGGGTATATGAACTTCGGCTTGGCGAAGTTTGCTTCCTTAATTTTATTTATATATTTATTTTATTTAATAATATTTATTATTTGTAAATTTCTTTTACTTTTTATACCCTTGCAGAGGGTATTATAGTTTCAGTCAGAAGTTTGCAACGCAGTGAGGGAGACATCTCCGACCCTATAAAGTATATATATTCTTCATCAGCATCACTAGGCGAGTCGATCTAGCCATGTCCGTCTGTCCGTCCGTTTCTACGCAAACTAGTCTCTCAGTTTTAAAGCTATCTGCATGAAACTTTTCCAAAAGTTGTATTTCTATTGAAGGTAGTATATAAGTCGGAACGAGCCGGTTCGGACGACTATAGCATATAGCTTTCATAGGAACAATCGAAAAAATAAATAAAAAAAATGATAACTTTGCTGTTTTTCAATTTTTTTTAGTTCTTCGACATATAATAATGGTTTAATATTTCAGAATTACGGTTTAAAATTCATCAAAATCGGACGACTATATCATATAGCTCCCATAGGAACAATCGCAAAACAAATACAAAAAAAATTATAACTTTGCTGTTTTTAAATTTTTTATTTAGTTCTTCGATATATAGTAATGGTTAAATATTTAAGAATTACGGTTTAAATTTCATCAAAATCGGACGATTATATCATATAGCTCCAATAGGAACAATCGGAAAAAAAATACAAAAAACATTATAACTTTGCTGTTTTTCAATTTTACTATTAGTTCTTCGACGTATAGTAATGGTTAAATATTTAAGAATTACGTTTTAAATTTCTTCGAAATCGGACGAGTGTATCATATAGCTCCCATAGAAATAATAAAAATATATAAAATAACTATATAATAATGTTTTTAGACATATACGCAAGTGAATCATATTTTTAATGTTTTTAAAAATAATTAATTTTTGCAATAGCTGCAATGGTATATGAACTTCGGCTTGCCGAAGTTTGCTTCCTTTCTTGTTTTTAAATAAAGTTGCGCTTCTAGTTCTTTAAAGGTCTTGCATTAGACTGCTCCATAATCGAATAGCAGTTGGTAGAACTGCCTCTACGAATAGAGAGATAGACTGCGAGGTCATATATAGTTATTGTTACGTTGAGATGTTGCAGGAATGAGCTTGCTATTTAGATACATTGGTTTGTGGCTGGTTACAATTTAATAGAAGTAATTTATAGTTTTATATTTAATCTATGAGTTTAAATTAAAGTCAAGAATTGTATTGTTCAGGTGTGATAACGAACAATTGAGTTACATGCTAATTTTATTTTGCTCATATCTCGGGAGTCGCAATGTCCAAATATTTTAACACCCTAGAAAAGTGTAGGAACGAGAATGGCCCTGGCATTTGGCAGCTTTAGGAAAGTTTACGTGGCACGCCATATGCTCGCCCGTTTGCTTTTCCTATGTGCTTGCTACAAGACAATGTGTGACTGAATACAAATAAAAATTCACTGCGTATTTTACGTATTCAATAAGTGTATTGTTTATAAATAATTTATGTTGAATTAAAGTAACAACGGGTCTTTTGCCGATGACAATATATAGATTTTTTTTTGGGTTTATTCCCAGCCTTTTTTTTGCCCATTTGTCAATAATAAATAACATTCTATCGCTTTTACTGACACACACACTAATTGCTTTAACTGGACTACTAACATAGATTTGTACGTCGTCAGCGTACAAATGCACTTCACATTCGGACAGGACACTGGGTAAATCGTTTACATAGATGGCGAACAACAGAGGGCCTACTACGGATCACTGTGGAATTTCTCTTGACACATGCTTAAATTTGGAAATATTATTTCCCGCGGATACGGCTTAAAGTCTGTTAGACCAATACAGTATAATCCAACTGACTGCAGTGCTTAAAAAATTGAAAAGATTTCTTATTTAAGTACTTAGAATGTTGTAATTCACAGAACCGAAGACCTTGCTATGATCATGAGACGCAATTTTGTCCGATTTGCTGGCAAATATCCTCTACAATGTCAGTTATGGCCATGATACAACTTCTTCTTTAACGAAAGCTTTACTGTTTATTGTGCAGTAAATAGTTGCTTTCTAAGAAACATTAAATCTGTAGGTTAGGTTTTAACTACTCTGGAAAGAATAGGTAGTTTGGGTTTTGGTATATAAATTAGTTTTGCTCTTTTTTGGATAAGAAGAAGTAGTTAGAGAAATGTTAAAGATGAAGGTTAAATATGGTTATATTATATAATACAAGCAAAGACTTGCACACATGAAGCTGGATTCAGATACCTGTTACAAGTAGCCTCAGGTACATCGATGGATGAAAACTTGTGGTTAAGTTCTTCAACATTGACGGTTTGATCAGTTTTTGTGTAGCTTTGCCTGTTCCTAAGCAATTCCAGTCTTTCCATTTATATTTTATGGAGGGTAAGTTGTTAAATTTGTTTTTATAATGGTCCTTTTTAGCTGAGCTTTATTTTTTGGTTATTATTTCTCTGGCCATTTTTTTTATTGTTTATGCAAATCGTCAGTACGGTATCGCTTGCATTTAAAGTAAGCGCTATCACTTGGCCTCGTGTTTCGAGAAAATCGGTTTACCGGAAGTATTTTGAAGTGAATAGCTTTTAGATTCGTGAATTTTCACCTTCAAAGAAAAGTGATAAAATTCTTTTATGTTTTTGGGCGTGTATGTACTAAGAATAATTAATTATGTTTTCTGAACTTCAGTTTAAGCAATTTTTCAAACTTTGTCATCTATATAAGTAAACCTATCCTTAAACAAACCTATCCCGTACAAGTTATGGTAAAGTTAAAAAATGATCTATTTCTAGTGAATTAAGAACTGGAGTCAAAAAATAAAATTGGAAAACTGGTGAAAAACGTTACAAAACATTTTAAGTGTCATTTTTTGAATCAGGGAAAACCTTTGGAGTATTTCATCAATTTAAATTTGTAAGCCAGTGTTATTAACAAAGAGTCGTTTGTAAAACGTTTTGTGAAAGCTAATTCCTCCAATAACTTGTTACAATAATGATACAAAAGCGACTTAATTGATATACTTTAATTTAATAATTTGTTCACTTTCTTACAACTTTGATGTCTGTACATATCTGATATCTGAGCAGCGAAGCCGTCGGCGTTTATGATATATATAAAAGTAAATGGTGTCGAAGAGTAGCCGCAGAAGGGAGAAGGTATGATGATCATATAGTGACAGAGCGGTCGCGCATGTCAGACATGCTGACTAAGCACTGTGCTAGCCCGTTGCATTCTTGTGTGGTCATATTACCCTGCACTTAAGATATGCTGGGTTTTGGTTTATATAAACTTCGGGGCTAAGTGCTATTACATCTCCCTTATTTAGAAAAACAACGCACTTCTATGCAGTTACTTTATATTTTAATTTTTAATGATACATATATATATAAGTTAAAACCCAAAATAATACAAATTCCCAGACTCAAGAAAAGAGTAAGCATTAATTGCACAACAAAAGCAATGCATTGCCCTCAATAAAGTCCCAACGAACTTAGCCACGTGCGCTGAGCTTGCACCTTTTGGTCAGCGTTCGTGGGAATGCAGAACAGCCAATTTCCAAAGTTGATCGAACTCAACTAAGTGTATACAATAAAAACAATAAATAAAATGCACCGGCCAATTACAATTAAGTTTGTCCAACGGCGACGGCGACCAAGAGCAGCAACCAATGATATCAAAGAACGTCAGCAGAAACAGCAACAGCGGCAGAGACGGTGACTGCGATGGAGCGACGCATAGCTATAATTAATAATTGTTAAACTTAAGTAAATTAGTTCTTAATCCAACTCAATAAAGTGAAATTTGATTTATTTTTTTATAACAAAATCATATTCAATATTTTAACTGGCGTCCGAACAGGGACCTGATTAAAACCGCGAAATGATAACAAGTTCCGCGTCTAGTGAAGTTCGGAAAGTAAAAATTCTGACATTTCGTTTCGAACCTTCGCCTAATCAGTAAGAAGTGAAAAACCAAAAATCCAGAGACCCGGAAGTGCAAAAGTGCCGTTTAAAAAACGCCGCAAATTATCACTCCTGAAAAAAACAGGACTTGTGCCCAGTGGAATAATCGCCGTGATCCCTTAAGTATCCGTTCGAAGGGAACGTGAATTACGGTACAGAGAAGGCACCTTAGTAAACTCACACTCAGGAGAAATCGTTGCAGCGTTGGATTAAACTGAATCCGAACCTGTCATCAGGAGAGCACGCCGAGATGTGTTACTACTGAAAAAAAATCCCCCATAATAAAAAAACCAACACCCTAATTCTAAGAAAACAACTTCCGAATTCTGAATAACTAAAATTACAATTAAATTCAACTTTTCGCTGCTCATATTGTAGTGCTCACATATCGGGTACACACTGTACCGCATATATCACTGCAACATTGTGGCATTGGCCTATGTCCAAATATTCCCAGCACTTCAAGTGCGGAGTAATTCGACCCACACAACAATGTTATGCACATCCTAAATGCTGAGCCGGCATGTCTGCATGCGCGGCCGACCATTCGGTTACCATGCGTGGCCGCTGCTTGCGCCGCCTATATACACTTACGTATACATTAACATATATATTTTAATACAAAAGCGTTGAACGCGGCGCTGATCGTGCAGCTATATGAATTGTAAGCCAAGCCAACTTTATTCTTAAGTGAAGTGACATTCAATTAATAAAGCCCGTTCTTAACAGACGGATTTACAAAGACTAAAGATGTTAAATACTATTTATTACATGGCGACCGTGACAGGACCGAGAGTAAAGTGCACAAACATGTACGAAATAAATATCTAAAAAAAAAAGTTATTAAGGAAACAAACATGTACGAAATAAATATCTAAAAAAAAAGGTTAATAAGAAAATGAAAAAAAAAGAATAGTTATTAAGAAAACAATTTATTACATGGCAGTTTACAGTTTATGGTAGTGGCAGTAGCATAAATCTAGGGGCACCACTGTAAAAAAAAAATGAACAAATCAAAATTTATAAATCAAAATTAATCAGCCTGTGAGATGACCAGCACCGGCGCCGCCTGAGCCCAAAAGTCCCGGACAAAACAATAATACAAAACCAACACAAAAATAAAAGAAGGAAGAAAAAGAAAGAATAGTTGACCAGGACATGTGTGGAAGGAATGGCAAATCCTTCTACACCAACGATGGAAACTGAAGTGTGGTAGGCAGACCGCCGGCTACACCAACGAAGGAGGAATATGAGTGCGGAAGGCAGTCCGCCCTCTGCACCGTCGTGGGAGGTCCCTGCTCCTGTTGAGCAAAGGGACGCACCAACCTTACAAGAGGCCCTAGAGTTGTGTCCCAACGATGGACCTCGCCCCCTCACAATAGCTGAGTACAGGGCACGACAGGAGTCCAGCAAACCCAACCACAAACGAAAAAGAAGTGGAAAAAGGGTAAAACTCCTGCAACAGAGAAGATTACTTAATGGATATTACTACGGGGATATTGCAACGATCCCGCAGGAGAAGGAAGTACACGCACGAAACATTAAGGAACTGGACAAAATACTTTGCAAACGAGCAAAGTAACGCAACAAGGGCTGCATTTATGCCAATGCCTAAGTTGCTTTTAATTATAAACTTCTGAAACCGAGCCGATGAGCGAAAACGCTGCTCGAAAAATACTAACCACTGTTAGGCTATATACTAACAACATATAACTGATATTGGTTTATATAGAGCAAAATATTGTAAATCAGTTATATATCAGTTAACACAAAATTTTTTTTTTCAATTTTCAATTTTATCAAAATGAAATTTATGCGATTATGCCAGCAGACAATTATTTAATCAATCAGTTTTGAATAACTAAATTCCTAAATTTTTGTTTGATGACGTTATTTTGCTGAGTGCTTCTCAGACCTTAAAAGCTAGGCAGGTATATATGCAAGATAGGAATATTTACGTATTTATGAAGGGAGAAAGAAAACCGCAAGAATATGAGAGTTAAGCTTTTGCTACTTTGAAAAAAGAAAGAAAATACAAAAAACCAACAGCAGAGAAAATGTTGAAAAAATGAAAACAAAACAACAAAAAAAAAAAAAATAAAAATAAATACAAAAAAAAATATGGCAAAACCTATGTAAAAACAGCAAAAAAAAAAATATATAATTAAATGTTTGTCACTCCTGTTAAATAAAAAAATATAACTTTATTTTATTCAACATGTGGTTTACAGAGTTTAAACTTATTTGTGAAGAACACCGACCGATTACTTTGAGGTCTCAAACTGAACTTAACTTGCTGATCTGATTTTGCTGATGATCAAGCCTCGGTCTCGAGCTTTTCGGGATTTGAGTGAGTTGTGAAATTGTTCTGAGAACTTTCAGTTTCTTTTGAGTGAAACTTTAATTACTCTTGGATTCAAGTGTCTTGACTCTTGGATACAAGTGCGCTCTTAGATTTTACGACTTTGAAATGTCTTTGGATTGAAATAGGAGTTTATGTGTTTTTGAAATAGGGGTTTATGTGTCTGCGAGCCGAACTTTGATTATCTTTGAACGTGTGAACGTGACCATTGGGGTGAGTTGTTTAGTCTACATTTTTGGGTGATAACATTGGGGACTTTCCGTTGGCCTTCGATTTTGGGCTCTTGTTACAAGGGTGAATAATTCTAGGGTAGTGTAGGGTATATTGTGGATACATAAAGTAATGGGTATATTCAGAGTGTTATGGGACTGTGTATGTGTTGCTTAAATATATGCAGAGTCTCATAGGAATATGGATATATGGTCACTCCCCCAACCTTTGAATTTGGTCTGTCCTCAGGGCGATAACGTAGGGTATAACATAATATTTTCTGTTACAATATTTTCTTCATTAGTTTTTACATTCTTATTTTCTATGATTGGTTGTTCTTCACGTTTAGAATATTTTACAATAAGTTTCTTAGGAATATTTTTAAATTTGTAAATTAAATATAATGTCAAACTTATTATAGTTATTACAAATGTGGTTAAACATATTACTTGAAATGTATTGTAATATTTTATATGTGATTCGACTATTTCTTTAGTTTGAATATATGACAATGGTTCGATTTTTGTGATATTGTTGTTAACATAAATTGATTGTGTATAGTCTGCTATGTTGTTGGATATTATAAACTCATCTAGCTGAATAGTACAATTTTTTATTTTAACAATATTATTACCAGCGATCGAAACTTCTGTGCTTATACAATTTTGATTTATAATTGATTTTTGTATATTCCATGTTAACAAAATATTTTGTTCGATGTAATTTATTTGGAAATTTTTATGAGTTTTTACATATTTGCATTTTGTCGGTTCTTGTTTTAGGATTCCAATTATGCATTTGTCGAAAATAATTTGACCTGTGTTTTCATTGAATACTTTATCATCATAAATGTAATATTTATCAAATGTGTTTTCTGTTAAGATATTATCAAATTCATCTGGATATGGAATAATTTCATATACAGGAGTTTGCGTTATTTCTTTAGGAATTTGGGAAATTATCAGGATTTCGTTCGTATCTGTTTTAAGCCAAGTTGATGTTTTTACTTTTAACAACTTTTCTGAATTAACCTGTTTTAAATAATCGTGTTTTAATAATTTTGGGTTAAATATACCTAACCTAATTAGTTGCATTCCTAGTTCTATGTCCTCTATGTATTCTGTAAATTGTTGAAGATTCAAAATCAGAACTGCAGCTTGTTCTTGCCTTTTTTTAGATTCTTCAAATTTGTTTATTAGGTCAAGTCCGTTATTGACAACGTCAATAATCATATTTAAATCATGATTCTGGATGGAGTTATCTGCTAGATTATTGATTTTCATTTCGAGTTCTTCCTTATCGTCTTCATCAAGTGTGCCAAACAAATATTTATAAACTGAACCTACCATGTTTAAAAGACCGCGTTTACTTCTTCTGACTATTCTTAACCCATTCATTTCTCTTTTTAATTTTTCAACTAAATATTGGATTTGGACAATGTGTTGGAATTCTTTAGCTTCTTCCAACAGGTTGTCGAATGTTATTTCGGTCTTTGTTAGATTTATACTTAAATGGTGGTATTCAAAATTCGTTGGGATTTCCATTGATCCAGTCTTAAATATCAGATATCCGTTTTTTGCGTTTATTGGACTTATTTCGATACTTTGTGCCTTGGTTGTACTTATAAGCGAGATTAATATCAGGGATAATATAGGGATGATTTGGTTATGTTTCATCTTCCTCGGTTTGTCTGGAATTATCATATTTGCTCTTATTAATCTTCTTTTGTTTTTGGAATTTTGACTTATAATGTGTGATTTTCCTGCCTCTATTTGTTTCTTCAAAGTGTTTGTTGTCAACCTGTCTTATTAAACCTGTTTTCTTGAAAGGATTGGTAATCTTAGTTTTAACTAATGGTGCCTGTCTATATTTCGTATTAACTTCAAAATCATGTCTATTTTTATTTAGCCTGTCTATTTTATTGATTTTATTTTGTTGAGTGTTAATATCTGGTGTTCCTGCGTATAAGAAAATATCTGCGGGAGTTCTATTAGTTGTGTTGTGTTTTGTTTTATGATTGTAAACGTATAAGATTACTTCGAATTTTGTACATCGGTCCTCTATATTGTTTTCGTTACTAATAATTCTTAATTTTTCATTTACTGTCTTATGAAACCTTTCTATATCAGATACACCATTTTTGCTGGTTGTTACTGATATATCTACTCCTTCAGATTTTAACCAATTTTGCAAAGCTATACACATAAAAGGTGAGTCTTTGTCTGCTTTGATTTCCTGAGGCTTTCCCATATCGTTAAATACCTTCATTATGGCTCTTTTTGCTTCTAGCCAATCTCTACTTTTCACTTCAATTAAAGTAGCGAATTTCGAATAAATGTCGATACAAGATAAAAATTGTTGGTTACCGACCATATAGAAATCAATTACATATCTTTCTCTTGCGTTAAGTATTTCTGGAGTTATTTCAAATGATAGTTTTGTACTTCTGTGTTCTGTTTTTGCAATGTTGCAGATTTCACATTCATTAATTATATTTTGTATTAACTTCTGGCTATCTGGATAGTAATGTTCTTCTTTAAACCAATTGATAGTTTTTTCGATTCCTGGGTGTAGAAGTTCTTTATGCATTTTTAATATTATACTTTTGAATTCGGCATAAGTTAGAATATCTTTTAATATAAGCGTGCATTTTAACAGTTTTGTTAAATTGTTGGGACTTATTATTTGCACGAATGCTCTTTGAAATGTTAAGAAATCATCATCATTATGGAAATAAATTGCGCTTTTCTTAGTGCATACATATTCTTTAATGATGTTTTTAGCAAAGTCATCTGTCATTTCTTTGTAAGTTATTTTGATTTTTAATTTGTGAAAATAATGCTTTACCTCAGTTTCATCGCTATCTCCTTTCTCTAATTCTATTTGTCTAGAGAAATAATTGAATGGTCGTTCGGTGATGGATATATAGCTAAGATTATCTTCAGAAGCGCTTAGTATAGTTGCATCTACACTATTGGCAACTTCGCCAAGCATTAGTTCTTCTATTTTAGTACGCGATAATGCATCTGCTACATAATTTTCTTTTCCAGGAAGATACTTAATCTTATAATCAAATTCGATTAATATAATTTTCCATCTTTGAAGTTTCATATTTGGTTCTTTAATATTATTAAGCCAGACAAGGGGTTTATGATCACTAAGTATTTCAAAAGATCTCCCAAATAAGTATGATCTGAAATATTTTGTCGCCCAAACTATAGCTAGAAGTTCTTTCTCTTTCTCATTCAATGTCCTACTAGCATAACAGACGGGTTTATGATTTTGAGATAAGACTGCACCGATGGCAATATTACTAGCATCAGTAGTTAAGGAAAAAGTTTTACTAAAATCAGGGTAGATTAAAATCGGATCTGATGTAATAAGTACTTTTAACCTTTCAAATGCTGCTATGTAATCTTTATCTTCTGTGTCTATTGTTGCTCCTTTTTTTAGTTTAATGGTCATGGGCTTAACTATGTTAGCGAAGTTTGGAATGAACTTGCGATAGAATCCACATAATCCTAAAACTGATTTAATTTGTTTTGGAGTCTTTGGTAGTGGGAAATTTGTGATAGCATTAGTTTTATTTGGATTGGGTTTGATACCATTAGTAGTTACAACATGACCTAGGAATTCTGTTTCTTTTTTCATGAATTCACATTTATCCAATTGTAATTTTAAGTTTGCATCCCTGAGTTTTCCAAAAACTTTCTTTAGAGATAAGATGTGTTCTTCCAATGAAGTGGAAAAAATTATTATATCGTCTAAATAAACTAAACAATCTTTGTAGATTAAATCTTCCAAAAGGTTGTTCATACATCTTTGAAAAGTTGCGGGGGCATTCTTAAGGCCGAATGGCATTCGAGTGTACTCGTAATGACCATGTTTCATAGAAAATTCAGTTTTTGCGATTGATTTGCTGTCCATTTGGATTTGATGAAATCCTTTAGCTAAATCTATGGTTGTGAAATATTGGCATTTTCCTAATTTGTCAAGGATCTCGTCCATTCTAGGAATTGGAAATTTATCATTGATAGTGATTTCATTTAAATTCCTATAATCTACAACCAACCTAAATTTCTTCTTGCCAGATGCGTCTGCCTTTTTTGGAACGACCCAAATTTCTTCTTCATTTCTTTGATTTGCCTATTTACTTCTTCGTCAACGCTCTGGGGGTATTTATATGGTTTACGATAAACTGGATCTTCATGCTGAGTTTGGATTGTATGTTTAATTGTACTTGTGAAAGTCAAATTTTCGCCTTCTCTGTACTGAATGTCACCATATTCAAATAGAACTTTCTTTAAACTTTCAATCTCTTCGCTATTCAGATGTTCGAGCCTAAATTCATTGTTTTCGCGTAAATCATTGTGAATCGCGAAATTTACCGATTGATCTTTTGTAGAAGGTAGATTAAGGCACTCCTGTGCGGTCTTATCTTCTAGTTTAATTGTTTTGTTTTCATAATCAATTTTTGCTTTAGCGGCTTCTAGGTAATTTCGACCTAACAGGATATCATAATTATCGGAGAATTTGTGTAAATAAAATTTCTGTTCTGATGGACATGTTACGCTTGGTTTTACTATGATACTTTTATGTATTTTTACCGGGCCTCTAATTGTATACACTTTTAGATCTTCTTTCGTCTCTTCTAATTTAGCAAAATTTTTATTCATTATATTGATTGATGATCCTGTGTCTATCATTCCCTTATAAAATTTATTGTGGAAAGCAATTTTTACATATGGATTGTGTCTTCGGTCTCCGAGGCAGTTTGATGAAAATTTACATCCATCCTATTTTGGCCACTTTGACTTTCCCTTTGTCTTTTTACTGGGGCACCACTAAATCTATTTGTATTAGCCTGATCATTTGAATTTTGATGGTTATTCGGATTCTGTAATCTGGCTTGATTCAAACTGTTTCTGAATGTTTGGTAATTGCCTTGCAAATGTGGGGGAATGGGACGTTGTTGATATTGATTTTGGTTATTCTGGGAAGTTGTTGCATTAGAATTAGAATTTGAATTTGAATTGTAATACGAACTTAAATTTCTTTGATTATCGTAATATCTTTGATTATTACTCTGATATTTTCCTCTGTTCCTGTGATTTTTAAGGTTACTTTTATTTTGTGCATATTCTTCTTCTGGATTTGCATCATAAAATCCTAATTCCATAGAAGCTTGTTTTAATTTTGGAATACTGGTTATATCTTTTCTTGCTAATGACATATACATGCGATCGGGAAGTTTTCGACCAATGGTAATATGAACTGTTCTATCCAACATTCTTGTATAGTTTATTTTATCTGATGGATCAGATTCTAATTCTAATTTATCGAACACATTTCTATATTGTTTTTCTAATTCGCTTATAAACTTACTAAGACTCCCTTTGAATTGTGTTTCCGCCAGCTTCCTGATGATTGTTTCGTAAGGCCTATGATCTTTGAAGGCGGTGATTAAAGCTGTCTTCATTGTTACCCAGTTGTTGGCTCCAGATTGTGCGACGGTTTCGGCTGCTGTGTCGACTATCACTCTTCGGATGGCTCCAAAAATGACGTGTGCCTGTCTTGGTTCTTGGGTGGGGTACAATTGTAACAAGTACTCGACTTCGTTGATGAATCCTGAGAGTTTTCCTGGTGTTCCGTCGAAGTATTGTAACTCCTTGATCTGACCCAGTAACTGGTTCAGATGGATCTCTGATAATTGTTGGACTGCCATCTTGTCTTGAGTTTTTATTTGGGCTTCTTAAAATGTTTATAACTGTACGAATTGGATTTTTGGATATTTTATGACTACTCGTAGGTTTTTACGTCACGTTATTTTATTTTCAGAATGTTTTTCTGACCGAATTGGATTTTTTCTTAAATGTCTTATGACCACTCGTAGGTTTTATGTCACATAGATTTTATTTTCAGAATGTTTTTTTTATTTCTGACCGAACTGGATTTTTTTAGATGTCTTATGACCACTCATAGGTTTTACGTCACGTAGATTCTTCTGCGGATCTTTTTAAGTGCACTTTGTTCAATTCGCTGATCAAGATAACTAGTTGTGTAGTATATCTTTTTGTTGATCAGTACCGTATTTAAAAGGACTTTTATTTTAGATCCTACCGACTGCGCCAATTAAATGTTTGTCACTCCGGTTAAATAAAAAAACTAACTTTATTTTATTCAACATGTGGTTTACAGAGTTTAAACTTATTTGTGAAGAAAACCGAACGATTATTTTGAGCTCTCAAACTGAACTTAACTTGCTGATCTGATTTTGTTGATGATCAAGCCTCGGTCTCGAGCTCTCTCTTAGATTTTACGACTTTGAAATGTCTTTGGATTGAAATAGGAGTTTATGTGTTTTTGAAATAGGAGTTTATGTGTCTGCGAGCCGAACTTTGATTATCTTTGAACGTGTGAACGTGACCATTGGGGTGAGTTGTTTAGTCTACATTTTTGGGTGATAACATTGGGGACTTTCCGTTGGCCTTCGATTTTGGGCTCTTGTTACAAGGGTGAATAATTCTAGGGTAGTGTAGGGTATATTGTGGATACATAAAGTAATGGGTATATTCAGAGTGTTATGGGACTGTGTATGTGTTGCTTAAATATATGCAGAGTCTCATAGGAATATGGACATGTCACTATATATATATATATATATATATATGTAAACACACATCCACACACACACATATTAAACAACAACATATATGAGAAATACAAGAAAAACATGAAAAGCGCTAAAGCGCGAAAAACTTATGAAGCATATTGATGAAGAAGGGCAAATAAAATGCAAGCAGGATTTTTATGATCACTAAAAGAATGAGATTTCTCATTCTTTAGTACAATTTCCAAAGTATATAAATATATATATATGCGTCAGAACGCAAATCGCGGCGGCGTTATATATATATACATATATATATATATATATATATAATATATATATATATATATATATATATATATATATATTTTGTAGTTCTTGTAGTTCTTTGTATTTATATATATATATATATATAAATATATATATAAAACGCCGCCGCGATTTTATTATATATTTTATTATTATATATATATATATATATATTTTGTAGTTCTTGTAGTTCTTTGTATTTATATATATAATATATATATAAATATATATATAAAACGCCGCCGCGATTTTATTGCGTTCTGACTTTGGTGCAAAGAGAATCGAGAATATTACTAGTAAATAATGTTTTTTCATATTTTTTTATTAAACAAAATACAAAACCAAGCGAAAATTGTTGAAAAAATTGCAAAACACAAATATTACACAGTATTACATTTTCGACATTTATGGCAAGCATTTCATTATCAAAACAGATCACAGAGGCTAGAATTAGAAGAATACAACTTCACAGTTGAATATTTAAAGGGAAAAGACAATTACGTAGCTGATCCGTTATCAAGAATAACCATCAAAGAACTACAAAATATAACCGGAAATATACATAAAGTCACTACAAGATACCGAAGTAGACAGAATTCCTGCGCAGGAGAAAAAGAAATAGACTTGCCTAGGCAATCTATAGAAAAAGCTTCCAAGTCCAGCGTATACGGAGTCATAAACAATGACGAAGTACGTAAAGTAGTGACCTTGCACGTAAAAAATATGCTATGTCTATTTAAACATGGGGAAAAAATTACTGCAAGATATGATGTTAGCGATTTATATACCAATGGAGTCCTTGACTTAGGTCAGTTTTTTCAAAGGCTTGAGAAGCAAGCCGGTATACATCAAATCAGCCAACTCAAAGTGGCACCGTGGGAAAATATCTTTGAATACGTTTCAATAGATAATTTCAAGGAAATGGACAATAAAACATTAAAGTCATTGAGAGTAGCGCTACTCAACCCGGTGACCCTAATAAATTCTGAAAAAGAAAAAGAAGCAATTATATCTTCATACCATGATGAACCAATTCAAGGAGGTCATACTGGCATTTCTAAAACCTTGGCCAAGGTCAAAAGACATTACTTTTGGAAAGGAATGACTCGATATATTACAGAGTACTTACGAAAATGTCTAAAATGCCAAAAAGCGAAGATAACCACGCATACGAAGACCCCATTAACAATTACGGAAACACCGCAAACAGCTTTTGACAGGGTAATCGTGGACACGATCGGTCCACTACCTAAGTCTGAACAAGGGAATGAATACGCAGTTACTTTAATCTGCGATTTAACAAAATACCTTGTAGCAATACCAATTCAAAATAAAAGTGCAAAAACAATAGCAAAAGCTATATTTGAAGATTTTATTCTGAAGTACGGTGCAATGAAGACGTTCATAACGGATGTGGGAACAGAATATAAAAATTCAATAATTGAAGATTTATGTAAAAATGTAAATATCAAAAACATAAATTCTACTACACACCATCACCAGACTGTCGGAACAGTGGAGCGAAGCCACAGAACACTTAACGAGTTCATACGCTCATACATCTCAGTTGATAAAACAGATTGGGATGTATGGCTACAATACTTCGTATACTGCTTTAACACAACACCCTCTATGGCACATAATTATTGTCCATATGAACTAGTTTTTGGGAAAACTCCAAACTTATCAAAACTTTTCAATAGCATAGATAGAATAGAACCATTATATAATATAGAAGATTATGCTAAGGAATCTAAATTTAGATTAGAACAGGCATATAAAAGACCAGAATAATGCTAGAAACTAATTAGCAAAAACAAAAAGATAGATACGACAAAAATAGCTTAGACTTTGAATTAAAAATAGGAGACCAGGTTTTATTAAAAAATGAAACTGGTCATAAGCTAGACTTTAAATATACAGGACCATACATGGTAAAGAAGATAGAACCCAATAGTAATATAACAATTTTAAATGCAAAAAACAAAACCCAGACAGTTCATAAGGATAGACAAAAAAATTTTATAGAATAGATTTTGTAGGATGGCCGTTCATAAGAAAAAAATAAAATTAATTCAAATTTTTCTCTTGAAAAAAAAAATTTTTTTTAATTACTTTTTTTAATAAAATAAAAATAAGAAATAGTCGCATAAATCTTCTAAGTTTCGACTTCACTAACTTTCCCAATATTTACTATATTAAACAAAAAAAAATAATAATAAAAAAAAAAGTAATTAACAAAATAACTCCATAGATTACGTTATTTTTTAAAAGGAGGGAGAGTTTGTATGCTCACATATCGGGTACACACTGTACCGCTTATATCACTGCAACATTGTGGCACTTGCCTATGTCCAAATATTCCCAGCACTTCAAGTGCGGAGTAATTCGACCCACACAACAATGTTATGCACATCCTAAATGCTGAGCCGGCTGTCTGCATGCACGGCCGACCATTCGGTTACCATGTGAGCATAACACTCTCTCTCTCATGCGCGGCCGCTGCTTGCGCCGCCTATATACACTTACGTATACATTAACATATATATTTAGATACGTAAGCGTTGGCCGCGGCGCTGCTCGTGCAGCTATATGAATTGTAAGCCAAGCCAACTTTATTCTTAAGTGAAGTGACATTCAATTAATAAAGCCCGTTCTTAACAGACTGGTTTACAAAGACTAAAGATATTAAAAACTATTTATTACAATATATCCATACCCAAAATGACTGAACAAGATTTTGCAGACAGACTCACGAAATTTGCTTGACCCTCATCAGCCAAATAGAAATAGAAACTGTGGTAGTCTCCATTGCAAACAACGCAATCAGCCTATCTTCCTTGTCGTCCAAGTGGGCATATGCCTCGGTCGCATTGTGGATGTCCTGCTGCGCATTAAAGAGTTGAGTGAACTCACTCATATTCATTATTTTTAATTAATTTCTTTTGGCTTTGCCAAAATTCAAAAGTAAACAAACCCAGATCAGCTGTTCGTGTCACTCACTATTTCGTTATTTTTTGTTTGTAGTCTAGAGGTGGGGTTTTTCCTTAATGTCCTGTAAATTTCCAAAACAAATTATAAAAACATTATTATCGGAACACAGAACAACAAAACAAAATAGCGTTAAAAATAATAAAAACAAAAAATATATGTCAATTAACTACGTCCCGGCATTATCAGAACGTGTAGCCAAATCGGAATGCTACGACAAAGAAAACATAAGTATCGCACATAAACCGGACCACATTAAAATCTATATACAACAGAACAAAAGCAAAGATAAATGAAATTAATAAAAAAGACGTAATATATAATATATACATACGTATATATATATATATATATATATATATATATATATATATACTTATATATATATATATATATATATATATATATAAGTATCGCACATAAACCGGACCACACATTAAAATCTATATACAACAGGACAAAAGCAAAGATAAATGAAATTAATAAAAAAGACGTGATATATATATAATATGATAAATATGCAACATGATATGTATAGGAATAACAAAATCGAAACTAAATACTAGACTAGCACAGCATAAATCGGACTTCAAAGCTAGACACCATACGAACGCGCTAAAAACAGCACTCATGTCCCACTGTGCCAAGAGTAATCACTCACCGAACTTCGAAGAGAATGGTATTTTATCACAAGAACAACACTATGCCAAACGATTCACCATAGAGATGCTACATAACATAAAAACACCTACAGACATACGGATGAACTACAAAACGGACACTGACAATTGCGCTCATTTATATAGACACTTACTAGGGAAAGAAAAATTAGTTAACAGCTCCACGTCACCGGACGCAGACGTGTATGTCAAATGTAAATTGTTTTCTGTTTGTTAAGAATATTAAAATCGTTGTTATTATTTTATAGCTGTCCCGAAGAGCATCCGAAATATTATAACAAATAACCAAAATTAAAAAATGGTGTAATTTTTTCAACATCCTGTCAAGCCGGGAAACAATCTAATCTACTTTGGAAAGGTTACCTAAGCCAACTAGAAAAAATATGTGTCAATTACATACGTCCAGGCATTATCCGAACATGTTGCGAAATCGGAATGCTACGACAAAGAAAACATAAGTATCGCACATAAACTGGACCACACATTAAAATCTATACACAACAGAACAAAACCAAAGATAAAAAGAAAGGAAGCAAACTTCGGCAATCCGAAGTTTATATACCCTTGTAGCTATTGCAAGAATTAAATATTTTTTAAAACATTAAAATTGTAATTTACTGGCATATATGTCTAAAAACATTGAAGCTTTTATGATTTGCACCTCAATTATTAGATAGTTAATTTATATATTTTTATTATTTCAATGGGAGCTATATTTTGATGAAATTTAAACCGTAGCTCTGAAATATTTAACAATTATTATATGTCGAAGAACTAAAAAAAATTAATAAACAGAAAAATTAGCATATTTTCTTATTTGTTCCTATGGGAGCTATATGATATAGTCGTCCGATTTTGATGAAAATGAAATCGTTATTCTGAAATATTTAATTATTACTATATGTCGAAGAACTAAAAAAAAATTGAAAAACAGCAAAGTTATAATTTTTTTTTTATTTTTTTTCCGATTGTTCCTATGGGAGATATATGATATAGTCCTCCGATTTTGATGAAATTTAAACCGCAATTCTGAAATAGTTAACCATTACTATATGTTGAATAACTAATATAAAAATTAAAAGCTATAATTTTTAATATTTATTTTTTCGATTGTTCCTATGGGAGCTATATGCAATAGTCGTCCGATCCGGCTCGTTCCGACTTATACCTGCAATAGAAAGACAACTTTTGGGAAAGTTTCATGCAGATTGCTTTAAAACTGAGAGACTAGTTTGCGTAGAAACGGACAGACATACGGACGGACAGACGGACGGACGGACGACGGTCGGACGGACAGACGGACGGACGGACAGACGGACGGACGGACAGACGGACGGACGGACAGACGGACGGACATGGCTAGATCGACTCTGCTAGTGATGCTGATCAAGAATATATATACTTTATAGGATCGGAAATGTCTCCTTCACTGCGTGCAAATTTCTGACTGAAATTATAATACTCTATGCAAGGGTATAAAAACTTAATTCTCAATAAATAATGGAAAATACGAATTCCTGAGAATGCCATTTGGGTTAACAAACGCCCATAAAAATAATCCAACGAGCGTTGGATGATATTTTGAGAGAACTGTTACGTCGGTGTATTAGTGCCCAGTCCACAGGACTTGGGCCGAGGGAGTTGCGTCCTGAGTAGGCACGCTGGTTGCCGGCTAAGCTCGCCAGATGGGGTGGGTTCTTTGGAAACCACTCCCTCCCCTACATAACGAGAATAAATTTATCGTGCCTTAGGAAAAATATAGAGATCGTTCAGTTCGTTTTGTCATTTGTCGTCGCTGCCCACAAGCTTCTCAAGTAGCTAGTTCGAGCGCTTGACCGAATTTCGATCGGCAGCGTGTGGCTGTTTTACCCTGCCCCTTCATACGTCCCGTATGCCGATGGATCGCCGCCGGCCACTGCAATGCGATCCCCTAGTGTCAATGTTGTCAGTCGAAAGTTATGTCATTGTTCTTAACCCGAGTTTTTCCATTTGCGCCAGCTCCCCTTTTATAAACGTTTACCAAGACATTATTGAGTTCTGCTTCATATTACAATTTATTACAAAGATTTTTATTTAAAAAGGTGCACATTTAATTGACAAATATAAGAGTAAATTGGGGTGCCAAACTAATTAAATTGAGAAATATTCGGTATATAGTGTATGTAATATTTGTATTAACGTTTAAAAGGGAAACATTAAGAATGAATATATATATTTAAGAATAATATTTTGGGCTAATTTATAAAAATAATAAGATGAATCTTACAGGACGTTAAATCTGATGCATGAAGACTATATATATATATATCTAAATGTTTAAATTGCACAAAGATCTAGGTATATACGCATATGTGTAAATATATATATATAAAAAGTTTGCTTGACAGTAAGTCAAACACAACTCACTTACCCCTTTTTATTTCCATCGACGAGAGCTCTCATTGTGGTATTCTGGGTTTGGAAAATTAATTATACACATATGCATAAATATATTTATATTAGTGCAAATTCTCTTAGCATTATTAATAAGGTGTTGGATTAATTTATATATAAAAAAAATTATGTTAATTGTCATTTCTTGGGCAATTGCGCGATGTTGGTCTTATTTCACGAACAGAAAAAAAAGTTATTCGCTTTATGGCGCTACGAATTGCAAGTAAGAGAAGAGTGAAAACGGCACTCGCGACGGTTGACGGTAGCACTTCTAGCTGAGGTTTCTTCTGGTGGTTCCAATTACAAATCAAAACTTTGGTCTTTTGCTTGTATTTAATTGCTGGTTTATTATGAATGGGTATTGTTTAATGTTTTGTCGAAATTTGAAATAATAATAATAATGATGTAGATTTTATCTTTGCACGGGCTGATATATTAATGCTGACTCCTTTCTGGCCAATTGGCGGCGACAGCCATGATTTTCTCCAGCTCGTGTCCGTGGTCCCGACGTCTCTGTACAGATCGCTTGTATATCCGGAGAAAGCTCAGAATCAACATAAAGATCAAGAGTCCAGTAATGAGGCACAAAACATTGTAGACTTTGGTTATGTCCTCCTTGTGGTCTACAATTTCAACGTTGTTCACCACGTTTGCCGTGTTGTCGGATGCTTTCGAGGTTGTAGATCCCATGATATATAAGTTATATTTCTATCGGGTTCTAAATTCGATCACTCGGATAGGTCCTCCGCGATTACTGTTTTTGCCAGTAGTGGACCTAACGCGGTTCCGCGGTCATTTCTTGTCTGATTCGCACTTATCTTGGACTCCGACTGCTCGATTCGCAATGATCTTTTTTACTCTCCTTTTGAACCTGAGGTGGGGCTCTTTTATACCGGTGGTTTTGCTTCCGGGTCATCTAAGTGTTCCCACTTAGGTACAGAATTTCCCCTTTTTCGGGCTTACTGTCCCACTTCTGGGTTCTGCTAGGTTTCATATTAATTGCTGCATACACCTATTGTCGGTTGTATGTTCGTATGAATTGCTTACTCTGACCAATTCGTTGCTGGTTACTGTATTGACCAACTTCGGTGTTTCGCCACCTGCAGTTCACAGTGTCTTCTGTCTCTGGTTACGGTATCTATTTCTTTCTGGTTTTATTTCTTACCCCGCTCCCGTAACACGCTCGAGGGTCGTCGATGCTGATTCAGCATGGAATGCACTCGCAAAAAAAACTACGAGGAGCGATTGTAATTAGTCCGTTATTGCCCTAACGTGTGGCCTCGACCCATACCCTGGGATTTAGGAGTTTCATGCTCTACCGACTGAGATATCCGGGCTATTATTATCATTAATTTTCAACCAAAAGAATAGAAAAAAAGAAGTCAGGTGGAATATACATATATATTTTTATTTGTTTCCATTTATTTGATACTATACGATTTTTATATATATATATATATATTTTTTTTTTTCTCTTTACTCTGACAAACGCCGTCTTGCCGGGGTCGGCTCGTCGTCGTCTTCCTCCTCATCGTCGTCTTCCGCTACGGTGTAGATACGGTATTCTGGAGGCAGACTTTGCCTCCTCTGCCGCCGGCGAATTGCAAATCGGCTTTCTCGCCGGATCCGCTCGTTCTTTGCGTATATGTATTCGAACGTCGCTTCGAAGTGCGGAGTCTCGAGCCGTGCCTGGCGGTAGTCCTCCTCCCATATCCGCAGGACCCGCTGTGTTGCGTCCCTCAACCGAATTAGTTCGTTGAGGCGGTTGTAATCGGCGTTTATCCTTACCGTGGTCTTCTCAATTTCCCACTGCGTTGCTCGTAGTGTATCTTCTAGTTCCGTATCAACCCAGGCGAGTCTTTCCCGCTCGTCCACCGCTATGTCTCTGCGGTCCCGAGCGTCAGCTTCTGAGGGGAGGGGTCTTCCCTTCGCCTCGCACCTTTCCAGATGCCTATTCACGGCCTCCCTCGTGTTCTCGATGTCTTTCGTGAGGTCCATAGTTATTTATATAGTAAGAAATACTGGCTGCTCCGAAAAAAGAACGATCCTCCTTTGCTGTGTAGTACAATTGCACTGATTGCTGTTGGTTTTCAACCAGTTTCAAGCAGCGAAAAGGTCTTTGGCATGGTATACTCCAATACTTTTTCCAGCTAAATTCCCTAATTCGTACAGCGACCCTCCCTTGCGTCCAAGTATGAGACACCGTACCCGATTGGGCCCTAGCTTTGCATTATACCCTTCCATTCGGTTACTCTGCTTGTAGTTTTTTCGGTATACCACCTGACCTACTGCAAATTCAATTTCCTTACTGCGTGTATTGTACGTTCTTTCAGCTTTTTCGTGTGCCCGGGCTAACCCTTGCTTAACTACACTGCGTATGAGTTCCATCTTATCCGCCAAGCATAGAGCTTGATCTGTTGCTGATAGGCCGCCGATACGTCTCATGATCGGATACGCACTTGCGTGTGTGACCATGTTGGTCCCAAACATTGCATAATATGGTTCCAGTCCCAAAGCTTCGTGATAGCCACTTCGTAATGTACACGCGATTCGACTCAGGTGTGTGTCCCACGGATCGGTTTACTCGTTCTGCTGCATTTGCTTGTGGCGAATAGAAGCCCGTTCGAACGTGTCGGATTCCATATTGGCTGACTAACTCGGCAAATGTTGACGACACAAATTGCTTACCGTTATCGGAGTGAATATATTCTGGCACTCCGAATTGATGGAAAATGTTTCTTTCAAGGAAGGTTACTACGGCTGTTGCGGTTGCTTTTCGCATTGCCTCTAGCCAGACGAATTTGGTGAAATGGTCCAGACACACAAAGATCACGGTGTTTCCGGATTTGGTACGGGGATATGGCCCATGAAATCAATGTAAAGTCTTTGTCCTGGCCGCTCAGTTATTCGTTGTTTTCCCATCGGCGGTCGGCTGGATTTGTTCGTTGTTTTGCTGACTCTGCAAATTTCACAATTCTTAACAGTTCTTTGTACATCAACCGTCATTGCGGGCCAGTAATATAACTGCCTTAGTCGAGCTAAAGTTTTGTGTATGCCGCCATGTCCTGCCATTTGAGAATGGTGGGCCTGATGAACTAGGTCCTGCCGAAGTTCCTCTGGAACCCACAGTTTCCAAGCACGGTCCTCATTAATTATTTCGCCTGTTCGGAATCCTACCCTCTTATAAACGTATCCTTCGGACGTTTGGGTATCCGGAGTCTTTTCTGCGAGTTTTTCAACAGCTTGAGCCAATTCTTTGTATTCTTTCGACTGGAACGCTGCTGATTGTAGATCTATGTTAATCTCTGCCGCATCCCTACGTCCCGCTGTTACTTCATCCATCTGTACCCTTGAAAGCGCATCTGGAACCACATTTTGTGACCCTTTCCGATGTTCGATTTCAAAATCAAAGGCCTGTAGTTTCAAACTCCACCTTGCTAGTCTGCCTGATAAATCTTTCTGGCCCATGAGCCACTTTAGACTAGCATGATCTGTTATGACCTTGAAAGGCATTCCTTCAACGTATGGGCGGAACTTTCTGATGCTCAATATTGCCGCTAGACATTCAAGTTCAGTGATGCTGTAGTTCCTTTGGGCTTTGTCCAGTTTCGAGGACATGTACGCGATAGGATGCTCGCCACCCTCTTCATCTGTCTGGAACAACACCCCTCCGACTCCGGTCGTCGATGCATCGCACTGAATCGTGAAAGGTTTTGAAAAATCCGGTGTTGTTAACACAGGTGCTGATACGAGGCTGGTCTTCAGTGCCTCAAAGGCTTTAATACCCTCTTCCTCGAGCTCATATTTCCTGACTCGGTCCTTTTTGAGGCTTTCATGAAGCGGTGCTGCCGTTTGAGCGTAGTTTTGTATAAAACGCCGGTACCACCCTGTCATTCCCAAAAATCTCCGCATCTGTTTAGCGGATATTGGCTGTGGTAATTCTTGAATAGCCTTTATCTTTGCTGGATCGGTTTTTATGCAACCCCCACCTACTACATACCCCAGGTATTTAGCTTGGCTGTAACATAACTTACTTTTTGCCACATTGATTGTTAATTTTGCTCTCCTCAGGCAATCACTGACCTGTCGCAACATTTCCAAATGTTCTTCAAAAGTTGGAGAACAGACCAGTAAATCATCCAGGTATACGAAAACGAATTCTCTTAATGCTGCTGGAATTACTTTGTCCATCAGTCTGCACATGCGCTGGGCAGCATTACACAGACCGAACGGCATGACGGTAAATTGGTATAAAGGTCGTCCTGGCACTGTGAAAGCTGTTTTTTCTCTACTTTTTGCTTCCAGCGGTATTTGCCAAAATGCATCTTTTAGGTCGATAGCAGATATAAAGAACGTTTCTTGTAGACGACTTAGTAGACCCTCTATGTGTGGTACCGGGTATGCGTCCTTTACAGTCCGGGCATTAACTTTGCGGGCGTCTAGGCAAAGGCGATTTTTGGGGCCCTTTTGTACTAGGGTCACAGGGGAACTCCAACTACTGTTACTTTCCTCTATTACCCCTAATTTTATCATTCGGTCGAGTTCGGCAAATACCAGTTTCTGTTTTACTGGTGAGATGGGATAATGCCTCTGCTTGATAGGTAAATTCTCCTGGGTAACCTCTATGACATGTTCTTCTAACTCGGTTTTCCCTAGGCCCATCTCCGTACAGGATGGGAAGGTGTTGACTACTTTTTTAAGGGTGCTTTCCTGTTGTTCGGTAAGTTTGTGTGGGGTGTATGCAGTTTCGGGGCGTTCGGGATTCTCTTCTTCGGGCACTACTGAATTTAACTCCGCAACCTCTAATAGGCGTTTCCCCGGCAAAGGCAACTTAAATTCCTCCCAAAATTCTATTCCGAAATAAAAGTGTTGTTGTAGGGCGGGTACTATTAAAAATTCCAATTCTTTTGTTTCGCCTTCCCATTCTACCGGCAGAGTGATCATGCCTGTAACTTGAGTTTTCCCCCCACTGGCCGTTTGTACGTTTTGTCTGGTTAATCTTTGCATCTTATGCTGCCTCCGTTGTAAAAACAGCTCCGCTCCTTTGCCAATGCAGTTGGCACTTGCCCCTGTATCCAATAAGGCTACAATTTCTTCGCCGTCTACTTTTGTTTTGGCAAAAAGACGGTTGTCATTTTTCAGGCTTATGATAGACGCAACTAATTTTCTTTTAAGTTCCCGTGCAGTCTCCAGGGTCTGGTGCAGGTGTCGAAGTTTCTTATTGTTCCGGTTACTCCTTTCGTCTTCTTCCTCTTGTGCCGTATTAAAGATACGGGCGCGAGCCTCCTCGTACTCTGCCTTACGCTGATACCATGTCTTATGAGACGATATCTGTGCGGGGCTTGAGGTCGCCTCTTTTATTGTCTCGGGGTGTCATTTTTCTGACTGGTCTTCCCCGGCTCTCCGATCAGACTTTTCCGTAAAAAAGAAGAGTGAGTAGAGTGATAAGAGTCGTTTTTACCACAATAATGACACTGCGTTGCATGGAACCGGGCTTGGCACCCTGTTCCGTCTACACTTTTACGGTGGCGATAAAAGTCCGCCGGCTTATTGCACGTGTAGCAAAGGTATGTATGAAACGGGGACGTGCATTCCCCTCCGGGTTCCGTTCCCATTGACTCCAAGGTTTTCTTGTCCAAGTTTTGACGAAATGGATTTCCTCTTGCTGGTTTTACCATTCCAGCTCCCTTCGGTGGCCGGTTGTTCTGAAAAGCCTCCACCTGGTAGTCATCGGCTTCATATCCTTCTTCCGATTCATTTATGATTTCGTTAACGTGCCGTGGGCGCGACCTCTTGTCCTTCAACCATTTTTCGACCCGTATTCCTTCCCTCTTAAACCCGGCTAATGTCGATATGCTTGACGCCAACAAAAAGGCTTCCATCTGCGAATTAAGGTTCTCCTTCAATATCTCCACCAGGTTGGATTCTGGAATCTTATTTCTTAGTTTAAGCTGCAGATTGTGCATCGCAGAAATATAATTCTCCAAACTCTCGTTATATCCCTGCCGTCGTTCCATTAACTCTTTTATGGTGACATAGTCGTTCTCCGATGTCGAAAAGGCTCTGGTCATCGCTCGGGTTAACGAGTGGTACCCAAAATAATGATCGTCCGCTTTGTCTTCAAGCATTTGCCAATACCATTTGCTGGCGGAGCCAGTGAGTAAACAGTGAAATTCTCGGAATACCTGTTCATCTGTATACCCATACAGTGCTTTCATGCGATCTACTCGGAAGAGGAAACTTTCTATTGACATCCCTCGGCTGGTCCCATCAAATTTAAGATTCCACTTGTCCAATCTAACGTTCTGGTTCCCTGTTGGTCGGTGCTCAGCTCCCGATATCTCCCATGCACTGTTGCAGTTTCGTCTTCCAGAGTCATTCTGATTATGTGGGTCCATGGAATTAAGTTCTGGCGGCGGTGCTGACCCCGAAACTCCTGTTTCGGCGTTAAGTTGACGCTCACCGCGGCTCGACGGTGCCGGCCGAGAAGTGCTGCTTTGTGCAGGCGTGTCTCTGGTTGTTTGTAAATTACCTGATTGTGATTCACTCATTTCTGCCACTTTTGTTTGCAGATTAATTATCTGGGTGTTTAATTCCGTAATCTGGGTTGCGACTGTAGCCCTTAACTCGTTGCCTTGCATGATCAACGCAAACATCATTCGCTCCAGCCTGCTTTCTGACTCCGACTGTCGTGACCGTGCTCCTGTATTAGGTAGCCACAAGGAAGTGGCGGTCCTAAGTAGTAGTTTTCACCCCCTACAGCTCCTGTCGACTCCTCCATGGTGGAACTGTGGTAATCTGCCAGGCTTCCTAAATTATCTAGCTTGCTGCCAAAGCTGACCGACTGTTCCTGTGCCTGTTGATCGCTAGTTGTCACGGTTTGTCTGGCTCTCCAGGCCTGTCTTGCGGCTAAGGTTGAAGCCCTTGCAGTCCTAGTAGACGGTATTGTCAACGTTACCTTTTTCCTCTTCCCTGCCATTTACTGACCTATCTTCTTATTTCAAGGTTTCAATAACCAACCTTGATAGTGGCACACGCCTGCCACACTTTTTTTGTTAAATCAGAAAAATATAAAAATTAAAAATAATTGAGGTAAATCTTCAAATTACCAACTTGAATGACGACGACAAAGACACTTGAGCCAAGACGCGACTCAAAAAAACTGGACAAATGTGTTTTCGTTCACTTTTTTACGCTGCTTGATTGTTTTTGCATACAACAGCAGTTTTATTTGACAATTGTATTATGAAGAGAATACAGAAATTTTTAAATCGGGTTCGCTGGCATTGGAAGTTGTTTATGGGTCAAGAAACCGTCCGAAATTAAGCCCCCAAGAAGTTATTAAAAGGTCCCTAAATAAGTGAATTTTATGATAGAATTCAACTGGTCTCCACCGGAGACACCAGTTCCATTCATGTCCTTCTGCCCTCTTCCCAGGACTACAGCCTCCACCGGAGTGCTGATTCCCCGTAGAAGGAACTGTCCGAAACCCCCTCCCTCCCAGTCGTCGGAAACAGGTAGACTCGCTCACAGACAGACGACTAGAGCTGTATTTGAGACAGACGAAAGAAATTGCCTCCCTGTTTCCTCTCTCTCTGGACTCGAACCTCTCGAGCGACCTGGTTCATGCCTAGTACAAGCGGATAGCGTCGGCCAGAGAGATAGATTCCGTCCTCCCGCCCTTGTATTGTTGGAATCCGTACAGACTCGAACCTCTCGAGCGACCTGGTTCTTGCCTGGTTCAAACGGATAGCGTCGGTTTGTACGGATTTGGTCTGTTCGCCCCCTCCCCCTCTTGGTCAATCGGTTTCCTCTGGACTCGAACCTCTCGAGCGACCGGGTCCTTGCCTGATTCAAGCGGATAGCGTCGGCCAGAGAAAACCCAAAAAAAATTTAAGTTTGTTCCCTAAAAATGCTATGTCGGTCTTGCACGTGATTTGATAATATTATATAAGGACTATAAAATTTTCAGTTACAACGCATTAAATTTTTCTATTAATAAAACAAAGACAAATGATTTTACTGGATATTAAAAAGAGTCACAAAGTCGCACGGCTATTCTGAGACAAAGTTCCGATTGAGAGGCCTTCTCAATTCAGACTGTCGCTGAAGTTGGGGACTTTATATGTACAAAAAAAAACAATTAAATTAACTATACCTGCGGAGAGGAATTTTAGGTGTCGACACAAACTATTTTTGATCTTTGTTCGGAAAAATTGAAAATTATGTATAGCATGTAATTTTTCAGATATGCCCTACATCCGGTATTCCGATTTTTGAAATCGTAACCTTTTAATACGTAAAACAAAAAATCTTCAGATGTTAAAAGTCCTAGCTCTAAGGATGCGAAGCATCCTTCGTTGGGCGCCAATTCTGTTACGTCGGTGTATTAGTGCCCAGTCCACAGGACTTGGGCCGAGGGAGTTGCGTCCTGAGTAGGCACGCTGGTTGCCGGCTAAGCTCGCCAGATGGGGTGGGTTCTTTGGAAACCACTCCCTCCCCTACATAACGAGAATAAATTTATCGTGCCTTAGGAAAAATATAGAGATCGTTCAGTTCGTTTTGTCATTTGTCGTCGCTGCCCACAAACTTCTCAAGTAGCTAGTTCGAGCGCTTGACCGAATTTCGATCGGCAGCGTGTGGCTGTTTTACCCTGCCCCTTCATACGTCCCGTATGCCGATGGATCGCCGCCGGCCACTGCAATGCGATCCCCTAGTGTCAATGTTGTCAGTCGAAAGTTATGTCATTGTTCTTAACCCGAGTTTTTCCATTTGCGCCAGCTCCCCCTTTTATAAACGTTTACCAAGACATTATTGAGTTCTGCTTCATATTACAATTTATTACAAAGATTTTTATTTAAAAAGGTTCACATTTAATTGACAAATATAAGAGTAAATTGGGGTGCCAAACTAATTAAATTGAGAAATATTCGGTATATAGTGTATGTAATATTTGTATTAACGTTTAAAAGGGAAACATTAAGAATGAATATATATATTTAAGAATAATATTTTGGGCTAATTTATAAAAATAATAAGATGAATCTTACAGGACGTTAAATCTGATGTATGAAGACTATATATATATATATCTAAATGTTTAAATTGCACAAAGATCTAGGTATATACGCATATGTGTAAATATATATATATATAAAGTTTGCTTGACAGTAAGTCAAACACAACTCACTTACCCCTTTTTATTTCCATCGACGAGAGCTCTCATTGTGGTATTCTGGGTTTGGAAAATTAATTATACACATATGCATAAATATATTTATATTAGTGCAAATTCTCTTAGCATTATTAATAAGGTGTTGGATTAATTTATATATAAAAAAAATTATGTTAATTGTCATTTCTTGGGCAATTGCGCGATGTTGGTCTTATTTCACGAACAGAAAAAAAAGTTATTCGCTTTATGGCGCTACGAATTGCAAGTAAGAGAAGAGTGAAAACGGCACTCGCGACGGTTGACGGTAGCACTTCTAGCTGAGGTTTCTTCTGGTGGTTCCAATTACAAATCAAAACTTTGGTCTTTTGCTTGTATTTAATTGCTGGTTTATTATGAATGGGTATTGTTTAATGTTTTGTCGAAATTTGAAATAATAATAATAATGATGTAGATTTTATCTTTGCACGGGCTGATATATTAATGCTGGCTCCTTTCTGGCCAATTGGCGGCGACAGCCATGATTTTCTCCAGCTCGTGTCCGTGGTCCCGACGTCTCTGTACATATCGCTTGTATATCCGGAGAAAGCTCAGAATCAACATAAAGATCAAGAGTCCAGTAATGAGGCACAAAACATTGTAGACTTTGGTTATGTCCTCCTTGTGGTCTACAATTTCAACGTTGTTCACCACGTTTGCCGTGTTGTCGGATGCTTTCGAGGTTGTAGATCCCATGATATATAAGTTATATTTCTATCGGGTTCTAAATTCGATCACTCGGATAGGTCCTCCGCGATTACTGTTTTTGCCAGTAGTGGACCTAACGCGGTTCCGCGGTCATTTCTTGTCTGATTCGCACTTATCTTGGACTCCGACTGCTCGATTCGCAATGATCTTTTTTACTCTCCTTTTGAACCTGAGGTGGGGCTCTTTTATACCAGTGGTTTTGCTTCCGGGTCATCTAAGTGTTCCCACTTAGGTACAGAATTTCCCCTTTTTCGGGCTTACTGTCCCACTTCTGGGTTCTGCTAGGTTTCATATTAATTGCTGCATACACCTATTGTCGGTTGTATGTTCGTATGAATTGCTTACTCTGACCAATTCGTTGCTGGTTACTGTATTGACCAACTTCGGTGTTTCGCCACCTGCAGTTCACAGTGTCTTCTGTCTCTGGTTACGGTATCTATTTCTTTCTGGTTTTATTTCTTACCCCGCTCCCGTAACAGAACAAGTTGGAAAAACGTGTCGTGTCTATATGGATGACATTATTATTTTCTCAAAAACAATTGAACAGCATTATAAAGATTTAATTGTTATAATTAAATTTTTGAAAAATCAAAGTTCTTCAAATTTGGAACAAACTTTCTCGGTTACGATGTTTCTCACAATGTGATAAAAACCGATCCCGAAAAAATTTCAACATTCGTAAAATATCCAATCCCTTAAAATATTCGAGAGCTTAGAAGGTTCCTAGGCCTTACAGGATACTACAGAAAATTTGTTCAAAATTAGGCCAAAATTGCCAAACCGTTAACGAAATATTTGGAAGTCCAAAATAGCAAATTAAAATTTTATGAAATTATTTATTGAAATTTACACAGATCAGCAACCTCTTTCATTTTAAATTTCTCAAAAGAACCCTAATATCGAAATGAAAACATGGTATTCTTTGATTGAAAGTTATTCTCCAAAAATTATTTATAAGCCAGGAACAACAAATGTTGTTGCAGATGCATTATCTAGGATACAAATTAATAACTTAACAGAAAGTATCGAGTCGGTCTCAGATAAAACACTCAGCATTCAGCAGAGATCTTGGGACCCGACAAGGGTTGAGTTTTTCAAATACACTTGTAATCTGTAATAGCAGGCCACTTGAGTTATCTAATACCGAGAGTTCTTGTGCGGGGGGCAAAATAAATAACTCCCCCGCCCAGACTAAAAAAATTAGGTCTCTGCGTAGACCATAGCTAGGATTAGAATAAGATTTTCACATAAGTTTCTTGTCAAGAAGTTTTAAATAAAATGAAAAAGTTTCAATACAATACACAAAAAGGTTGTATTTATTTACTATCCTTAACATTTTGGTCCTACGAGCAACTCTACAGTTTTCCCCCACCAGTGGTAAGAGACTTAGAGGAAATCCAGCACCTTAATTGACTCTTGTTTTCCCCTTTATGGTAAGAAACAGAGTATAAATTTAAAAGCAAAAGGACAAATAAGAGTCCTTATTGTTTAAAGCAATTTTCAAAAATAATAAAAAAATAATACAAATTTTTTTGTGAAATTGTGGTCGGGAAATCGACAAGTTAAATTAAAGAAAAAAATATAATAAATTGTCATCGAACAATTTGATTTTGAGGCGTATTCGTGGCCTTACAACAACGAAAGAAAAAAAAAAGTGATTAATTAAAATCAGGCGTATTCGAGGCCACACATCGAAAAAGTGCAAAAAAAAAAGTATATATATACATATATACTTAAACTATCAGTGACAAAAAACAAATATTAAAGCTAAAAAAAAACCCAATATTAAAGATAAAAAAAAAACTTAAATCATCTTTAACAAGAAAGAAAGCAAACTTCCGCAAGCCGAAGTTCATATACCCTTGCAGCTATTGCAAGAATTAAACATTTTTTAAAACATTAAAATTATGATTTACTTTCCTATATGTTTAAAAACATTGAAGCTATGATGATTTGCAGCTCAATTAATTGATAGTTATTTTATATATTTTTATTATTTCTAAGCTATATGATATAGACGTCCGATTTTGATAAAATTTAAACCATAATTCTGAAATATTTAACCATTGCTATATGTCGAAGAACTAAACAAAAAAATTAAAAAACAGAAAAGTTATAATTTTTTTCATTTATTTTTCCGATTGTTCCTATGAGAGCTATATGATATAGTCGTCCGACTTTGATGAAATTTAAACCGTAAATCGGAAATATTTAACCATTACTAAATGTCGAAGAACTAAACAAAAAAATAAAAAACAGAAAAGTTATAATTTTTTTTCATTTATTTTTCCGATTGTTCCTATGGGAGCTATATGATATAGTCGTCCGACTTTGATGAAATTTAAACCGTAAATCAGAAATATTTAACCATTACTAAATGTCGAAGAACTAAACAAAAAAATAAAAAACAGCAAAGTTATATTTTTTTTTCATTTATTTTTCCGATTGTTCCTATGGGAGCTATATGCTATAGTCTTCCGATCCGGCTTGTTCCGACTTATATACTACCTGCAATAGAAAGACAACTTTTGGGAAAGTTTCATGCAGATAGCTTTAAAACTGAGAGACTAATTTGCATATAAACGGACGGACAGACGGACGGACGGACGGAAAGACGGACGGCTAGATCGACTCGCCTAGTGATGCTGATCAAGAATATATATACTTTATAGGGTCGGAGATGTCTCCTTCTCTGCGTTGCAAACTTCTGACTGAAATTATAATACCCTCTGCAAGGGTATAAAAACAACAACGAAGACCCTCAAAGAGACGACAACTGAAAGAAGGCCAGCAGGATCAACAACAGGAGCGGCAACAGAGACAAGGACAACGGCAGCAGCAGCAACAACGACCATCAGCAACAACAGCCGCAACAACAAGCGCATCAGCAACAACAGCATCAGGTAAAACAACTACAACGGCGACAACGGCAGTGACGACAACAAAGACACCAGCTAAGTTAATCTTAAAATTTATTTTTATAAGTTACGAGCATTTTAATATTAAGAAAAGATAAATCCGTTCAGACGCTCTCGAGTTTTAGCAAAACTAACGAACAGCAATTTATTTTTATATATATACATATACAAAACTAAAGTCAAAACCATGTTGTCCGCTGAAACTATTGCCTTAATAACAAGGCAAGTAGAAATTACAAAACTAATTCATACCCTTAAAGAGCTACCTAGTCTAGCATTTGAATATTTGAAACAGTATGAGGAATTAAGGTCCGAATGTGTTCAAAATCATTCGGTTTTGGTTCAAATTGGAGTAGTCGATCATGACGACTTCAAGAAGAACCATTATGAGAAAATGATGTTAGAACTCTCAAATATAAAAGATAGGATAAATAGGGTTTTAAACAAAGCTGACGAAGTTGACTTAGAGGCCAGTAGTTCTAAAGTTGTCAATAAATTAGATAGGGCAATAGTACAGGTACGGTAATACTTAAAAGAAACTTTTGAAGACATTAAGCTAGACAATGTTTCAACTTTTGAGATTAGAGTCCAGAAATTATAATTTTATTGGACAAAAATAGTAGGTCTTAAACAAGTCGACCAAGTAGATGTCACTGATATGACGAGGACGAGGTTATGACGAGGAGTTGAACGAGTTAGAGTTCGACATCTCGTCAATAACCAACACAATGAAAAAAAAATCGAACAAATTGTGCCCGGAAAGGTTAACGTTGGAAATCATAAAATTGATGATTTGCCAACGTTACCTAAAATTCACGTACCCACGTTCTATGGGGATTCCAAAGACTGGGACCTGTTTTATGAGTTGTTTAATGAACTCATTCATTTAAGAGAGGATCTAAGTCCTTCTTTTAAGTTCAGTTACCTTAAGATCTCACTTAAGGGAGAAGCCAGAAATGTGGTTTCTCACTTATTGTTGGGATCTGGGGAGAATTATGAGACCGCTTGGGAGTTATTAACTAAGCGGTACGAAAATAAAAGGAAAATTTTTTTAGATCAATTAAACCGCCTTCTGGATCTTCAAATTGTAAATGTTGATTCAGTTAGGCAACTAAAAATATTTATTGACACGATTAACGAGTCAATACATATGATAAAATTGAAGGCACAACTTTCTGATGAAGTGGATATTATGTTTGCACACATAATAATTAGGAAGTTTAACAAAGAAGCTCTTCAACTATATGAGAGCCATATTAAAAAAACTAAAGAGATTCAAGCGTTTTCGGACGTCATTGAATTTTTAGAGCAACGGCTAAGTTCGATAAGCTCAGTTCAGGATGAAAAGCCTGTAAAAAAATATATAGTAGCAATATAAGAGAATTAGCTACTAATAATTGTCCCATATGTAAAATTTCGGGACATTTTATATTCCAGTGTCAGAAATTTAAGGCTTTAAATCATTCAGAAAGGATGGAAAAAGTAAAAAATGCCCATTTGTGTTTCAAATGTCTGAAACACTCATTTAATAAAAAATGTCAAAGCGACATTTCATGTTCTATTTGCAAGAAAAATCACCACAGCAAGCTACATATAAATTATAACGTAAACCAAAAATTAGAAAAGGTTAACACTTGCAGGACATCCGAACAAGCGTTGCTTGCTACAGCACGCGTTGGAGGGTTTGAAAATTTCAGAGCTTTGATTGACAGTGGTTCTCAAAGCACCATAATTTCTGAAGAATCTGTGCAGATTCTAAAATTACAAAAAATTCGATCTCAAACAGAGATCAGTGGAGTGCATCTCGAAGCACAAAATTCATCTTTCAATTAAATGTAATGCTTCCCAAAAAATTTTAAAAGTTGAAGCATTAGTACTCCCAAAACTTATGAGGGCTCTCCCAGCCCACAAAATTAATGTTGACAAAACGAAATGGGAAAAATATAATTTGGCCGACCCCGACTTTAATAAGCCGGGCGTGTAGATCTAATTATTGGAGCAGATCTATATACTGACATTCTACAGAGTGGAGTGGTCAAAATAAATGGCCTCCTCGGCAAAAAACCGATTTCGGGTGGATTATCTCTGGATGTAAAAAATCAAAGGGACAGAAGACAATTGTAGCAACCACCATAGAATTAAAAGATATGGATCGGTATTGGGAAGTAGAGGATGAAGATAAAAATGATATCGAATCTGAAATATGTGAAAATAATTTCACAAAAACTACAAAGATAGATTCAGATGGGTGATACATTGTGTCAATTCCATTTAAAGATGATGTCACCTTAGGGGATTCAAAGAAACAAGCGATGGCTCGTTTCATGAATCTGGAGAAAAAATTAAAAACGAGAAACTAAGGGCAGACTACACTAATTTCATTAATGAATATATGAATTTAGGACATATGGTCGAAGTGCAGAATGAAGGTAAGTATTTCTTACCGCACCAAGCCGTGATCAGAGATTCGAGCTTGACGACCAAATTAAGAGTAGTTTTTGACGCTTCAGCAAAAACTACTAATAACAAACGTTTGAACGATATAATGTGGGTTGGTCCACGAGTTCAAAAGGATATTTTTGACATTATCGTTAAATGGAGAAAATGGGAATATGTGTTATCCGCGGATGTTGAAAAAATGTATCGTCAAATAAAGATTGATGATGAGGATCAGCAATACCAGTACATTTTATGGAGAAACTCTCCAGATGAAAAAATAAAAAATTATAAATTGACAACAGTCACATATGGTACTGCATCCGCACCATATTTAGCTACCAGAGTTCTGGTAGATATTGCTGATAAATGTAAAAATAAATATTTGAGTGAAATAATTAGGAATGATTTCTATATGGATGACCTAATGACTGGGGCCGATTCTGTGGAAGATGCCAACAATTTAATTAAACTAATCTCACAGGAACTACAAAAGGTAGGGTTTAATTTAAGGAAATGGATTTCCAACAATTTTAAAGTAACTCAAACTGTTGAGAACACAGGAGATAACAAAGTGCTTGCTATTACGGAAAATGAAAGCGTTAAAACTCTTGGGCTTCAATGGGAACCCCAAAAAGATTTATTTAAATTTAAAGTAAATTGCGGGGGATCCAAAAAGTCTAACAAAAGGGTAGTGTTATCGACATTATCAAAAATTTATGATCCCCTAGGATGGCTGGCTCCTGTCACTGTTTTAGGAAAACTTTTTATTCAAAAATTATGGATAAATAAAAGTGAGTGGGATCAGGAGTTATCCAAGGAAGACAAAGATTATTGGGAAAATTATAAAGAAAGTTTGTTGTTTGTCCCAAGATGGATTAATTCCAAGAATTGTTTGGGGATACAACTTCATGGATTTGCGGACGCTTCCGAAAAGACATATGCAGCCGTAGTATATGCTAAGGTAGGAAATTCTGTGAATATAATAGCCAGAAAAAGTAAGGTCAATCCAATTAAAAATAGAAAAACTATTCCCAAACTAGAGTTATGTGCAGCTCATTTACTTAGTGGATTGATCAAAAGAATTAATGAATCCATTGATAATACAGTGGAAATCTACGCTTGGAGTGATTCCACTATCACTTTAGCATGGATAAACAATGGAGATAGCAAGGTCAAGTTTGTTAGACGAAGAACAGATGACATTCGTAAACTAATGAATACCAAATGGAATCATGTGAAGTCTGAAGAAAATCCTGCAGATTTAGCATCAAGGGGAATTAGTTCTAGCCAATTGGTTAACTGTGATCTTTGGTGGAAAGGTCCGAAGTGGTTATCTGAGCCAAAGGAGCAATGGCCTCACCAGTAATCCACAGGAGAAATTGTTTTGATAAATTCAATTTTAAATAATAAAACCGATAATCCTATTTATAATTTACTGGAGAGGTTTTCCAGTATTGAAAATATTATACGAGTAAAAGTATACATAAATAGATTCATTCAAATCAAGATAAACAAGAAAGAAAGCAAACTTCGGCAAGCCGAAGTTCATATACCCTTGCAGCTATCGCAAGAATTAAATATTTTTGAAAACATTAAAATTATGATTTACTTGCGTATATGTTTAAAAACATTGAAGCTATGACGATTTGCAGCTTAATTATTTGATTGTTCTTTTATATATTTTTATTATTTGTATGGGAGCTATATGATATAGTCGTCCGATTTTGATGAAATTTTTACCATAATTCTGAAATATTTAACCATTGCTATATGTCGAAGAACTAAAAAAAAATTAAAAAACAGCAAAGTTATAATTTTTTCAATTATTTTTCCGATTGTTCCTATGGGAGCTATATGCTATAGTCGTCCGATTTTGATGAAATTTTAACCATAATTCTGAAATATTTAACCATTGCTTTATGTCGAAGGACAAAACAAAAAATTAAAAAACAGCAAAGTTATAATTTTTTTCAATTGTTTTTCCGATTGTTCCTATGGGAGCTATATGCTATAGTCGTCCGATTTTGATGAAATTTAAACCATAATTCTGAATTATTTAACCATTGCTATATGTCGAAGAACTAAACAAAAAATTAAAAAACAGCAAAGTTATAATTTTTTTTCAATTATTTTTCCGATTGTTCCTATGGGAGCTAAATGCTATAGTCGTCCGATTTTGATGTAATTTAAACCATAATTCTGAATTATTTAACCATTGCTATATGTCCAAGAACTAAACAAAAAATTAAAAAACAGCAAAGTTATAATTTTTTTTCAATTATTTTTCCGATTGTTCCTATGGGAGCTATATGCTATAGTCGTCCGATCCGGCTCGTTCCAACTTATATACTACCTGCAATAGAAAGACAACTTTTGGGAAAGTTTCATGCAGATAGCTTTAAAACTGAGAGACTAGTTTGCATATAAACAGACGGACAGACTGACAGACTGACAGACGGACAGACGGACGGACAGACGGACAGACGGACAGACGGACAGACGGACGGACAGACGGACATGGCTAGATCGACTGTACTAGTGATGCTGATCAAGAATATATATACTTTATAGGGTCGGAAACGTCTCCTTCACTGCGTTGCAAACTTCTGACTGTAATTATAATACCCTCTGCAAGGGTATAAAAAGGATTCCTTTCCTTCCTTCCTATCTGTAAAAGAGTTAAAACTAGCTGAAAAGATTGTTATAAGAAAGCAACAAGAATATCAATTCAGCCAAGAAATAAAGTGCCTAAAAACAAATAAGGAAATTAAGACAAATAATAGGATATTGTCGTGAATTCCGTTTTTAGATAATGATGGTATTCTGCGAGTGGGAGGAAGACTATAAAACTCCGCTGCAGAATTTAAAGTTAAGCACCCAATAATCTTGGACAAATGTCATTTAACTATCTTGTTGATAAAAAATGCTCATAATGAAACTTTGCGCGGAGGAATAAACCTAATGCGAAATTATATCCAAAGAAAGTATTGGATTTTTGGGTTAAAAAAATTCATTAAAAAAGTATTTAAAAGAATGTGTTAAGTGTGCGAGATACAAACAAAATACAGCTCAACAAATAATGGGCAACCTGCCTAGATACAGAGTTACGATGTCGTACCCATTTTTTAATACTGGAATAGATTACGCAGGTTCTTATTTCGTTAAATGTTCCAAGAATCGTGGACTAAAGACGTATAAAGGGATACATTGCCGTATTTGTTTGTATGGCCACCAAAGCCATACATCTAGAAATGGTAAGTGATTTAAACTCGGAAGCATTTCTAGCAGCACTTAGAAGATTTATTGCTAGAAGAGGTAAATGTGCTAATATTTATTCGGATAACGGAACTAATTTCGTAGGAGCCTCAAGAAAATTAGATCAAGATTTAGTTAAAGCAATCAAGGAAAATACAATGATTGCCGCGCAGCTCGAAAAAGATAGAATTGATTGGCATTTTATCCCCCCGGCAGGACCTCACTTCGGAGGTATTTGGGAAGCTGGAGTTAAATCCATGAAGTACCATCTGAAACGGGTAATCGGGGAAAATAGTCTGACATACGAAGAAATGTCAACACTTTTATGTCAGATAGAAGCATGCTTAAATTCAAGACCATTGTATACCTATGAAAATGAAATTGATCAAGATGAAGTCCTAACACCAGGACATTTCTTGATTGGTAGACCACCGCTAGAAATAGTTGAACCAATTGAAAATGAGAGAATTGGGAATTTGGACAGGTGGAAACTAATCCAGAAAATTAAAAGAGATTTCTGGGTTAAGTGGAAAGAGGAGTATTTACATACTCTGCAACAGAGGCACAAGTGGAAGAGAGACAGTCCTAATATAGAAGAGGAACAAATTGTGTTATTAAAAGATGAGAATATTCATCCAGTCAGATGGCCAATAGGCAAAGTAGAAAGGATCCACAAGGGCAAAGATGAAAAGGTCAGAGTGGTAGAAATAAAAATAAAAGATGGATTTGTAACTAGACCAATCACTAAAATTTGTCCTTTAGAAGGAATTAAGTCTGTGGACAAAGTTGAATCTGACCCTGAAGAAACAAAACCTAAAAGACGAACAAGAGGTACATCGACAATATCGAAACTTTCTTTTATAATGGCTTTGTTATTATGTATATTGTGTCAATTCTCTTACGCTTCAGCTAAAATTGATCAGCCAAAATGTGCAATTGAGAAAATAAACAAAACTTCGGCTATATATCTAGATCCAATGGGTGACGTAGAGATTGTAGCCTCCTCTTGGAATTTAATTATATTTTATAATATGGACGCTTATTTCGAGATGATTAAAAAAGGTAAAGATTTAATCCCAAAAATGAGAGTAATTTGCGAAAGGCTTCTTAGTTTTGAGGATCAGTGTCTTTTAGTTCTCAATAACAATAATAAAGAGTAGTTGGCTTTTTAAGGTTCAGAACCATTCTAAGGCTAGAATTCAGTGCAGCAACTCGAAAATAGAAATAGTGGATTTACCTGAGCAAGGAATATTAACGCTAAGGTCAGATTGTACTGCTCGAACTGATGAGAAAATATTAGTTGCCCAACACAGTATTCAGCTAGAAGATCAGGGAACATTTTCTGTGTCTTATATTGGAGAGGTTAATGATCTACCGAAGATAGCTTGGAACCAGCTCGATTTGCCCTTAATAAATCATACTGATGAAATCAATCGATTAACACAAGAAATACAATATTTAAAGACTCACAAGTTAGAATTAAAAGAATTAGACTTCCATCATGTAACTGGACATGCTTCCTTAATTTTGACAATTATTATAATACTTGTATTAACTGTATATTTTATAAGAAAAATAAATGTTAAAGAATGTTTTGATTAAAAATAAATAAATTAAAGATTCAAATTTTGTAATCCTAAAACATAAGTCATTTCAAGCCGTGCAAGGTGTTAAATTTATACTGCAAAATAAAATATATCGAATAAATACAGTCCACTAATTTTATATTGCAATTGAATCAATTATGTAATTACAACACATACACCACAGTTTGCCGGCCCTTGCCAGAATGTTCAGACGAACACTGATAAATATTATGTCTAAGATTTAATGAGCTCTGCACATGTCATGTAGAACTGTGTAATTCGATCAAGAGCCATAATTTACGATCTGGAACCCGACAAGGGTTCAGTTTTTCAAATACACTTGTAATCTGTAATAGCAGGCCACTTGAGCTATCTAATACCGAGAGTTCTTGTGCGGGGGGCAAAATAAATAACTCCCCCGCCCAGACTAAAAAGATTAGGTCTCTGCGTAGACCATAGCTAGGATTACAATAAGATTTTCACATAAGTTTCTTGTCAAGAAGTTTTAAATAAAATGAAACAGTTTCAATACAGAACTCAAACAAAAAGGTTGTATTTATTTACTATCCTTAACATTTTGGTCCTACGAGCAACTCTACAGTTTTTCCCCACTAGTGGTAAGAGACTTAGAGGAAAGCCAGCACCTTAATTGACTCTTGTTTTCCCCTTTATGGTAAGAAACAGAGTATAAATTTAAAAGCAAAAGGACAAATAAGAGTCCTTATTGTTTAAAGCAATTTTCAAAAATAATAAAAAAACAAGAAAGAAAGCAAACTTCGGCAAGCCGAAGTTCATATACCCTTGCAGCTATTGCAAGAATTAAACATTTTTGAAAACATTAAAATTATGATTTACTTTCGTATATGTTTAAAAACATTGAAGCTATGATGATTAGCAGCTCAATTATTTGATAGTTATTTTATATATTTTTATTATTTCTAAGGGAGCTATATGATATAGACGTCCGATTTTGATAAAATTTAAACCATAATTCTGAAATATTTAACCATTGCTATATGTCGAAGAACTAAACAAAAAATTAAAAAACAGAAAAGTTATAATTTTTTTCATTTATTTTTCCGATTGTTCCTATGAGAGCTATATGATATAGTCGTCCGACTTTGATGAAATTTAAACCGTAAATCGGAAATATTTAACCATTACTAAATGTCGAAGAACTAAACAAAAAATTGAAAAACAGCAGAGTTATAATTTTTTTTATTTATTTTTCCGATTGTTCCTATGGGAGCTATATGCTATAGTCGTCCGATTTTGATGAAATTTAAACCGTAAATCGGAAATATTTAACCATTACTAAATGTCGAAGAACTAAACAAAAAATTAAAAAACAGCAAAGTTATAATTTTTTTTCATTTATTTTTCCGATTGTTCCTATGGGAGCTATATGCTATAGTCGTCCGATCCGGCTCGTTCCGACTTATATACTACCTGCAATAGAAAGACAACTTTTGGGAAAGTTTCATGCAGATAGCTTTAAAACTGAGAGACTAGTTTGCATATAAACGGACGGACAGACGGACAGACGGACGGACAGACGGACAGACGGACGGACAGACGGACATGGCTAGATCGACTCGCCTAGTGATGCTGATCAAGAATATATATACTTTATAGGGTCGGAGATGTCTCCTTCACTGCGTTGCAAACTTCTGACTGAAATTATAATACCCTCTGCAAGGGTATAAAAATTAAAAAACAGCAAAGTTATAATTTTTTTCATTTATTTTTCCGATTGTTCCTATGGGAGCTATATGCTAAAGTCGTCCGATTTTGATGAAATTTAAACCGTAAATCGGAAATATTTAACCATTACTAAATGTCGAAGAACTAAACAAAAAATTAAAAAACAGCAAAGTTATAATTTTTTTTCATTTATTTTTCCGATTGTTCCTATGGGAGCTATATGCTATAGTCTTCCGATCCGGCTTGTTCCGACTTATATACTACCTGCAATAGAAAGACAACTTTTGGGAAAGTTTCATGCAGATAGCTTTAAAACTGAGAGACTAATTTGCATATAAACGGACGGACAGACGGACGGACGGACGGAAAGACGGACGGCTAGATCGACTCGCCTAGTGATGCTGATCAAGAATATATATACTTTATAGGGCCGGAGATGTCTCCTTCTCTGCGTTGCAAACTTCTGACTGAAATTATAATACCCTCTGCAAGGGTATAAAAACAACAACGAAGACCCTCAAAGAGACGACAACTGAAAGAAGGCCAGCAGGATCAACAACAGGAGCGGCAACAGAGACAAGGACAACGGCAGCAGCAGCAACAACGACCATCAGCAACAACGACCATCAGCAACAACAGCCGCAACAACAAGCGCATCAGCAACAACAGCATCAGCTAAAACAACTACAACGGCGACAACGGCAGTGACGACAACAAAGACACCAGCTAAGTTAATCTTAAAATTTATTTTTATAAGTTACGAGCATTTTAATATTAAGAAAAGATAAATCCGTTCAGACGCTCTCGAGTTTTAGCAAAACTAACGAACAGCAATTTATTTTTATATATATACATATACAAAACTAAAGTCAAAACCATGTTGTCCGCTGAAACTATTGCCTTAATAACAAGGCAAGTAGAAATTACAAAACTAATTCATACCCTTAAAGAGCTACCTAGTCTATCATTTGAATATTTGAAACAGTATGAGGAATTAAGGTCCGAATGTGTTCAAAATCATTCGGTTTTGGTTCAAATTGGAGTAGTCGATCATGACGACTTCAAGAAGAACCATTATGAGAAAAATGATGTTAGAACTCTCAAATATAAAAGATAGGATAAATAGGGTTTTAAACAAAGCTGACGAAGTTGACTTAGAGGCCAGTAGTTCTAAAGTTGTCAATAAATTAGATAGGGCAATAGTACAGGTACGGTAATACTTAAAAGAAACTTTTGAAGACATTAAGCTAGACAATGTTTCAACTTTTGAGATTAGAGTCCAGAAATTATAATTTTATTGGACAAAAATAGTAGGTCTTAAACAAGTCGACCAAGTAGATGTCACTGATATGACGAGGACGAGGTTATGACGAGGAGTTGAACGAGTTAGAGTTCGACATCTCGTCAATAACCAACACAATGAAAAAAAAATCGAACAAATTGTGCCCGGAAAGGTTAACGTTGGAAATCATAAAATTGATGATTTGCCAACGTTACCTAAAATTCTCGTACCCACGTTCTATGGGGATTCCAAAGACTGGGACCTGTTTTATGAGTTGTTTAATGAACTCATTCATTTAAGAGAGGATCTAAGTCCTTCTTTTAAGTTCAGTTACCTTAAGATCTCACTTAAGGGAGAAGCCAGAAATGTGGTATCTCACTTATTGTTGGGATCTGGGGAGAATTATGAGACCGCTTGGGAGTTATTAACTAAGCGGTACGAAAATACAAGGAAAATTTTTTTAGATCAATTAAACCGCCTTCTGGATCTTCAAATTGTAAATGTTGATTCAGTTAGGCAACTAAAAATATTTATTGACACGATTAACGAGTCAATACATATGATAAAATTGAAGGCACAACTTTCTGATGAAGTGGATATTATGTTTGCACACATAATAATTAGGAAGTTTAACAAAGAAGCTCTTCAACTATATGAGAGCCATATTAAAAAAACTAAAGAGATTCAAGCGTTTTCGGACGTCATTGAATTTTTAGAGCAACGGCTAAGTTCGATAAGCTCAGTTCAGGATGAAAAGCCTGTAAAAAAATATATAGTAGCAATATAAGAGAATTAGCTACTAATAATTGTCCCATATGTAAAATTTCGGGACATTTTATATTCCAGTGTCAGAAATTTAAGGCTTTAAATCATTCAGAAAGGATGGAAAAAGTAAAAAATGCCCATTTGTGTTTCAAATGTCTGAAACACTCATTTAATAAAAAATGTCAAAGCGACATTTCATGTTCTATTTGCAAGAAAAATCACCACAGCATGCTACATATAAATTATAACGTAAACCAAAAATTAGAAAAGGTTAACACTTGCAGGACATCCGAACAAGCGTTGCTTGCTACAGCACGCGTTCAAATAAAATCCTCGAATGGAGGGTTTGAAAATTTCAGAGCTTTGATTGACAGTGGTTCTCAAAGCACCATAATTTCTGAAGAATCTGTGCAGATTCTAAAATTACAAAAAATTCGATCTCAAACAGAGATCAGTGGAGTGCATCTCGAAGCACAAAATTCATCTTTCAATTAAATGTAATGCTTCCCAAAAAATTTTAAAAGTTGAAGCATTAGTACTCCCAAAACTTATGAGGGCTCTCCCAGCCCACAAAGTTAATGTTGACAAAACGAAATGGTAAAAATATAATTTGGCCGACCCCGACTTTAATAAGCCGGGGCGTGTAGATCTAATTATTGGAGCAGATCTATATACTGACATTCTACAGAGTGGAGTGGTCAAAATAAATGGCCTCCTCGGCAAAAAACCGATTTCGGGTGGATTATCTCTGGATGTAAAAAATCAAAGGGACAGAAGACAATTGTAGCAACCACCATAGAATTAAAAGATATGGATCGGTATTGGGAAGTAGAGGATGAAGATAAAAATGATATCGAATCTGAAATATGTGAAAATAATTTCACAAAAACTACAAAGATAGATTCAGATGGGTGATACATTGTGTCAATTCCATTTAAAGATGATGTCACCTTAGGGGATTCAAAGAAACAAGCGATGGCTCGTTTCATGAATCTGGAGAAAAAATTAAAAACGAGAAACTAAGGGCAGACTACACTAATTTCATTAATGAATATATGAATTTAGGACATATGGTCGAAGTGCAGAATGAAGGTAAGTATTTCTTACCGCACCAAGCCGTGATCAGAGATTCGAGCTTGACGACCAAATTAAGAGTAGTTTTTGACGCTTCAGCAAAAACTACTAATAACAAACGTTTGAACGATATAATGTGGGTTGGTCCACGAGTTCAAAAGGATATTTTTGACATTATCGTTAAATGGAGAAAATGGGAATATGTGTTATCCGCGGATGTTGAAAAAATGTATCGTCAAATAAAGATTGATGATGAGGATCAGCAATACCAGTACATTTTATGGAGAAAATCTCCAGATGAAAAAATAAAAAATTATAAATTGACAACAGTCACATATGGTACTGCATCCGCACCATATTTAGCTACCAGAGTTCTGGTAGATATTGCTGATTAATGTAAAAATAAATATTTGAGTGAAATAATTAGGAATGATTTCTATATGGATGACCTAATGACTGGGGCTGATTCTGTGGAAGATGCCAACAATTTAATTAAACTAATCTCACAGGAACTACAAAAGGTAGGGTTTCATTTAAGGAAATGGATTTCCAACAATTTTAAAGTAACTCAAACTGTTGAGAACGCAGGAGATAACAAAGTGCTTGCTATTACGGAAAATGAAAGCGTTAAAACTCTTGGGCTTCAATGGGAACCCCAAAAAGATTTATTTAAATTTAAAGTAAATTGCGGGGAATCCAAAAAGTCTAACAAAAGGGTAGTGTTATCGACATTATCAAAAATTTATGATCCCCTAGGATGGCTGGCTCCTGTCACTGTTTTAGGAAAACTTTTTATTCAAAAATTATGGATAAATAAAAGTGAGTGGGATCAGGAGTTATCCAAGGAAGTCAAAGATTATTGGGAAAATTATAAAGAAAGTTTATTATCTTTAGAATAGATTCGAATCCCAAGATGGATTAGTTCCAAGAATTGTTTGGGGATACAACTTCATGGATTTGCGGACGCTTCCGAAAAGGCATATGCAGCCGTAGTATATGCTAAGGAAGGAAATTCTGTGAATATAATAGCCAGCAAAAGTAAGGTCAATCCAATTAAAAATAGAAAAACTATTCCCAAACTAGAGTTATGTGCAGCTCATTTACTTAGTGGATTGATCAAAAGAATTAATGAATCCATTGATAATACAGTGGAAATCTACGCTTGGAGTGATTCCACTATCACTTTAGCATGGATAAACAATGGAGATAGCAAGGTCAAGTTTATTAGACGAAGAACAGATGACATTCGTCAACTAAAAAATACCAAATGGAATCATGTGAAGTCTGAAGAAAATCCTGCAGATTTAGCATCAAGGGGAATTAGTTCTAGTCAATTGGTTAACTGTGATCTTTGGTGGAAAGGTCCGAAGTGGTTATCTGAGCCAAAGGAGCAATGGCCTCACCAGTAATCCACAGGAGAAATTGTTTTGATAAATTCAATTTTAAATAATAAAACCGATAATCCTATTTATAATTTACTGGAGAGGTTTTCCAGTATTGAAAATATTATACGAGTAAAAGTATACATAAATAGATTCATTCAAATCAAGATAAACAAGAAAGAAAGCAAACTTCGGCAAGCCGAAGTTCATATACCCCTGCAGCTATCGCAAGAATTAAATATTTTTGAAAACATTAAAATTATGATTTACTTGCGTATATGTTTAAAAACATTGAAGCTATGACGATTTGCAGCTTAATTATTTGATTGTTCTTTTATATATTTTTATTATTTGTATGGGAGCTATATGATATAGTCGTCCGATTTTGATGAAATTTTTACCATAATTCTGAAATATTTAACCATTGCTATATGTCGAAGAACTAAAAAAAAAATTAAAAAACAGCAAAGTTATAATTTTTTTCAATTATTTTTCCGATTGTTCCTATGGGAGCTATATGCTATAGTCGTCCGATTTTGATGAAATTTTAACCATAATTCTGAAATATTTAACCATTGCTTTATGTCGAAGGACAAAACAAAAAATTAAAAAACAGCAAAGTTATAATTTTTTTCAATTGTTTTTCCGATTGTTCCTATGGGAGCTATATGCTATAGTCGTCCGATTTTGATGAAATTTAAACCATAATTCTGAATTATTTAACCATTGCTATATGTCCAAGAACTAAACAAAAAATTAAAAAACAGCAAAGTTATAATTTTTTTCAATTATTTTTCCGATTGTTCCTATGGGAGCTAAATGCTATAGTCGTCCGATTTTGATGAAATTTAAACCATAATTCTGAATTATTTAACCATTGCTATATGTCCAAGAACTAAACAAAAAATTAAAAAACAGCAAAGTTATAATTTTTTTCATTTATTTTTCCGATTGTTCCTATGGGAGCTATATGCTATAGTCGTCCGATCCGGCTCGTTCCAACTTATATACTACCTGCAATAGAAAGACAACTTTTGGGAAAGTTTCATGCAGATAGCTTTAAAACTGAGAGACTAGTTTGCATATAAACAGACGGACAGACTGACAGACTGACAGACGGACAGACGGACGGACAGACGGACAGACGGACGGACAGACGGACATGGCTAGATCGACTGTACTAGTGATGCTGATCAAGAATATATATACTTTATAGGGTCGGAAACGTCTCCTTCACTGCGTTGCAAACTTCTGACTGTAATTATAATACCCTCTGCAAGGGTATAAAAAGGATTCCTTTCCTTCCTTCCTATCTGTAAAAGAGTTAAAACTAGCTGAAAAGATTGTTATAAGAAAGCAACAAGAATATCAATTCAGCCAAGAAATAAAGTGCCTAAAAACAAATAAGGAAATTAAGACAAATAATAGGATATTGTCGTGAATTCCGTTTTTAGATAATGATGGTATTCTGCGAGTGGGAGGAAGACTATAAAACTCCGCTGCAGAATTTAAAGTTAAGCACCCAATAATCTTGGACAAATGTCATTTAACTATCTTGTTGATAAAAAATGCTCATAATGAAACTTTGCGCGGAGGAATAAACCTAATGCGAAATTATATCCAAAGAAAGTATTGGATTTTTGGGTTAAAAAATTCATTAAAAAAGTATTTAAAAGAATGTGTTAAGTGTGCGAGATACAAACAAAATACAGCTCAACAAATAATGGGCAACCTGCCTAGATACAGAGTTACGATGTCGTACCCATTTTTTAATACTGGAATAGATTACGCAGGTCCTTATTTCGTTAAATGTTCCAAGAATCGTGGACTAAAGACGTATAAAGGGATACATTGCCGTATTTGTTTGTATGGCCACCAAAGCCATACATCTAGAAATGGTAAGTGATTTAAACTCGGAAGCATTTCTAGCAGCACTTAGAAGATTTATTGCTAGAAGAGGTAAATGTGCTAATATTTATTCGGATAACGGAACTAATTTCGTAGGAGCCTCAAGAAAATTAGATCAAGATTTAGTTAAAGCAATCAAGGAAAATACAATGATTGCCGCGCAGCTCGAAAAAGATAGAATTGATTGGCATTTTATCCCCCCGGCAGGACCTCACTTCGGAGGTATTTGGGAAGCTGGAGTTAAATCCATGAAGTACCATCTGAAACGGGTAATCGGGGAAAATAGTCTGACATACGAAGAAATGTCAACACTTTTATGTCAGATAGAAGCATGCTTAAATTCAAGACCATTGTATACCTATGAAAATGAAATTGATCAAGATGAAGTCCTAACACCAGGACATTTCTTGATTGGTAGACCACCGCTAGAAATAGTTGAACCAATTGAAAATGAGAGAATTGGGAATTTGGACAGGTGGAAACTAATCCAGAAAATTAAAAGAGATTTCTGGGTTAAGTGGAAAGAGGAGTATTTACATACTCTGCAACAGAGGCACAAGTGGAAGAGAGACAGTCCTAATATAGAAGAGGAACAAATTGTGTTATTAAAAGATGAGAATATTCATCCAGTCAGATGGCCAATAGGCAAAGTAGAAAGGATCCACAAGGGCAAAGATGAAAAGGTCAGAGTGGTAGAAATAAAAATAAAAGATGGATTTGTAACTAGACCAATCACTAAAATTTGTCCTTTAGAAGGAATTAAGTCTGTGGACAAAGTTGAATCTGACCCTGAAGAAACAAAACCTGAAAGACGAACAAGAGGTACATCGACAATATCGAAACTTTCTTTTATAATGGCTTTGTTATTATGTATATTGTGTCAATTCTCTTACGCTTCAGCTAAAATTGATCAGCCAAAATGTGCAATTGAGAAAATAAACAAAACTTCGGCTATATATCTATATCCAATGGGTGACGTAGAGATTGTAGCCTCCTCTTGGAATTTAATTATATTTTATAATATGGACGCTTATTTCGAGATGATTAAAAAAGGTAAAGATTTAATCCCAAAAATGAGAGTAATTTGCGAAAGGCTTCTTAGTTTTGAGGATCAGTGTCTTTTAGTTCTCAATAACAATAATAAAGAGCAGTTGGCTTTTTAAGGTTCAGAACCATTCTAAGGCTAGAATTCAGTGCAGCAACTCGAAAATAGAAATAGTGGATTTACCTGAGCAAGGAATATTAACGCTAAGGTCAGATTGTACTGCTCGAACTGATGAGAAAATATTAGTTGCCCAACACAGTATTCAGCTAGAAGATCAGGGAACATTTTCTGTGTCTTATATTGGAGAGGTCAATGATGTACCGAAGATAGCTTGGAACCAGCTCGATTTGCCCTTAATAAATCATACTGATGAAATCAATCGATTAACACAAGAAATACAATATTTAAAGACTCACAAGTTAGAATTAAAAGAATTAGACTTCCATCATGTAACTGGACATGCTTCCTTAATTTTGGCAATTATTATAATACTTGTATTAACTGTATATTTTATGAGAAAAATAAATGTACGAAGGCAATTACAAGCCATTGCCATACCAAACGGTATAATTAATATTTAATCAATTTATGCTATAAATAAATTATGTTAAAGAATGTTTTGATTAAAAATAAATAAATTAAAGATTCAAATTTTGTTATCCTAAAACATAAGTCATTTCAAGCCGTGCAAGGTGTTAAATTTATTATGCAAAATAAAATATATCGAATAAATACAGTCCACTAATTTTATATTGCAATTGAATCAATTATGTAATTACAACACATACACCACAGTTTGCCGGCCCTTGCCAGAATGTTCAGACGAACACTGATAAATATTATGTCTAAGATTTAATGAGCTCTGCACATGTCATGTAGAACTGTGTAATTCGATCAAGAGCCATAATTTACGATCTGGAACCCGACAAGGGTTCAGTTTTTCAAATACACTTGTAATCTGTAATAGCAGGCCACTTGAGCTATCTAATACCGAGAGTTCTTGTGCGGGGGGCAAAATAAATAACTCCCCCGCCCAGACTAAAAAGATTAGGTCTCTGCGTAGACCATAGCTAGGATTACAATAAGATTTTCACATAAGTTTCTTGTCAAGAAGTTTTAAATAAAATGAAACAGTTTCAATACATAACTCAAACAAAAAGGTTGTATTTATTTACTATCCTTAACAAACGCATTGTCGAGCACACAGAGGGCTTGATGAAAATTTTAAACAAATTAACCGGCTATATTATTGGCCTAACTTATATCAAAAACTTAAGGAGTTTGTTAAGAATTGCACAATCTGCAATCAGAACAAATATAACAGACATCCAGTGCAAATTCCTATCGGTCAAGCACCTATTCCGGATAGAGAAGGTGAAAGTTTGCATATTGACGATTATTACGCCCTAAATCTTATATTCATCACTTGTATAGATTCATATTCAAAATTTGTAGTCGTAAAAGAAAACCTAAATAAAGTAAATATAGATAACAAAGTTTCTGAGATTCTGCAACAATTCCCTTAGCCAAAACCTCTTGATGATAACGAACCAAGTTTTTTTCATGCCAATTTAAATCTTTTGCAGATCCTCGACATAGTTCTTCCAACGGACAAATTGAAAGGGCACACTCTACTTTAACAGAAACTGCACGTTGCATTAAAGATAAACTTTACTTAGTTGATTATTCCGAAATAGTAATTAGAGCACCACAAAAATACAACTTAACAATGCTCTCTATAACCAATCAACGACCGTATGATATATTGTTTAATAAAATCAAACACGATAAAACTTAATTGTTAAAGCAAGCACAGGATAAAATGTTACATTTTCATAATAACGACAGAAAAGAATAGGACTATTGCGTAGGAGAAGTAATTTATGAAAAGAATCACGGGGAAAGAAATAAGTTTAACTCTAGATATAAAAAACAGCTAGTTAAGGAAAATCATCCTAATAAAGTTATTATTATTAACAGAAACCGTACGATTCATAAAGATAATATTAAATTTTAAACAAATTGACTTATCTTATATTCCAGATAATGAATGTACTTATTATTGCTGGTAGCTACAACCAAATCCGAAATTATGGATTACACAAACCATGATTTCTTTCTTTACAAGGATACCAAAGAAGTCCTCACTTATGAATCATACGCGGATTTATTTCATATAACTAATTTAAGTTATTATAAAGATATTATTACTCTTGAAACAGAATTTTTAAAAAGTCATAACGTTCAGAATTCACAATGGGAAATACTCCACGATTTAAAAATTATTAAAATACTTATTTCTCAAATAATACCCACTAGATCAAAAAGAGGCATTAATGAACTAGGTATAATTTTTAAATGGATAGCAGGAACACCAGATCATGATGATTTCATAACAGTTAAAAATAAAATTGATGATTTGATAAAAACAATAACGATCAATTCGTTACTAATTCCAAAATATTTAAAGAAATAAAAACTCTATCTGATAACTTTAAAACCGCCTTTAAAGATAAAGAAATTCCACTCAGAAAACACCGCCTTCGTTTGCTGACTTACGTTCTTATAAATTTAATGGACACAATTACATTAGCAACAAGAAAGCAAGCAAACTTCGGCAAGCCGAAGTTCATTTACCTTTGCAGCTATTGGAAGAATTAAATATTTTTTAAAACATTAAAATTATGATTTACTTGCGTATATGTCTAAAAACATTGAAGCTATTTTTTTAAACGGAGAAAATACAGTTAATGACACTCATTTAGATGGGTCATATTTAATAACCTTTAATGGCACCTCTAAAATTAATAATAAATACTACACTAATGTAGACAATAAGATATTGGAATACATCACTGCACGAAAATATACTGACTTCTTAATTTCCGACAATATGATGAATGATTCGGACTTTCATTCGATAATATTAACGTATTAAATCCATTTATTCAAATTATTGTAAACAAACTCAAATACCAATTACATTAATATTGGTCATAATCGCATTTTTATTTTTAATTACCATGCTTTTAATTAAATACAGAAAATTCTTAACATTCAAATCACGGCAAATTCACATTGAAACACATCCAGAAACTGAAATCCCCGACAATGAAAATATTGTACTACATACCCATCAGTTCCAATGAATCGGGATGATACAATTGAGATTGGGGGGAGTTATATGACACATTACTTAGGGGCCCTTGCCTAATTTATAAACAACTTTGAGCCAAGAGCTTTTTTCCAATCGATTCCCACCCAGATCAGTGTCACACTCTCCGCTTTCAAACGGTTTTTGTAAACATCCAAGCCGATATTGTAAACACCAGAGCCCCATAAAGGGAGCACCAAGTCCGCTAACGTAAACATCGATTTCCGAAAGAATTTTAATTCTGCAAAATTTCAATTTAAAATTTAATTGACAAATTTCATCATCCTATTTTCCGACTCTCTTGGGTGACTCTCTTAATCAGATTTTTGAAATTAATCTCATAAGCCGAGGTTTGATTATTGATTATGGAACCAAAGTCAAGCAGTCCGTTTTTGAATCCGAATTGACCGGTCTACAAACAGAATATCATGAGCAGTGTAAATTAAGTTCGGTATTAATGACAATTGTGTATAGTAGTAAATAAGAAATGAAAAATAAAAAATTAATTTTTTTTAAAACAATTCACTAAGTGATTATTTAATTTGTATATATTTTGTCTTAAAACTACTATTTTGTCACTAAGTGATTATTTAATTTGTATATATTTTGTCTTAAAACTACCAGTTGCGCGTTTCTCTTTGTTACCTAACTATATTTCTGATTGCCGTAGTCTCGTCGAGTTCCTCTTTTGTACTTTCTCCAGGACGTCGCAAAAGGACCAGGTAAGGCGATGTGAGATTTGTGACAATTTAGGGCCCGTCGTACTTAGGGGTTAGCTTAGCAGCAAATCCTTCAACCGCCTTCGAAAAAGGGTGCTGACGTTACTATACATGGACTCTAAGTTCTGCCTTCTCTGCCATCGAAGATTATAGATTATAGAAGATTAGAAGATTATAACTATCTAACAATTGAGCTGCAAATCATCACAGCTTCAATGTTTTTAGACATATACGCAAGTAAATCATAATTTTAATTTTTTAAAAAATATTTAATTCTTGCAATGGCTGCAAGGGTATATGAACTTCGGCTTGCCGAAGTTTGCTTCCTTTCTTGTTTTTATTTATCCGGCTCGTTCCGACTTATATACTACCTGAAATAGAAAGACAACTTTTGGGAAAGTTTAATGCAGATAGCTTTAAAACTGAGAGACTAGTTTGCGTAGAGACGGACGGACAGACGGACATGGCTAGATCGACTCTCCTAGTGATGCTGATCAAGAATAACATATATATACTTTATAGGGTCGAATATGTCTTCTTCACTGCGATGCAAACTGCTGACTGAAATTATAATACCCTCTGCAAGGGTATAACAACACGGGACATAACCTAGACAACGTTTATAAAGGTCCTTATAAAGTAATAAACATATAAGATAGATATAAGTATCATTAGAAAAATTTATATATATAAAGGTTGATTTTTTAGCAACTTTCTTTTTGGCAGCCCTAGTTTTATAGTTTACGCTAGTGTTTTTTCTTGAAGCCCTGGTTAATATTTTCAGCTAGGCCTATAATTTAACCATGAATCGTTTAACAAACGAACAAAGGTTGCAAATTATTGAATTTTACTATCAAAATGAGTGCTCGGTTAAGAAAGTTCATCGCGTTCTTCTTCTATTTTATTAACAGTTTCCGACCTTGTCTGTCGGCTATTCGGGTTGTTTCGATGAAATTTCGCACCAATTTCGTGAATTATCAATACCGGCAGAAATGTTGGAAAGAGCATTTAATGTGAAGTCGCGGGCAACATTAAAATGAAACAAGAAAGGAAGTAAACTTCGGCAATCCGAAGTTTATATACCCTTGCAGCTATTGCAAAAACGAATCTATCAAATTAATAAGTCAAAAAGAATTAAAAAAAAAATAACAAAATAGAAAAGTTACATATTAAAAATATATATATAAATTTTTATTGTCTCCATGGGAGCTATATGATATACTCGTCCGATTTTGATGAAATTTAAAACGTAATTCTGAAATATTTAACCATTACTATATGTCGAAGAACTATAGAACAAAATTAAGAAACAGCTAAGTTATAATTTTTTTTGTATTTTTTCCGATTGTTCCTATGGGAGCTATATGATATAGTGGTCCGATTTCGATTAAATTTAAACCGTAATTCTGAAATATTAAACCAAAACTATATGTCGAAGAACTAAACAAAAAATAAAAACCAGCAAAGTTATAATTTTTTTTTTATTTTTTTTTCGATTTTTCCTATGGGAGCTATATGCTATAGTCGTCCGATCCGGCTGGTTCCGACTTATATACTACCTGCAATAGAAAAACAACTTTTGAGAAAGTTTCATGCAGATAGCTTTAAAACTGAGAGACTAGTTTGCGTAGAAACGGACGGACAGACGGACAGACGGACGGACGGACAGACGGACGGACCGACGGACAGACGGACACGGCTAGATCGACTCTCCTAGTGATGCTGATCAAGAATATATATACTTTATAGGGTCGGAAATGTCTCCTTCACTGCGTTGCAAACTTGTGACTGAAATTATAATACCCTATTATTATGTTGACCGTACTATCGACTCAAATCAAGATGTCATTAATTTTCTGAATTTCATGTTTTTTCTCTTAAAAAATAACCTTTTATATGCATAAGTTCACTAGAGCATGTATTCACTGTATCTTTATGATCGGTTCGTGTCAGCACGACATGTTCATGTGGAGCTGGCCGCTTTTATACATAACGAGAATCATTTATGTACATAGGTCTAAGACTTAAATCTACATTAATTGAATAAAGAATCATATACAGTTGCATGGCCATATGGGTTGCTCTAAACAAAACTGGAGCTTCTTCATTCTACGATTGCTCCCTACATTATTGTATAACAAAACTATTAAAAATATAAAAAGTGGTATATAAAAGAAATACACAGATGAATTTAATAAAAATGCTTAAACAACGGATACAATGGTTTGTGACTCGCAATTTGAGAATAGGGTACTTTCTATAATAAGAAATTTATTATATTTATTTATATATTTATGTTCATTTATTATAATATTGAACTATAAATGATGTATTTGTACTTTAATATATCAAAACCAAATTCTTTTAATAACCCTAAATTTAAAAGTAATAAAATCCTAGCATGGAATGGCTGCAACTAGCTACCCAAATCCGCGAAATAATATAAACATTCTATAAACCTTATAAATGTGTAAGCCAAAAAAGAGTTATACAAAATGATACATTAAAGAAAACAATAAGTAAAACGAACTGTACAAAAATATCAAAAGTTCAAGTAACGTTCAAAATGATTCAAAGAGAGGTATACATTTTATATATCTATACTAGAATAACCAAACCAGGCAGCAATAGCTTGGCTAACTCTAGGCACATTGTTACAACTTATGTCTTGATTTGGGCTTGGGCGTGTCAGGCAGAGTTGCAAAAAAAGAGTTCTTCGACAAGGAACCTTGGGCTCGGAAGGGAAGTTGTCAAGAACTAGTTGTCTTGCTACAAAGGTCTCGTGTCTCGAAAGTCCTATGCGTTGACAGCCCAGCAGCTAAGAGCAGGCGTTCGGTGCTACAAGAGCAAGGGACAGGAGGCTGCGGCTGCGACTGGAGTACCTTGAGAGCAAAATCACTGAAGATTGGAGCATCCCTAAGCCCTGATAACAAAGCAGCAGAAGGAAACACGAGCACCCCAAGCGGAACCAGCAGCAGCAGAATCAACCCGGAGCACCAGGAGCAAGGTGATCAACATCAGAGCCACCCAGAGCATAGGGAGTGAGGGAGAGTGTTCACACGGGCCGAGGGTCAAGTCGGGTCAAGATCCTGGAGGAGACCTGCAAACCATGCCCAAGCGTCAAATTCCTGAACTCAGAAGCCGAACAGCTTATGCCAAAGTCGCAAAACAAAAAAGAGAAAGGTCCTTTAAATTCGTTAGCACAGAAAAGCCGCTTTAATTCCTAGAACAAGTGGAATGGTCTGCAAACACCAATGAATTGAATTTGAACATGATTCCCCGAGCAATGTCAAAGTTGCTACAAGGCAACTTGTTTCAACAATAATCACGGGAGAGCATGGGCGGAGTTCAGCGAGAGCTTTCAAAAGTAAACGAAGCAGGGTCTCAGAGAGCAATTTAAAGACTACATGGTCGACATGCAGACCATGATGAGACCTCTCGGATATTCAACAAATAAAACTCTCAAGGCTATCAAGGATATCTGCACACCGGACCTGAAGATCTCTTTGAAAACATATAAAGTAGACGATCTAGAAATATTCATGATCCTGGCTAATGAGAACGAAGAACTAAACAGAGAGCGGGAAGCTTTTGTTCAAGAGAACAAGTTTTCGCGACATAATTCGGCAGCACCAGTACAACATACCTGCTGGAGGTGTGAAGACAGGGGCGGCCACCAAACACCACACCACTCAGAGGCCGCACACCACACAGTTCGGGATAGAATTTCCTCACGGAAGTCGGCACAGAAATGAAGTGTGCCGGACAGAAGGTGATAATCCCAGAAAGGAAAAGGCACAATGGATGAAAACACACATCTGAGAAAAGCGGCATTGAGAAATTTTTGGATACCGAGCTTGAGCGATTTCGAACAGTGCAGGGAACATACAACACAACCAAGCACCTATTCACCATAAAGGAAATCAATGCAAAAATCGACGAGTTGCTACAAATGGGATGCATAAAGCACTCGAGAAGCCCGTTCAGCTCCCCGATCGTCATGGTGAGGAAAAAGACACCAACGAAGACTGACAGATCAACGCCAAGTCGAGAAAAGCTGCATACCAATGCCAAGGAAAAACTACATACTGGGTCAACTCAGTGGATGTGGTAAAACACACATCTCAGAAAAACGGCATTGAAAAACTTTTGGATACCAAGCTCGCGGAATTTCGAACAATGCAGGGAACTTCCAAACTAGCCGAGCAACGAAATACCGAATAACCATGAGTTGCTATCACCGACAAATGGGATGCTTAGAGCACTCGAGAAGCCCGTACAGCTCTTTGATCGTCATGGAGAGGAAAAAGACAGGCCAATGGAGACTGTGCGACGTTTTTAGGCAGATCAACACCATGTCGATAAAAGACGTGTACCCAATGCCAAGTATAAACTACAAACTAGACCAATTCAGGGAAGAAAAATATATAAGTAGCCTGGATTTGAAAGATAGCTTCTGGTAAAATCTCCTTGAAGAAGTAAAAAGCAATTCACAGCATTCACGGTGCCAGGAAAGGGACTTTTCCAGTGGAAAGTAATGACGTTTGGCCTACACTTATTGGACCCAAAATGTCACAACACTCGTTTGCATACCAAGACGACATCATTGTGATCGGAGGCACACTGGAGGAAACAGTCAGAACCTGAGAGAGGTCTTTCGACGCCTAAAGCAGGCTAGCCTGATGATAAATCCAGAGAAGTGTCAATATTTTCATAAGCGAACTGTTGTACCTGGGTCATCGGGTTAAAAACCAAGGGATCATGACTGATCCAATAAAGGTAGCAGCCATAGCCTATTTGGAGCCACCTTCAACCGTCCGGGAACTACGTCAATATCTCTGCGTAGCTTCTTGGTACAGACGTTTCCTGTCAGACTTTGCCTACTTTGCCTCTATTTACATTTACAAAAATATAAGCAGTATTTAAGAAGCTTAATTCATTTTTTTAAGTTTTGAAAAAGTTAAAAAACTACTATTTAAGATACGTGTATATATGTACATATGTAAGTGACGTATTACCAAATACTCCAGACATTAAGCCTAACACCCAGCCTGTATATCCCGAGATACCCATTACTTCATTTGTAAAACATAACACCTAGCCTGTATATCCCGAGATACCCATTAGTTCATGTGTCAAACATAACATTTCAGAGCCTACTATAGGAGATATTCAAATTAATCAGACATAAACATTTCCCGTTAGACATAAACATTTCCCACGCCTCTTATCAACAGTCCCCTTATTATAGACATTTCACACGCCTTTACCGACGACAGCAGACATAAACAAGTGGTTAACTTTTAAACAAAGGGTCAAGCATGAGAACCCATTCATCAGCATAAAAGCTTTGACCAATCCAAATTTGATAAACAAAAGATGCAGCCTGACAACCCACCCATCAGGCCACCAATTCAACCAATCGAAATCTTCTGATCGAAGTCCACTTTCGCTGCTAGCGTCGCTGTCACCGATAAAAGCCATAGTTATAAGAATAATGCAATTGTAAAGACAGTTCAATTTTGGGAATCTAACTATTAAGACATTATCAATAAAACTCCACTGTATATTAAAATAAAAATCATTTTTTTTAATATATTGCAAAGTGAAAAATCTAATTGGCGCAGCCGGTAGGATACAAGTAATATCCTCGCGAGTGACTACCTAAAAAAGACTTCATAAAATCACTTCGTGAAAATACATTTATTTGTATCCGCAAAACGAACCTACTTAAAATTATTGTGAAAATAAAACAACAACATTAGACAAATCACGAATGAGGATTTCTAGTGTCTAAATTCAGCGATACTAATCTAAAAACTGATATATTTCGTGTAAACAAATTTTTTTTAAAAATTTAAAAAAATTTATTAAAGTGTAAAAATGAAAATGCCATCAACATCAGCCGCAGCCACAGCCGCAATAGCAACACAAATTCTTACAGACGTGGCCATGAACCATTTTCTTCTGCAACTTAAGCAGATATACAAATTTAATGGAGACCCACCCTACTTGGCTCTCTTCATAAAGGAAGTTGACGAATTAGTTTACCATTATCCGACAACATCAGAAGCCCAACATCAAATTATACAAGCAGCCATCCGAAACCTTCTAATAGGACGAGCCCGAACATTGTTGATGAGAAATATACCACAGGACTGGAAGGAATTAAGGACTTTACTTATCAGCGAATACAACAGCGCAACATCTCCAATCGGATGATTATGGAATTACGTGAGACTAAATATAAAAATAATTTACGTAGATTTGTTGAAGAATTAGAAGAACAAACAAGTAGAATATGTTGTAAACTCAGCTTAGATAACAATCCATCAAACACGGTTTTAGTTTCAAGAACTTTGAATGATACATTAGCTGAAGTGATTCGCGTAAAATTGCCAGTACAAACATATATTACGTTGAGCAAATTTGATATATCAACTTCTCCTTAATTAAAACAAGCTGCCCAAGCTGTAGGATTGTTTGTAGATAAGCCTTTAAATACCCGCTCGTATACATCCCAAAACTCTATTGATGACGACAAATATCCATATTTTAGATCAGCAAGAAACTTTAACCCAAATAATCAGTCAGATAGTAGTCAAGGGGAAAGAACCCAAAATAATAACTACCAAAATTGATATAACAACAATCAACAGAGACAGAACAAGTACGGCTCAAATAGGAACTGGGGTAATAATAGCAGTTATAGTAATAATTTTTCTGGCAATCAATATTATCCTAGATCTTTTCAAAATAATCAAGTAAAAAATTACCAGACTACTCAAAGTACTAATATTCCCCAAAAACGTGCCCGAACCTCAGACTCAGGTCAACAAGGTAGAACTGAGTCAATGGACACAATTGAAAATTTTCAGACAACAGCCTCGGAAGAAACACCACCGCAATAAAAATTAAAATTAATAACAAACTATGCCTCTGTCTTATTGATACAGGCTCAAGCATTAATTTAATAAACGAAAACTTTTTGAAATATCCAACTACAAATATTTTGACAAAAGTCCAAACGATAGGAGAATCAGTAACTTTAGAGAAATACATCGAATTTAGGATACCAAAATTATTTTCATCCAAGCAAACATTTTTTTTAAAAAACTTTTCAAATCATTATGATATTCTTTTAGGAAGAAAAATTCTAAAAGAAACCTCAGCCAAAATTGATTTCATGAGAAACACTATTATTCTAAATAATTACGAATTCCCAATGATAAATATAACAGAGGAACGTAATCAAAACTTTTCAAGTATAACATATGATGACGAATATATTTATGCCATGCAAACAGACTTAACAAATAATTATTTAATATCGTCTGATCACTTAAATAATGAAGAAAAAACTGAACTTCATTATTTAATGTCCAAGTATTTTGATATTCAGTATCGCGAAAATGACAATTTGACTTTCACGAACGAAATTAAACACATAATAAAAACAAAACATGAATAACTGATTTATAGGAGACCATATAGTTATCCCTACATTTACGACACAGAAGTAGAAAAACAAATTGAGGAAATGATAAATCAAGGTATTATCAGAAAATCAAAATCTCCTTATTGTAGTCCTATTGTAATGGTACCAAAGAAAAAGGATGCATCGGGCATTCCCAAATTTCGTATGGCCATTGATAACAGAGGACTCAATGAAATAACCATAAATGATAAATTTCCTATTCCAAACATGGATGAAATATTAGATAAATTAGGTAAATGTCAATACTTTACAACATTAGACCTAGCTGAAGGATTCCATTGAAATTGAAATGGACCCAGGATCTAGCGACATTTCGGCGTTGCATGAATAATATTTTATACGACCTAATAGGTACCCATTGTGTTGTGTATTTGGACGATATTGTCATATTTTCAACCTCTTTGCAAGAGCATATCCAATCTCTTAGAAAAGTATTCGAACGTCTTCGCAGATCAAATCTTAAACTGCAATTAGATAAATGTGAGTTTAGGAAATGAGAAACTGAATTTTTAGGACATATAATTACAACTGAAAGAATCAAAGCAGCTCCAAATAAGATTAAAGCTATTCAAGCTTTTAGAATTCCAAACTCTCCGAAACAAATAAAATCGTTTTTAGGCCTTTGCGGATTTTATCGCAAATTCATAAAAGACTTCGCAAAAATCGCAAAACCAATGACTCTTTGTTTAAAAAAAGGAGCCAAAATAAATGTTAAAGATCCCACTTTTAATGAAGCATTTGAAAAATTAAAAACTCCTTTAAGTAACGACCCAATTCTCACATATCCGGATTTCGAAAAAAAGTTGGATCTAACTACAGATGCAAGCAAATATGCATTAGGTGCTGTTTTATCACAAGAAGGTAAGCCTATTTGTTTCGCCAGTAGAACTTTAAATGAACATGAGTTAAATTACGCAGCTATTGAAAAAGAATTACTAGCTATAGTATGGGCAACCAAATATTTCCGCCCTTATCTTTTTGGAAGAAGTTTTAAAATATGCTCAGACCATAAACCGCTTGTTTGGTTACATAATATAAAAGAACCTAATATGAAGTTACAACGTTGGAAAATTAAACTTAGAGAGTTTGATTATGAAATAAAATACATTAAAGGAAAAGAGAATCACGTAGCAGATGCTTTATCAAGAATTACAAAAAAGGAAACTAAAGATACAAAATTTGAAGAAGTTTTTCAAAATGATGATGAATTAGAAACTACTGCAGCAACAGTGCATAGTGCACAAGAAGATAATGGCAATTGCATACAGATCACTGAACGACCTATTAACGTTTTTAATCACCAACTAATATTTGAAAAAGGAAATAAAGACACTAACGAACTTACTCACTACTTTAACAAAACTATTAACAAAATAATTTACAGTGACATGACTGACCGTTTAGCAAAAGATATAATTATAAAATTCATATGTGAACATAATTTTGTTATGTTCATTAATAATGACGAAGACTTTGCTATCTTTCAACGAGCCTATATGGATTTAATTAACCCAAACACTGGTACAAAATTAATGAAAACTTCAGTAATACTTCCCAACTTGTCTAACGAAAAAAATATTAGAAATACACGAAAAGACGATACACCAAGGCATTAAAAAGACGTATGACGATTTTAAAACTAAGTATTATTTCCCAGACGCACAAAAACTTATTCAAAACATTATAAATAAATGCGAGGCCTGTAATTTATGCAAAGCAGAGCACAGAAAAGTTGCACTCCCTTTTGAAAAGACGCCTGAAACTCAAAATATTCGTGATAAATATGTTATTGACTATTATTTTATTGACCAACGTAAATTTTTGACATGTATTGACATTCATTCAAAATTCATTTCTATTATAGAAACAAAAACCACAGACTGGATTGAAAGTAAAAAAGCATTACTCAAAATTTTTAGTATGATAGGTAAACCGAAAACTATTAAAATGGATCAAGATCCCGGCCTAGTATCCAAATCTTTACAAAATTGGCTACAGAAAGAAAATATCAATATTGAAATCACTAGTAGTAAAAACGGTATAGCTGACATAGAAAGGGTTCATAAAACAATTACCGAAAAACTTAGAATCATAAATACACTCTCAGATGCTGAAGACAAATTAATGAATATAGAAAAAGCAACGTATGTCTACAATCAGGAAATAACCCATGATGCCACTGGTAAAACCCCTGCTCAAATCTTTCTTTACGGTATGGAAACGTGTAAAAATATGCAAACCAAAAAGAACATAAAATAGATAACATTAATAAAAATCGCGAGGAACATAAAGTGGATCTTAGATAAACCAAAGTTGAAAAAGAAATGAAACGTAAAGCGAAATTAGTAAACCCATTTAAAAAGACAGGAGTATTAGGACAGAAAGACGAAAAGCATTGGCAAGAAACTAATAGGGGTCATAAAGTAATAAGGCACATAAGTAAATTTAAAAAAGCTAAAGCGCAAAATCTCTCAAATCATTCCAGGGAGTCTGACAATACTGACTCTGATTTTGAAAATGATCATGATAATGACGTGGATGAATGTAACATCGACAACAGCTCAACAAATTAGTATTACACCTATCACTTCAAATAACGGTTATTTACTTCTGAACACAGGGATTGTAAAAATACCTTTAAGTTACAAACATCATATGATACAGATTAATCAAACAAAAATATTAGAAACATACCAGGACTTTATGAAATAGGAAAACAAGTTTAAGTTTAATCATTATTAACTGAATTATTTGTAATTGTAATCACGAATAATTCCGAGTTCAGGCGAGATGGTAATACATGGAACTAAGCGCACGCGAGCGTTGGTCCGGCTGCTGCTTGTCGGCAATGAGGGGGTGGTGGTCTTGCTTCAGATTGCATAGATGCCTTTTTTTAATCCTAAAACTTATTTTCGCGTGAAAAACAAGCTTACTAGAACCGGAAGTAGAGAACTCATATAAGAATAGTGGAGAGGGACATTGGTTTCTTCTAGCCCAAACAAGGAGGTCTTCTGCCCGCCCTACCTATGGCCATCATACCCTTTTATTTTCTTAATTATTGATGACCCCTTATTAGGCCCAAGTAACTTACTCTACAGAGGCTTCATGCTAGCTGCGGCAAAAAAATATTGATGTTCAGAACATTATAAACATATTTATTAAAACTAAGACGAAATAATACTCTTAAAAATAGACATAAAAATTATGGTGAATAAATAAATAAATATTGGAATCGACATGTATGAACGTATATAACGGTAAATTTAAATAATAATTAAAAATATATTAATGATCAAAAATGCGACTAATAAAAGTAATGATAAATCCTAATACATTGAAATTTATTTCGGGCAAATTAGTTGCTTAAGGCAGAGTATTCGATTGACGTAGTGCGTGAGGATAGGAATACTTTTAAACGGCGACTGGGTTGCGTTCGCGCAAAAATATAAATGCATTTAAATTTCTTTTGGTTCTTTTGCCTTTGTTTACATTTTTCTTTTTCAAGAGGCCCTAGCGAACGGTAGCGTATGATTTATTTCTTTTCTTTTTGTAACAGCATAACTATACGCAATGTAGGAACATTCTTGTAGGGGTAATATCGGGATTTATTGAATTAATATTTAATAATCCATCGATGAAAGCGCTTTCGGCGACGGTAGTCTGCTGTTTGGGAGGAACTAAAAATTTTATTTATTTGAACATTACCCGATGCCACTAAATGAACGTTAGTACTTTTAATTCTTATTCTTTTTTTTTTTTGAGCTTTTTTTTTTTTTTTTTTTGGTAATATAAGCCTAATTTGTTTTTCTTTTTCTTTTTAGCTACCAATAAAACAACACCACGATAGCCACACATTCCATATTTTCTCACTCACTTAATCACTCACTCCATTTGAGTACCAAAAAAAATTATTAGAAAAAAAAACTTAGTCTAAATTAATTTTACTAATTTCCGCTCATCATTGCAGCTTTTTGCTGCTAAATTTTTTTAGTTGGCTGACGATAAAACTATTGGCAATTAATATAACTCCCCACAAGTTAAGAAGCAAGCAGAGTAAGCGCATGCAAGCAGTGGCCTACCAGTTACCGCACCGGTAGTGCGGAGAGAGAGAGTGGTGAACTGAGCCTACCTAAAAAAGACTTCATAAAATCACTTCGTGAAAATAAATTTATTTGTATCCGCAAAACGAACCTACTTAAAATTGTTGTGAAAATAAAACAACAACATTAGTCAAATCACGAATGAGGATTTCTAGTGTCTAAATTCAGCGATACTAATCCAAAACTGATATATTTCGTGTAAACAAATTTTTTTTAAAAATTTAAAAAAATTTATTAAAGTGTAAAAATGAAAATGCCATCAACATCAGCCGCAGCCACAGCCGCAATAGCAACACAAATTCTTACAGACGTGGCCATGAACCATTTTCTTCTGCAACTTAAGCAGATATACAAATTTAATGGAGACCCACCCTACTTGGCTCTCTTCATAAAGGAAGTTGACGAATTAGTTTACCATTATCCGACAACATCAGAAGCCCAACATCAAATTATACAAGCAGCCATCCGAAACCTTCTAATAGGACGAGCCCGAACATTGTTGATGAGAAATATACCACAGGACTGGAAGGAATTAAGGACTTTACTTATCAGCGAATACAACAGCGCAACACCTCCACATCGGATGATTATGGAATTACGTGAGACTAAATATAAAAATAATTTACGTAGATTTGTTGAAGAATTAGAAGAACAAACAAGTAGAATATGTTGTAAACTCAGCTTAGATAACAATCCATCAAACACGGTTTTAGTTTCAAGAACTTTGAATGATACATTAGCTGAAGTGATTCGCGTAAAATTGCCAGTACAAACATATATTACGTTGAGCAAATTTGATATATCAACTTCTCCTTAATTAAAACAAGCTGCCCAAGCTGTAGGATTGTTTGTAGATAAGCCTTTAAATACCCGCTCGTATACATCCCAAAACTCTATTGATGACGACAAATATCAATATTTTAGATCAGCAAGAAACTTTAACCCAAATAATCAGTCAGATAATAGTCAAGGGGAAAGAATCCAAAATAATAACTACCAAAATCGATATAACAACAATCAACAGAGACAGAACAAGTACGACTCAAATAGGAACTGGGGTAATAATAGCAGTTATAGTAATAATTTTTCTGGCAATCAATATTATCCTAGATCTTTTCAAAATAATCAAGTAAAAAATGCCCAGACTACTCAAAGTACTAATATTCCCCAAAAACGTGCCCGAACCTCAGACTCAGGTCAACAAGGTAGAACTGAGTCAATGGACACAATTGAAAATTTTCAGACAACAGCCTCGGAAGAAACACCACCGCAATAAAAATTAAAATTGATAACAAACTATGCCTCTGTCTTATTGATACAGGCTCAAGCATTAATTTAATAAACGAAAACTTTTTGAAATATCCAACTACAAATATTTTGACAAAAGTCCAAACGATAGGAGAATCAGTAACTTAAGAGAAATACATCGAATTTAGCATACCAAAATTATTTTCATCCAAGCAAACATTTTTTTTAAAAAACTTTTCAAATCATTATGATATTCTTTTAGGAAGAAAAATTCTAAAAGAAACCTCAGCCAAAATTGATTTCATGAGAAACACTATTATTCTAAATAATTACGAATTCCCAATGATAAATATAACAGAGGAACGTAATCAAAACTTTTCAAGTATAACATATGATGACGAATATATTTATGCCATGCAAACAGACTTAACAAATAATTATTTAATATCGTCTGATCACTTAAATAATGAAGAAAAAACTGAACTTCATTATTTAATGTCCAAGTATTTTGATATTCAGTATCGCGAAAATGACAATTTGACTTTCACGAACGAAATTAAACACATAATAAAAACAAAACATGAATAACTGATTTATAGGAGACCATATAGTTATCCCTACATTTACGACACAGAAGTAGAAAAACAAATTGAGGAAATGATAAATCAAGGTATTATCAGAAAATCAAAATCTCCTTATTGTAGTCCTATTGTAATGGTACCAAAGAAAAAGGATGCATCGGGCATTCCCAAATTTCGTATGGCCATTGATAACAGAGGACTCAATGAAATAACCATAAATGATAAATTTCCTATTCCAAACATGGATGAAATATTAGATAAATTAGGTAAATGTCAATACTTTACAACATTAGACCTAGCTGAAGGATTCCATTGAAATTGAAATGGACCCAGGATCTAGCGACATTTCGGCGTTGCATGAATAATATTTTATACGACCTAATAGGTACCCATTGTGTTGTGTATTTGGACGATATTGTCATATTTTCAACCTCTTTGCAAGAGCATATCCAATCCTCAGACCTGTTAGCAGTATATTGGAAGCTGTATAGATCAAGTGGATATAAGATGTGACTATTTAATAATTTAATAATAATAACACTTATGTTCCATTCCGATGTTCCAATAATGTAGAATAAGTAGTAAGGACTATGTGAAGATCAGAATAGGGTAACACTTGAATTAAGAGAGACAATTGGAAGCAGACGTGAAAAAGCTAAGCTGAACAGCAATTAAATAAAATAAAAACTCAAGAATTGAAATAAATAATATAAACCTGCGTCAACAACTTCAGAAGTGGGATAGTCCCATTAACACATTCGCCTACATAGCCATACCTGTGAGCACACATTTTTTTTCCGCTTTTATAATTACGACGCCATTCTGAAATGGACAAGACACAAATTGGTGAGTGGCTACAAGCCAACGAAATCGAGTTCCCTGCAAGTGCAACTTTAAGGCAATTGCGCAAGCTCGCTTTGGATGCTGGATACCAAGAAGTGGCTGAAATCCCAGAAAGCATATTGGAGGAGGAGAACTCCAAAATGGAAGTATTAAGCCAAGGAGCCGCTACCGAAGGCATCCAGACATTGGAAGAAGAAGAAGCACTGCTTGACGCCGCCATAAGGGTTGCTGAGAAGAAGAAAATATTGGCCGGATTGATGAAAAACGTCGACAAAACGACAGATGACCTCCAAATGGTGAAGCACCTCGTGAGCCCGTTTTCTGCCACTGAAAATGAGGAAGCCCTTAAGTGGATTTTGAATTTTGAGAGAGTCTGCAGAGATATCAACACATGTACAAATTTTCAACTGCGCTGCGTACGAATGTTGATGAAATCGGGTACAGATGCCGACTTGTTTGTGAGTGTTGATCGATCGAACACTTACGACGAATTTAAGACAAATTTCATAAAAACATTCGGTCGTGGAAGCTCAACTGCTGATATTGTATTGCTACTTAAGGAAACCATGTTCAACCCCGCGAAGAACACCGTTATGGGATACATACTTCTGATGGAGGAAATTGCTATGCGTGCAAATATTGACGAAAAATTGACAGTGCAGTTCGTCATTGATGGTTTTCGCGATCGTTCAGCCAATATCGCTATATTGTACACAGCAACAACAATCGCACAATTGAAGGAATTGGCTTGGAAGTATGGCAATCTAAGGAAGAAGTCACACAATTTTCCTCAGCGCATGGAAAATACTGGAGGAGATCGGAAAACAGTCCGGTGCTACAATTGCTCTGCTTATGGGCAATACGCTTCGTCGTGCACTGCGCCGAAACGCGAGAAGGGATCTTGTTTCCGTTGTGGATCCCTCCAACATATGCTAAAGGATTGTCAGCAGAAGCCAGCAAGTGATCCGAGAGTGGTGGGAGCAGCCAACAACCAGCTGACACGAGATGACGAAGAGGAGCCTAATATGTTTATTCCGATTTTTAACCAGGTAGGAGTATATTTTTACACTGATTGCCAACATAAGCCTAACGTAACTCTTCTGTCTGCCATGTTCGATACGGAAAGCGCCATTAATTTAATTCAGATCTCTGCGATTCCTTATAAAAACTTTAGCGATATACTGGTCCCGACGAATTACTATGGAGTTAATGGATATAAAATTAAAACATTCGGAAAAATTTTTGTTAGGCTCGTTTTTCAAAACATAGAAGAAGAAATTTCATTTTTGTTGTACCCAATAATTATGTTTCAACTAATGTTCTGTTAGGCCGTAAGTTTTTTGAGAAATTTGGAATAAAATTGATTTCTAAGGATAAGGTAAAAGAAATTGTAGAAGTGAATTTATTTAAGGATAGTGAACCATTGAAAATAGTGAGTATTGAACCAATAAATAGACTTCAGAATAGTGAAACATATAGAGACAGTGACCATTTAGAAAGCAGTAGAGATTTTGAAGAGTTGTGTATAGAAAATGAAATAGTTAGTGACGACAGCATTCCGTATATATATAGTATTGATGTATTTCAGGATGAGGAAAGATTTGACATTGACCCGAAGTTAAGTGATGAAGATAGAAGCGAACTCAGTGAAATAATAAGATTGAATTACTTATGTTTATCTAACATCCCAGCGATCCAACATAGTTATGAAATGAGGCTAAGACTTAAGTCTGAAGAACCGGTACGCACTGTACCAAGAAGACAGTCGTATCAGGAGAAGAAAGAAGTAGATTCAAAAATTGATGAGTTATTGAAAAAAGGATTCATAAGAGAAAGCAATTCACCCTATAGTTCCGCTATCGTTCTTGTTAAGAAAAAATCTGGAGAAAAGCGTATGTGTGTAGATTATAGACAACTTAATAAGATAACCGTTCGAGACGGATACCCCCTTCCCCTCATAGATGACTGCTTAGAGAGATTAGAAGGAAATAAGTATTTTACATTGTTAGATTTGAAAAATGGATACCATCAAGTGAAAGTAGCAGAAAGTTCCGTGCAGTATACAGCATTTGTAACACCTTCCGGTCAATATGAATATACAAGAATGCCTTTCGGACTCATGAATGCACCCGCAGTATTTATGAGATTTATTAACTTTATTCTACAACCTTTGATTCGCGAAGGAAATGTAGTAGTTTATATAGACGATATTGCTATAGGCTCGAAAACATTGAACGAATATTTTAAGATTGTAGGAAGAGTATTACGAATTTTAGCAGAGTACCGATTGGAAATTAAAATAAATAAGTGCCAGTTCGCTTACAAAAGCATTGAATTTTTAGGGTATACACTGAGTGAAAAGGGAATAAGTCCGAATTATGAGCACACATCAACTATTAAACATCTTCCGATACCAAAAGATCGCCATGGAATGCAGAAATGTTTAGGACTATTTTCTTACTTTAGGAGGTTTATTCCGGCATACTCAAAAATAGCAAAGCCATTGCAAGAGCTCACAAAATCAGGTGTGAAGTATGAACTTAGTGAGGATTGTATAAAAACTTTTGAATATCTTCGTGACAAATTAATTTCATCTCCCATATTATCCTTGTACAACCCAAATCGAGAGACTGAATTGCATTGCGACGCAAGTAGCGAGGGATTTGGAGGAATTTTGTTGCAAAAGCAGGATGATAACAAGTTTCACCCAATAGCCTATTTTTCACAAAGAGCAACAAAACTAGAAGCTAGATATGAAAGCTTTAAATTGAAAACATTAGCTGTAGTTTATTCATTACGAAAATTCAGAATATATTAGAAGGAATTCCGTTTAACATAGTAACAGATTGTAATGCAGTAGTTTTGTGCCTAGGGAAAGGACGCCTTAACTCGAGCATTGCCAGATGGGCTTTAGAATTGGCTAATTACAATTATACCCTTAAGCATCGTAGTGGAAAATATATGACTCATGTTGATTCATTAAGAAGATACCCTTCAGCCTTAAATGAGAGTTTTGAGTATGAACCAGTAGTGAATATCCAAAATAGTGACAACAAAGATCAAATAGTTTCAGTAATTGACAGTGACGACATCAACCTTCAGCTTCAGATAACGCAAAATAGAGATAGTATTATAGTGAAATTGAAAGAACAATTAGAACAAGGAAGTGTGAAGAACTTTATATTAAGCGATGGAATTGTTTATAGATTAGGTGAGAATGATATTGAATTGCTATATGTACCAGCTGAAATGGAATCCCATATAATTAGGAGGGTTCATGAAAATTTATGTCATTTAGGTTCCGAGAAGTGCTTAAAAGAAATAATGAGACACTATTGGTTTCCGAACATGAAAGCTAAAATAGATGCATTTATTGGAAATTGCTTAAAGTGTATCATGTTTACGGTACCCACACATGCGAATAATCGAACACTTCATAATATACCTAAGCGACCAATTCCGTTTGATACATTACACATAGACCATTTTGGACCTTTACCTTCAGTTATATCGAAAAAGAAACATTTGCTAGTAATTATTGATGGATTTACCAAATTTGTTAAGTTGTATCCAGTGAATTCAACGAGTACAAAAGAAGTCAACATGTGTTTTTCGAAATATTTTCAATACTATAGTCGACCACGTAGAGTTGTAAGTGATAGAGGTACATGTTTTACGTCATTAGAATTTGCCAAATTTTTATTAGAAAATAATATCGAACACGTTAAGGTAGCAACTGCGTCACCTCAAGCGAACGGACAGGTGGAGAGAGTAAATAGGACAATAAAAGCGATGCTGGCCAAGATAACTGAACCAATTAAGCATGAAGACTGGAGCAAACTTTTAGATAGGGCCGAATATGCCATTAATAATTCAATGCATTCAACTACAAAGGAATTACCCTCAGTATTATTATTTGGAGTTCAGCAGAGAGGTTGCAATATTGACGCATTAACAGAATACTTAGATGATAGAAATGATATACCACAGAGTGATTTAGAAAATGTGCGTAAGAGTTCTTCAGATAAAATAGAACAGTGCCAGAAAAGGAGCAAAGAATATTTTCAGAAAAATCATAAAGATCATATAGAATTTGAGGAAGGCGATTTTGTTGTAATGCGAAACATTGACACCACAATTGGTACAAACAAAAAGTTTGTACCAAAGTACAAAGGCCCATATATCGTTAAAAAGATATTGCCAAACGATAGATATGTCATAAGTGATATTGAAAATTGTCAAATTAGTCAAATTCCCTAAGAAGGAATTGTAGAAGCATGTGGGATACGAAAATGGGCAGATTGGCGTAATCAGTGTGAAATTAACTCCTAATATATGCTAAATTAATTTAATTATATATCATAACTAGTCAAAATTATTACTAACTAAAACATATAATATTAAGAAAAACTTTTATAATATTAAAAACCCACGATCGAGGACGATCTAATTGTCAGAATGGCCGAGCTGTTAGCAGTATATTGGAAGCTGTATAGATCAAGTGGATATAAGATGTGACTATTTAATAATTTAATAATAATAACACTTATGTTCCATTCCGATGTTCCAATAATGTAGAATAAGTAGTAAGGACTATGTGAAGATCAGAATAGGGTAACACTTGAATTAAGAGAGACAATTGGAAGCAGACGTGAAAAAGCTAAGCTGAACAGCAATTAAATAAAATAAAAACTCAAGAATTGAAATAAATAATATAAACCTGCGTCAACAACTTCAGAAGTGGGATAGTCCCATTAACACATTCGCCTACATAGCCATACCTGAGAGCACACATTTTTTTTCCGCTTTTATAATTACGACGCCATTCTGAAATGGACAAGACACAAATTGGTGAGTGGCTACAAGCCAACGAAATCGAGTTCCCTGCAAGTGCAACTTTAAGGCAATTGCGCAAGCTCGCTTTGGATGCTGGATACCAAGAAGTGGCTGAAATCCCAGAAAGCATATTGGAGGAGGAGAACTCCAAAATGGAAGTATTAAGCCAAGGAGCCGCTACCGAAGGCATCCAGACATTGGAAGAAGAAGAAGCACTGCTTGACGCCGCCATAAGGGTTGCTGAGAAGAAGAAAATATTGGCCGGATTGATGAAAAACGTCGACAAAACGACAGATGACCTCCAAATGGTGAAGCACCTCGTGAGCCCGTTTTCTGCCACTGAAAATGAGGAAGCCCTTAAGTGGATTTTGAATTTTGAGAGAGTCTGCAGAGATATCAACACATGTACAAATTTTCAACTGCGCTGCGTACGAATGTTGATGAAATCGGGTACAGATGCCGACTTGTTTGTGAGTGTTGATCGATCGAACACTTACGACGAATTTAAGACAAATTTCATAAAAACATTCGGTCGTGGAAGCTCAACTGCTGATATTGTATTGCTACTTAAGGAAACCATGTTCAACCCCGCGAAGAACACCGTTATGGGATACATACTTCTGATGGAGGAAATTGCTATGCGTGCAAATATTGACGAAAAATTGACAGTGCAGTTCGTCATTGATGGTTTTCGCGATCGTTCAGCCAATATCGCTATATTGTACACAGCAACAACAATCGCACAATTGAAGGAATTGGCTTGGAAGTATGGCAATCTAAGGAAGAAGTCACACAATTTTCCTCAGCGCATGGAAAATACTGGAGGAGATCGGAAAACAGTCCGGTGCTACAATTGCTCTGCTTATGGGCAATACGCTTCGTCGTGCACTGCGCCGAAACGCGAGAAGGGATCTTGTTTCCGTTGTGGATCCCTCCAACATATGCTAAAGGATTGTCAGCAGAAGCCAGCAAGTGATCCGAGAGTGGTGGGAGCAGCCAACAACCAGCTGACACGAGATGACGAAGAGGAGCCTAATATGTTGATTCCGATTTTTAACCAGGTAGGAGTATATTTTTACACTGATTGCCAACATAAGCCTAACGTAACTCTTCTGTCTGCCATGTTCGATACGGAAAGCGCCATTAATTTAATTCAGATCTCTGCGATTCCTTATAAAAACTTTAGCGATATACTGGTCCCGACGAATTACTATGGAGTTAATGGATATAAAATTAAAACATTCGGAAAAATTTTTGTTAGGCTCGTTTTTCAAAACATAGAAGAAGAAATTTCATTTTTTGTTGTACCCAATAATTATGTTTCAACTAATGTTCTGTTAGGCCGTAAGTTTTTTGAGAAATTTGGAATAAAATTGATTTCTAAGGATAAGGTAAAAGAAATTGTAGAAGTGAATTTATTTAAGGATAGTGAACCATTGAAAATAGTGAGTATTGAACCAATAAATAGACTTCAGAATAGTGAAACATATAGAGACAGTGACCATTTAGAAAGCAGTAGAGATTTTGAAGAGTTGTGTATAGAAAATGAAATAGTTAGTGACGACAGCATTCCGTATATATATAGTATTGATGTATTTCAGGATGAGGAAAGATTTGACATTGACCCGAAGTTAAGTGATGAAGATAGAAGCGAACTCAGTGAAATAATAAGATTGAATTACTTATGTTTATCTAACATCCCAGCGATCCAACATAGTTATGAAATGAGGCTAAGACTTAAGTCTGAAGAACCGGTACGCACTGTACCAAGAAGACAGTCGTATCAGGAGAAGAAAGAAGTAGATTCAAAAATTGATGAGTTATTGAAAAAAGGATTCATAAGAGAAAGCAATTCACCCTATAGTTCCGCTATCGTTCTTGTTAAGAAAAAATCTGGAGAAAAGCGTATGTGTGTAGATTATAGACAACTTAATAAGATAACCGTTCGAGACGGATACCCCCTTCCCCTCATAGATGACTGCTTAGAGAGATTAGAAGGAAATAAGTATTTTACATTGTTAGATTTGAAAAATGGATACCATCAAGTGAAAGTAGCAGAAAGTTCCGTGCAGTATACAGCATTTGTAACACCTTCCGGTCAATATGAATATACAAGAATGCCTTTCGGACTCATGAATGCACCCGCAGTATTTATGAGATTTATTAACTTTATTCTACAACCTTTGATTCGCGAAGGAAATGTAGTAGTTTATATAGACGATATTGCTATAGGCTCGAAAACATTGAACGAATATTTTAAGATTGTAGGAAGAGTATTACGAATTTTAGCAGAGTACCGATTGGAAATTAAAATAAATAAGTGCCAGTTCGCTTACAAAAGCATTGAATTTTTAGGGTATACACTGAGTGAAAAGGGAATAAGTCCGAATTATGAGCACACATCAACTATTAAACATCTTCCGATACCAAAAGATCGCCATGGAATGCAGAAATGTTTAGGACTATTTTCTTACTTTAGGAGGTTTATTCCGGCATACTCAAAAATAGCAAAGCCATTGCAAGAGCTCACAAAATCAGGTGTGAAGTATGAACTTAGTGAGGATTGTATAAAAACTTTTGAATATCTTCGTGACAAATTAATTTCATCTCCCATATTATCCTTGTACAACCCAAATCGAGAGACTGAATTGCATTGCGACGCAAGTAGCGAGGGATTTGGAGGAATTTTGTTGCAAAAGCAGGATGATAACAAGTTTCACCCAATAGCCTATTTTTCACAAAGAGCAACAAAACTAGAAGCTAGATATGAAAGCTTTAAATTGAAAACATTAGCTGTAGTTTATTCATTACGAAAATTCAGAATATATTAGAAGGAATTCCGTTTAACATAGTAACAGATTGTAATGCAGTAGTTTTGTGCCTAGGGAAAGGACGCCTTAACTCGAGCATTGCCAGATGGGCTTTAGAATTGGCTAATTACAATTATACCCTTAAGCATCGTAGTGGAAAATATATGACTCATGTTGATTCATTAAGAAGATACCCTTCAGCCTTAAATGAGAGTTTTGAGTATGAACCAGTAGTGAATATCCAAAATAGTGACAACAAAGATCAAATAGTTTCAGTAATTGACAGTGACGACATCAACCTTCAGCTTCAGATAACGCAAAATAGAGATAGTATTATAGTGAAATTGAAAGAACAATTAGAACAAGGAAGTGTGAAGAACTTTATATTAAGCGATGGAATTGTTTATAGATTAGGTGAGAATGATATTGAATTGCTATATGTACCAGCTGAAATGGAATCCCATATAATTAGGAGGGTTCATGAAAATTTATGTCATTTAGGTTCCGAGAAGTGCTTAAAAGAAATAATGAGACACTATTGGTTTCCGAACATGAAAGCTAAAATAGATGCATTTATTGGAAATTGCTTAAAGTGTATCATGTTTACGGTACCCACACATGCGAATAATCGAACACTTCATAATATACCTAAGCGACCAATTCCGTTTGATACATTACACATAGACCATTTTGGACCTTTACCTTCAGTTATTTTGAAAAAGAAACATTTGCTAGTAATTATTGATGGATTTACCAAATTTGTTAAGTTGTATCCAGTGAATTCAACGAGTACAAAAGAAGTCAACATGTGTTTTTCGAAATATTTTCAATACTATAGTCGACCACGTAGAGTTGTAAGTGATAGAGGTACATGTTTTACGTCATAAGAATTTGCCAAATTTTTATTAGAAAATAATATCGAACACGTTAAGGTAGCAACTGCGTCACCTCAAGCGAACGGACAGGTGGAGAGAGTAAATAGGACAATAAAAGCGATGCTGGCCAAGATAACTGAACCAATTAAGCATGAAGACTGGAGCAAACTTTTAGATAGGGCCGAATATGCCATTAATAATTCAATGCATTCAACTACAAAGGAATTACCCTCAGTATTATTATTTGGAGTTCAGCAGAGAGGTTGCAATATTGACGCATTAACAGAATACTTAGATGATAGAAATGATATACCACAGAGTGATTTAGAAAATGTGCGTAAGAGTTCTTCAGATAAAATAGAACAGTGCCAGAAAAGGAGCAAAGAATATTTTCAGAAAAATCATAAAGATCATATAGAATTTGAGGAAGGCGATTTTGTTGTAATGCGAAACATTGACACCACAATTGGTACAAACAAAAAGTTTGTACCAAAGTACAAAGGCCCATATATCGTTAAAAAGATATTGCCAAACGATAGATATGTCATAAGTGATATTGAAAATTGTCAAATTAGTCAAATTCCCTAAGAAGGAATTGTAGAAGCATGTGGGATACGAAAATGGGCAGATTGGCGTAATCAGTGTGAAATTAACTCCTAATATATGCTAAATTAATTTAATTATATATCATAACTAGTCAAAATTATTACTAACTAAAACATATAATATTAAGAAAAACTTTTATAATATTAAAAACCCACGATCGAGGACGATCTAATTGTCAGAATGGCCGAGCTGTTAGCAGTATATTGGAAGCTGTATAGATCAAGTGGATATAAGATGTGACTATTTAATAATTTAATAATAATAACACTTATGTTCCATTCCGATGTTCCAATAATGTAGAATAAGTAGTAAGGACTATGTGAAGATCAGAATAGGGTAACACTTGAATTAAGAGAGACAATTGGAAGCAGACGTGAAAAAGCTAAGCTGAACAGCAATTAAATAAAATAAAAACTCAAGAATTGAAATAAATAATATAAACCTGCGTCAACAGATCATAAACCGCTTGTTTGGTTACATAATATTAAAGAACCTAATATGAAGTTACAACGTTGGAAAATTAAACTTAGAGAGTTTGATTATGAAATAAAATACATTAAAGGAAAAGAGAATCACGTAGCAGATGCTTTATCAAGAATTACAAAAAAGGAAACTAAAGATTCAAAATTTGAAGAAGTTTTTCAAAATGATGATGAATTAGAAACTACTGCAGCAACAGTGCATAGTGCACAAGAAGATAATGGCAATTGCATACAGATCACTAAACGACCTATTAACGTTTTTAATCACCAACTAATATTTGAAAAAGGAAATAAAGACACTAACGAACTTACTCACTACTTTAACAAAACTATTAACAAAATAATTTACAGTGACATGACTGACTGTTTAGCAAAAGATATAATTATAAAATTCATATGTGGACACAATTATGTTTTGTTCATTAATTGTTTGCGCGCTCAGCGCTTGTATTTAAATCACTAGTTGCAGGGCGAGAGCGGGAGCCAATAAAGCTTTCGTCTGTTCGCTCTTGCGAATTCGCCCCGTCTCTCGCCACCGTAGCATAAGTTAGGTTCTAAGAGAAATTATTGAAATATAATTGTTAGTGATCCATCGAACGTCATCGTAGCCACTCCTTTTCGTCGCGCTTTCGACATAGTTTCACAATATTTCGCAAATTAAAATCGTCTCGAACTACTGCGTTCACAAAGTTTTCGCGTTGTTAATACAAAATAGTATTACATTTTTCATGGTGACCCCGACGTGATCAGCAGTAGAGTTCGCGAGTTTTAATATTTTTTCTCGGTGAAAACTATAAACAATACCAACAACAACCAATTTATTCGTGTCGGTTCGGCCAATAAATTAAATTCAATAATTTCGTCGCTGGAAATTTTCTGCCGTTCTTGAAGTTGCGCCTGACGTTTCGGCAATTTTAATTGCTCAATTTGCTGCTGCCGCCAAATGGAAGACAAAAAGGAAGTTGCAATTATCAAGTCGGCCATCCAGGTATAGAGTGCCAAAAGTTGAATGTTAATCTGTGGCGTTTTGTCAATTGTGTTTTGGCCCATCTTTCAACTTTTTGCATTCGTGTAAAAATCGGTAGATAGTGAGCATTCTAACCAAGAAATAAAAAATTTGCATGTACTAACAACCTGTTACGGAACTGCATTTTTCCCGGAGGGCAGCGCCGGCTAGCCACGGAGTCCCAGGGCGGAGTACCCCCTATGCCCTGCAGTCCGAACAATCGATTCCGACTCATCGGACGTCTCACGTCGATTTACCATCTCTACCACAAATCAAAACAAAACAAAGTTATACGTACTCAAGCAAACTAAGACAATTCGACGAAATTGGTGGCTTCGATGTCCTTGCCACGACGCACCCACCCAACCTTGGGTGCCCCAAGAAAGATGTGGGAGGCACACCCCATCTTCGGCAGACCGGAGTCTATTCCTGGTGGATTAGGATCGGCTCATCTCCCCGCCCAAGGTGATTCACACAACCATCTCGGTAGCTTGTTCACAATTAATTCTTGGCAAGATTAATAAGTAAATACATTCATTATTGATTCCTACTGATAATCTATTCTTTTCGTTAGAAACTCTTAAGGCCGATCTCAGACCGTCGCCCAGATGAGAAGCGGTCAAAGCGGAAACAACCGAAAGGGAAATTTTTAGACGCTTAAAGTTCCAAGTGTCAGACAAAGTCGCCGCACGGCACTAAATTGGAGGCGTTTGCCAACCGGGTCGCCTAATCCTGAGGAGCTCCAAGGGAAAAGAAGGGACGTGCTGATAAGGTAAGTACGCTAAACAAATCCCACATGTTATTAAATTTCGCGACCCAATTTAGATGTAGTTGGACGCGCGGCTAGGGTTCGGGTTTGAGCCTCCAAATTTATATTAGATTTCACAGTAAGTACTTTACAATCTTGACTGCATGATATCACAAAACAATAACTAAAACTTATTTATTGCAGGGTTCAACGTCGGATGTGGTTGAAACTGCAGCAGAAAAAACGCTGACGAAAACCAGCGTGAGTCCGCACGGAGCCAATTGGTCCGGAGGATAGCGTAGCGTGGCCGGAAGCAGGGCGTCGGTGGACTTGGAGATGACCACGTGGCCAGCGCGGGCATTCGTTCCCGGAACGGACTCACCGAGGGAATCTCCGTATCTTGCCGTCTTGGTGGCAGTCGCTGTAGCTGCTGGCGCTTGAGGCTGCTGCTGCTGCTACTGATCGCTGCTGCTGCGGCTGATGCTGCTGCGGCTAATGCTGCTGCGGCTGATGCTGCTGCGGCTGGTGCTGCTGCGGCTAATGCTGCTGCGTCTGATGCTGCTGCGGCTGGTGCTGCTGCGGCTAATGCTGCTGCGGCTGATGCTGCTGCTGCTGATGCTGCTGCGGCCAATGCTGCTAAGGCCAATGCTGTTGCGGCTAATGCTGCGGCGGCCAATGCTGTTGCGGCTAATGCTGCGGCGGCTAATGCTGCGGCGGCTGGTGGACGACGACCAGGTTAGGTCCGCCTGGTAAGTGTTCACTTCCCAAATCTTTTAAATTTCCGGGGCCCTTTAGTTAGGGTCCCCGGCGGTTTGCGTTATTCAAACACTAATCACGAACTTAAATTTTGGGTTTTTTTCCGACCGTTCTCCTACTACTTCTTGCAGCAACTAAAGCAAAACCCTGACCTACACCAAAGTCGCTCGCCATTTTCCCTCCCGCTCTCTCAAGATGGGTCAGCGAACGTATTCAAGGCCATCTAACCCAGTTAACGAGCGATCTGGGCTAAATTTAAATAGCTAGATCCTCTCCCGCTATCAATAGTCGGTGTCACCACCAAATCTTATCGATAGCGGGACCTGCTGACGTATCGGTTCGTTTCAGTATTTTCCAGACGGCTTATACTGAAAATGCAACACCACCCTGGACTCCGAGAGACGCTAACACAGAGTTTTAGACAAGCGCAGGAATACTTGGGAGCATTTGGAATTGGACTATTCGGATTCAGCCGGCCTCGATACCAATATGCAGTTCCAACGGTGTCCAACGCGGGGCCCACGCTTTACGGGAAGTAGACACATGCCGATTCTGAGCTCGTGTACTTTGTTATTCCTCTTTCCAGATCACAACCTAATGTCCTTGGCATGGTACACTCCGATCGGTCGTCCTTGAAGATCTTCAAGCTCGTACGCATTATTGCCGACTGACCTGACCACCCGAGCTTTTAGGAACTTCCGAGCAAACTTTGCATTAAAGGCCTTTTTGAAATCGCTGGGGGCAAATTTGCGGCGATACACTTCCTGACCTGGCTTCGCAAGGAAAGTACGAGCCCTTCTGTCGTACCGCAGACGACTCCGATCGTATGCATCTTCGAGGTTCTTCTGCACCTTGTCATGGATCACTTGGAGTTTATCAGCTGTTCTCATCCCAGACATTTCGTGATCACACAGCGACTTCAACTTCCTTGCCAACTTGTAGCTGGCTCCGTTCAGGAACATGTGTCGTCCGAATACGGTGAAGAACGGAGCTTCTTCAGTTGCTGAATGGACCGCGTTGCGGAGTGCCACCTCAATCTCCGGAAGATACGCGTCCCATTCTCGATGGTCTTCTTCTAAGTAGCTTCGGATCGCCGCCAACACGCTTTGGTTTACCCTTTCCGCTGCGTTGCTTTGCGGAGAGTGGACTGGCGTTTTGATGTGCGTGATGCCAAAGCTTTCCATCGCCTCCTCGAAGATCTTGGACGTAAACTGGCGGCCGTTGTCCGAATGCACAATTTCTGGAACCCCAAACTTGTAGAAAACCTCGTGAATGAGGAACTCCACTACATTGGAGGCCGATGCCTCTTGCATGGCTTTCAGAAATGTGTATTTGGAGAAGTGATCCACCACAATGAAGATGTAGGCCTGTCCCTTCTTCGACCTCGGATACTTCCCCAGGAAATCGATGTACAGCTTCTGGAATTATGCTGTGGGTCAGACTCTGGGGAATCCACAACTTCCATTCGAAGCCTTCCACCTCGTCATCCAGATTTGCCGAAAAGACTCTCTTGAAGATGAGACCATCCACTATCCTCAAGTCAGGTAGGTTGGCCAAGTTTTTTTCCACCTCTTGTAACAACTCCGTGTACTCTTCTCCAGCAAACTCAGTGGTCTCGAAGCCGAGCAACTCTGACGGGTCCACCGTTAGCTCTTCAACACAACGCGAAAGGGTATCTACCACAACGTTCTCGCTTCCTTTCCTGTGTTCGATGTTGAAGTCATATCCCTGGAGTTGCAATGACCACCGAGCCAGCCGACCCGAATGATCTTTCATGGACATGAGCCACTTCAAGCTGGCATGATCGGTGATGCACGTGAACGGCATTCCTTCCACATACGGCCGGAACTTTCGAATGGCCAGCAGGGCTGCGAGGCATTCTTTTTCAGTGACGGTGTAATGGACTTGGTGACGATTCATCTTGGCCGAGAAGAACGCTATTGGTTGTTCCTGGCCGTCTTCATCCCGCTGGAACAACACTGCACCGACTCCGATCTGGGATGCATCGCACTGGATGAAAAAGTGCCGCTTGAAGTCCGCATGTACCAGCACTGGCGCAGTAGTTAGGGCCATCTTCAGGGACTCTACTGCCAGCTGTGCTTCTGGACTCAAGGAAAACTTCTTATTTCCCGTCTTCTTCAAGGATTCCGTGAGCGGGGCAGCCAAAGTTGCGAAGTTCTTTATGAACCGACGGTACCAATCAGCGGTCCCAAGAAAGGCTCTCACTTCCTTCATGGTCCTTGGCTCAGGCATCCGCCTAATAGCTGCTACACGCCCTGGATCCATCCGCAGACGTCCTCCACCCACTATGAAGCCGAGGTAGGTCAAAGACTTGAAGCAAAACTTCGACTTGCTCAGCCCAATGGTTAACCCTGCTTCCTTCAGGCATTCAGCGACTCGGCGAAGATACTTCAAGTGCGTTCTTATGTCAGGCGCTAGTATTAGCAGATCATCCAAGTAGACGAACACATTCGAGCGGATTTCAGCGGGAATTACTCGGTCCATGAGTCTCACCAGCCTCTGTGATGCGTTGCAGAGTCCGAAAGGCATCACACGGAACTGGTAAAGAGGCCGACCAGGAACCGTAAAGGCTGTGTATTCCTTGCTGCTCGTGTCCAACTCAATCTGCCTAAAAAGCGAACTTCAAATCCACGCTGGAAATGTAGTATGTTTGCTCAATTCTGGACAGGATGCCGTCTATGCTGGGCAACGGGTAAGCATCTTTGATGGTCACATCATTAAGCTTACGTGCGTCTAAGCAGAACCGGTGTTTTCCAGATCTTGATACTACGGTGGTGCGGTTACTCCAGGGGCTTTTGCTCTCCTCGATGACTCCGAGCGCTAGCATCTTGTCGACCTCGTCCTCGACCACCTTCTGCTTCGCGGGAGACATCGGATAGGGTCGATCCTTGAACACTTTGGCTCCGTCCATCAGCTCAATAGTGTGTTTCTCCAGACTGGTGGTACCTAAGCCATCCCTCTCGAAAGTCAAGAACTGCTGTTTGATCTCCTCCAGCTTTTGTTTCTCGGCCTTGGAAAGCGTCCAGGACTCGGGATCGGGTTTCTCCTCATCGTCATCCTCGACCTCCGCGTAGTGTTCCATCTCCCTGGCGTGTAACTCTTCGGCCTTCTTCACGCCTTCCGAATCGATGTGGCCTATAATCGCTGGGGCCAGTCCGAATGCTTGCCAAAAATCCACTCCAAAATAAGCTGGCTGCTCCACAAGGACACAAGTAGAAGTGAATGTGCTCTGTCCGTCCTCGGTATTCCACCGGTAACTTGACCCGTCCTATAATTGACCGATCCTCTCCAGAGGCCGTACGGACTGCGGATAAGTACTTCTGGACGGGCACATCCAAGGCCTCGACCAGCTCTCTGCCACCTTTTCCAAGCAGACTCACACTCGCTCCAGTGTCCAACAACCCCGTCAGTTGCTTGGTCAGAACTCGGACTGCGGCGAACGGTCTGGGATCTCGCGATAAACTGCGCCTCACGGCGGCCACTGCTTCGCGTCGGCAGTTCCGACGTTTGCGAAATCGGTCCCTGGCCTTTTGCACCTTGCGAGACACCTAACTGGTGCTCTGAGAAGATCCTGTTCCTGGTCTCTAGATACCGCCGCATCCTCTCCGCATAAGGTAAGTATCGTAATGCAAACTTTGTATTATTTTTAGAAGGTAAACATTTATCTAACCCTACCAGCTCTTCTTCTCTGCGGAACTCCTGTCTGGACGCATCCTCTCCGCCCTCGGATCGCCCAGCCGACCGTTTTCCGCACAATCCGGACATTTGGAAGACACGGTGTCGGGCTACCCACATCGGTAGCAGAACAGTCTGCGTTCTGTTGCTGCGCAGTCACGGAACCCGTGATCCACGGCTCCGCAATTCCAGCGGCCGGCTCGGAACGGATTTTTAGGCTTCGCCCGCACTTCGTCCACCTCTTGCCACGGAGGATCCTCAACAGGATCTGGGCCAATCGCCTCGCTAACCTTGGCCTTCTCCGCCAGAGGATACCGCATCGGCTGCGTGTACGTGGTCCGTCCACGTCGTCCAAAACTGCGCTCCACCTCGCAGCACTCTTCCCGCAGTTCATCCACCGTGAGCACATCCATCGCGTAGACAAACCTTGCGATGCTCTCCCTCAAGCCCTTTTTAACAATCTTCACCAGCTGCCGCTCTGACAGTGGCCTTTTCAGTCGAGCCGCCAACTGCTGCATCGCATGGATATAATCGCCAACTCCTTCTCCGGGCTGCTGCTCCTCTGCAGAAGTTGGTGCATCCGATCGTGCTCCGTCTGATGGCATCGGAACCTATCCATCAGCGAGGCTCGAAGCTGGGACCACCTGTCCACCCTGCAGTGACGCACGTGCACCCAGTACCACTCCCGAGCCCGCCCAGTGAGCAGCAGGTGGAAGTTTCGGAGCCCGTCGAAGGATACGCCCCACCGCTCAATTCGCCATTGCTGGTTGGCGGCTGCCGGCCCCACATTGGCATACAGACGCGGCTCCTCCCGGAACTCTGAGGCCCTGCGGTCCTCAATGCACCAGCTGCGGGCCGGGCCATCGTCTCGGCGCGACCTGAAATGATCCGGAGGATGCCCGGGACTGCTACTTTCCAACTCCTGGAAATCCAGCGGCCTCCTCGTCGGTTTGGGTGGCACCCTCGGCGGAGGTAGCCTGGAACCGTCCCTGCCGGCGACCTGTGTGCTCTTCGGCACCGCACCTTGCGGGGCTTGACCAGGGATTCCCGCGTCGATCCTTGAATCCGGACGCCTTCGCTCATCCGGCATGCTCTCCAGGGGAAGCTGAGGCCGCTGAGCAGCAGGCCTTAACACCTCGTTCATCAGCTTCATCATCTCCAGGAAGCCACTTCGGATCTCGTCCCTCAGTGCCTGATTGATCCTGCCTTCTTGGGCCTTCCGATGGGTCTCCGCCGCCTGTGCCAAAGCCACATTAACGGCCGACCTTGCCGCGGAATCCACAAAGGGATCGTGGAGTCTTGCGTCCTTATCGTCCAGCTGCAATAACTCATCCGCCGCGGAACCCATTCCCTCCAGGATCTGCTGCTGCCTTAGGTCCTGCTGCAGCTCTGTGTCCTGTGGTCCTTTTTACTCTTGTTGCAGTCCCTGGCGCAAACGGGCAAGCGGAGTCCTGGGCAACCCTTCCGATATGCGCGGCAAGCCAGCCTCGGTAGCGCCCTCCACATCCGTGGACCACATCTTTTCGTCGTCCTCGCCTGGAAAACCTTTCGACCGAAGCAGGTGATCATGCTTGCTGCTTTGTCGCTTTGACATCCTGAATTTTGATAACCCCTAACACGACTGCTGAAACCCCGAATTCAACGTGGCCACCAAAAGCCCAAATTATGTATAAATAAATAAATTATACTGAATGCTAGTAAATAATAATAAACACTAAATAAACACCACTAAATAATATGCACCTAAATAATACGAATACTTATATTACCAGGCCAATAAATAATAATAATAAATAAATAGAAACAATAAACCATGAATAGATAAGGAATAAATAAGAAAACATATTAAAGACCCACAAATACCTAAGGCTAAACAAATTCACACCAAATATTAGCTCTTATCAAAAAACAAGTCCCTCGACTAAATTTCTTTATCTATTTTTATTTTTTTTCCAGCCTCAATAAGGGGAGATGGAGCCGATCCCCAGCCGGTAGACTCCGCGCCAGTCGTCTTGCGTCTACAATTTCGTCCGAATTCTCACTAAACAAACCGCTCGTCAACTGGACTAACTTTCAGCTGTGCTGAAAGTCGCCAGTTAAGGACTTCGGCTGATTGCAGGATCGCATAGGATTTCCTTTTGGACTTTGCGTTTTTCATTCAAGTCGCGGTGGCCGAGCAGCGCGTGACGACGTCACGGGTCACGACCACACATTTAAGTTTTAAACCGATATGATATGAAAACGCAAATACCCAGAAAACCCAAGGATCTGCACAAAACAAACAACTACACTGAAATCCCAAAACAAGACATTCATTAAAATTACGTTAACAAAAAAAAATATGTCCCTAATACCTATATCACAGTTTTATCACCGTTTTTGGTTTAACCTTTCGTGCTTATTGCACGGACGACCTGGGATGCGAATCCTTTGATTTCCTTCGAAGAGGATGTCACAGCCAAATCACAGCTAATCCCTGTGAACTGTGCCTCGGGAGCAATTGTCCTACTTCTAGTGGACACGCCTCCCTTTCTTCCTACAAAATTTAAACAACTTTTCTCCACCAGTCCGCATCCCGGTGCAATTGCATGTGTGTCATGCAAGCCACCGTTCGTGGGCTGGCTGGAGATAATAAATATGCGAGACGCCGTCGACTCGGCTATCACATATTTTATTTGTTAATTTGGGCGCCATATTGTTACGGAACTAGATTTTTCCCGGAGGGCAGCGCCGGCTAGCCACGGAGTCCCAGGGCGATTCCGACTCATCGGACGTCTCACGTCGATTTACCATCTCTACCACAAATCAAAACAAAACAAAGTTATACGTACTCAAGCAAACTAAGACAATTCGACGAAATTGGTGGCTTCGATGTCCTTGCCACGACGCACCCACCCAACCTTGGGTGCCCCAAGAAAGATGTGGGAGGCACACCCCATCTCCGGCAGACCGGAGTCTATTCCTGGTGGATTAGGATCGGCTCATCTCCCCGCCCAAGGTAATTCACACAACCATCTCGGTAGCTTGTTCACATTTAATTCTTGGCAAGATTAATAAGTAAATACATTCATTATTGATTCCTACTGATAATCTATTCTTTTCGTTAGAAACTCTTAAGGCCGATCTCAGACCGTCGCCCAGATGAGAAGCGGTCAAAGCGGAAACAAACGAAAGGGAAATTTTTAGACGCTTAAAGTTCCAAGTGTCAGGCAAAGTCGCCGCACGGCACTAAATTGGAGGCGTTTGCCAACCGGGTCGCCTTATCCTGAGGAGCTCCAAGGGAAAAGAAGGGACGTGCTGATAAGGTAAGTACGCTAAACAAATCCCACAAGTTATTAAATTTCGCGACCCAATTTAGATGTAGTTGGACGCGCGGCTAGGGTTCGGGCTTGAGCCTCCAAATTTAGATTTGATTTCACAGTAAGTACTTTACAATCTTGATTGCATGATATCACAAAACAACAACTAAAACTTATTTATTGCAGGGTTCAACGTCGGATGTGGTTGAAACTGCAGAAGAAAAAACGCTGACGAAAACCAGCGCGAGTCCGCACGGAGCCAATTGGTCCGGAGGATAGCGTAGCGTGGCCGGAAGCAGGGCGTCGGTGGACTTGGAGATGACCACGTGGCCAGCGCGGGCATTCGTTCCCGGAACGGACTCACCGAGGGAATCTCCGTATCTGGCCGTCTTGGAGGCAGTCGCTGTAGCTGCTGGCGCTTGAGGCTGCTGCTGCTGCTCCTGATCGCTGCTGCTGCGGCTGATGCTGCTGCGGCTAATGCTGCTGCGGCTGATGCTGCTGCTGCGGCTGATGCTGCTGCTGCTGATGCTGCTGCGGCCAATGCTGCTAAGGCCAATGCTGTTGCGGCTAATGCTGCGGCGGCTAATGCTGCGGCGGCTGGTGGACGACGACCAGGTTAGGTCCGCCTGGTAAGTGTTCACTTCCCAAATCTTTTAAATTTCCGGAGCCCTTTAGTTAGGGTCCCCGGCGGTTTGAGTTATTCAAACACTAATCACAAACTTAAATTTTGGGTTTTTTTTCCGACCGTTCTCCTACTACTTCTTGCAGCAACTAAAGCAAAACCCTGACCTACACCAAAGTCGCTCGCCATTTTCCCTCCCGCTCTCTCAAGATGGGTCAGCGAACGTATTCAAGGCCATCTAACCCAGTTTACGAGCGAACCGAGCTAAATTTAAATAGCTAGATCCTCTCCCGCTATCAATAGTCGGTGTCACCACCAAATCTTATCGACAGCGGGACCTGCTGACGTATCGGTTCGTTTCAGTATTTTCCAGACGGCTTCAACTGAAAATGCAACAAACCAAAATTCAACAATAAACATAATATATTTCGAATTATATGTGAATCGCTTTGGCCAAAGAACAAGCAATAAAATACTCGTCGTCGACCCAATTAGTGCGAACTTAATTCCCCCAACTTTCGTCGTAGTGAGCACCAATTTAGGGTATAAATAAAAATAGCTGGAAAAAAGTGCAAATTGTGAAAATTGAAGCTCTCAGAAAATTAGCGGCAATAACTTTCGCTGCAGTTTGTCCGAACATTTCCCGCGCTATTCAGAATTTTCCCGCGCTTTTTCTATTTTCCGCGCTTTTCATAATTTTGCGCGCATTTTGGCATCAGGCTTATATATTCGTTGCCCTTAGTTATCGGTCAGTGTATCATTCTCCGTTAGCATCTGCATAGGAAGAGCCGCTAGCCGCGTACACATACACACGCACACCGACACCTCTGCCGCTATTTCGAGTTATCTTTTGTCGTTTTCGTTCTCGATCGCTGCAGCAGTGCAATTTTCGGTCTGCCTAAACGTTTGTTCGTTTTTTCGGTACGCTTGAGCTTGAGCGGTAACTCCCCTACAGTGCGTGCGTGCGGCATATACTGTCGCAGGGTTTATATAAAAAATATAAAAACCCTATTTAGATTTTTCGCTGTAATTCTCTCGGCACTTAGCTCCCTTACACCGTGTGCGATCGGTATAGTACTCGTTGATTTTTTATTTTATTATTTAACAAAAAAAAAAAAAAAAATAATTTAATAAAAATAAATATTTAACACCTCTTCGATACCAACCAAATAAATACAAATAAACGCAATGGCAACTAAGGATATCGAAGAGCTTAAACATCAACGAGATGTTTGCATGAAAAGTATTAACCGAACTTATCGCCACTTAAAAGAAGCTAAATTATCTATAAATCCGGTCGAGCTTGAGTGTCGATTAGAGATTCTAAATACGCACATTGAAAATGCTTCACTTTTGCAAAACCAAATAGAAGTGAAAGATACAAAAGATGTATACCGCGAAGAGTTGGAAGAGAGGGCCGTAATGACAAAGTCATTGCTGATTTCAATTTTAAATAAGTCCAAACAAAATAATATCGAGAAATCCGCTCCGCCAGCAAATCGCCCGCCTCAATGCCGTCTGCCGAGCGTTGCTCTCCCAACTTTCAGCGGAAAACACTCCGAATTTAAAAATTTTATAAGCCTTTTCGAAACTTTCGTTGACAAAGATGACACTTTACACGATATTGAAAAATTCAATCATTTAATTTCGTGTTTGGCCTTCCAAGTCACTGCGGAAAATTATCCCAAAGCCCTTGCTAGCCTGAAGCGGGTGTACGATAATGATTGTCTTATTTTTTTTGACAACATATCGACACTTTTTAATTTGCAAAAAATTTCCCAGCCTTCAGCTACAGCCTTGAGAACCCTCATCGACACGGTCACAGCCTTGTATGACTCCTTGCTGTCTATTGGGGATGATAGACGCATTACTAATGCCATTTTAATACATCTGGTAATGAGCAAGGTCGATGCAGGAACTAAAAGAAAATGGGAAGAACAGTTAGATTATACTTCGCTTCCACTTTGGAGCGAATGTGAGGCGACCCTCAACAGGCGATACCAACACATGGTAGCAGAAGAGGCTTCCAAGCCAAAAACTGTTCAGCAGGCCCAATCTAACCCTAAGAAGAATGGAAATAGGAGTTTTTCGTTTGTCGCTGCCAGGAACGACTCTGTTCAATGCATGTATTGCAACTCAGCTGAACATCAGATTTGAAACTGCGCTTCCTTCGCAGCCCTGACAGTTCAGCAAAGATTCGATTTCGCTAAAAGAGCACCCTTATGCATTAACTGTTTAAGAAAGGGTCACACTGTCAAAAAATGCAAATCCAACAGATGTAGAGTGTCGAGTCATTCTTGCAACTGCTGTTGTGAGCGTCCAAACAAAAAGCGGCGAGTTTGTATTAGCTCGAGCGGTGCTCGACTCTGGTTCACAATTAAACTTTGTAACCGACGAGCTCGCTCAGAGGCTCAAAATTACAAGAGAGGACGTGTTGTGAGGAGTTGAATAACTCCCCACAAGTTAAGAAGCAAGCAGAGTAAGCGCATGCAAGCAGTGGCCTACCAGTTACCAGTTACGCGGCGAATTCGCCCGTAGTAACGGTAGTGCGGAGAGAGAGAGAGTGGGGAACTGAGCACCAGACAAAGCCAAGGAGAGTCCGAGAGGGACAGCAATACGAAAGAGCGGCGAAGGGCCGTGGGCAGAAGGAAGTAACGGGACGGCACCGGACTTTGGACCCTGATATTGGTGCCGGGCGCAGAGGGCGAAAGGTCGAACGGTAAAACCGTGGACTTTGGACCAGGAGGCAAGGAGACGCCGATAACTAGCGGTAAATGGAGGCCTATATAAACCGGCCGAGCGCAGGAAGCTGGATCAGTCGATTTCTATCAAGTCAACAAGTAACAGTCATCAAGTGAACAGGTAACCAGTGAAACATTGTGAAGGAGCAAACAAAGCCGTGCGGAGTCATCAAGGAAACAAGATCGCTACGTCGAGACGTTCGGGACTTAGAGCTAAAGTCTCCGAATTGAGACACAGGTAGCTGAGGTCCTTACGGCATCACACGGCTAAGTCCAGGCGCTTTGTTACAACTTCTGTCGCGATTTGAGCTTGGCATCCCACCCGGCGTGTCCGACAAAGTGAACAAATAGAGTCCTTCGACGAAGAACCGTGGGCTCAGAAGCAAAGTGTCCAGAACTAGCTACCTGCCTACAAGGACTGCATTGGCGAACTCCGGCGTATGCCTGATCGTCCTGCAGGAACTGTACAAGGTCCTGGTGCGACTAGCCCGGAAGGACGCGCGTTTGTTCAGCTGGTGTCTCGAAAGGCGTATGCGTTGAGAGCACAGCGGTCCACCGCTAGAGTCCCAGAACGGCAGCTTACGAGTCGCCAACAAGGAGCGGAGCTGGTCGAGATAGCTGGAGGCGGACAAGGACAACGAGGACCCAGGACGACGAAAACGAGCGTCGAGCGAGCAGCCCACACGTCGAATTCTTAAGCCTGCGGCAGAGAGGGTAGGGTGGAAGCGTTCGTCTAGAACCTGGCGTTTGACCCAGGGACTGCGTTGGCGGCTTCCGGCGTACGCCTGAACCGTCAGGTAGAAACTGAGCCGACGTCCGGTGCGACCGGCCGGGACAGAGCAAGGGACAGGAGGCTGCGGCTGCGAAAGGCGTACGCCTTGAGAGCACAGTGCCTGTTCACCCTAGTCTGGGAACGGTGACGCATCCCTAGTCCCTGTAAACCCAAGCCAAGGGTGGCAGAAGACGTCGCAAGCAACACCGGCGAGGAAGACACCACTTCGCAGCCGGCACGATCCAGAGAGGCGTTCAACGTGGGAAGGAGACTACGGCAGGACGTGATTCTACATAACCAGTACACCACCCCGGCTGAGGGTCAAGTCGGCGAATAAAAGATCACTGCATACTCCCAATCTTTCTGTGTGTTTTCACTGGTCAAAGGGTGGTCACGTATATATAAATTTGGTGGGACGAACACTTACATCTTCTGAGCTAGCCGCACGACATTCGTAGCGAGCAGATAATAAAGAAAATCAGTTCGTTACATCTGGCGCCCAACGTGATTGTCCTGACAGTGAAAATACAGCAATAAACAGAAATGGGGAAAAATTGGATCTATCTCCTCAAGAAAGAGGATTTCCCAAAGGTGGCAGCCAAGCTTGGCATTATCCTGGAGGGCAAGTCGGACGACATGCGAAAGGCCCTTTCAGAATATGTTACGAAGACACAAAACGACCCAGGAATGGCGGAAATTTGGGCTGAGCTGGAGGAGTTATACGACAAACCAAGCTCGAGCGGCAAGTTACAAGTCCCAGACGCCGAACAGCTCATAGCCAGCCTGGGCGTTGAGAGCATGAAGGAGGCAGGAAGATCCAGGGGCCCAAGCCAAGAAAGAAGAACAGAACAGCAAAGGCCCAGCGCACCAGACTATGCAAAAGTCGCGAAGCAAGTCAGGGAATGGTCGTTCAAGTTTGACGGCACGGAGAAACCACTGGAGTTTCTGGAACAAGTGGAATGGTCAGCAAACACATACGGTTTGAACCTGAACCTCATTCCCCGAGCCATGCCTGAATTGCTGCAAGGCAAGGCCCTAAAATGGTTCATATCAAACAATAAACACTGGAGGACATGGGGAGAGTTCAGCGACAGTTTTCAAACGTATTTCCTGCCAAGGGGTTTCTTCACAAAGCTCGCAGATCAGGTCAAACAAAGGAAACAGGGCTTTAGAGAGTCGTTCAAGGACTATATGGTTGACATGCAAACCATGATGAGACCACTTGGCTACTCCCCAAAGGAAACACTCGAGCAGATAAAGGAAAACTGCACGCCTGACCTGAGGATTTCCCTGAGGACATATAAGATAGACGATCTAGAGTCTCTAATGGTGCTGGCTGACGAGTATGAAGAACTCGAGAGAGAGCGAGAAGCATTTATTCAAGAAAACAAATTCTCGCGAAGCAAAACAACAACACCACAGGTCACGTGTAGAAGGTGCGACGAAGAAGGCGGACACCAAGCACCTATTGGCGGTCCAAGACAATGGACGCCAAACACCTACAACCACCAGAGCACGTTATGGAGGCCACCCAATACCAATCAGAGACCACCCAGCGCAGCTCCAAGAGCCCACAGGTCACAGACACACATCGTGAACCCACACGAAGCTTGTAGAAGGTGTGGCGGTCACGGACATTGGGCAAGAGGATGCCAAAACCAGAGGCTGCTTTTCTGTTGGACTTGCGGCAAGGTGGGGGTGAGGAGTGTAGAGTGCTGCCAAAGATCGGGAAATGGCCTGCGATCCCAGCCACAGAGAGGCGAGCAGGGGTCGCAAGGTGTTGTCTCTCCAAACTAACTGGCGATTTAATCGAAGAAGAGCAGCAGTTATCCGCAGCGGTACAGATTGGCAGAACCTCACACAAAGCCACAATCGACACCGGAGCAACAGCGAGCTTTATAAGCGAGGAGCTGGCGGATACACTGGCTGCTTATGGAAAGATTACAAGGACGAGAAGGCAAGTTAGGTTGGCAGATGGCAGGTGCAGCGGGATAAACACGCAGCTCGAGGTGGAAATCGAATTCGGCAATAAGCGATTGCCCATGAGCCTGTTGATCTTACCAGGAGTGGTAGACTCGCTGGTGCTGGGATGGAATTTCCTCACAGGAGTCGGCGCCGAAATAAGGTGTGCCGGACATACAGTGGTGATCCCAGAAAGAAGAAGGCACAACGGGTGGTTAGAGGAAAAATTGTCCGTGGCAGTGGTGCAAACCAACTCGGAGGAATGCGACGTTGAAAAATTTCTAGACCAGGAGCTTGCGGAGTTTCGAACAATGAGTGGAACTTCCAACATAGCCGAACACCGAATCACCATGAAGGACGACAAGCCAATCAAACAGAGATACTACCCGAAAAATCCAAAGGTTCAAGGGGAAATCAATGCGAAAGTCGACGAGTTGCTGGAGAAGGGGTGCATAGAACACTCGAGAAGCCCGTACAGCTCCCCGATAGTCATGGTGAAGAAAAAGACAGGTCAGTGGAGGCTTTGTGTCGACTTTAGACAGATCAATGCCAAATCCATCAAAGATGCTTATCCGATGCCAAGGATAAATTACATATTGGACCAATTGAGGGAGGCAAGATACATAAGCAGTCTGGATTTGAAAGACGGATACTGGCAAATTCCTCTGGAAGAAAATAGCAGGCAATTCACGGCGTTCACAGTGCCAGGAAAGGGGCTTTTCCAGTGGAAAGTAATGCCATTTGGGTTACACTCCGCCTCGGCGACTTTCCAGAGAGCACTGGATCAGGTTATTGGACCGGAGATGTCACCACACGCGTTTGCATACCAAGACGACATCATCGTGATCGGACGGACACTGGAAGAACACAGAAGTAACCTGAGGGAAGTGTTCCGACGCCTTAAACAGGCCAACCTGAGGATAAATCCCGAAAAATGTAATTTCTTCAAAAGCGAACTGCTTTACCTGGGACACCGCGTTACGGACCAAGGAATCGGCACCGATCCCGAAAAAGTAGCAGCCATAGCCGAGCTGGAACCACCCACGACCATCCGGGAGTTGCGCCAATACTTGGGCGTAGCATCGTGGTACAGGCGATTCGTGCCCGACTTTGCGCGAATAGTAAAACCACTAAACGATCTATTGCGGAAAGGCACGAAATGGACATGGACTCCAGAGCACCAGCAGGCATTCGAGGAGGTGAAGGCAAGGCTAGTGGCCGATCCTGTGCTGGCATGCCCGGATTTCGATAAACCATTCGTACTGCAGACGGACGCAAGCGATTATGGTATAGGGGCAGTCCTGACGCAGGAAACGGAAAGCGGCGAAAAGGTCATTTCATATTCAAGCCGGACCCTGAATGGCGCGGAAAAGAACTACTCAACCAGCGAAAAGGAATGCCTGGCAATCGTGTGGGCAATCCGGAAGCTCAAACCATACTTGGAAGGATACCACTTCAAGGTGGTGACGGACCATATGGCGCTTAAATGGTTAAACAGCATCGAAAGTCCCTCAGGAAGAATAGCGAGGTGGGCCCTGGAGCTGCAGCAGTATGATTTTGAAATATCATACAGGAAGGGGCAGCTTAACGTGGTCGCTGATGCACTGTCAAGACAGCCTCTACCAGAAGCCTTTAGGCTAACTAAAGAAACTCCGGAGGACGCGCAGGGAACATGCAGTTGGATCAAGGATATGTGTGAGAAGATTAACAAACAGCCACAGAGGTTTCCGGACTACATCATGGAGGGAGGCGCATTGTACAGGCATATCCCGCACAGAGCAGGAAGCGAAGACGTGGCAGCATGGAAGCTCTGTGTCCCACGGGGGCTGAGGGAAACAGTCCTGAAGGAGAATCACGACTCACCAGCTGCTGGACACGTGGGAAGTCGGAAAACGATCGCAAGGCTGGCGGCTCGATATTACTGGCCAGGAATGCATAGGGACGCCCGAGCACACGTGCGGAAATGCGAGACATGCCTCAGGTACAAGCCCAACCAGATGCAGGCAGCCGGGAAAATGCTGACGCAAATACCAGAAGAACCATGGGCAACGGTATGTGCAGACTTTGTCGGACCATTGCCCAGGTCGAAGCATGGCAACCAGATGCTGCTAGTTCTGATAGATAGGTTCTCAAAGTGGACAGAATTGGTGCCACTGCGAGCAGCAACGGCAGAATCACTTCAAAAGGCGTTCCGAGAAAGAGTCATCGCTAGGTTCGGAATCCCCAAGGTAGTAATAACGGACAATGGAGTTCAGTTTGCCAGCCGTGCATTCAAAAAATTCCTCAGCGAAATGGGCATCAAGCAACAATTCACGGCACCATATACACCGCAGGAGAATCCGACGGAAAGAGCAAACCGGACAGTTAAAACCATGATAGCACAGTTTGCGGGACAGAACCAGAGGAATTGGGACGAGAAGTGGCCGGAGATTATGCTAGCGGTAAATTCAAGTACGTCGGAGTCAACAGGGTACTCCCCGTGTTTCCTCACGCAGGCTCGAGAGCCTCGACTGCCCAACGCCCTGTACGACAGGGAAACCATCGGCACGGGAAAGCAGACGGAAACGCCTGAAGATAAGGCCAATAAGATGAAGGAGATCTTCGAAATTGTGCGCCGGAACATGGAGAAGGCTGCTCAGGACCAAGCCAGGCATTACAATCTACGAAGGAGGCAATGGAATCCAACGATAGGGGACACAGTCTGGGCGAAGGGAGCACCATCTGTCAAAGGCAGCCGAGGGTTTCGCGGCAAAGCTAGCGCCGAGATACGACGGACCGTACACGGTAATAGACTTCGTCTCACCAGTCATTTGTAAACTCCGCCACAAGGATACGCAAAAAGAACGAACAGTCCACGTCAGTGAGCTTAAACAACAAACACAAGAACCCGGTACAGACAAGCAAGGACAACACAAGCAGGCAACAACATCAGGTGGTGCGGACTATAGCGTCGGGCATAAGCCAGAGTCTATATAGACCGCAGGATAACACGAGCATGCAACGACAAAAAGTACAGACTATATCGTCGGGCATAAGCCAGAGTCTATATAGACCGCAGGATAACACGAGCATGCAACGACAAAACGTGCGGACTATATCGTCGGGCATAAGCCAGAGTCTATATAGACCGCAGGATAACACGAGCATGCAACGACAAAACGTACGGACTATATCGTCGGGCATAAGCCAGAGTCTATATAGAACGCAGATAAAAAGGAGGCACAGTGACCCAGACAACGAGGCAAACAGATTCTGCGTCGGGCATGAAGCCAGAGTCATCCATTAATACGCCGCGAAGAATAAGGTGATGCACAGTACAAGAAACCGAAAAGACCGCCGGCCAACAACAATCCGTAGCGTCGGCAGACTCTGTACGGATCGAGGAAGACCACGACCAGATCTTTTTCATTCCCGAGGAAAGAGGGGAGACGGTACAGCTCGAGAGCTTTACCGTAGCATGCCAAGCCGGAAAAACACTAAAATAACACGCACACACATAAACGGCCACAGTTAATTAGCTAGCAGGCCAAGCCGGAAAAACACGAATATGACGCGCACACACATAAACGGTCACAATAAAAAAAAAAAAAGGAAAGATACACACACATGAAAGGCACTACGTATGATCCGGCAATCTGAAATGAGAAATATACATGAAAACCGGGGTCGCAGGGAAACAAACCACTTGCCAACTAAATGCAGAACGACGCAAGAAAGCGATGAGCCGGGCAGGGTCATTGACACCGACCCCAAGGGCAGGAAAGGTCAACTCTGCAATCCTGGGCCAAGCTTTGGGGGAAAGAGAAAATAAGTAAACATGAAATAGAAAGGAAATTGCGCTTACCATATCATTGTGCGGAGTCACTATAAACAAGGGATGGGGGCGTTTCGATTCATGGTCACCGATTGGCCCTACACGATAGTGTCGATCGGTGGGCACAAAATACTGGAAATATCGGCACAAGGAGTCACGCTGTGGAAAATCGATACATCGAGTGGCAACGCCACGTTGGGTCACGGAATCGATAACAACTGGAGACCGATCGGTTGGGAGGAGAGTGACCATACAGCGGAGAGTCACACGGGAGAATATCGATATCCCCGATAACAACTGGAGACCGATCGGCACGATGTAGAGTGGCCATCCGACGGAGAAGACATATCGGGAATTCAAAAATCATCGGGGGAAACGTCCGGGCGGGAATTCAAAAGTCTACGGGGGAAACGTCTGGGCGGGAATTTAAAGTCTACGGAGGAAACGTCTGGGCGGGAAATTCAAAATCTGGAAGGAGGATCGGCGCTGTGGAACTCCATAAGGAGCTGTGAGCGTCGTGGGAACCATCTGGAAGAGCGAGTCGACTGGAAGACTACAGGCGAACGAGGACAAGTACGAGGAGAGACACGTCGAGGGAAGGATGTCAGAATGTGGAGTATACCAAGGCAGAGAGAGCAGCGAGTCTCTTTTTCATTCCCGAAGTAAGGGGAGAATGTGAGGAGTTGAATAACTCCCCACAAGTTAAGAAGCAAGCAGAGTAATCGCATGCAAGCAGTGGTCTACCAGTTACCAGTTACGCGGCGAATTCGCCCGTAGTAACGGTAGTGCGGAGAGAGAGAGAGTGGGGAACTGAGCACCAGACAAAGCCAAGGAGAGTCCGAGAGGGACAGCAATACGAAAGAGCGGCGAAGGGCCGTGGGCAGAAGGAAGTAACGGGACGGCACCGGACTTTGGACCCTGATATTGGTGCCGGGCGCAGAGGGCGAAAGGTCGAACGGTAAAACCGTGGACTTTGGACCAGGAGGCAAGGAGACGCCGATAACTAGCGGTAAATGGAGGCCTATATAAACCGGCCGAGCGCAGGAAGCTGGATCAGTCGATTTCTATCAAGTCAACAAGTAACAGTCATCAAGTGAACAGGTAACCAGTGAAACATTGTGAAGGAGCAAACAAAGCCGTGCGGAGTCATCAAGGAAACAAGATCGCTACGTCGAGACGTTCGGGACTTAGAGCTAAAGTCTCCGAATTGAGACACAGGTAGCTGAGGTCCTTACGGCATCACACGGCTAAGTCCAGGCGCTTTGTTACAACTTCTGTCGCGATTTGAGCTTGGCATCCCACCCGGCGTGTCCGACAAAGTGAACAAATAGAGTCCTTCGACGAAGAACCGTGGGCTCAGAAGCAAAGTGTCCAGAACTAGCTACCTGCCTACAAGGACTGCATTGGCGAACTCCGGCGTATGCCTGATCGTCCTGCAGGAACTGTACAAGGTCCTGGTGCGACTAGCCCGGAAGGACGCGCGTTTGTTCAGCTGGTGTCTCGAAAGGCGTATGCGTTGAGAGCACAGCGGTCCACCGCTAGAGTCCCAGAACGGCAGCTTACGAGTCGCCAACAAGGAGCGGAGCTGGTCGAGATAGCTGGAGGCGGACAAGGACAACGAGGACCCAGGACGACGAAAACGAGCGTCGAGCGAGCAGCCCACACGTCGAATTCTTAAGCCTGCGGCAGAGAGGGTAGGGTGGAAGCGTTCGTCTAGAACCTGGCGTTTGACCCAGGGACTGCGTTGGCGGCTTCCGGCGTACGCCTGAACCGTCAGGTAGAAACTGAGCCGACGTCCGGTGCGACCGGCCGGGACAGAGCAAGGGACAGGAGGCTGCGGCTGCGAAAGGCGTACGCCTTGAGAGCACAGTGCCTGTTCACCCTAGTCTGGGAACGGTGACGCATCCCTAGTCCCTGTAAACCCAAGCCAAGGGTGGCAGAAGACGTCGCAAGCAACACCGGCGAGGAAGACACCACTTCGCAGCCGGCACGATCCAGAGAGGCGTTCAACGTGGGAAGGAGACTACGGCAGGACGTGATTCTACATAACCAGTACACCACCCCGGCTGAGGGTCAAGTCGGCGAATAAAAGATCACTGCATACTCCCAATCTTTCTGTGTGTTTTCACTGGTCAAAGGGTGGTCACGTATATATAAATTTGGTGGGACGAACACTTACATCTTCTGAGCTAGCCGCACGACATTCGTAGCGAGCAGATAATAAAGAAAATCAGTTCGTTACAGTGTGCATGAGCTTGCGAGGCATTGGTGGAACTATTGCCCAAGCCACAAAAAAAATTCACACGATTGTGAAGTCGCGAGTAGGGAACAGCCAATTGTCGTCCGATTTTTGGATTATGAAAAATATTTCTGGTTATCATCCGGATCAAGCGGTGAACACCAGCGGGTGGAGGGTGCCTGAAAATATTCAGTTGGCAGATCCATTCTTCTTCAAGCCCCAAAAAATAGATATGCTTATCGGCGCTGAAACATTCTTTGAACTTTTATCTATTGGCCAGATAAAGCAGGGCCCTGAATTCCCCATCCTACAAAAGACAGTTCTCGGCTGGATAGTGTCAGGCAGATGTGCCTCTGAAAATAATAAAAACACTGAAAAAATGGTACATCTCAGCTGCCAGGAGGAAGCGTTGGAGTCAATTGACACAACCCTGCAGAAATTTTGGTCTGTGGAGGACTTGCCGCCCAAGGCTATACTCCTGAGCAACAACTCTGTCAACAACACTTTAAAAAAAAATTCTCAAAGATTGACGTCCGGTAGATTTTCGGTTCGTTTGCCGTTTAAATCTGACCCAAATACTCTTGGTTCGTCATACGAAGTTGCGAAACGTAGATTTTTGTCGCTAGAAAGGAAATTGTCAAAGGACCCTTCGCTGAAGAAGATGTATATTGAATTCATGGAGGAATATGTTTCACTGGGCCACATGTCTTCCACCAATGACAAAATTCCGAATACTCCGCACTATTTCATTCCGCACCAATGCGTTTTACGGCCACAAAGTACTTCAACTAAGTTGAGAGTAGTTTTCGATGCATCGAGCCGTACTTCTACGCAGGTAGCGTTGAATGACATCTTGATGGTAGGCCCAACTATTCAAGAGGAGCTGTACTCGACTCTGCTTCGGTTTAGATTGCATAAGTTTGCCCTTGCGGCCGACGTCAAAGAGATGTATCGCCAAGTGATGGTGGACGAAGCTGATCGTAACTTCCAGCTCATAGTATGGAGACGAGATCCTTCTGAGTCCCTGAAAATCTTTAAGTTGAACACCGTTACATATGGAACTTCGCCAGCACCCTTTTTGGCGATTCGGTGTTTAATGCGGCTAGGAGAGATGGCGCAAGCAACTCATCCAAAAGCCGCAAAGGTTATTCCGAATGATTTTTATGTTGACGATTTGTTGACTGGCGCCGGATGCATTGAGGACCTGCAAAGCCTTCGAGACGAAGTTTCTCAGGTCTTGCAAGAGGCAGGCTTTGAATTGGCAAAGTGGTTTTCAAACTGCCCAGAGTTATCCGCATCTGATAGCGCTGTAATGCCACTTATGGCAGACTCAGACGTAACCAAGACCCTTGGCGTGGTTTGGTTACCGGTTAAAGATTACTTTCAATTTCGGTTGGATGACTCTTTCCTGGATCTTCGCGCGACAAAACGAAATATTTTGTCGGTGACTGCTCGACTTTTCGACCCACTTGGCCTCTTGTGTCCTTTGGTCACAAAGGCAAAGATGTTGTTGCAGGAACTGTGGCTTCGAAAATTAGATTGGGACGAGTCGCTACCGATGCAGTTGCTCACGTCGTGGGAGACGTTTAAAGCGACGCTTCTGTAGCTGCCTAAAATTAAGGTATCGCGATTCGTCAACACAGATCCACAAGTCCCGATTCAAATACATGGTTTCGCTGACGCTTCCATGCGAGCGTATGGAGCGTGCATCTACGTTCGGACTCAAACTGCTGAAGGTTTGAAAGTGTCTTTATTGACCGCCAAATCGAAAGTAGCTCCCCTCAAGACGAAAACTTTGCCTCGCCTTGAGCTGTGTGCAGCTCACCTTTTAGCAAATCTCTATAATCGTGTCAGGCCATTGCTAAATTCTCCCATTGAGAATGTTTTCCTGTGGACAGACTCCGAGATCACTTTACACTGAATTAAAACCCATCCCTCGTCGTTGTCGGTTTTTGTTTCGAACCGGGTTGCAGAAATTCAGGAGTGGTCGGAGAAAGCAATTTGGAGACACGTTCCCACGAAAGTCAACCCAGCAGATATAGTGTCCCGAGGATGTGACGTAGAGGAGCTTACAACATCCATTTGGTTCGGTGGGCCTTCGTTCTTGCTAGACTCAGAAAATAATTGGCCTGTAAATAAACATTTCGAACTGCCGGCTGATGTAATGTCGATGGAGCTACGCAAATCGGCAGTAGCTCTCGTAGTCAGCCCAGAGCCAAATTATGTGCTTCAGAAAATAGAGTCTTTTTCGTCGCACCTAAAGCTTCTCAGAGTTTTCGTGTGGGTTTTTCGTTTTATTCAAAGGTGCAGAAAGGTGTCGAAGCCCTTTGAAAAAAGTATTTCGCCAAGAGAACTGGATTTCGCTTTTGATAAAATTGTCGAAGTTGTCCAATTTCACGAGTTCAGGGACGACATAAGTAAAATTCGGAAGAATAAACCGGTAGCAACGAATATTCAAAAGTTAAACCCTTTTCTTCAGGAAAATAAATTGGATTGGTGCTCCTCGACATTGCTACGAGTTGGGGGTCGGTTATTGAATGCTCCTATCCCGTACGAAGCCAAATTCCCGGTGTTGCTGTCTAAAAGCTCACAGTTCGTCAGATCCTATGTGTCATACCTGCACGTTACGAACTGTCACGCTGGCCCACGAGCTCTCGTAAGTCGTCTGCGCGAGAAAATCTGGCTAGTTAATGCTCAAGAAGTCTGCCGACGAACAGTTCGGTTGTGCATGCGCTGCTTTCGCTGTAAGCCGCAACTCTTGACGCAAATTATGGGAAACTTGCCAGCAGATAGACTTCGAGCTCTCCGCCCGTTCAATATTTGTGGCGTTGATTTTTGTGGTCCCTTCAGCACAACGTATCGTATCCGTGGTAAGCCACCGTACAAGTCGTACGTGGCCTTTTTCGTCTGTTTTGCGTCCAAAGCGGTCCACTTAGAATTAGTGTCTGACCTAACCACTGATGCGTTCTTGTTGGCATTTCAAAGGTTCGTGAGTCGTCGCGGGATTCCGGAGAAGGTGTGGTGAGACAACGCCACCAATTTCGTCGGCGCAGATCGCCACATGAGAGAGTTCCGAGCCCGTCTGGAGGAGCAGGGGGCGGTATCGAAATATTCGCATCAAAAAAAGGATGCGAGTTTGCGTTCATACCGCCCAGAGCACCGCACTTCCGCGGACTATGGGAGGTAGGTGTGAAGTCTGCAAAGCACCTGTTCCTTCGGACGGTTGGCCAAGACCTCTTGACCGCGGAGGAGCTCGGAACTCTGCTCACCAGCGTGGAGGCCGTGCTCAACTCCAGGCCCCTCGGCGCTCTAAGCAGCGACCCGAACGACGGCGAGGCCCTGACCCCCGGGCATCTGCTCATCGGCGGCCCTCTTCTGGCCCCACCATCAGCGGCGCTCCCGGACCAGATCAGCCTGACCTGCTTGCGACGATGGCGAGGTGTCTCGTCTCTCAGGCACAGGGTTTGGCAGCGATGGTCCCGGGAGTACATCTCCAGCCTCCAGCAGCGGTCCAAGTGGCACCAGGGGGAGCCCAACCTCGTCGTGGGAGCTCTCGTCGTCGTCGCAGAAGACAATCTTCCGCCCCAGCAGTGGAGGATTGGACGAGTGGTAGCGGTGCACGCCGGCGCCGATAGCAAGGTTCGCGTGGCGGACGTCAGGACGCAGGACGGCGAATATCGGCGAGCTGTCCACCGACTGGCCCTGTTGCCCGTTCTGGGCTGAAGGACGTCGTCCCTTTAGAGGGGGCGGTGTTTGCGCACTCAGCGCTTGTATTTAAATCACTAGTTGTAAGGCGAGAGCGGGAGCCAATAAAGCTTTCGTCTGTTCGCTCTTGCGAATTCGCCCCGTCTCTCGCCACCGTAGCATAAGTTAGGTTTTAAGAGAAATTATTGAAATATAATTGTTAGTGATCCATCGAACGTCATCGTAGCCACTCCTTTTCGTCGCGCTTTCGACATAGATTCACAATATTTCGCAAATTAAAATCGTCTCGAACTACTGCGTTCACAAAGTTTTCGCGTTGTTAATACAAAATAGTATTAAATTTTTCATTAATAATGACGAAGACTTTGCTATCTTTCAACGAGCCTATATGGATTTAATTAACCCAAACACTGGTACAATATTAATGAAAACTTCAGTAATACTTCCCAACTTGTCTACATATGAAGACTTCCACGAAAAAATATTAGAAATACACGAAAAGACGATACACCAAGGCATTAAAAAGACGTATGACGATTTTAAAACTAAATATTATTTCCCAGACGCACAAAAACTTATTCAAAACATTATAAATAAATGCGAGGCCTGTAATTTATGCAAAGCAGAGCACAGAAAAGTTCCACTCCCTTTTGAAAAGACGCCTGAAACTCAAAATATTCGTGATAAATATGTTATTGACTATTATTTTATTGACCAACGTAAATTTTTGACATGTATTGACATTCATTCAAAATTCATTTCTATTATAGAAACAAAAACCACAGACTTGATTGAAAGTAAAAAAGCATTACTCAAAATTTTTAGTATGATAGGTAAACCGAAAACTATTAAAATGGATCAAGATCCCGGCCTAGTATCCAAATCTTTACAAAACTGGCTACAGAAAGAAAATATCAATATTGAAATCACTAGTAGTAAAAACGGTATAGCTGACATAGAAAGGGTTCATAAAACAATTAACGAAAAACTTAGAATCATAAATACACTCTCAGATGCTGAAGACAAATTAATGAATATAGAAAAAGCAACGTATGTCTACAATCAGGAAATAACCCATGATGCCACTGGTAAAACCCCTGCTCAAATCTTTCTTTATGGTATGGAACCGTGTAAAAATATGCAAACCAAAAAGAACATAAAATAGATAACATTAATAAAAATCGCGAGGAACATAAAGTGGATCTTAGATAAACCAAAGTTGAAAAAGAAATGAAACGTAAAGCGAAATTAGTAAACCCATTTAAAAAGACAGGAGTATTAGGACAGAAAGACGAAAAGCATTGGCAAGAAACTAATAGGGGTCATAAAGTAATAAGGCACATAAGTAAATTTAAAAAAGCTAAAGCGCAAAATCTCTCAAATCATTCCAGGGAGTCTGACAATACTGACTCTGATTTTGAAAATGATCATGATAATGACGTGGATGAATGTAACATCGACAACAGCTCAACAAATTAGTATTACACCTATCACTTCAAATAACGGTTATTTACTTCTGAACACAGGGATTGTAAAAATACCTTTAAGTTAAAAACATCTTATGATACAGATTAATCAAACAAAAATATTAGAAACATACCAGGACTTTATGAAATAGGAATCATTAATCATTATTAACTGAATTATTTATAATTGTAACGAATCACGAATAATTCCGAGTTCAGGCGAGATGGTAATACATGGAACTGAGCGCACGCGAGCGTTGGTCCGGCTGCTGCTTGTCGGCAATGAGGGGGTGGTGGTCTTGCTTCAGATTGCATAGATGCCTTTTTTTAATCCTAAAACTTATTTTCGCGTGAAAGACAAGCTTACTAGAACCGGAAGTAGAGAACTCATATAAGAATAGTGGAGAGGGACATTGGTTTCTTCTAGCCCAAACAAGTCTCAGTTCACCTCCGATGACTGAGGAGGTCTTCTGCCCGCCCTACCTATGGCCATCATACCCTTTTATTTTCTTAATTATTGATGACCCCTTATTAGGCCCAAGTAACTTACTCTACAGAGGCTTCATGCTAGCTGCGGCAAAAAAATATTGATGTTCAGAACATTATAAACATATTTATTAAAACTAAGACGAAATAATACTCTTAAAAATAGACATAAAAATTATGGTGAATAAATAAATAAATATTGGAATCGACATGTATGAACGTATATAACGGTAAATTTAAATAATAATTAAAAATATATTAATGATCAAAAATGCGACTAATAAAAGTAATGGTAAATCCTAATACATTGAAATTTATTTCGGGCAAATTAGTTGCTTAAGGCAGAGTATTCGATTGACGTAGTGCGTGAGGATAGGAATACTTTTAAACGGCGACTGGGTTGCGTTCGCGCAAACATATAAATGCATTTAAATTTCTTTTGGTTCTTTTGCCTTTGTTTACATTTTTCTTTTTCAAGAGGCCCTAGCGAACGGTAGCGTATGATTTATTTCTTTTCTTTTTGTAACAGCATAACTATACGCAATGTAGAAACATTCTTGTAGGGGTAATATCGAGATTTATTGAATTAATATCACTCACCAATTTTTTTTTAACATCCATCGATGAAAGCGTTTTCGGCGACGGTAGTCTGCTGTTTGGGAACTAAAAATTTTATTTATTTGAACATTACCCGATGCCACTAAATGAACGTTAGTACTTTTAATTCTTATTCGTTTTTTTTTTGAGCTATTTTTTTTTTTTTGGTAATATAAGCCTAATTCGTTTTTGCTTTTTCTTTTTAGCTACCAATAAAAAAACACCACGATAGCCACACATTCCATATTTTCTCACTCACTCCATTTGAGTACCAAAAAAAATTATTAGAAAAAAAACTTAGACTAAATTAACTTTACTTATTTCCGCTTATCATTGCAGCTTTTGCTGCTTAACTTTTTTAGTTGGCTGACGATAAAACTATTGGCAATTAATATAACTCCCCACAAGTTAAGAAGCAAGCAGAGTAAGCGCATGCAAGCAGTGGCCTACCAGTTACCAGTTACGCGGCGAACTCGCCCGTAGTAACGGTAGTGCGGAGAGAGAGAGTGGTGAACTGAGCACCAGACAAAGCCAAGGAGAGTCCGAGAGGGACGGCAATACAAGAGAGAGCGGCGAAGGGTCGTGGGCAGAAGGAAGTAACGGGACGGCACCGGACTTTGAACCCTGATATTGGTGCCGTGCGCAAAGGGCGAAAGGTCGAACGGTAAAACCGTGGACTTTGGACCAGGAGGCAAGGAGAAACCGATAACTAGCGGTAAATGGAGGCCTATATAAACCGGCCGAGCGCAGGAAGCTGGATCAGTCGATTTCTATCAAGTCAACAAGTAACAGTCATCAAGTGAACAAGTAACCAGTGAAACATCGTGAAGGAGCAAGTAAAGCCGTGCGGAGTCATCGAGGAAACAAGATCGCTACGTCGAGACGTTCGGGACTTAGAGCTAAAGTCTCCGAATTGAGACACAGGTAGCTGAGGTCCTTACGGCATCACACGGATAAGTCCAGGCGCGTTGTTGCAACTCTGTCGCGATTTGACAAAGTCCGACAAAGTGAACAAATAGAGTCCTTCGACGAAGAACCGTGGGCTCAGAAGTAAAGTGTCTAGAACTAGCTACCTACCTACAAGGACTGCATTGGCAAACTCCGGCGTATGCCTGATCGTCCTGCAGGAGCTGTACAAGGTCCTGGTGCGACTAACCCGGAAGGACGCGCGTTTGTTCAGCTGGTGTCTCGAAAGGCGTATGCGTTGAGAGCACAGCGATCCACCGCTAGAGTCCCAGAACGGCAGCTTACCGAGTCGCCAACACGGAGCGGAGCTGGTCGAGATAGCTGGAGGCAGAACAAGGACAACGAGGACCCCAGGACGACGAAAACGAGCGTCGAGCGAGCAGCCCATACTTTGAATTCTTAAGCCTGCGGCAGAGAGGGTAGGGTGGAAGCGTTCGTCAAGAACCTGGCGTTTGACCCAGGGACTGCGTTGGCGGCTTCCGGCGTACGCCTGAACCGTCAAGTAGAAACTGAGCCGACGTCCGGTGCGACCGGCCGGGACAGAGCAAGGGACAGGAGGCTGCGGCTGCGAAAGGCGTACGCCTTGAGGGCACAGTGCCTGTTCACCCTAGTCTGGGAACGGTGACGCATCCCCAGTCCCTGTAAACCCGCCGAGCCAAGGGTGGCAGAAGACATCGCAAGCGAAACCGGCGAGGAAGACACCACTTCGCAGCCGGCACGATCCAGCGAGGCGTTCAACGTGGGAAGGAGACGACGGCAGGACGTAATTCTTCATAACCATTACACCAACCCGCCCGAGGGTCAAGTCGGCGAATAAAAGATCACTGCATACTCCCAATCTTTCTGTGTGTTTTCACTGGTCAAAAGGGCGGTCACGTATATATAAATTTGGTGGGACGAACACTTACATCTCTGAGCTAGCCGCACGACATTCGTAGCGAGCAGATAATAAAGAAAATCAGTTCGTTACATCTGTGCCGTCAAACTTGAACGACCATTCCCTGACTTGCTTCGCGACTTTTGCATAGTCTGGTGCGCTGGGCCTTTGCTGTTCTGTTCTTCTTTCTTGGCTTGGGCCCCTGGATCTTCCTGCCACCTTCATGCTCTCAACGCCCAGGCTGGCTATGAGCTGTTCGGCGTCTGGGAGTTGTAACTTGCCGCTCGAGCCTGGTTTGTCGTACAATTCCTCCAGCTCAGACCAAATTTCCGCCATTCCTGGGTCGTTTTGTGTCCTCGTAACATACTCTGAAAGGGCCTTTCGCATGTCGTCCGACTTGCCCTCCAGGATAATGCCTAGCTTGGCTGCCACCTTTGGGAAATCCTCTTTCTTGAGGAGATAGATCCAATTTTTCCCCATTTCTGTTTATTGCTGTATTTTCACTGTCAGGACAATCACGTTGGGCGCCAGATGTAACGAACTGATTGTTCGTCCCACCAAATTTATATATACGTGACCGCCCTTTTGACCAGTAAAAACACACAGAAAGATTGGGAGTATGCAGTGATCTTTTATTCGCCGACTTGACCCTCGGCCGGGGTGGTGTAATGGTTATGTAGAATTACGTTCTGCCGTCGTCTCCTTCCCACGTTGAACGCCTCGCTGGATCGTGCCGGCTGCGAAGTGGTGTCTTCCTCGGCGGTTTCGCTTGCGATGTCTTCTGCCACCCTTGGCTCGGCGGGTTTACAGCGACTAGGTCTGCGTCACCGTTCCCAGACTAGGGTGAACAGGCACTGTGCCCTCAAGGCGTACGCCTTTCGCAGCCGCAGCCTCCTGTCCCTTGCTCTGTCCCGGCCGGTCGCACAGGACGTCGGCTCAGTTTCTACTTGACGGTTCAGGCGTACGCCGGAAGCCGCTAACGCAGCCCCTGGGTCAAACGCCAGGTTCTAGACGAACGCTTCCACCCTACCCTCTCTGCCGCAGGCTTAAGAATTCGAAGTATGGGCTGCTCGCTCGACGCTCGTTTTCGTCGTCCTGGGGTCCTCGTTGTCCTTGTTCTGCCTCCAGCTATCTCGACCAGCTCCGCTCCTTGTTGGCTACTCGGTAAGCTGCCGTTCTGGGACTCTAGCGGTGGATCGCTGTGCTCTCAACGCATACGCCTTTCGAGACACCAGCTGAACAAACGCGCGTCCTTCCGGGTTAGTCGCACCAGGACCTTGTGCAGCTCCTGCAGGACGATCAGGCATACGCCGGAGTTCGCCAATGTAGTCCTTGTAGGCAGGTAGCTAGTTCTAGACACTTTGCTTCTGAGCCCACGGTTTTTCGTCGAAGGTCTCTATTTGTTCACTTTGTCGGACACGCCGGGTGGGATGCCAAGCTCAAATCGCGACAGAAGTTGTAACAAAGCGCCTGGACTTAGCCGTGTGATGCCGTAAGGACCTCAGCTACCTGTGTTTCAATTCGGAGACTTTAGCTCTAAGTCCCGAAGGTCTCGACGTAGCGATCTTGTTTCCTTGATGACTTCGCACGGCTTTACTTGCTCCTTCACGATGTTTCACTGATTACTTATTCACTTGATGACTGTTACTTGTTGACTTTGTAGAATCGACTGATCCAGCTTCCTGCGCTCGGCCGGTTTATATAGGCCTCCATTTACCGCTAGTTATCGGCTTCTCCTTGCCTCCTGGTCCAAAGTCCACGGTTTTACCGTTCGACCTTTCGCCCTTTGCGCACGGCACCAATATCAGGGTTCAAAGTCCGGTGCCGTCCCGTTACTTCCTTCTGCCCACGGCCCTTCGCCGCTCTCTCTTGTATTGCCGTCCCTCTCGGACTCTCCTTGGCTTTGTCTGGTGCTCAGTTCACCACTCTCTCTCTCCGCACTACCGTTACTACGGGCGAGTTCGCCGCGTAACTGGTAACTGGTAGGCCACTGCTTGCATGCGCTTACTCTGCTTGCTTCTTAACTTGTGGGGAGTTATTCAACTCCTCACATTCTCCCCTTATTTCGGGAATGAAAAAGAGACTCGCTGTTCTCTCTGTCTTGGTATCTCCACATTCTGACATCCTTCCCTCGACGTGTCTCCTCGTACTTGTCCTCGTTCGCCTGTAGTCTTCTAGTCGACTTGCTCCTCCAGACGGTTCCCACGACGCTCACAGCTCCTTCTTGAGTTCCACAGCGCCGATCCTCCTTCCAGATTTTGAATTTCCCGCCCCAGACGTTTCCCCCGTAGACTTTAAATTCCCGCCCAGACGTTTCCCACCGTAGACTTTTGAATTCCCGCCCACACGATTCCCCCGATGATTTTCTCGATCTCCGTGATATGTCTTCTCCGTCGGATGGTCACTTTACGTCGTGCCGATCGGTCTCCAGTTTGTTATCGGTGATATCGATATTCTCCCGTGTGACTCTCCGCTGTATGGTCACATCTGGCGCCCAACGTCCTGATAGTGAAAATACAGCAATAAACAGAAATGTGGAAAAATTGGATTTATCTCCTCAAGAAAGAGGATTTCCCAAAGGTGGCAGCCAAGCTTGGCATTATCCTGGAGGGCAAGTCGGACGACATGCGAAAGGCCCTTTCAGAGTATGTTACGAAGACACAAAACGACCCAGGAATGGCGGAAATTTGGGCTGAGCTGGAGGAATTGTACGACAAACCAGGCTCGAGCGGCAAGTTACAAGTCCCAGTCGCCGAACAGCTCATAGCCAGCCTGGGCGTTGAGAGCATGAAGGTGGCAGGAAGATCCAGGGGCCCAAGCCAAGAAAGAAGAACAGAACAGCAAAGGCCCAGCGCACCAGACTATGCAAAAGTCACGAAGCAAGTCAGGGAATGGTCGTTTGACGGCACGGAGAAACCACTGGAGTTTCTGGAACAAGTGGAATGGTCAGCAAACACATACGGTTTGAACCTGAACCTCATTCCCCGAGCCATGCCTGAATTGCTGCAAGGCAATGCCTTAATGGTTCATATCAAACAATAAACACTGGAGGACATGGGAAGAGTTCAGCGACAGTTTTCAAACGTATTTCCTGCCAAGGGGTTTCTTCACAAAGCTCGCAGATCAGGTCAAACAAAGGAAACAGGGCTTTAGAGAGTCGTTCAAGGTCTGTATGGTTGACATGCAGACCATGATGAGACCACTTGGCTACTCCCCAAAGGAAACACTCGAGCAGATAAAGGAAAACTGCACGCCTGACCTGAGGATTTCCCTGAGGACATATAAGATAGACGATCTAGAGTCTCTAATGGTGCTGGCTGACGAGTATGATGAACTCGAGAAAGAGCGAGAAGCATTTATTCAAGAAAACAAATTCTCGCGAAGCAAAACAACAGCACCACAAGTCACGTGTAGAAGGTGCGAAGAAGAAGGCGGACACCAAGCACCTATTGACGGTCCAAGCCAATGGACTCCAAACACCTACAGCCACCAGAGCACGTTATGGAGGCCACCCAATACCAATCAGAGACCACCCAGCGCAGCTCCAAGAGCCCACAGGTCACAGACACACATCGTGAACCCACACGAAGCTTGTAGACGGTGTGGCGGTCACGGACACTGGGCAAGAGGATGCCAAAACCAGAGGCTGCTTTTCTGCTGGACTTGCGGCAAGGTGGTGGTTAGGAGTGTAGAATGCTGCCAGAGATCGGGAAATGGCCCGCGATCCCAGCCGCAGAAAGGCGAGCAGGGGTCGCAAGGTGTTGTCTCTCTAAACTAACTGGCGATTTAATCGAAGAAGAGCAGCAGTTATCCGCAGCGGTACAGATTGGCAGAACCTCACACAAAGCCACAATCGACACCGGAGCAACAGCAAGCTTTATAAGCGAGGAGCTGGCGGATATACTAGCTGCTTATGGAAAGATTACAAGGACGAGAAGGCAAGTTAGGTTGGCAGATGGCAGGTGCAGCGGGATAAACACGCAGCTCGAGGTGGAAATCGAATTCGGCAATAAGCGATTGCCCATGAGCCTGTTGATCTTACCAGGAGTGGTAGACTCGCTGGTGCTGGGATGGAATTTCCTCACAGGAGTCGGCGCCGAAATAAGGTATGCCGGACATACAGTGGTGATCCCAGAAAGAAGAAGGCACAACGGGTGGTTAGAGGAAAAATCGTCCGTGGCAGTGGTGCAAACCAACTCTGAGGAATGCGACGTTGAAAAATTCCTAGAGCAGGAGCTCGCGGAGTTTCGCACAATGAGTGGAACATCCAACATAGCCGAGCACCGAATCACCATGAAGGACGACAAACCAATCAAACAGAGATACTACCCGAAAAATCCAAAGGTTCAAGGGGAAATCAATGCGAAAGCCGACGAGTTGCTGGAGAAGGGGTGCATAGAACACTCGAGAAGCCCGTACAGCTCCCCGATAGTCATGGTGAAGAAAAAGACAGGTTAGTGGAGGCTTTGTGTCGACTTTAGACAGATCAATGCCAAATCCATCAAAGATGCTTATCCGATGCCAAGGATAAATTACATATTGGACCAGTTGAGGGAGGCGAGATACATAAGCAGTCTGGATTTGAAAGACGGATACTGGCAAATTCCTTTGGAAGAAAATAGCAGGCAATTCACGGCGTTCACAGTGCCAGGAAAGGGGCTTTTCCAGTGGAAAGTAATGCCATTTGGTTTACACTCCGCCTCGGCGACTATCCAGAGAGCACTTGGACCGGAGATGTCACCACACGCGTTTGCATACCAAGACGACATCATCGTGATCGGACGGACACTGGAAGAACACAGTAGGAACCTGAGGGAAGTTTTCCGACGCCTTAAACAGGCTAACCTGAGGATAAATCCCGAAAAATGTCATTTCTTCAAAAGCGAACTGCTTTACCTGGGACACCGCGTTACGGACCAAGGAATCGGCACTGATCCCGAAAAAGTAGCAGCCATAGCTGAGCTGGAACCACCCACAACCATCCGGGAGTTGCGCCAATACTTGGGCGTAGCATCGTGGTACAGGCGATTTAGTAAAACCACTAAACGATCTATTGCGGAGAGGCACGAAATGGACATGGACTCCAGAGCACCAGCAGGCATTCGAGGATGTGAAGGCAAGGCTAGTGGCCGATCCTGTGCTGGCATGCCCGGATTTCGATAAACCATTCGTACTGCAGACGGACGCAAGCGATTATGGTATAGGGGCAGTCCTGACGCAGGAAACTGAAAGCGGCGAAAAGGTCATTTCATATTCAAGCCGGACCCAGAATGGCGCGGAAAAGAACTACTCAACCAGCGAAAAGGAATGCCTGGCAATCGTGTGGGCAATCCGGAAGCTCAAACCATACTTGGAAGGATACCACTTCAAGGTTGTGACGGACCATATGGCGCTTAAATGGCTTGAAAGCATCGAAAGTCCCTCAGGAAGAATAGCGAGGTGGGCCCTGGAGCTGCAGCAGTATGATTTTGAAATATCATACAGGAAGGGGCGGCTTAACGTGGTCGCTGATGCAATGTCAAGACAGCCTCTACCAGAAGCCTTTAGGCTAGCTAAAGAAACTCCGGAGGACACGCAGGGAACATGCAGCTGGATCAAGGATATGTGTGAGAAGATTAACAAACAGCCACAGAAGTTTCCGGACTACATCATGGAGGGAGGCGCATTGTACAGGCATATCCCGCACAGAGCAGGCAGCGAAGACGTGACAGCATGGAAGCTCTGTGTCCCACGGGGTCTGAGGGAAACAGTCCTATGAGGAGAATCACGACTCACCAGCTGCTGGACACGTGGGAAGTCGGAAAACGATCGCAAGGCTGGCGGCTCGATATTACTGGCCAGGAATGCATAGGGACGCCCGAGCACACGTACGGAAATGCGAGACATGCCTCAGGTACAAGCCCAACCAGATGCAGGCAGCCGGGAAAATGCTGTGCGCCGGAACATGGAGAGGGCTGCCCAGGACCAAGCCAGGCATTACAATCTACGAAGAAGGCAATGGAATCCAACAGTAGGGGACACGGTCTGGGCAAAGGAACACCATTTGTCAAAGGCAGCCGAGGGTTTCGCGGCAAAGCTAGCGCCGAGATATGACGGACCGTACACGGTAATAGACTTCGCCTCACCAGTCATTTGTAGAATCCGCCACAAGGATACACAAAAAGGACGAACCGTCCACGTCAGTGAGCTTAAGCAACAAACACAAGAAAGCGGTACAGACAAGCAAGGACAACACGAGCATGCAACGACAGAAAGTACAGCCTATATCGTCGGGCATAAGCCAGAGTCTATATAGACCACAGAATCACACGAGCATTTAACAACAAGTGCGGACTATAGCGTCGGGCCTGGGCCAGAGTCTATATAGAACGCATGACAACACAAACAGCAACAAGTAGTGCGAACTATAGTGTCGGGCATAGGCCAGAGTCTATATAGAACGCAGGATAACACGAGCATGCGAGGACGAAAGGATGCGGACTATAGCGTCGGGCAAATACCAGAGTCTGTATAGAACGCATGACAACACAAGCAGCCAACAACAACAAAAAGTGCGGACTATAGCGTCGGGCATGGGCCAGAGTCTATATAGAACGCAGGACCACACAAGCATGCAACAAAAAAAAAAAAAAAAAGGGGCGGACTATAGCGTCGGGCAAATACGAAATCGAATTCGGCAATAAGCGATTGCCCATGAGCCTGTTGATCTTACCAGGAGTGGTAGACTCGCTGGTGCTGGGATGGAATTTCCACACAGGAGTCGGCGCCGAAATAAGGTGTGCCGGACATACAGTGGTGATCCCAGAAAGAAGAAAGCACAACGGGTGGTTAGAGGAAAAATTGTCCGTGGCAGTGGTGCAAACCAACTCTGAGGAATGCGACGTTGAAAAATTCCTAGAGCAGGAGCTCGCGGAGTTTCGCACAATGAGTGGAACGTCCAACATAGCCGAACGTCCAACATAGACGTACGGAAATGCGTGGCAACCAGATGCTGCTAGTGCTGATAGATAGGTTCTCAAAATGGACAGAATTGGTGCCAATGCGAGTAGCAACGGCAGAAACACTTCAAAAGGCGTTCCGAGAAAGAGTCATCGCTAGGTTCAAAGTCCCGAAGGTGGTAATAACGGACAATGGAGTTCAGTTTGCCAGCCGCGCATTCAAGAAATTCCTCAGCGAAATGGGCATTAAGCAACAATTCACGGCACCATATACACCGCAGGAGAATCCGACGGAAAGAGCAAACCGGACAGTTAAAACCATGATAGCGCAGATTGCAGGACAGAACCAGAGGAAGTAGGACGAGAAGTGGCCGGAGATTATGCTAGCGGTAAATTCAAGTACGTCGGAGTCAACAGGGTACTCACCGTGTTTCCTCACGCAGGCTCGAGAGCCTCGACTGCCCAGCGCCCTGTACGACAGGGAAACCATAGGCACAGGAAAACAGACGGAATCACCTGAAGATAAGGCCAATAAGATGAAGGAGATCTTCGACGGAACATGGAGATGGCTGCCCAGGACCAAGCCAGGCATTACAATCTACGAAGAAGGCAATGGTATCCAACAGTAGGGGACACGGTCTGGGCAAAGGAACACCATTTGTCAAAGGCAGCCGAGGGTTTCGCGGCAAAGCTAGCGCCGAGATATGACGGACCGTACACGGTAATAGACTTCGCCTCACCAGTCATTTGTAGAATCCGCCACAAGGATACACAAAAAGGACGAACGGTCCACGTCAGTGAGCTTAAGCAACAAACACAAGAAAGCGGTACAGACAAGCAAGGACAACACGAGCATGCAACGACAGAAAGTACAGACTATATCGTCGGGCATAAGCCAGAGTCTATATAGACCACAGAATCACACGAGCATTTAACAACAACAAGTAGTGCGGACTATAGCGTCGGGCCTGGGCCAGAGTCTATATAGAACGCATGACAACACAAACAGCAACAAGTAGTGCGAACTATAGCGTCGGGCATAGGCCAGAGTCTATATAGAACGCAGGATAACACGAGCATGCGAGGACGAAAGGATGCGGACTATAGCGCCGGGCAAATACCAGAGTCTGTATAGAACGCATGACAACACAAGCAGCCAACAACAACAAAAAGTGCGGACTATAGCGTCGGGCATGGGCCAGAGTCTATATAGAACGCAGGACCACACAAGCAGCCAACAACAACAAGTAGTGCGGACTATAGCGTCGGGCATGGGCCAGAGTCTATATAGAACGCAGGACGACACAAGCATGCAATAAAAAAAAAAAAAAGGGCGGACTATAGCGTTGTGCAAATACCCGAGTCTATATAGAACGCATGACAACACAAGCAGCCAACAACAACAAGTAGTGCGGACTATAGTGTCGGGCATGGGCCAGAGTCTATATAGAACGCAGGAAACAAGGAGGTACAGTGACCCAGACCACGAGGCAAACTGATTCTGCGTCGGGCATAAAGCCAGAGTCATCAGTAAGGCGCCGCATGGAATAAGGTGATGCACATGTTGGTTACCGTAGCGTCGTTAGAGTCTATACGGCACACAAACTGAAATTACTAGTGATCAAGGGAAGGAAACGGCACGATTAGTATGTGTGAACAGGAGCTCGTACCATAGCGTCGTTAGATTCTATACGGCAGAAACAAGACTAAAGGCAGCGTCGACCGAAGTAGAGGGAGAGACGGCACAGCAAAGCTGAACCGTAAAACCCAAGCGGCGACGAACTCACACGGGGAAGGACGACATGAGAGAAGCAACGGGATCGCAAGCAAGAGAACACCCGAAGAAGGGATGCCCGAGGGAAATAACGGGAGGGTCAAAAGAAATGAGTAAGAACCGAGTCATCGTCAGGAGAGCCGCCAGCAAGAGGAGCCAATTCGAAAAAGAAAGTCAAGATGCGCGCACGCGTTACAAGAGCTGAGGCCCGCAGGAGGATGGCTGCCGAGGACTTGGCAGGATCCGGACCGGGGCAAGGACGGTCGGAGGACAGGCCTGTCGTCCGGCCCCCCCGAACCCCGCGACGGACCCCAGGGAACCGACGACGGTCGGAGGCGTCATCGCCGGAGCCCACCGTCAGTTCCGACAGTGACGTGGTGATGGTGGACGATCCGACGGTGGAGGCCAGGAGGTGGCGGCTGCGGAATGCCGCGGGGCCCGAGGGGAGTATTCCCCATGGCTCGGAGAGCAGGGTACACCAGGACTCTGCCGTCGATGACCAAGCGGCCGAGGCCCGCAGAACAGCGGCCATAATAGCGGAGTACCGCCGCCGGCATGAGCGGAGGCAGCAAGAGGGTGCGCTCAAGGAGGCCAGCCAGCAGGAGAAGGCGCATCACCCTCATCGTCAGGTCCAGAACGCTGAAAAGGAGAAAACAGAGAGAAAGGAGAAATTAGAAAACTTACCCGGAGAAAAATGTCCTCATCTGCCCAAAGGGATGGGGGCGCTTCGATTTATGACCGATTGGCGCTACACGATAGTGTCGATCGGTGGGCACAAAATACTGGAAATATCGACACAAGGAGTCACACCGTGGAACATCGATACATTAAGTGGCAACGCCACGTTGGGTCACGGAACCGATAACAATTGGAGACCGATCGGTTAGGCGGAGAGTGACCATACAGCGGAGAGTCACACGGGAGAAAATCGATATCACCGTTAACAACTGGAGACCGACCGGCACGACGTAGAGTGACCATCCGACGGAGAAGGCAAATCACGGAGATCGAGAAAATCATTGGGGGAAACGTCTGGGCGGGAATTCAAAAGTCTTCGGGGGAAACGTCTGGGCGGGAATTCAAAAGTCTACGGGGTAAACGTCTGGGCGGGAATTTAAAGTCTACGGGGGAAACGTCTGGGGCGGGAAATTCAAAATCTGGAAGGAGGGTCGGCGCTGTGGAACTCAAGAAAGAGCTGTGAGCGTCGTGGGAACCATCTGGAAGAGCGAGTCGACTGGAAGACTACAAGTAGACGAGGACGAGTACGAGGAGAGGACACGTCGAGGGAGATGTCAGAATGTGGAGTATACCACGGCAGAGAGAACAGCGAGTCTCTTTTTCATTCCCGAAGTAAGGGGAGAATGGGAGGAGTTGAATAACTCCCCACAAGTTAAGAAGCAAGCAGAGTAAGCGAATGCAAGCAGTGGCCTACCAGTTACCAGTTACGCGGCGAATTCGCCCGTAGTAACGGTAGTGCGGAGAGAGAGAGAGTGTTGAACTGAGCACCAGACAAAGCCAAGGAGAGTCCGAGAGGGACAGCACTACAAGAGAGCGGCGAAGGGCCGTGGGCAGAAGGAAGTAACGGGACGGCACCGGACTTTGGACTCTAATATTGGTGACGTGCGCAGAGGGCGAAAGGTCGAACGGTAAAACCGTGGACTTTGGACCAGGAGGCAAGGAGAAGCCGATAACTAGCGGTAAATGGAGGCCTATATAAACCGGCCGAGCGCAGGAAGCTGGATCAGTCGATTTCTATCAAGTCAACAAGTAACAGGCATCAAGTGAACAAGTAACCAGTGAAACATCGTGAAGGAGCAAGTAAAGCCGTGCGGAGTCATCGAGGAAACAAGATCGCTACGTCGAGACGTTCGGGACTTAGAGCTAAAGTCTCCGAATTGAGACACAGGTAGCTGAGGTCCTTACGGCATCACACGGATAAGTCCAGGCGCGTTTTTACAACTCTGTCGCGATTTGACAAAGTCCGACAATTTGAACAAATAGAGTCCTTCGACGAAGAACCGTGGGCTCAGAAGCAAAGTGTCTAGAACTAGCTACATGCCTACAAGGACTGCATTGGCGAACTCCGGCATATGCCTGATCGTCCTGCAGGAGCTGTACAAGGTCCTGGTGCGACTAACCCGGAAGGACGCGCGTTTGTTCAGCTGGTGTCTCGAAAGGCGTATGCGTTGAGAGCACAGCGATCCACCGCTAGAGTCCCAGAACGGCAGCTTACCGAGTCGCCAACAAGGAGCGGAGCTGGTCGAGATTGCTGGAGGCAGAACAAGGACAACGAGGACCCCAGGACGACGAAAACGAGCGTCGAGCGAGCAGCCCATACTTCGAATTCTTAAGCCTGCGGCAGAGAGGGTAGGGTGGAAGCGTTCGTCTAGAACCTGGCGTTTGACCCAGGGACTGCGTTGGCGGCTTCCGGCGTACGCCTGAACCGTCAAGTAGAAACTGAGCCGACGTCCGGTGCGACCGGCCGGGACAGAGCAAGGGACAGTAGGCTGCGGCTGAGAAAGGCGTACGCCTTGAGGGCACAGTGCCTGTTCACCCTAGTCTGGGAACGGTGACGCATCCCCAGTCCCTGTAAACCCGCCGAGCCAAGGGTGGCAGAAGACATCGCAAGCGAAACCGGCGAGGAAGACACCACTTCGCAGCCGGCACGATCCAGCGAGGCGTTCAACGTGGGAAGGAGACGACGGCAGGACGTAATTCTACATAACCATTACACCAACCCGCCCGAGGGTCAAGTCGGCGAATAAAAGATCACTGCATACTCCCAATCTTTCTGTGTGTTTTCACTGGTCAAAAGGGCGGTCACGTATATATAAATTTGGTGGGACGAACACTTACATCTCTGAGCTAGCCGCACGACATTCGTAGCGAGCAGATAATAAAGAAAATCAGTTCGTTACATCTGGCGCCCAACGTGATTGTCCTGACAGTGAAAATACAGCAATAAACAGAAATGGGGAAAAATTGGATCTATCTCCTCAAGAAAGAGGATTTCCCAAAGGTGGCAGCCAAGCTTGGCATTATCCTGGATGGCAAGTCGGACGACATGCGAAAGGCCCTTTCAGAGTATGTTACGAAGACACAAAACGACCCAGGAATGGCGGAAATTTGGGCTGAGCTGGAGGAATTGTACGACAAACCAGGCTCGAGCGGCAAGTTACAAGTCCCAGTCGCCGAACAGCTCATAGCCAGCCTGGGCGTTGAGAGCATGAAGGTGGCAGGAAGATCCAGGTGCCCAAGCCAAGAAAGAAGAACAGAACAGCAAAGGCCCAGCGCACCAGACTATGCAAAAACCGCGAAGCAAGTCAGGGAATGGTCGTTCAAGTTTGACGGTACGGAGAAACCACTGGAGTTTCTGGAACAAGTGGAATGGTCAGCAAACACATACGGTTTGAACCTGAACCTCATTCCCCGAGCCATGCCGGAATTGCTGCAAGGCAAGGCCCTAAAATGGTTCATATCAAACAATAAACACTGGAGGACATGGGAAGAGTTCAGCGACAGTTTACAAACGTATTTCCTGCCCCCCTTTCTTCACAAAGTTCGCAGATCAGGTCAAACAAAGGAAACAGGGCTTTAGAGAGTCGTTCAAGGACTATATGGTTGACATGCAGACCATGATGAGACCACTTGGCTACTCCTCAAAGGAAACACTCGAGCAGATAAAGGAAAACTGCACGCCTGACCTGAGGATTTCCCTGAGGACGTATAAGATAGACGATCTAGAGTCTCTAATGGTGCTGGCTGACGAGTATGAAGAACTCGAGAGAGAGCGAGAAGCATTTATTCAAGAAAACAAATTCTCGCGAAGCAAAACAACAGCACCACAAGTCACGTGTAGAAGGTGCGAAGAAGAAGGCGGACACCAAGCACCTATTGACGGTCCAAGCCAATGGACTCCAAACACCTACAACCACCAGAGCACGTTATGGAGGCCACCCAATACCAACCAGAGACCACCCAGCGCAGCTCCAAGAGCCCACAGGTCACAGACACACATCGTAAACCCACACGAAGCTTGTAGACGGTGTGGCGGCCACGGACATTGGGCAAGAGGATGCCAAAACCAGCGGTTGCTTTTCTGCTGGACTTGCGGCAAGGTGGGGGTTAGGAGTGTAGAGTGCTGCCAGAGATCGGGAAATGGCCCGCGATCCCAGCCGCAGAGAGGCGAGCAGGGGTCGCAAGGTGTTGTCTCTCCAAACTAACTGGCGATTCAATCGAAGAAGAGCAGCAGTTATCCGCTGTGGTACAGATTGGCAGAACCTCACACAAAGCCACAATCGACACCGGAGCAACAGCGAGCTTTATAAGCGAGGAGCTGGCGGATATACTGGCTGCTTATGGAAAGATTACAAGGACGAGAAGGCAAGTTAGGTTGGCAGATGGCAGGTGCAGCGGGATAAACACGCAGCTCGAGGTGGAAATCGAATTCGGCAATAAGCGATTGCCCATGAGCCTGTTGATCTTACCAGGAGTGGTAGACTCGCTGGTGCTGGGATGGAATTTCCTCACAGGGGTCGGCGCCGAAATAAGGTATGCCGGACATACAGTGGTGATCCCAGAAAGAAGAAGGCACAACGGGTGGTTAGAGGAAAAATTGTCCGTGGCAGTGGTGCAAACCAACTCTGAGGAATGCGACGTTGAAAAATTCCTAGAGCAGGAGCTCGCGGATTTTCGCACAATGAGTGTAACATCCAACATAGCCGAGCACCGAATCACCATGAAGGACGACAAACCAATCAAACAGAGGTTCAAGGGGAAATCAATGCGAAAGTCGACGAGTTGCTGGAGAAGGGATGCATAGAACACTCGAGAAGACCGTACAGCTCCCCGATAGTCATGGTGAAGAAAAAGACAGGTCAGTGGAGGCTTTGTGTCGACTTTAGACAGATCAATGCCTAATCCATCAAAGATGCTTATCCGATGCCAAGGATAAATTACATATTGGACCGGTTGAGGGAGGCAAGATACATAAGCAGTCTGGATTTGAAAGATGGATACTGGCAAATTCCTCTGGAGAAAAATAGCAGGCAATTCACGGCGTTCACAGTGCCAGGAAAGGGGCTTTTCCAGTGGAAAGTAATGCCATTTGGTTTGCACTCCGCCTCGGCGACTTTCCAGAGAGCACTGGACCAGGTTATTGGACCGGAGATGTCACCACACGCGTTTGCATACCAAGACGACATCATCGTGATCAGACGGACACTGGAAGAACACAGTAGGAACCTGAGGGAAGTTTTCCGACGCCTTAAACAGGCTAATCTGAGGATAAATCCCGAAAAATGTAATTTCTTCAAAAGCGAACTGCTTTACCTGGGACACCGCGTTACGGACCAAGGAATCGGCACTGATCCCGAAAAAGAAGCAGCCATAGCCGAGCTGGAACCACCCAAAACCATCCGGGAGTTGCGCCAATACTTGGGCGTAGCATCGTGGTACAGGCGATTCGTGCCCGACTTTGCGCGAATAGTAAAACCACTAAACGATCTATTGCGGAAAGGCACGAAATGGACATGGACTCCAGAGCACCAGCAGCCATTCGAGGAGGTGAAGGCAAGGCTAGTGGCCGATCCTGTGCTGGCATGCCCGGATTTCGATAAACCATTCGTACTGCAGACGGACGCAAGCGATTATGGTATAGTAGCAGTCCTGACGCAGGAAACTGAAAGCGGCGAAAAGGTCATTTCATATTCAAGCCGGACCCTGAATGGCGCGGAAAAGAACTACTCAACCAGCGAAAAGGAATGCCTGGCAATCGTGTGGGCAATCCGGAAGCTCAAACCATACTTGGAAGGATACCACTTCAAGGTGGTGACGGACCATATGGCGCTTCAATGGTTGAACAGCATCGAAAGTCCCTCAGGAAGAATAGTGAGGTGGGCCCTGGAGCTGCAGCAGTATGATTTTGAAATATCATACAGGAAGGGGCAGCTTAACGTGGTCGCTGATGCACTGTCAAGACAGCCTCTACCAGAAGCCTTTAGGCTAGCTAAAGAAACTCCGGAGGACACGCAGGGAACATGCAGCTGGATCAAGGATATGTGTGAGAAGATTAACAAACAGCCACAGAAGTTTCCGGACTACATCATGGAGGGAGGCGCATTGTACAGGCATATCCCGCACAGAGCAGACAGCGAAGACGTGGCAGCATGGAAGCTCTGTGTCCCACGGGGGCTGAGGGAAACAGTCCTGAAGGATAATCACGGCTCACCAGCTGCTGGACACGTGGGAAGTCGGAAAACGATCGCAAGGCAGGCCGCTCGATATTTCTAGCCAGGAATGCATAGGGACGCCCGAGCACACGTACGGAAATGCGAGACATGCCTCAGGTACAAGCCCAACCAGATGCAGGCAGCCGGGAAAATGCTGACGCAAATACCCGAAGAACCATGGGCAACGGTATGTGCAGACTTTGTGGGACCATTGCCCAGGTCGAAGCATGGCAACCAGATGCTGCTAGTGCTGAAAGATAGGTTCTCAAAGTGGACAGAATTGGTGCCAATGCGAGCAGCAACGGCAGAAACACTTCAAAAGGCGTTCCGAGAAAGAGTAATCGCTAGGTTCGGAGCCCCGAAGGTGGTAATAACGGACAATGGAGTTCAGTTTGCCAGCCGCGCATTCAAGAAATTCCTCAGCGAAATGGGCATTAAGCAACAATTCACGGCACCATATACACCGCAGGAGAATCCGACGGAAAGAGCAAACCGGACAGTTAAAACCATGATAGCGCAGTTTGCGGGACAGAACCAGAGGAATTGGGACGAGAAGTGGTCGGAGATTATGCTAGCGGTAAATTCAAGTACGTCGGTGTCAACAGGGTACTCCCCGTGTTTCCTCACGCAGGCTCGAGAGCCTCGACTGCCCAGCGCACTGTACGACAAGGAAACCATCGGCACAAGAAAGCAGACGGAAACGCCTGAAGATAAGGCCAATAAGATGAAGGAGATCTTCGAAATTGTGCGCCGGAACATGGAGAAGGCTGCTCAGGACCAAGCCAGGCATTACAATCTACGAAGGAGGCAATGGAGTCCAACAGTAGGGGACACGGTCTGGGCAAAGGAACAACATTTGTCAAAGGCAGCCGAGGGTTTCGCGGCAAAGCTAGCGCCGAGATATGACGGACCGTACACGGTAATAGACTTCGTCTCACCGGTCATTTGTAGAATCCGCCACAAGGATACACAAAAAGAACGAACCGTCCACGTCAGTGAGCTTAAGCAACAAACACAAGAACTAGGTACAGACAAGCAAGGACAACACGAGCATGCGACGACAGAAAGTACAGGCTATATCGTCGGGCATAAGCCAGAGTCTATATAGACCGCCGGATAACACGAGCATGCAACGACAGAAAGTAAAGGCTATATCGTCGGGCATAAGCCAGAGTCTATATAGACCGCAGGATAACACGAGCATGCAACGATAAAACATACAGACTATATCGTCGGGCATAAGCCAGAGTCTATATAGACCGCAGGATAACACGAGCATGCAACGACAAAACGTACAGACTATATCGTCGGGCATAAGCCAGACTCTATATAGACCGCAGGATAACACGAGCATGCAACGACAAAACGTACGGACTATATCGTCGGGCAAAAGCCAGAGTCTATATAGACCACAGGAACACACGAGCATTCAACGACAAAAACTACGGACTATATCGTCGGGCACAAGTACCAGAGTCTATATAGAGCGCAGGAAACAGGGAGGCACAGTGACCCAGACAACGAGGCAAACAGATTCTGTGTCGGGCATGAAGACAGAGTCATCCGTTAATACGCCGCGAAGAATAGGGTGATGCACAGGACAAGAAACCGAAAAGACCGCAGGCCAACAACAATCCGTAGCGTCGGCAGACTCTGTACGAATCGAGGAAGACCACGACCAGATCTTTGTTTCCCGAGGAAAGAGGGGAGACGGTACAGCTCGAGAGCTTAACCGTAGCATGGCAAGCCGAAAAAACACTAAAATAACGCGTACACACATAAGCGGCCACAGTTAGTTAGTTAGCATGCCAAGCCGGAAAAACACGAAAATAAGGCGCACACACATAAACGGCTACAGTTAAATTAATTAGCATGCCAAGCCCAAAAAAAAACACGAAAATGACGCGCACACACATAAACGGCCACAATAAAAAAAAAAGGAAAATACACACACATGAAATGCACTACGGATGATTTGGCAATCTGAAATGAGAGATATACATGAAAACCGGGGTTGCAGGGAAACAAACTACTTGCCAACTTAATGCAGAACGACGCATGAAAGCGATGATCCGAGCAGCGTCATTGACCCCGGCTCCAAGGGCAGGAAAGGTCAACTCTGCAATCCTGGGCCAAGCTTTGCGGGAAAAAGAAAATAAGTAAACATGAAATAGATAGGAAATTGCGGGGCGGGAAATTCAAAATCTGGAAGGAGGATCGACGCTGTGGAACTCAAGAAGGAGCTGTGAGCGTCGTGGGAACCGTCTGGAGGAGCAAGTCGACTAGAAGACTACAGGCGAACGAGGACAAGTACAAGGAGACACGTCGAGGGAAGGATGTCAGAACGTGGAGTATACCAAGGCAGAGAGAACGGCGAGTCTCTTTTTCATTCCCGAAGTAAGGGGAGAATGTGAGGAGTTGAATAACTCCCCACAAGTTAAGAAGCAAGCAGAGTAAGCGCATGCAAGCAGTGGCCTACAGTTACCAGTTACGCGGCGAACTCGCCCGTAGTAACGGTAGTGCGGAGAGAGAGAGTGGTGAACTAAGCACCAGACAAAGCCAAGGAGAGTACGAGAGGGACGGCAATAAAAGAGAGAGCGGCGAAGGGCCGTGGGCAGAAGGAAGTAACGGGACGGCACCGGACTTTGGACTCTAATATTGGTGCCGTGCGCAGAGGGCGAAAGGTCGAACGGTAAAACCGTGGACTTTGGACCAGGAGGCAAGGAGAAGCCGATAACTAGCGGTAAATGGAGGCCTATATAAACCGGCCGAGCGCAGGAAGCTGGATCAGTCGATTCTACAAAGTCAACAAGTAACAGTCATCAAGTGAATAAGTAACCAGTGAAACATCGTGAAGGAGCAAGTAAAGCCGTGCGGAGTCATCAAGGAAACAAGATCGCTACGTCGAGACGTTCGGGACTTAGAGCTAAAGTCTCCGAATTGAGACACAGGTAGCTGAGGTCCTTACGGCATCACACGGCTAAGTCCAGGCGTTTTGTTACAACTTCTGTCGCGATTTGAGCTTGGCATCCCACCCGGCGTGTCCAACAAAGTGAACAAATAGAGTCCTTCGACGAAGAACCGTGGGCTCAGAAGCAAAGTGTCTAGAACTAGCTACCTGCCTACAAGGACTGCATTGGCGAACTCCGGCGTATGCCTGATCGTCCTGCAGGAGCTGTACAAGGTCCTGGTGCGACTAGCCCGGAAGGACGCGCATTTGTTCAGCTGGTGTCTCGAAAGGGGTATGCGTTGAGAGCACAGCGATCCACCGCTAGAGTCCCAGAACGGCAGCTTACCGAGTCGCCAACAAGAAGGGGAGCCTGCCTACAAGGACTGCACTGGCGAATTCCGCCGTATGCCTGATCGTCCTGCAGGAACTGTACAAGGTCCTGCTGCGAATAGCCCGGAAGGACGCGCGTTTGTTCAGCTGGTGTCTCGAAAGGAGTATGCGTTGAGAGCCCAGCGGTCCACCGCTAGAGTCCCAGAACGGCAGCTTACCGAGTAGCCAACAAGGAGCGGAGCTGGTCGAGATAGCTGGAGGCAGAACAAGGACAACGAGGACCCCAGGACGACGAAAACGAGCGTCGAGCGAGCAGCCCATACTTCGAATTCTTAAGCCTGCGGCAGAGACGGTAGGGTGGAAGCGTTCGTCAAGAACCTGGCGTTTGACCCAGGGACTGCGTTGGCGGCTTCCGGCGTACGCCTGAACCGTCAAGTAGAAACTGAGCCGACGTCCGGTGCGACCGGCCGGGACAGAGCAAGGGACAGGAGGCTGCGGCTGCGAAAGGCGTACGCCTTGAGGGCACAGTGCCTGTTCACCCTAGTCTGGGAACGGTGACGCATATCAGTCCCTGTAAACCCGCCGAGCCAAGGGTGGCAGAAGACATCGCAAGCGAAACCGGCGAGGAAGACACCACTTCGCAGCCGGCGCGATCCAGCGAGGCGTTCATCCCAAAACTCTAATGATGACGACAAATATCCATATTTTAGATCAGCAAGAAACTTTAACCCAAATAATCAGTCAGATAATAGTCAAGGGGAAAGAATCCAAAATAATAACTACCAAAATCGATATAACAACTACCAATAGAGACAGAACAAGTTCGACTCAAATAGGAACTGGGGTAATAATAGCAGTTATAGTAATAATTTTTCTGGCAATCAATATTATCCTAGATCTTTTCAAAATAATCAAGTAAAAAATGCCCAGACTACTCAAAGTACTAATATTCCCCAAAAACGTGCCCGAACCTCAGACTCAGGTCAACAAGGTAGAACTGAGCCAATGGACACAATTGAAAATTTTCAGACAACAGCCTCGGAAGAAACACCACCGCAATAAAAATTAAAATTGATAACAAACTATGCCTCTGTCTTATTGATACAGGCTCAAGCATTAATTTAATAAACGAAAACTTTTTGAAATATCCAACTAAAAATATTTTTTAACAAAAGTCCAAACGATAGGAGAGTCAGTAACTTTAGAGAAATACATCCAATTTAGCATACCAAAATTATTTTCATCCAAGCAAACATTTTTTTTTTTAAACTTTTCAAATCATTATTATATTCTTATAGGAAGAAAAATTCTAAAAGAAACCTCAGCCAAAATTGATTTCATGAGAAACGCTATTATTCTAAACAATTACGAATTCCCAATAATTAATATAACAGAGGAACGTAATCAAAACTTTTCAAGTATAACATATGATGACGAATATATTTATGCCATGCAAACAGACTTAACAAATAATTATTTAACATCGTCTGATCACTTAAATAATGAAGAAAAAACTGAACTTCATTATTTAATGTCCAATTATTTTGATATTCAGTATCGCGAAGGTGACAATTTAACTTTCACGAACGAAATCAAACAAAAAAAAAAAAAGAAAATAAAAACAAAACATGAAGAACTGATTTATAGGAGACCATATAGTTATCCCTACATTTACGACACAGAAGTAGAAAAACAAATTGAGGAAATGATAAATCAAGGTATTATCAGAAAATCAAAATCTCCTTATTGTACTCCTATTGTAATGGTACCAAAGAAAAAGGATGCATCGGGCATTCCCAAATTTCGTATGGCCATTGATAACAGAGGACTCAATGAAATAACCATAAATTATAAATTTCCTATTCCAAACATGGATGAAATATTAGATAAATTAGGTAAATGTCAATACTTTACAACATTAGACCTAGCTAAAGGATTCCATTGAAATTGAAATGGACCCAGGATCTAGCGACATTTCGGCGTTGCATGAATAATATTTTATACGACCTAATAGGTACCCATTGTGTTGTGTATTTGGACGGTATTGTCATATTTTCAACCTCTTTGCAAGGGCATATCCAATCTCTTAGAAAAGTATTCGAACTTCTTCGCAGATCAAATCTTAAACTGCAATTAGATAAATGTGAGTTTAGGAAATGAGAAACTGAATTTTTAGGACATATAATTACAACTGAAAGAATCAAAGCAAATCCAAATAAGATTGAAGCTATTCAAGCATTTAGAATTCCAAACTCTCCGAAACAAATAAAATCGTTTTTAGGACTTCGCAAAAATCGCAAAACCAATGACTCTTTGTTTAAAAAAAGGAGCCAAAATAAATGTTAAAGATCCCACTTTTAATGAAGCATTTGAAAAATTAAAAACTCTAATAAGTAACGACTCAATTCTCACATATCCGGATTTCGAAAAAAAAGTTTGATCTAACTACAGATGCAAGCAATTATGCATTAGGTGCTGTTTTATCACAAGAAGGTAAGCCTATTTGTTTCGCCAGTAGAACTTTAAATGAACATGAGTTAAATTACGCAGCTATTGAAAAAGAATTACTAGCTATAGTATGGGCAACCAAATATTTCCGCCCATATCTTTTTGGAAGAAGTTTTAAAATATGCTCAGACCATAAACCGCTTGTTTGGTTACATAATATAAAAGAACCTAATATGAAGTTACAACGTTGGAAAATTAAACTTAGAGAGTTTGATTATGAAATAAAATACATTAAAGGAAAAGAGAATCACGTAGCAGATACTTTATCAAGAATTACAAAAACGGAAACTAAAGATACAAAATTTGAAGAAGTTTTTCAAAATGATGATGAATTAGAAACTACTGCAGCAACAGTGCATAGTGCACAAGAAAGTAATGGCAATTGCATACAGATCACTGAACGACCTATTAACGTTTTTAATCACCAACTAATATTTGAAAAAGAATATAAAGACACTAACGAACTTACTCACTACTTTAACAAAACTATTAACAAAATAATTTACAGTGACATGACTGACCGCTTAGCAAAAGATATAATTATAAAATTCATATGTGGACACAATTTTGTTATGTTCATTAATAATGACGAAGACTTTGCTATCTTTCAACGAGCCTATATGGATTAACCCAAACACTGGTACACAATTAATGAAAACTTCAGTAATACTTCCCAACTTGTCCACATATGCAGACTTCCACGAAAAAATATTAGAAATACACGAAAAGACGATACACCAAGGCATTAAAAAGACGTATGACGATTTTAAAACTAAATATTATTTCCCAGACGCACAAAAACTTATTCAAAACATAATAAATAAATGCGAGGCCTGTAATTTATGCAAAGCAGAGCACAGAAAAGTTCCACTCCCTTTTGATAACTCTCCTGAAACTCAAAATATTCGTGATAAATATTTTATTGACTATTATTTTATTGACCAACGTAAATTTTTGACATGTATTGACATTCATTCAAAATTCATTTCTATTATAGAAACAAAAACCACAGACTGGATTGAAAGTAAAAAAGCATTACTCAAAATTTTTAGTATGATAGGTAAACCGAAAACTATTAAAATGGATCAAGATCCCGGCCTAGTATCCAAATCTTTACAAAACTGGCTACAGAAAGAAAATATCAATATTGAAATCACTAGTAGTAAAAACGGTATAGCTGACATAGAAAGGGTTCATAAAACAATAAACGAAAAACTTAGAATCATAAATACACTCTCAGATGCTGAAGACAAATTAATGAATATGAAAAAGCAACGTATGTCTACAAACAGGAAATAACCCATGATGCCACTGGTAAAACCCCTGCTCAAATCGAGTAAAAATATGCAAACCAAAAAGAACATAAAATAGATAAAATTAATAAAAATCGCGAGGAACATAAAGTGGATCTTAGATAAACCAAAGTTGAAAAAGAAATGAAACGTAAAGCGAAATTAGTAAACCCATTCAAAAAGACAGGAGCATTAGAACAGAAAGACGAAAAGCATTGGCAAGAAACTAATAGGGGTCATAAAGTAATAAAGCACATAAGTAAATTTAAAAAAGCTAAAGCGCAAAATCTCTCAAATCATTCCAGGGAGTCTGACAATACTGACTCTGATTTTGAAAATGATCATGATAATGACGTGGATGAATGTAACAACGACAACAGCTCAACAAATTAGTATTACACCTATCACTTCAAATAACGGTTTTTTACTTCTGAACACAGGGATTGTAAAAATACCTTTAAGTTACGAACATCATATGATACAGATTAATCAAACAAAAATATTAGAAACATACCAGGACTTTATGAAATGGGAAAACAAGTTTAATTACTGTAACGAACTGGTTTTCTTTATTATCTGCTCGCTACGAATGTCGTGCGGCTAGCTCAGAAGATGTAAGTGTTCGTCCCACCAAATTTATATATACGTGACCGCCCTTTTGACCAGTGAAAACACACAGAATGATTGGGAGTATGCAGTGATCTTTTATTCGCCGACTTGACCCTCGGCCGGGGTGGTGTAATGGTTATGTAGAATTACGTCCTGCCGTCGTCTCCTTCCCACGTTGAACGCCTCGCTGGATCGTGCCGGCTGCGAAGTTGTGTCTTCCTCGCCGGTTTCGCTTGCGATGTCTTCTGCCACCCTTGGCTCGGCCGGTTTACAGGGACTAGGGATGCGTCACCGTTCCCAGACGAGGGTGAACAGGCACTGTGCCCTCAAGGCGTTCGCCTTTCGCAGCCGCAGCCTCCTGTCCCTTGCTCTGTCCCGGCCGGTCGCACCGGACGTCGGCTCAGTTTCTACTTAACGGTTAACGCCAGGTACTAGACAGGCATACGCCGGAGTTCGCCAATGCAGTCCTTGTAGGCAGGTAGCTAGTTCTAGACACTTTGCTTCTGAGCCCACGGTTCTTCGTCGAAGGACTCTATTTGTTCACTTTGTCGCACACGCCGGGTGGGATGCCAAGCTCAAATCGCGACAGAAGTTGTAACAAAGCGCCTGGACTTAGCCGTTTGATGCCGTAAGGACCTCAGCTACCTGTGTCTCAATTCGGAGACTTTAGCTCTAAGTCCCGAACGTCTCGACGTAGCGATCTTGTTTCCTTGATGACTTCGCACGGCTTTACTTGCTCCTTCACGATGTTTCACTGCGTACTTGTTTACTTGATGACTGTTACTTGTTGACTTGGTAGAAATCGACTGATCCAGCTTCCTGCGCTCGGCCGGTTTATATAGGCCTCTAGGTATCAGCGTCTCCTTGCCTCCTGGTTCAAAGTCCACGGTTTTACCGTTCGACCTTTCGCCCACTGCGCTCGGCACCAATATCAGGGTCCAAAGTCCGGTGCCGTCCCGTTACTTCCTTCTGCCCACGGCCCTTCGCCGCTCTCTTGTATTGCTGTCCCTCTCGGACTCTCCTTGGCTTTGTCTGGTGCTCAGTTAACCACTCTCTCGCTCCGCACTACCGTTACTACGGGCGAGTTCGCCGCGTAACTGGTAACTGGTAGGCCACTGCTTGCATGCGCTTACTCTGCTTGCTTCTTAACTTGTGGGGAGTTATTCAACTCCTCACATTCTCCCCTTACTTCGGGAATAAAAAAGAGACTCGCTGTTCTCTCTGCCGTGGTATACTCCACATTCTGACATCTTCCCTCGACGTGTCCTCTCCTCGTACTCGTCCTCGTCTACTTGCAGTCTTCCAGTCGACTCGCTCTTCCAGATGGTTCCCACGACGCTCACAGCTCCTTCTTGAGTTCCACAGCGCCGATCCTTCTTCCAGATTTTGAATTTCCGCCCCAGACGTTTCCCCCGTAGACTTTAAATTCCCGCCCAGACGTTTCCCCCGTAGACTTTTGAATTCCCGCCCAGACGTTTCCCCCGATGATTTTCTCGATCTCCGTGATATGTCTTCTCCGTCGGATGGTCACTCTACGTCGTGCCGGTCGGTCTCCAGTTGTTATCGGTGATATCGATATTCTCCCGTGTGACTCTCCGCTGTATGGTCAATCTCTGCCCAACCGATCGGTCTCCAATTGTTATCGGTTCCGTGACCCAACGTGGCGTTGCCACTCGATGTATCGATTTTCCACAGCGTGACTCCTTGTGCCGATATTTCCAGTATTTTGTGCCTACCGATCGACCCTATCGTGTAGGGCCAATTGGCCACCATGAATCGAAACGCCCCCATCCCTTGTTTATAGTGACTCCGCACAATGCTATGGTAAGCGCAATTTCCTTTCTATTTCATGTTTACTTATTTTCTTTTTCCCCAAAGCTTGGGCCAGGATTGCAGAGGTGACCTTTCCTGCCCTTGGGGCCGGTGTCAATGACCCTGCTCGGCTCATCGCTTTCTTGCGTCGTTCTGCATTTAGTTGGCAAGTGGTTTGTTTCCCTGCGACCCCGGTTTTCATGTATGTTTCTCATTTCAGATTGCCGGATCATACGTAGTGCCTTTCATGTGTTTGTATTTTCCCTTTTTTTTTTTTATTGTGGCCGTTTATGTCTGTGCGCGTCACATTCGTGTTTTTCCGGCTTGGCATGCTAACTAATTAACTGTGGCCGTTTATGTGTGTACGCGTTATTTTAGTGTTTTTCCGGCTTGGCATGCTACGGTAAAGCTCTCGAGCTGTACCGTCTCCCCTCTTTCCTCGGGAAACAAAGATCTGGTCGTGGTCTTCCTCGATTCGTACAGAGTCTGCCGACGCTACGGATTGTTGTTGGCCTGCGGTCTTTTCGGTTTCTTGTCCTGTGCATCACCTTATTCTTCGCGGCGTATTAACGGATGACTCTGGCTTCATGCCCGACGCAGAATCTGTTTGCCTCGTTGTCTGGGTCACTGTGCCTCCTTTTTATCTGCGTTCTATATAGACTCTGGCTTATGCCCGACGATATAGTCCGTACGTTTTGTCGTTGCATGCTCGTGTTATCCTGCGGTTTATATAGACTCTGGCTTATGCCCGACTCTATAGTCCGCACTACCTGATGTTGTTGCCTGCTTGTGTTGTCCTTGCTTGTCTGTACCGAGTTCTTGTGTTTGTTGTTTAAGCTCACTGACGTGGACTGTTCGTTCTTTTTGAGTATCCTTGTGGCGGATTCTACAAATGACTGGTGAGACGAAGTCTATTACCGTTTACGGTCCGTCATATCTCGACGCTAGCTTTGCCGCGAAACCCTCGGCTGCCTTTGACAGATGGTGCTCCTTCGCTCAGACTGTGTCCCCTACTGTTGGACTCCATTGCCTCCTTCGTAGATTGTAATGCCTGGCTTGGTCCTGAGCAGCCTTCTCCATGTTCCGGCGCACAATTTCGAAGATCTCCTTCAGCTTATTGGCCTTATCTTCAGGCGTTTCCGTCTGCTTTCCTGTGCCGATGGTTTCCCTGTCGTACAGTGCGCTGGGCAGTCGAGGCTCTCGAGCCTGCGTGAGGAAACACGGGGAGTACCCTGTTGACTCCGACGTACTTGAATTATTATTATTATTATTAATATCGGGGTGTCCAGTGTACCGCGACCTGTAAGATCTATTGTACCCCCATTCAGAGCCTACAGCTCAGATATCAACCCACTTCCTCGAATAAAGTCGAGGAGTTTTAGTGGGTTGATTCTTGCTAGGAGCTCAGGTGTAAGAGTTCTTGTTCCTAAGATTTTACATCTCATACTTGCTAACGCCGGACAGTCTGCAATGATGTGTCTAGAGGTTTCGTCCTCTATGTCGCAGAATCTGCAAGTTCTACTGCTGGTTATTCCCATCTTACCTAGGTGACTTTTCAGTCTACAGTGCCCGGGTTAGTAATCCGGTAACGATCCTAAGTGAATTTTTCCCCAGTTGAATAAGTTCCTTGAACCTCTTCTTGTTATAGTTATTTATTTGAGTTTTGGCTTGCCTTAGGCCTGGGGTATTTCTCCAGTGTTCTTGTCTCATGGCGCCTTCCACTTTCCTAAGGTATTCTTTTATAGTGTGCCTCCTTATGCCACAGTAGGGCTCTGGGCCTACCAGGGGCTGTTCGGCTCCTAGTTTTGCCATTTTATCGGCAAGTTCATTTCCGGATATATCCTTATGTCCCGGAATCCATCTGAGGGCCAGCCTGTTTCTGCCCAGTATATTTAGCTTACTCTTCACCTCTAGGACTAGCTTCGAGGTGATTCTGTTGCTATGTAAAGCAGTAATTGCTGCTCGGCTGTCCGAAAGGATCGATATGTCCTTTTCCTTGTATCCACGCTGTATGTTGAGCTCTGCACAACGTCCAATGGCACATACCTCAGCCTGGAATATGCTGGTGTATTGGCCAAGGGATTCGTGGTATTTTATGCGAGGCCCTACCACTCCAAGGCCCGTGCCTTGTTGTGTCAGGGATCCATCGGGTGCACTTCAGACAGTGTGGTCCAATCCTTCTTATTGCCTAGGTGTGCTGTGAAGTTCTGCTCGAAGATTAGTTCGGCTGTCATTTCATCCCTAGGGTGGAGTATTAGGGGCACCTCACCTAACAGATTAGTCGCATCCCTGTTATTTAGAATGCAACCACTACCTGTGCCCTCAGTGCTTATTCTCAGGAGTGTAGCTTTGCGTTGGATATCAATCACACAGTGGAGTGGTGTTAGCTCCATCAAAACTTCTAAGGCAGTTGTAGGAAAGGTCCTCATTGCCCCTGTCATGCATTCGCAGGCAAGTCTTTGTAGTTTTCCTAGCTGGTTTTGCATGCTGATGAGCTTAGCTCGTTTGCCCCATGCAAGTGCTCCGTAAGTGAGGATTGGTCTCACGATCATTAAGTATAGCCATCGTATTATCTGGGGCCTGGTTCCCCAGGATTTCCCAGCAATTTTCCGACAGGTATAGAGTGCTCTGTAACACTTTTCCAATGTCTTTTGGACATGGGAAGCGAAAGTCAGTTTACTATCTAAAGTGATTCCTAGATATTTAACCTCTCGGCTAGTTTCTATAGGAGTTCCTAGCAGTGAGATTTGTATCATTCTCTGTAGTTTGTACTTCCTTGTGAAAGGAACGATGACTGTCTTAGCAGGATTTAAGTTGAGTCCAACCTCCCTGCACCAGTCCAGCGTTGTCCTTAGTCCGAGTTGGACGATGTCGCAGAGTGTCGCTTCAAATTTGCCTCTGGCGATTATCACGATGTCATCGGCGTAGTGTCTATGTTCCTTCTGGACAGGGCAGCTCGAACTGCATCATGTGATGTGTTGTCGAAGGCTCCCTCTAGAAAGGCACAGATAGCTATTTCTTTGCTGTCAATTGCCCCTTCTTGGGTGCGACATAGTTGATAAAGTGCAGTGTCTGTTGAACGGCCTGCTCTATATGCATGCTGTGTGTTTTGCAGCGGACAGTCTCTGAGAGCTGTTCTTCTGATGTTGTAGTCTACCAGTTTTTCTAGCGTTTTAAGACAAAACGAAGTTAAGCTGATAGGACTGAAGGACTTTGGGCTGGTGATGTCTTTCTTCCCGATCTTGGGGATGAAGACCACCCTAACGCTGCACCATGCACTTGGGATATACCCAAGGGCTAGGCTGCTCACCATTAGTCTTCTTAGGCGGTTTAGGAGTAGTTCCTGCCCCTGCTGTAAGAAAGCTGGAGAGATCATGTCTAATCCCGGTGATTTAAATGGTTGGAAGGTTCCAATAGCCCATTTGAGTTTCTCGGGCGTAACTATAGATTTGGCTGCTGCCCAGTCACTGGCTACTGTCCTAGGGGTTCTATGTTGATCACGCCTTGCGTTTCCCATAGTGGGAGTATTCCCCGGGAAATGCGTGTCAAATAGCAATTCTAATTTCTCCCGATCCGTGGAGGTGAAGGTGTTATTCCCTTTCCTCAGGGCTAAATTACTATCCGCTGCACTTTTAGCCATTGCTTTTTGCAGTCTCGCGCCCTCGTTGACGTTACTTATTGCCTCACAGAAGTTCCTAGAGTTTTTCCGTTTGGCCTTCCTGATCTCTTTGTTGTAGAGCGTCAGGCTTTGCCTGTATAGTTCCCAGTTCCTATCAGTTTTTGGTTTGTTGAAGAGCTTCCGAGTGGTTACTCGTAGTCGTTCAAGACTAGCATTCCACCATGGTGCGTCTGTTTCTCGCCTCTGTCTGCCTAGAGGACAGCTGTCTTCAAAGGCATTTACTATCTTATGGCCCAGGTTGTCTACCGCTCTGTCTAATTCCAAGGGATGTCTAGGGTATCCTGACGGTTCGTTGGAAAGATTGAGCTCTAGAGTTGACCTGAATTTGTCCCAGTTTGCTTTTCTGGGGTTTCTTTTAGGGTTACATCTTTTTGTTTTGAAGGCTACTTCAAACAAAATTGTCCTGTGGTCGGACATTGATTCTTCTGGTGACACATGCCAGTTCTTAATGTGGGGTTTAAAAGAATTGGTTACTAGAGTTATGTCTAGCACCTCTTCTCGTACCCTAGTAACAAATGTCGGCCTGGCGCCGACATTACAGATCTCTAGGTTATTGTTTAAAATAAATTCTAGTAATTGCTCACCTCTGTTGTTGACATCCGTGCTACCCCAGATCACGTGATGTGCGTTGGCATCACATCCTATGATGAGGGGGATCTTGTTCGTCCGGCAGTGGTCCACTAGCCCGGGTATTCCTGGCGGTGGACAGGCCTCCTCCCCGGCAAAGTAGGCGGAGGCCACTGCTAGCTTCGGTGCAGCTTCTGGGCCGTTGATGGTTACGGCGACGCAGTCTCTGCTCATGAACTCTGAAAAGATACTATAATTGATATCTTTCCAGGAGGTGATCCTCCTGGATCGCATATTACCTTAGTGTCCTTCGTGTACAGGCCTTTTATGCCATGGTGCCACCATGGCTCCTGTACAAGGGCTGGCCCGAGGTATTGGGAGGTGAACATCCTCGCCAAGACAGCAGATGCTGCTTTGGCCCGATGGATGTTTACCTGGGCTAGCCGAGTGCTGCTTGTTGCAGCCATCACTCCGAGGTTTGATGCTCCGTGAGGTCTGGTGAAGAGAGAGAGCAAGTCTCTCCACCACCGTCTATCACGGTAACCTCGGCTTCTTCGCAGCTTTCGTCCAGGAGGAGCTCCTGGGCCAGCTCTTGGGATGACATAGGGTGTCCATACCCTTGGTCGTCCCCAATGTCCATGCTGGTGATGGATTGTTCATCCTGCTCACCACTCTGTAACTTCGGCCCCACATTCAGTGGTTCGAGGGTATCCTCGACAGCCTTGCATGTGCCGTCATTGGGCGTCTCTTCCGGAGCTCTCTTGGTCTTTTTCAGACCGCTCACGGTGACGTGGCCAAACCGGAAGTTGAGTTTGTGGTCACGCTCCACTATCTCATCCCTTCCGGTCTGGTCCATCCCTACGACCAGGAGTGCTCTAGCTCCGTCGTTCTTCCTGGAGATGACCTTCCAGGCGTCCGTCTCGACCCGGTTTTGGAAACCAATGAAGGCCAATATTTCCTCATTGGTCCGGTCGGAGCTCCTCGGGCAGAACAACGTGGCGTTGTACGCTGCCGGGATGTCTGCTCCCTTGCGGGTTTCAAGGGGTACTCCCTTCCACGTCCGCAGCTGAGGTACGGCAATCTTGAGCCAATCAGCTGAGCTTTCATCTAGGCAGTCGATAATCAGGTAACCCAACCTGAAGTGGATTCCCCTGAACACGACGGGACCGCTCCACGCTGACGTGAGCATCTCGTCCATGACCGACTCCTGGAGCCCGGATAGTTCCTCTGCGGTCAGGCTGGCCGCCGGGAAACCCTCCGGGAGTATAGCCACCCTGATGAGGGTGGCTTTCTTGGCAGCCTCCGCGTAAGTCGGACGGGGTCCGATGACCGGTGGTGCCGAGCTAGAGGGTTTTCCTCCAGCGGTTGTCGGCTTCTGGTTTTGGTGGGGCTGGGAAGGTATCTTCCTGGCCTGCACCTTGGCCTTTTCTGCCGCTGCTGCTGATGTGCTAGGCCCCTCTTGCTCAGGGACCCGTGAGGACGTCTCACTAGCCCCTGGGCCGTGCCTAGACCTTTTGGGGATGTCCGTTGGTGGTGTGCGACTGGTGTTCAGCCGTTTGCCAGCCGGTGCTGTCCCCAAAGCCGGCTGCTCCCTCGGCTCCTTTGCCTTCTTCAAAGCCTCCTCCGGTGTCATGCCCTGCATGAGGTACCTCAGGTACCACTTTACCTTTGACCCTGGCAGGCCACGCCTGTTGGGGTCGTGCAGTCCTCCGGCTGACCCAGGGCTGGAAGGGCGTCCTGCTTCTTCAGCTGTCTGATAGATGTTGGCCTATCAGATGCGAGAGGTGGGCGTGCTGGCAGGGTAGCTCCTGCTGGCACCCCACGCTCCCTGGCTGGGAATGTCTGGGCTGCTGGTGTAGTCCTAGGCGGATGCGCTGCCGCCTGGGGTCTGTCGCCTTCGAGGGATCTTTCCACGAAGTGTTTTGCGTCACCGGTTGCAGGGATATCCTGCGGGATTTTTATTGTTTTATTTTTCTTCATGGGGTCCCACGAGTTGAGGAGAAGTATGTGGTCCGCCCGGGCAGAGATCCGCCGTACCCGGGTAAGGCGTACTTAGGACAGACGGTCGCCACTTGCCTGAACCCTCCGTTTGCGACTGGGCTATTTGTTAACTCGGGCCCCAGCCAGGCTGACTATCGGCACGGGTCGAATGACACCTTAGTCCGGCACCGAGGTGAGATGTGGGGAATAGAATGGAGGTAGGTAGTTGTGAGGGAGGGGGTGTGTAAGGCTACGGTGTTTAGACGGCCAAACAAGCGTCTTGTCGGTATACCTCCATGGGTATACCCGCTGTTTGTCCGGGGTTGCTTATTTGCTTACGCTTATTCGCAACTAACCTTCCCAGAAGGTCGTTCGCTATCCGCAACCTGCGACCCGCCTGGTGGCCTCAGCTAAGCCTCTCTTCGAACCATCCCACTAGTTCTTGAGGACCAAGGTACTTGAATTTACCGCTAGCATAATCTCCGGCCACTTCTCGTCCCAATTCCTCTGGTTCTGTCCCGCAAACTGCGCTATCATGGTTTTAACTGTCCGGTTTGCTTTTTCCGTCGGATTCTCCTGCGGTATATTTGGTGCCGTGAATTGTTGCTTAATTCCCATTTCGCTGAGGAATTTCTAGAATGCGCGGCTGGCAAACTGAACTCCATTGTCCGGTTTTACCACCTTCGGGACTCCGAACCTACCGATTTCTCTTTTTCGGAACGCCTTTTGAAGTGTTTCTGCCGTGGCTGCTCGCATTGGCACCAATTCTGTCCACTTTGAGAACATATCTATCAGCACTAGCAGCATCTGGTTGCCATGCTTCGACCTGGGCAATGGTCCCACAAAGTCTGCACATACCGTTGCCCATGGTTCTTCGGGTATTTGCGTCAGCATTTTCCCGGCTGCCTGCATCTGGTTGGGCTTGTACTTGAGGCATGTCTCGCATTTCCGTACGTGTGCTCGGGCGTCCCTATGCATTCCTGGCCAGTAATATCGAGCCGCCAGCCTTGCGATCGTTTTCCGACTTCCCACGTGTCTAGCAGCTGGTGAGTCGTGATTCACCTCATAGGACTGTTTCCCCGAGCCCCCGTGGGACACAGAGCTTCCATGCTGCCACGTCTTCGCTGCCTGCTCTGTGCGGGATATGCCTGTACAATGCGCCTCCCTCCATGATGTAGTCCGGAAACTTCTGTTGCTGTTTGTTAATCTTCTCACACATATCCTTGATCCAGCTGCATGTTCCCTGCGTGTCTCTTTCTTTAGCTATCCTAAATCTTCTGGTAGAGGCTGCCTTGACGGTGCATCAGCGACCACGTTAAGCTGCCCCTTCCTGTATGATATTTCAAAATCATACTGCTGCAGCTCCAGGGCCCACCTCGCTATTCTTCCTGAGGGTTTTTCGATGCTGTTCAACTATTTAAGCGCCATATGGTCCGTCACCACCTTGAAGTGGTATCCTTCCAAGTATGGTTTGAGCTTCCGGATTGCCCACACGATTGCCAGGCATTCCTTTTCGCTGGTTGAGTAGTTCTTTTCCGCGCCATTTAGGGTCCGGCTTGAATATGAAATGACCTTTTCGCCGCTTTCAGTTTCCTGCGTCAGGACTGCCCGAATGGTACGAATGCTACGAATGGTTTATCGAAGTCCGGGCATGCCAGCACAGGATCCGCCACTAGCCTTGCCTTCACCTCCTCGAATGCCTGCTGGTGCTCTGGAGTCCATGTTCATTTCGTGCCTTTCCGCAATAGATCGTTTAGTGGTTTAACTATTCGCGCAAAGTCGGGCACAAATCGCCTGTACCACGATGCTACGCTCAAGTATTGGCGCAACTCCTGGATGGTTGTGGGTGGTTCCAGCTCGGCTATGGCTGCTTCTTTTTCGGGATCAGTGCCGATTCCTTGGTCCGTAACGCGGTGTCCCAGGTAAAGCAGTTCACTTTTGAAGAAATGACATTTTTCGGGATTTATCCTTAAGTTAGCCTGTTTAAGGCGTCGGAAAACTTCCCTCAGGTTCCTACTGTGTTCTTCCAGTATCCGTCCGATCACGATGATGTCGTCTTGGTATGCAAACGCGTGTGGTGACATCTCCGGTCCAATAACCTGGTCCAGTGCTCTCTGGAAACTCGCCGAGGCGGAGTGTAAACCAAATGGCATTACTTACCACTGGAAAAGCCCCTTTCCTGGCACTGTGAACGCCGTGAATTGCCTGCTATTTTCTTCCAGAAGAATTTGCCAGTATCCGTCTTTCAAATCCAGACTGCTTATGTATCTCGCCTCTCTCAACTGGTCCAATATGTAATTTATCCTTGGCATCGGATAAGCATCTTTGATGGATTTGGCATTGATCTGTCTAATGTTGACACAAAGCCTCCACTGACCTGTCTTTTTCTTCACCATGACTATCGGAGAGCTGTACGGGCTTCTCGAGTGTTCTATGCACCCCTTCTCCAGCAACTCGTCGACTTTCGCATTGATTTCCCCTTGAACCTTTGGATTTTTCGGGTAGTATCTCTGTTTGATTGGTTTGTCGTCCTTCATGGTGATTCGGTGCTCGGCTATGTTGGATGTTCCACTCATTGTTCGAAACTCCGCGAGCTCCTGCTCTAGGAATTTTTCAACGACGCATTCCTCAGAGTTGGTTTGCACCACTGCCACGGACAATTTTTCCTCTAACCACCCGTTGTGCCTTCTTCTTTCTGGGATCACCACTGTATGTCCGGCACACCTTATTTCGGCGCCGACTCCTGTGAGGAAATTCCATCCCAGCAACAGCGAGTCTACCACTCCTGGTAAGATCAACAGGCTCATGGGCATTCGCTTATTGCCGAATTCGATTTCCACCTCGAGCTGCGTGTTTATCCCGCTGCACCTGCCATCTGCCAACCTAACTTGCCTTCTCGTCCTTGTAATCTTTCCATAAGCAGCCAGTATATCCGCCAGCTCCTCGCTTATAAAGCTCGCTGTTGCTCCGGTGTCGATTGTGGCTTTGTGTGAGGTTCTGCCAATCTGTACCGCTGCGGATAACTGCTGCTCTTCTTCGATTAAATCGCCAGTTAGTTTGGAGAGACAACACCTTGCGACCCCTGCTCGCCTCTCTGCGGCTGGGATCGCGGGCCATTTCCCGATCTCTGGCAGCATTCTACACTCCTAACCACCACCTTGCCGCAAGTCCAGCAGAAAAGCAGCCTCTGGTTTTGGCATCCTCTTGCCCAATGTCCGTGACCGCCACAACGTCTACAAGCTTCGTGTGGGTTCACGATGTGTGTCTGTGACCTGTGGGCTCTTGGAGCTGCGCTGGGTGGTCTCTGATTGGTATTGGGTGGCCTCCATAACGTGCTCTGGTGGTTGTAGGTGTTTGGAGTCCATTGGCTTGGACCGTCAATAGGTGCTTGGTGTCCGCCTTCTTCTTCGCACCTTCTACACGTGACTTGTGGTGCTGTTGTTTTGCTTCGCGAGAATTTGTTTTCTTGAATAAATGCTTCTCGCTCTTTCTCGAGTTCATCATACTCGTCAGCCAGCACCATTAGAGACTCTAGATCGTCTATCTTATACGTCCTCAGGGAAATCCTCAGGTCAGGCGTGCAGTTTTCCTTTATCTGCTCGAGTGTTTCCTTTGAGGAGTAGCCAAGTGGTCTCATCATGGTCTGCATGTCAACCATATAGTCCTTGAACGACTCTCTAAAGCCCTGTTTCCTTTGTTTGACCTGATCTGCGAGCTTTGTGAAGAAACCCCTTGGCAGGAAATGCGTTTGAATGCTGTCGCTGAACTCTTCCCATGTCCTCCAGTGTTTATTGTTTGTTATGAACCATTTTAGGGCCTTACCTTGCAGCAATTCAGGCATGGCTCGGGGAATGAGGTTCAGGTTCAAAACGTATGTGTTTGCTGACCATTCCACTTGTTCCAGAAACTCCAGTGGTTTCTCCGTGCCGTCAAACTTGAACGACCATTCCCTGACTTGCTTCGCGACTTTTGCATAGTCTGGTGCGCTGGGCCGTTGCTTTTCTGTTCTTCTTTCTTGGCTTGGGCCCCTGGATCTTCCTGCCTCCTTCATGCTCTCAACGCCCAGGCTGGCTATGAGCTGTTCGGCGTCTGGGACTTTTAACTTGCCGATCGAGCCTGGTTTGTCGTACAATTCCTCCAGCTCAGCCCAAATTTCCGCCATTCCTGGATCGTTTTGTGTCTTCGTAACATACTCTGAAAGGGCCTTTCGCATGTCGTCCGACTTGCCCTCCAGGATAATGCCAAGCTTGGCTGCCACCTTTGGGAAATCCTCTTTCTTGAGGAGATAGATCCAATTTTTCCACATTTCTGTTTATTGCTGTATTTTCACTGTCAGGACAATCACGTTGGGCGCCAGATGTAACGAACTGATTTTCTTTATTATCTGCTCGCTACGAATGTCGTGCGGCTAGCTCAGAAGATGTAAGTGTTCGTCCCACCAAATTTATATATACTTGACCGCCCTTTTGACCAGTGAAAACACACAGAATGATTGGGAGTATGCAGTAATCTTTTATTCGCTGACTTGACCCTCGGCTGGGGTGGTGCAATGGTTATGTAAAATTACGTCCTGCCGTCGTCTCCTTCCCACGTTGAACGCCTCGCTGGATCGTGCCGGCTGCGAAGTGGTGTCTTCCTCGCCGGTTTCGCTTGCGATGTCGTCTGCCACCCTTGGCTCGGCCGGTTTACAGGGACTAGGGTTGCGTCACCGTTCCCAGACTAGGGTGAACAGGCACTGTGCCCTCAAGGCGTACGCCTTTCGCAGCCGCAGCCTCCTGTCCCTTGCTCTGTCCCGGCCGGTCGCACCGGACGTCGGCTCAGTTTCTACTTGACGGTTCAGGCGTACGCCGGCAGCCGCCAACGCAGTCCCTGGGTCAAACGCCAGGTTCTAGACGAACGCTTCCACCCTACCCTCTCTGCCGCAGGTTTAAGAATTCGAAGTATGGGCTGCTCGCTCGACGCTCGTTTTCGTCGTCCTGGGGTACTCGTTGTCCTTGTTCTGCCTCCAGCTATCTCGACCAGCTCCGCTCCTTGTTGGCGACTCGGTAAGCTGCCGTTCTGGGACTCTAGCGGTGGACCGCTGTGCTCTCAACGCATACGCCTTTCGAGACACCAGCTGAACAAACGCGCGTCCTTCCGGGCTATTCGCAGCAGGACCATGTACAGTTCCTGCAGGACGATCAGGCATACACCGGAGTTTGCCAATGCAGTCCTTGTAGGCAGGCTCCCCTCCTTGTTGGCGACTCGGTAAGCTGCCGTTCTGGGACTCTAGCGGTGGACCGCTGTGCTCTCAACGCATACGCCTTTCGAGACACCAGCTGAACAAACGCGCGTCCTTCCGGGCTAGTCGCACCAGGACTTGTACAGCTCCCGCAGGACGATCAGGCATACGCCCGAGTTCGCCAATGCAGTCCTTGTAGGCAGGTAGCTAGTTCTAGACACTTTGCTTCTGAGCCCACGGTTCTTCGTCGAAGGACTCTATTTGTTCACTTTGTCGGACACGCCGGGTGGGATGCCAAGCTCAAATCGCGACAGAAGTTGTAACAAAGCGCCTGGACTTAGCCGTGTGTTGCCGTAAGGACCTCAGCTACCTGTGTCTCAATTCGGAGACTTTAGCTCTAAGTCCCGAACGTCTCGACGTAGCGATCTTGTCTCCTTGCCTCCTGGTCCAAAGTCCACGGTTTTACCGTTCGACCTTTCGCCCACTGCGCACGACACCAATATCAGGGTCCAAAGTCCGGTGCCGTCCCGTTACTTCCTTCTGCCCACGGCCCTTCGCCGCTCTCTTGTATTGCTGTCCCTCTCGGACTCTCCTTGGCTTTGTCTGGTGCTCAGTTAACCACTCTCTCTCTCCGCACTACCGTTACTACGGGCGAATTCGCCGCGTAACTGGTAACTGGTAGGCCACTGCTTGCATGCGCTTACTCTGCTTGCTTCTTAACTTGTGGGGAGTTATTCAGCTCCTCACATTACGTACCAGATATTGCCTTAGCGCTAAGACAACTAAAACATGAAATCAAGGGAATTATTTCTACTCAAAGACAAAAACGTGGATTAATTAATATTGTAGGAACTGCTTATAAATACTTATTTGGAACATTAACAGAAGACGATAAAAAAGAGCTAGAAGATAAATTAGAAAATTTACAAGATCAAGTAATTGAAAATAAAGATTTTAATGAAATAGTTCCAGTAATAAATAAACAATCCGAAGACATAAAAAGAAGACATAACACATTTTTAGATATTCATTAAACACTTTCCTTGAGTATATTGAAGATTTACAAATGGGATAACAATTAACAAGAATAGGAATATTCAATCCTAAAATATTGAAACATGAAGAGTTGGATGATATAGACGAAGAAAAACTTTTATCAATCAAAACTTCAGCTTGGATAAGTAGCCAAACTAAAGACACTTTTATTTTAGTTCATATACAACTTCATTTAAGGAAACCCAAATATAGACATAAATGATAGCTTTGAATATTTTGTAACTGATAAAAACACTGTTTTTTTATTTAGAAAATACACCAAGTTTAGACCAAAAATTTATAATCACTGATCAATGTATCTCTCAAATTCTTACTAATCAACTAGCGAATTGTCAACACACGTTTATATCAGAAAATGAATCTATAAAATATATAGAACCGAACATCATTATAACTTATACTTTAAGCAAAACACAAATTAAATAAGATTGTGAAATATTCAACAAAACGATACAGGGAAACAACATAATACAATTAAGTCAATGCACTTTAGAAATAAGAAACATAAAATTTACTACTTCAAAAATTATAAACGAATATAAAATTATATTATCTAGCACGAATGTAACATTATATGAACCAATTCCATTGTTAAAAATTAAGAAATCAATTAGTAATCAAGAAAAGCAAGAAACAGTTTACAAGTGGATTGTATTCACAATTTTAATAATTATTGTTTTAACCATCACTACTTACATCATATTTACCTACAGGCGCCTAGCCAACAAATATGAAATATTTGTTAGATTCAACAAGGATGTTGAAGGGGCGAGTGACGTATTACCAAATACTCCAGACATCAAGCCTAACACCCTGCCTGTGTATCCCGAGATACCCATTACTTCATTTGTCAAACATAACACCCAGACTGTATATCCCGAGATTTGTCAAACATAACATTTCAGAGCCTACTATAGGAGTTATTCAAATTAATCAGACATAAATATTTCCCGTTAGACATAAACATTTCCCACGCCTGTTATCAACAGTCCCCTTATTATAAACATTTCACACGCCTTTACCGACGACAGCAGACAAAAACAAGTGATAAACTTTTAAACAAAGGGTCCAGGATGAGAACTCATTCCTCAGCATAAAAGCTTTGACCAATCAAAATTTAATAAACAAAAGATGCAGCCTGACAACCCACCCATCAGGCCACCAATTCGACCAATCGAAATCTTCTGATCGAAGTCCACTTTCGCTGCTAGCGTCGCTGTCACCGATAAAAGCCATAGTTATAAGAATAATGCAATTGCAAAGACAGTTCAATTTTGGGAATCTAACTATTAAGACATTACCAATAAAACTCCACTGTATATTGAAATAAAAATCGCTTTTTTTTAATATATTGCAAAGTGAAAAATCTAATTTGTATGAAAACTAAAATTTAATTGAACACATATAAAACATTTTTTTTAATAATATTTTAGTGATAATAATAGTTATATAGTTAATTTTAATTGTACCAATATCTTGGATTATAACGAGTTGTTTAAAGACAATCAAAATTGTTAAAGACAATTAAAATTACACTGCGAATCATTAAAAAACAAATCAGCCAAAGAACGTTATACATATCATTTAAAATAAGTGTTCTAAAAAATGTAAACAATACAAAAGCCATACAGCTGTTTTTGTTTCTCCCCTAAAAAGCAATAGTCAGTAGGGTATGCAGGCACCATACGGTCGCAAAACAACAACAAAAGCTGATTTGGTTTAAAGTTTTCTCAACCACTTAAGAGCTGTCGGTGTGATAAGTGACACCGACTGCGATATGCCTTGTTCCCATCTCAGTAGACTGACTTCTATTAATTCGAATACATACATACATATATGGAAAAAATTTTACTGCTACCAATGATTTGAATTTGTAAAGAAAAATAAAACATATGTTGAAATTAGAAAAAAAAAACTTATAACTTTAATAATATTCATATATTTATCTTAACCCAATATTAAATACGACCATATTGTTAGGGTACCAAGTTTGAAAAGTAGCAAAAGACAAAACCCGTGTATGAGAATGCATGATCACGCACATACAAGCCCTATTCAAGCGCAGGTCAGCCTTCTTCAAAATGCGCTTCTCTGCGACTGAACGACCGAACTCGTGCAATGAGCACGAGCATAAAAATGAGAATAAGAATGAGAGACCAAAAAAACCCGAGTGCACACGAAGCTCCGGAGTGCACACGAAGCTCGTTGTATAAAATGTTATATGGTAAGTACTACAAGTTAACAAGGACAAGTACTAGAAGAAGACACGTCGAGGGAAGGATGTCAGAATGTGGAGTATACCAAGGCAGAGAGAAGAACGAGTCTTTTTTTCGTTCGCTAAGTAAAATTGCAATATTGCAAAGCTATTCGAGAGAATTGTAGTTAAAAAATTATCCTTCCTGATACGTACTTATATTGACCCTAATCAACACGGGTTCATACCTGGTCGTTCTACTACCTCGAATTTAGCTATTTTCGCGAAACATTGCATACAAGCCTTTGAGTTACATTCCCAAGTGGATACAGCTCATACTGATTTCGCCAAGGCTTTTGATAAGGTTTCTCACTCTGCCTTGCAAGCAAAACTTTTTAAGCTTGGTATTCACGGCTCTTTTCTAAATTGGATCTCTTCTTATTTGGCAAACCGATCCTATCATCTTGAAGTCATCGGGTTTGTTTCTAACCTCTTTGAAGCAACCTCTGGTCTTCCTCAAGGCAGTTCTCTTGGTCCATTGCTTTTCAGTATTTTCATTAATGCTATTTGTTTCTCCATTCAATCTGCCAAGTATCATCTTTATGCGGATGACATTAAAATATACATGCCAGTGAATTCCTTAAATGACGGTTATTTGCTACAATCGGACTTGAACAAAATCAGTTTATGGTGTATTCAGAACAATTTACCTCTCAACCTAAACAAATGTTATGTTGTTCGCTATAGTAAATGTATCTTAAATATTCTTTTTACATATGTTATCAATAACCATTCACTCTCTGCACTTACTGTGATTACAGTAAATTGTTGTTTATTAACCATATAAACCATGTTCTGCCGAAGGCATATGCAATGTTTGGATTTGACAAAAGAAACACTATACTTTTTAAGAACCCATACTCACGACTGACAGTGTTCTCAGCATTTGTGCGTTCCTTTATTTGGAACCCATCAAGTGTTGTTCATATCAATAGAATTGAGAGGCTGCAGAAAAAATACCTAAAATTTGCACTTCAGCAGTTAAGCTTTTCGGAACCTTTGCCAGCTTACTCTAGCCAATGTTGCCTACTGCATACCTGCAGTCTAGAAGATCGCCGTTCGATAGCAAGTTTGTTCTTTATCAATGATGTTATAATTGGTAATATAGATAGTCCACTCATATTAAGCTCAATTAAATTCAATACCCCAGCCAGGAGTCTCCGTACCATCATCCCATTTTTTGAAAGTGCTGCGAGGACTAACTATGCGCATAATGAGCCAATCTTAAGAACTTTAAGACTTTTTAACTCTTTGCACTAAGTATTCGAGTGGTTTGGGGATCCAAGAAGGATGTGCTTAGGCAATTACTTAGGGAATATTTTTTAATTAATACTTAGTTTTAAGTTAAGTTAGCTGATAGCCGGATAAGGATTTATCCAATGGCGAATAAGTTAATAAATAAATAAATAAAAAAAAAATGAATAACTCCCCACAAGTTAAAAAGCAGTACCAGTTACCAGTTATGCGGCGAATCCGCCCGTAGTAACGGTAGTGGGGCGAGGAAGCGTAGTCCCCTGAGCACCAGGCAAGGACAGGGAGAGTCAGAGAGACAACATCGGACCTCGGACTTTGCAGAGGACGAAAGGTCGAACGGTAAAACCGTGGTCTTTGGACCAGGAGGTAAGAAGACACCGAGAATTAACGGTAAACAGAGGCCTATATAAGCAGGCCGAACGCTGGAAGCGGGATCAGTCTGTCATCAGTCAATCATCGACATCGTCAGTGAAAGTTAATACGAGTACCAACGCGAGTAAACAACACATCTAATCAACGTCAGCAAGGAGCAGAGCCGTGCGGAGTCATCAAGTAGCAAGATCTCTACGTCGACACGTTTGGGACTTAGAGCTGAAGTCTCCGAATTGAGATACAGGTAGCTGAGGTCCTTACGGCATCACACGGCTAAGTCCAGGCGCTTTGTCACAACTTCTGTCAAGATTTAAGCTTGGCATCCCACCCGGCGTGTCCAACAAAGTTGAACCGTGTGCTCGGCAGGAAAGTTGTCTAGAACTAGCTGCCTGCCAAAAAGGACTGCACTGGCGAACTCCGGCGTATGCCTGAACGTCCTGCAAGAATTGTACAAGGTCCTGGTGCGACTAGCCCGGAAGGAGGCGCGTTTATTCAGCTAGTGTCTCGAAAGGCGTATGCGTTGAGAGTACAGCAGTTCACCGCCAGAGTCCCAGAACAGCAGCTTACCAAATCGCGAGCGCTACGCCAACAAGGAGCGAAGCCAGTCAACATATCCGGAGGCAGAGCAAGGACAACGAGGTCACCAAAGACGACAAACGGCAAGCGCTGTGCGAGCAGCAGAGACGTCAACTTCTAAAGTCTGCGGCAGAGAGGGTAGGGTGATCAATAGGGCGGTCACGTTTATATAAATTTGGTGGGCCGAACACTTACATCTTCTGAGCTAGCCGCACGATATTCGCAGCGATCAGATAACTAATAAAATCAGTTCATTACATCTGGCGCCCAAAACGTGATTGTCCTGACAGTGAAAGTCAGCATCAAACAGAAACGACTATGCCAAAGTCGCAAAGCAAGTCAGGGAATGGTCTTTCTAGTTTGACGGCACGAATCCAGGGGCACAAGTCAAGATAGAAGACCAGAACAGCAAAGACCTAGCGCACCAGACTATGCCAAAGTCGCATTTCAGGGAATGGTCTTTCAAGATTGACGGCACGGATAAACCGCTGGAGTTTCTGGAACAAGTAGAATGGTCAGCAAGCACATACGGTTTGAACCTGAACCTCATTCCCCGAGCCATGCCAGAATTGCTGCAAGGCAAGGCCCTAAAGTGGTTTATTTCAAACAATAAACACTGGATGACATTGGAAAACATGGGGAGTTCTCTGAGAACTTATAAGATATACGATCTAGAATCTCTAATGGTCCTGACTGATGAGTATGAAGAACTCGAGAAAGAGCGAGGAGCATTTATACAAGAAAATAAATTCCCGCGAAACAAATCAACAAAACCACAACAAGTTACGTGTTGAAGAAGCGAAGAAGGCGGAGGACACCAAGCGTCCATCGACGGACAACGCCAAGGGACTCCGAACAACTATAATCACCAGAACATGTTATGGAGACCACCTACTACCCATCAGACACCACCAAACGCAGTACCGAGAGCCCACAAGTTACAGACGCACGTCGGGGACCCACACGAAGCCTGCAGACGGTGTGGCGGTCAGGGACATTGGGCACGAAGATGCCGAAACCAGCGGCTACATTTCTGCTGGATTTGCGGAAAGGTGGGTTTTAGAATCGTAGAGTGCTGCCAGAGATCGGAAAATGGCCAGCTATCCCAGCCGCAGAGAGGCGACCAGGGGTCGCAAGGTGTTGTCTCTCCAAACTAATTGGCGAGAGAAGTTATTCGACGCCTAAAGCAGGCCAACATCAGGATAAATCCCGAGAAATGTCAATTCTTCGGAACTGAACTGATTTACCTGGTACACCATGTTACAAATCAAGGGATCGGCACTAATCCCGAAAAGGTAGCAGCCATAGCCGAGTTGGAGCCACCCACAACCATCGGGGAACTGCGCCAATACTTGGGCGTAGCATCTTGGTACAGGCGGTTCGTCCAAGATTTTTTCTCGAATAGTGAAACCATTAAATTATCTACTGCGGAAAGGCACGAAATAGACATGGACCACAGATCAGCAGCAGGCATTTAAGATGGTAAAGGGAAGGCTAGTTGCAGATCCAGTGCTGGCATGCCAAGATTTCGATAAAATATTCGCGATTATGGTACAGGGGCAGTCCTGACGCAGGAAACAGAAAGCGGCGAGAATGTTATTTCGTATTCAAGCCGGACCCTGGATGGCGCGGAAAAGAACTATTCAACCAGCGAAAAGGAATGCCTGGCAATCGTGTGGGCAATCCGGAAGCTCAAACCATGCTTGGAAAGATACCACTTCAAAGTGGTAACTGACCATATGACGCTAAAATGATTGAACAGCATCGAAAGTCCCTCAGGATTGAAAGCGAGGTAGGCCCTGGAACTGCAGCAGAATGATTTTAAAATATCGTACAGAAGGGGGAGCACGTTGTCGCTGATGCACTGTCGAGACAGCCTCTGCCAAAAGGCCAGCCAAGAAAACTCCGGAGGACACACACGGAGCATGCAGTTGGGTCAAAAATATGTGTGAGAAAATCAAGACACAGCACAAACAATTGCAAGGCTGGCGGCCCGCTATTAATAGCCAGGAATGCATAGACCGAGCACACGTATGGGAGACATGCCTTAAATACAAACCTAACCAGAAGCAGGCAGCTGGGAAAATGCTGACGCAGATATTCGAAGAACCATGAGCAACATTATAGACTTTGACGGACCATTGCCAAGATCGAAGCATCGTAACCAGATGCTGCTAGTGCTGGTAGATAGATTTTCAAAATGTACAGAATTGGTGCCACTACGAACAGTCACGGCAGAAACACTTCAAAAGGCGTTCCGAGAAAGAATAACCGCTAGGTTCGGAGCCCCAAAGGTTTGCCAACCGAGCATTCAAGAAATTCCTCAGCGAAATGGGCATTAAGCAACAATTCACAGCCATATACGCCGCAGGAAAATTTGACAGAAAGAGCAAACCGAACCGTTAAAACCATAGCTCAGTTTGCAGGACAGAACCAGAGGAATTGGAATGAGAAGTGGCCGGAGATTATGCTAGCGGTGAACTCAAGTAAGTCGTAATCAATAGGGTACCCCCGTGATTTCTCACGCAGGCTCGAGAGCCTCGGCTGCTCAGCGCCCTCTACGACAGGGTAACCATCGGCACAGGAAAGCAGACGGAAACGCCTGAAGACAAGACGAACAAGATGAAGGAAATCTTCAAAATTGTGCGCAGGAACATAGAGAAAGCTTCTAGGACCAAGCCAGGCATTACAATTTACCAAGAAGGCAATGGAATCCAACAATAGGTGACACTGTCTGGGCGAGGGAGCACCATTTGTCGAAGGCAGCTGAGGGTTTCGCGGCAAAGCTAGCACCGAGATATGACGGAACATATACGGTGATAGACTTCGTTTCTCCCGTTATTTCAAAGTTCACGTCGTCCATCTCAGCTAGCTGAAACAACAAATACACAGTACGGACCAGAAACAAAAGAGCCAACCGCTTGAACGACGAGTCGCACTATATATGAAAAAAACTGCCGAAGGCCAACAAAAATCCGTAGCGTCGGCGGACCCTTCACTGAATGCGCAAGCCCAGAACCAGAAGGATCTCTGATCCGAGGAAACAGGGAAGACTGCACAGCTCGAGAGCTTTACCGTAGCACGCCAATGCTGAAAAACACGAAAATGATGCGCACACATACAAACGGGCACAATAGACTTCGTTTCTCCCGTTATTTCAAAGTTCACGTCGTCCATCTCAGCTAGCTGAAACAACTTGTACACAGTACGGACAAGAAACAAAAGAGCCAACCGCTTGAACGCCGAGTCGCACTATATATGAAATAAACTGCCGAAGGCCAACAAAAATACGTAGCGTCGGCGGACCCTTTACTGAATGCGCAAGCCCAGAACAAGAAGGATCTCTGATCCGAGGAAAGAGGGAAGACTGCACAGCTCGAGAGCTTTACCGTAGCATGCCAATGCTGAAAAACACGAAAATGATGCGCACACGTACAAACGGGCACAATAAAAAAAAATATAAAATACAATACAGCTGACCCGCAACCTAAAACAAAAGAACGCAAATAAGAAAGGTTCGCAGGTAAAAAAAACCACTTGTTAAATAAATGCAAGCTTTGAAGCGAAAAGGGAAATAAGTAAATAATAACAAAACCAAAGGAAATTGCTCTTAACATATCACTGTGCAAAGACAACTCATGCTGAGGGATGGAAAATGCTTCGACTTATAAGCGGCCGGTTGGCACTGGACGACAGTGTCAATTGTTGGGCAGAAATTACTGGAAATATCGTCAATTGAATGGGCACTCTAAAGAATTTCACCACCATCGTATGGCAACGCCACACTAGGCCAACGGAGTCAGTATCGATACTGGCCATTGATCGGAACAGAAAAGTGTGACCAGACGACGAAATGAGAAAATATGAAGAGCGGGAAAGGTTTGTTGGGAAACAGCTTGGGCGGGAATTCAAAAAGTCTATGGGCAAACATCTTGGGAAATTCAAAACTTTGAAACTTACGCTAGGAGCTGTGAGTGTCTATGGAACCATCTGGAGGATTAAGATAACTCAAAAACTACAAGTTAACGACGATAAAAGCTAGGAAACAAGAGAGGGAGAGTCGTCGAGACGTCGAGGGAAGAATGTATACGAGTATGAGGAACATAAGGATAACAAGGAAAAGGGACGAGTCTCTTGTTCGTTCTCGAAGTGAGGGGAGAATGTGAGAAGTTAAATAACTACAGAAAGGGACAGAAATGGAAGAGTCCAAGAGAGACGGCAACAAGAACGAGAGATTCGGAGTGCTGAGTGCAAAAGAAAGTAACGGACTTCGGACCGTTAAAGTGTAATATACACATAAGATAACAATTTGCCACAAGGAAATAAATAAAAGAAATTTCAAATGCCATCCCAGAGTTTAACGGACAAAATATACATCATCAAAGATATATAACACCTTTGAGACACTACTAAAATAATAATAAAAGAGGCAATAGTACAGGAAATAATAGAGGATATTTTAGGGGAAATAACCACCAAAATGGAGGCTATATCCCCAATAATAATACAAATAACAATAACAATGATAGGGTCGCATAGAACGCTTCGGGAACCTCACAAAAAGCGTTAGATACATAGCAAATTCAGTCAAAATACCTTCGTAGCTTTAAAAAACTTGTGTTTTTAATATAGTTAGGTGCAACAAAACCACAACAAGTTACGTGTTGAAGAAGCGAAGAAGGCGGAGGACACCAAGCGTCCATCGACGGACAACGCCAAGGGACTCCGAACAACTATAATCACCAGAACATGTTATGGAGACCACCTACTACCAATCAGACACCACCAAACGCAGTACCGAGAGCCCACAAGTTACAGACGCACGTCGGGGACCCACACGAAGCCTGCAGACGGTGTGGCGGTCAGGGACATTGGGCACGAAGATGCCGAAACCAGCGGCTACATTTCTGCTGGATTTGCGGAAAGGTGGGTTTTAGAATCGTAGAGTGCTGCCAGAGATCGGAAAATGGCCAGCTATCCCAGCCGCAGAGAGGCGACCAGGGGTCGCAAGGTGTTGTCTCTCCAAACTAATTGGCGAGAGAAGTTATTCGACGCCTAAAGCAGGCCAACATCAGGATAAATCCCGAGAAATGTCAATTCTTCGGAACTGAACTGATTTACCTGGTACACCATGTTACAAATCAAGGGATCGGCACTGATCCCGAAAAGGTAGCAGCCATAGCCGAGTTGGAGCCACCCACAACCATCGGGGAACTGCGCCAATACTTGGGCGTAGCATCTTGGTACAGGCGGTTCGTCCAAGATTTTTTTCTCGAATAGTGAAACCATTAAATTATCTACTGCGGAAAGGCACGAAATAGACATGGACCACAGATCAGCAGCAGGCATTTAAGATGGTAAAGGGAAGGCTAGTTGCAGATCCAGTGCTGGCATGCCAAGATTTCGATAAAATATTCGCGATTATGGTACAGGGGCAGTCCTGACGCAGGAAACAGAAAGCGGCGAGAATGTTATTTCCTATTCAAGCCGGACCCTGGATGGCGCGGAAAAGAACTATTCAACCAGAGAAAAGGAATGCCTGGCAATCGTGTGGGCAATCCGGAAGCTCAAACCATGCTTGGAAAGATACCACTTCAAAGTGGTAACTGACCATATGACGCTAAAATGATTGAACAGCATCGAAAGTCCCTCAGGATTGAAAGCGAGGTAGGCCCTGGAACTGCAGCAGAATGATTTTAAAATATCGTACAAAAGGGGGAGCACGTTGTCGCTGATGCACTGTCGAGACAGCCTCTGCCAAAAGGCCAGCCAAGAAAACTCCGGAGGACACACACGGAGCATGCAGTTGGGTCAAAAATATGTGTGAGAAAATCAAGACACAGCTGAGGGAAACCGTCCCAAAGGAAAATCACGACTCACCAGCCGCTGAACATGTGGGAAGTCGGAAAACAATTGCAAGGCTGGCGGCTCGCTATTAATAGCCAGGAATGCATAGACCGAGCACACGTACAAAAATGGGAGACATGCCTTAAATACAAACCTAACCAGAAGCAGGCAGCTGGGAAAATGCTGACGCAGATATTCGAAGAACCATGAGCAACATTATAGACTTTGACGGACCATTGCCAAGATCGAAGCATCGTAACCAGATGCTGCTAGTGCTGGTAGATAGATTTTCAAAATGTACAGAATTGGTGCCACTACGAACAGCCACGGCAGAAACACTTCAAAAGGCGTTCCGAGAAAGAATCACCGCTAGGTTCGGAGCCCCAAAGGTTTGCCAACCGAGCATTCAAGAAATTCCTCAGCGAAATGGGCATTAAGCAACAATTCACAGCCATATACGCCGCAGGAAAATTTGACAGAAAGAGCAAACCGAACCGTTAAAACCATGATAGCTCAGTTTGCAGGACAGAACCAGAGGAATTGGAATGAGAAGTGGCCGGAGATTATGCTAGCGGTGAACTCAAGTAAGTCGTAATCAATAGGGTACCCCCGTGATTTCTCACGCAGGCTCGAGAGCCTCGGCTGCTCAGCGCCCTCTACGACAGGGAAACCATCGGCACAGGAAAGCAGACGGAAACGCCTGAAGACAAGACCAACAAGATGAAGGAAATCTTCAAAATTGTGCGCAGGAACATAGAGAAAGCTTCTAGGACCAAGCCAGGCATTACAATTTACCAAGAAGGCAATGGAATCCAACTATAGGTGACACTGTCTGGGCGAGGGAGCACCATTTGTCGAAGGCAGCTGAGGGTTTCGCGGCAAAGCTAGCACCGAGATATGACGGAACATATACGGTGATAGACTTCGTTTCTTCCGTTATTTCAAAGTTCACGTCGTCCATCTCAGCTAGCTGAAACAACAAATACACAGTACGGACCAGAAACAAAAGAGCCAACCGCTTGAACGACGAGTCGCACTATATATGAAATAAACTGCCGAAGGCCAACAAAAATCCGTAGCGTCGGCGGACCCTTCACTGAATGCGCAAGCCCAGAACCAGAAGGATCTCTGATCCGAGGAAACAGGGGAGACTGCACAGCTCGAGAGCTTTACCGTAGCACGCCAATGCTGAAAAACACGAAAATGATGCGCACACATACAAACGGGCACAATAGACTTCGTTTCTCCCGTTATTTCAAAGTTCACGTCGTCCATCTCAGCTAGCTGAAACAACTTGTACACAGTACGGACAAGAAACAAAAGAGCCAACCGCTTGAACGCCGAGTCGCACTATATATGAAATAAACTGCCGAAGGCCAACAAAAATCCGTAGCGTCGGCGGACCCTTTACTGAATGCGCAAGCCCAGAACAAGAAGGATCTCTGATCCGAGGAAAGAGGGAAGACTGCACAGCTCGAGAGCTTTACCGTAGCATGCCAATGCTGAAAAACACGAAAATGATGCGCACACATACAAAGGGGCACAATAAAAAAAATATAAAATACAAAACAGCTGACCCGCAACCTAAAACAAAAGAACGCAAATAAGAAAGGTTCGCAGGTAAAAAAAACCACTTGTTAAATAAATGCAAGCTTTGAAGCGAAAAGGGAAATAAGTAAATAATAACAAAACCAAAGGAAATTGCTCTTAACATATCACTGTGCAAAGTCAACTCATGCTGAGGGATGGAAAATGCTTCGACTTATAAGCGGCCGGTTGGCACTGGACGACAGTGTCAATTGATGGGCAGAAATTACTGGAAATATCGTCAATTGAATGGGTACTCTAAAGAATTTCACCACCATCGTATGGCAACGCCACACTAGGCCAACGGAGTCAGTATCGATACTGGCCATTGATCGGAACAGAATAGTGTGACCAGACGACGAAATGAGAAAATATGAAGAGCGGGAAAGGTTTGTTGGGAAACAGCTTGGGCGGAAATTCAAAAAGTTGCGAAATTCAAAACTTTGAAACTTACGCTAGGAGCTGTGAGTGTCTATGGAACCATCTGGAGGATTAAGATAACTCAAAAACTACAAGTTAACGACGATAAAAGCTAGGAAACAAGAGAGGGAGAGTCGTCGAGACGTCGAGGGAAGAATGTATACGAGTATGAGGAACATAAGGATAACAAGGAAAAGGGACGAGTCTCTTGTTCGTTCTTGAAGTGAGGGGAGAATGTGAGAAGTTAAATAACTACAGAAAGGGACAGAAATGGAAGAGTCCAAGAGAGACGGCAACAAGAACGAGAGATTCGGAGTGCTGAGTGCAAAAGAAAGTAACGGACTTCGGACCGTTAAAGTGTAATATACACATAAGATAACAATTTGCCACAAGGACATAAATAAAAGAAATTTCAAATGCCATCCCAGAGTTTAACGGACAAAATATACATCATCAAAGATGTATAACACCTTTGAGACACTACTAAAATAATAATAAAAGAGGCAATAGTACAGGAAATAATAGAGGATATTTTAGGGGAAATAACCACCAAAATGGAGGCTATATCCCCAATAATAATACAAATAACAATAACAATGATAGGGTCGCATAGAACGCTTCGGGAACCTCACAAAAAGCGTTAGATACATAGCAAATTCAGTCAAAATACCTTCGTAGCTTTAAAAAACTTGTGTTTTTAATATAGTTAGGTGCAGATATATCTATTTGAAAAAAATTCGGATGTCTTTTAATACATTTAAACTAATTTTTTAATAAATGCACAAGGAGTAAGCTAAGAAGTTATTAAATCTGTTTGCGCACTTGGCGCTTTTATTTGAAGTCACTAGTTGTAGGGCGAGAGCGGGCAAATAAAGCTCTCGCCCGTTCGCTCTTGCAAATTCGCCCCGTCTCTGGACACCTTAGCATAAATTAGGTTCTAAGAGAAATTATTGGAATATTAAATTAAGTGATCATTTGAACTTCATCGTAACCACTCCCTTTCGTCATCGCATTTTCGCACAAGTTTTTATCGCAAATAAATTATCTCGAATCCTACTTCAGTCACCCAAGTTTCGTGTTTGTTAATACAAAATAGTATTAAATTTTATGGTGACCCCGACGTGATCGCAGTAGAGTTCGCGATTTCTTTACCAATTTCCTTCGGTGAAAAACTATAACAATTACCAACAAACACACAAAAGCAAATTATTCGTGTCGGTTCAGTTAAAAAAATAAATTCCGAATTAAATTTCGTCTCTGGAAATTTTCTGCCGTTCCTTGTGTTGGCCAAGACGTTTCTTTCGCCGCTGCAAATTAAATTGTTTAATTGCTGCTGCCGCTGGAACTGGATGTAAAAAAGGAAGTTGCAATTGTCGAGTCGGCCAAGGTATAGAGTGCTAAAAGTTGAAAGTTATTCTGTGAATTAGTTATATGAATTATATGTGAATCGCAATTAGTGCAAACTTAATTACCCCAATTTTCGTCGCAGTGAGCAATAATTTAGGGTATAAATAAAACAGCTGGAGAAAAGTGCAAGTGGTAAGTGTAGTTCTCAAAAATTAGCGGCAAAAACTTTCCCTGCAGTTTGTCTGAACATTTTTCTGCGCTTTTCAGAATTTTCCTGCGCTTTTTACAATTTTCCCGCGCTTTTCATAATTTTTGCGCGCCTTTGGGCATCAGGCTTATATATTCGTTGCCCTTAGTTATCGGTCAGTGTATCATTCTACGTTAGCTTTTGCCTAGGAAGAACCGCTAGCCGCGTACACATACACACGCACACCGCTGCCGTTATTTCGAGTTATCTTTGGTCGTTTTCGTTCTCGATCGCTGCAGCAGTGCAATTTTCGGTCTGCTTCAACGTTTGTTCGTTTTTTCGGTATGCTTGAGCTTGAGCGTTAGCTCCCCTACAGTGCGTGCGTGCGGCATATTACTGTCGCAGGGTTTATATAAAGAATATGCAATCGGTATATTACTCGTTTATTTTTTTTATTAGATTATTTAATAAATAAATAATATTGATAAAAAATATATATATTTATCACCTCTTCGATATCAACAAAATAAATACAAATTAATACAATGGCAACCAAGGATATCGAAGAGCTTAAGCACCAACAAGATGTTCGCTACCGATGCTGTTGCTTACAATGTGGGAGACGTTTAAAGCGACGCTTCTGCAGCTGCCGAAAATTAGGGTATCGCGATTCGTCAAGACAGATCCACAAGTCCCGATTCAAATACATGGTTTCGCTGACGCTTCCATGCGAGCGTATGAAGCGTGTATCTACGTTCGTACTCAAAGTGCTAAAGGTTTGAATGTGTGTTTATTGACCGCTAAATCGAAAGTAGCTGCCCTCAATATGAAAACTTTGCCTCGCCTTGAGCTGTGTGCAGCTCACCTTTTAGCAGATCTCTATAATCGTGTCAGGCTATTGCTAAATTACACTGGATCAAAACACATTCCTCGTCGTTTTCTCGGTTTTTGTTTCGAACCAGAAATTCAGAAGTGGAGGAGCTTACAACGTCCATTTGGTTCGGTGGGCCTTCGTTCTTGCTAGACTCAGAAAATAATTGGTCTGTAAATAAACATTTCGAACTGCCGGCTGATGTAATGTCGATGGAGCTACGCAAATCGGCAATAGCTCTCGTAGTCAGCCCAGAGTTAAATAGCGTCCTTTTTGCCGCACCTGAAGCTTCTGAGAGTGTTCGTGTGGGTTTTCCGAAGCCTTTGAAATAAGTATTTCGCCATAAGTACTGGATTTCGCTTTTGAGAAAATTGTTGAAGTTATCTAATCTCACGAATTCAGGGACGACATATGTAAAATTCGGGAAAAGAAACCGGTAGCAACGAATATTCAAAAGCTAAACCCTTTTTTTCAGGAAAATATATTAGATTGGTGTTCCTCGGACTACGAGTTGGGGGTCGGTTATTAAATGCTCCTATTCCGTACGAAGCCAAATTCCCGTTGTTGCCGTCTAAAAGCTCACAGTTCGTCAGATCCTTTGTGTCATACCTGCACGTTACGAATTGTCACGCTGGCCCACGGCTCTCATAAGTCGTCTGCGCGAGAAAATATGGCTAGTTAATGCTCAAGAAATCTGCCGACGAACAGTTCGGTTGTGCATGCGCTGCTTTTGCTGCAAGCCGCAACTCTTGACGCAAATTATGGAGAACTTGCCAGCAGATAGACTTCATGCTCTCCGCCTGTTCAATATTTGTGGCGTTGATTTTTGTGGTCCCTTCAGCACAACGTATCGTATCCGTTGTAAGCCACCGTACAAGTCTTACGTGGCCTTGTTCGCTTGTTTTGCGTCTAAAGCGGTCCACTAAGAATTAGTGTCTGACCTAGCCACTGATGCGTTGTTGTTGGCATTTCAAAGGTTCGTGAGTCGTCGCGGGATTCCAGAGTAGGTGCGGTGAGACAACGCCACCAACTTCGTCAGCGCAGATCGGCACATGAGAGAGTTCCGAGCCCGTCTGGAGGAGCAGGGGGGACGGTATCGAAACATTCCCATTAAAAAAAGGATGCGAGTTTGCGTTCATACCGCCCAGAGCACAGCACTTAGGCGAACTATAGGAGGCAGATGTGAATTCTGCAAAGCACCTGTTCCTTCGGACGGTAGGCCAAGACCTATTGACCGCGGAGGGGCTCGGAACTCTGCTCACCAGCGTGGAAGCTGTGCTCAATTCCAGGCCCCTCAGAGCTCTAAGCATCGACCCGAACGGCGGCGAAGCCCTGCCCCCGGTCATCTGCTCACCGGCGACCCTCTTCTGGCCCCACCATCAGCGGCGCTCCCGGACCAGATCAGCCTGACCTGCTTGCGACGATGGCGAGGTGTCTCGTCTCTCAGGCACAGGTTTTGGCAGCGATGGTCCCGGGTGTACATCTCCAGCCTCCAGCAGCGGTCCAAGTGGCACAAGGGGGAGCCCAACATCGTCGAGGGAACATTCGTCGTCGTCGCCGAAGACAACCTTCCGCCCCACCAGTATAGGATAGGTCGTGGGGTAGCGGTGCACGCCGGCGCCGATAGCAAGGTTCGCGTGGCGGACGTCAGGACGCAGGAGGGGGAGTATCGGCGAGCAGTCCACCGAGTGGCCCTGCTGCCCGTTTTGGGCTGAAGGACGTCGTCCTATCAGAGTGAGCGGTGTTTGCGCACTTGGCGCTTTTATTTGAAGTCACTAGTTATAGGGCGAGAGCGGGAGTCAATAAAGCTTTTGTCCCTTCGCTCTTGCGAATTCGCCCCGTCTCCCGCCACCGTAGCATAAGCTAGATTCTAGGAGAACTTATTGGAATATTACATTAAGTGATCATTTGAACTTCATCGTAACCACTCCCTTTCGTCGTTGCATTTTCGCACAAGTTTTACACAAGTTATCGCAAATAAAGTATCTCGAATCCTACTGCAGTCATACAAGTTTCGCGTTTGTTAATACAAAATAGTATTACATTTTCAAAATCAAAGGGACTAACTTTTATCGAGATACGGACCACTAAATATATAATTCCATATGATTTTCATATCGCAATTCCTTGTGACAGAATACTAGGAATCGATTTCATTAAAAAATACAACTGTCAATTAGATTTCAAGCCATAAAGACGATGAAATCCTCCATAGATCAAACCTTTATTTTCCGGTGCAGATGGACTTCCTGGAACACTTTTTTTTTTAAAATTGGAAATATCGTTTTTCATGCCAGTTTTATTTATATCTCCAGTTATGCCTTACTTCAGTCATCAATAGCATTTTTTACTAGAACTAGACTATTCTAGTTCGATAAAAGATTGCTAAAACTGAAGTTCCGACAACATATTTTAATTCTTAAAAAATATGCGCCTGAAAACCGAAAATAATTTCATCACTTTATCTTAAATATGGAATATTCACGAATCAACATTCCCACGGTAAATCTATTTAATATGGATTTTTTAAGCTTGCAAAACGGTAATTTTTGTGCTGATAGCGGCTGTAAAGCACATGTTATGTGCTTTTTGCAAATGTTAACGAAGAAACAGGGGTCTTACAGACTAAAAATACCCTTTTATGGGCAGACAGTTAGATCCGTATAAAATCGGTTTACTTGAATTGGATTAGTATAATTGTACAATATAATATCAAAAGATTAAAGATAATTGTATAGCTGACGCGTTATCAAGAATAACCATTAAAAGGCTACAAAATATTAACAGACATATAAAGAAAGTCACTAAACGATATCAAAGTAGAAAAAATACTGAACAGGAGAAAAAGCTGTTTTGCATTTTTAGTTGAAGCCGTCTGGAAAATACCAAAATAAACCGATACGTCAACAGGTCCCGCTATCGATAAGATTCGGTGGTGACACGGACTGTTGATAGCGGGAGAGGATCTAGCTATTTAAATTTAGACCGGTTCGCTCGTTAACTGGGTTAAATAGCCTTGAATATGTTCACCGAACCATTTTGGGAAAGCGGGAGGGAAAATGGCGAACGACTTTGGTGTAGGTCAGGGTTTTAGGAGAACCGTCGAAAAAAAATTAGTTTAAAAATTCATTATTTGTGTTTAGATAATTCAAAGTGAGTATTTTTTTATTGGTCTTAAACTTGTAAATAACAGTGATTTAAAAAAAAAATGTAGAAGATTCGGGAAGGCGATTACTTACCTGGCGGAGTTTTACCTGGTCGTGAAGACCACGTCGTCCACCAGCAGCAGCGATCAGCTTCAGCAGCAGCATTAGCCGCAGGAGCAGCAGCGATTAGCAGCATCAGCCGCAGCAGCAGCCTCCAGCGGTAGCAACTCCAGCAACTGCCTCCGAGGCGGCCACATACGGAGATTCCCTCGGTGAGTCCGTTCCGGGAACGAATACCTGCGCTGACCACGTGATCATCTCGGGGATCACCGACGCACTGCCTTCGAGCCCTCTGGCGCAGACTCTGAGCCAATCCTCCCGACCATTTGGCTCCGTGCGGACTCGCGCTGGTTTTCGCCGCTAGCGGTCTCTTCTTCTGGCTACAGCTTCGACAGTAACCAACGTTGAACTCTGCAGTAAATTAGTTGTAGTTATTAATTTGTGAAATCAGGCAGTCAAAAATTGTTTCAAAATAATCACTGTGAAATATAATCTGGAATTAGAGGCATTAATTCCGCCGCGCGTTCAACTATTTATTTAGCGTACTTACCTTTTCTTTTCGTGCCTTCTTTTCCGTTGGAGCTCCTCAGGATTAGGTGACCCGGTTGGCAAACACCTCCAATTTGATGCCGTGTAATTGACCATCCGTGGCGATTTTGCCAAACACTTGTAATTTTAAGCTTCCAAAAATGTCCCTTCCCTTGTCACTTTGACCACTTCTCATCTGGGCGACGGTCTGAGTTCGGCCTTAAGTGTTGCTAATGAAAAGAGTAGATTATGAGTAGAATTTAAATCTGATTGTATTCTATAATTAATCTTGACCAAAATAAAATGTAAACAAGAAAGCAAGCAAACTTCGGCAAGCCGAAGTTAATATACCCTTGCAGCTATTTCAAAAGCTAAAAACTCTTGAAAACGTTTAAATTATGATTTACTTGCGTGTATGTTTAAAAACATTGAAGCTATAATGACTTGCAGCTTAATTATTTGATAGTTCCTATGGCAGCTATACGATTGTTCCTATGGGAGCTATATGCTATAGTCGTCCGATTGTGATGAAATTTAAACCGTAATTCTGAAATATTGAACCATTACTATATCTCGAAGAACTAACAAAAAAATTAAAAAACACCAAAGTTATAATTTTTTTAAATTTATTTTTCCGATTGTTCCTATGGGAGCTATATGCTATAGTCGTCCGATCCGGCTCGTTCCGACATATATACTACCTGCAATAGAAAGAAAACTTTTGGGAAAGTTTAAAACTGAGAGACTTGTTTGCGCAGAGACGGACGGACAGACGGACATGGCTAGATCGACTCTCCTAGTGATGCTGATCAAGAATAACATATATATACTTTATAGGGTCGGAGATGTCTCCTTCACTGCGTTGCAAACTTCTGACTGAAATTATAATACCCTCTGCAACGGTATAACAAGCTACCGAAATGGTTGTGTGAGTAACCTTGGGCGGGGAGATGAGCCAATCCTAATCCACCAGGAATTGACTCTGGTCTGCCGGAGATGGGGTGTGCCTCCAATATTACCCTTGCGGAACCCAAGGAAGGGTGGGTTCGTTGTGGGGAGGACATCGAAACCACCAATTTCGTCCAATTGTCTTAGTTTTTTGATGTAAAAATATACTTTGCAAACAAAAATAAAATGTGTCCTAAAATATTAAAAAATATGAAAAAAATATATGTCGGAGAACTAAATTCATCCCCTTGTAAGTCGTCATTGCTGGTGAATTGATCGTTTGGTTCTTGATTGCCTGAACTTAATCCTGGCAAATGCAGCGAGTCTTCGATGCCTTTGTTGCTCATAATTCTCTCTTAAGGACCAAAACACGTGTCTATCTCACGTCACACTACAAACCAGAAGAAAAAGAGAGACCAGACCTAGCAACGCATACGAAGCCACACTCGGCCTCAGCTCGCAAACTGAGTCCCCATTCTACCAAAACTAATATCTAGTATATCTAGTATACCAGCACAACCCATGGTCATACCTGTCGAAATGCTGCACTACATACTCTCCGACACGGCCATTCTGACATAGACACGTCCTCGTGTCTACAATAAACCTCTTAGTTTCATTCCAACATTATAATACTATTGAATACTTCAGAAAAACTTAACCAAGTAATCTCAATTTCATAGAATATTTCAAATCATTACGTTTTCTTATAAACCATTTCTTTCATTTACATTTCCAGTCAAAAGATCGTTTAAACATTATCAAATTATAAATTAATCATTACAAATCATTAAGTCATAATCCATGAAACATATCTTGTCTTATACTAGCCAACTTTTGAATATTCATCAATCGCCAAACACATTGGCTCACGCATTTTATTATGCTCTCAGCTCGTCCATCGCCCAATACTTGGCTTCACGAATTCATCAACCACATCGCTCGTCCATCGCCCAATACTTGGCTTCACGAATTCATCAACCACATCGCTCGTTCATCGCCCAATACTTGGCTTCACGAATTCATCAACCACATCGCTCGTTCATCGCCCAATACTTGGCTTCACGAATTCATCAACCACATCGCTCGTTCATCGGCCAATACTTGGCTTCACGAATTCATCAACCACATCGCTCGTTCATCGCCCAATACTTGGCTTCACGAATTCATCAACCACATCGCTCGTTCATCGCCCAATACTTGGCTTCACGAATTCTTTAACCTCATTTCTAAAGCAACCTTCGATCATCGCCAATCACATGGCTTCACGACACTCTTCTGTTTCAAAAGACTTTTCTAACAGACTTTGTTCTTTACAATTTGCATCAGGCTCTCTGAAATTTACACATCCTGTAACTTTCTCAAACTTTCGTGTTTGTTTGTTTTTTTTTTTTTTTTTTTAACATGCTGTCTCCCTTCAATGCCTCAACGAAAGAACCTCTAAATCTTGGATCCGATTTCGTTTGCTGTTTCACACTGTTTTCCAGCACAAAGTAACCCATACTGAATCCAATTACCTTAGCCTTGCTTTCGTAAAATTTTGTTTTCTTATATCTTGTCAATTTCAGTTTCAGTATCGCTTCTAGGATTAGCCCCAGAGGCATAGCATTTACACCAATCAAAAGTTCTAATGGACTACATTTAGTACTACGATTCACTGCGAAATTAAGGGCCAGCTGTACCTCCACTAGTGCTTCTTGCCACGACATAGAGCTTGTCTCAACAGCCGTCAACAGATTCTTAAGGGTTCTCATAACCCTTTCAACTTGACCGTTGACTCGACTTACACCTGTGGCAATTAAATGTAGATCTATCTATTGATAAGAACAAAATTGCATAAACTTTGAACCAGTCAAGCTTCGCCGCTGATCGGCAATTAGACGTGTTGTCACACCTTAAATGACTATCGTAGATTTCAGTGGGTTAATACAAGTATAAGCATCAATAGGAAAGGTGCAAAACAAATAAGCAAACTTAGTAAAAGCATTAATTGGAAACTAAGGATCAAAAATAATCAACACTGGCTTGTTCGTTAATACAGTGATTATTCTTTTGCTAATTTCTTAGTGCTCTACACTCCAAAACAAGCTATTATTTTCAAATGTGAGAAAATACAAAGGATTCAAAAATTGTACAAAAACCTCGGAAATTTGCGAAAATATGGCATCAAACCGATGAGCTGTCGTAATGTAGCGATTGATTTCGATGTTGCTTTAATTTTTCGCCGCGTTTACCTCATAACCAATGTACCGAACTATAGTTTTCAGAAAGAAACACTTTGAAATGTTAAATAAAAATCCATCTTTCACTAAAATTTCTATTTCTATTTCTATTGATTTCGATTTTGGTTTAATTTTCCGCCGCGTTTACCTCATAACCAATGTACCGAACTATTGTTTTCAGAAAGAAACATTTTGAAATGTTAAATAAAAATTCATCTTTCACTAAAATTTCTATAACAATTTCCAACCGTTCTTTGAAACACAGAGAAAGCAATCTTTAATCTAAATGGCATCGATAGAAATTCGTTCTTCCGATCAGGTGTAACAAAAGCAGTATTTAATTGTTCCGAGTGCATTGGAATCTAATGATATCCACTAGACATGACAAGAGAAGTGAAATAATTTGCTCCCCAAAGTCTAGCTACTTTATCTGATATCAGAGGTAATGACATTTTATCAGCTACTGTATTTTTATTTAATTCCCGATAATCAACTCAAAGTTTTGCTGAACCATTTATTTTATATTTACAAATAACAAATGGAGATTTACTTGGTCTGATAACTTTATACTCAATTAATTCTCTATTTTTACTAGGTCTGATAACTTTATACTCAATTAATTCTCTATTTTTGCCACGAACTAGCGCCCTCTCACTTGAACCAAATCTATATGGTCGCTTTTGAAGAGTCTTAGTTGATTCAACCAGTCAAATGCAAAAAAATAAAACAAAAACTATACCAAAAACATTGAACCAATATTTGTCTGCCAATGACTTTTTATTTATTTATTTTTTTTTGATTCCACAATTTGGTACTATGTGAAACAAAACTACCAAAGAATTTCCACCAACAATGATATAAATCTTGATTTTCGAAGTACTGTAGTACTGTACTTTCTTTAATTAATGAACACTTAGCTTCCGGATCAAATGTTATTGGAAATCTCTCACCATTAACAAGCATACTCAATTTAGGCTCCACCATAGTGCACAGCTCCACTCTCTTCCGATCTTACTCCTAATCCGGTATTCTGCACTTTTTTGTCTCAATTTGTGACAATGTGCCGCGGCTCCTGGCATTTGTAACAAGTTACATTTGCCCTTCCATGATGAGGCTGCCCAGAACGCCGCTCCTTTTCAGTTGATGAAAACTGAAATCCTAGTCTTGCTTTTTATGTCCTGGTTTTCCACACTGATAACATTTTAGTTCCGCAGTTTTAGCCCGCTTGGTCTCGGCTTCCCAGTTTGGTGCAATAGGACGCTCCTTCAGCGCAGAGAATACTTGCAGCTCCGCTTGCAGCTCACGTCGATTGCTGACATGCGTTGTGTGTATCATTCGTTGTAAACGCCGGTCGAAATTAGCAATATGTCCAAGAATCAAAGCGATGGAAATTTGTTCACAATTTAAATTACGCAATTTTGTGCACAGTGACGTCACGCTGCGGCTCGCAAAAACAGGCAAGCTCTCACCGTTCCTTGGGCGAATATTTAGAAGATTAAAAATAACAGCGGCTGGCGTCTCTGAAGTCTCGAAACGCTGCTCAAACAATTGCCGGAACTGTTGCCAAGTTATTCCTGGGTAGCATATTGTGATAACCACTGGGCCGCTGTGCCTTCCAAGGCCTTACTCAGCGCTAATATAAGAACACTGTCACCTAGCGGTTTCGTTCGTAAAATTATGTCGCCCGTAGCGCACCACTGCGTTGCATCCACCCCAGCAATGTCCGGATTATATTTCGGCTAGCAAATCTCGCCAGTCTGTTGTACTGTGCTCGCCGGCATCTGTAGATTCTTAACCAGTTCCAGAAAATTCCGGTTTTGTTGCTCCAACAAACGCGAAGATATCCCTTGACAAAGTTTGGTTAGGGCCGAATCCCACTTCTGATGTCGGAGAACTAAATTCATCCCCTTGTAAGTCGTCATTGCTGGTGAATTGATCGTTTGGTTCTTGATTGCCTGAACTTAATCCTGGCAAATGCAGCGAGTCTTCGATGCCTTTGTTGCTCATAATTCTCTCTTAAGGACCAAAACACGTGTCTATCTCACGTCACACTACAAACCAGAAGAAAAAGAGAGACCAGACCTAGCAACGCATACGAAGCCACACTCGGCCTCAGCTCGCAAACTGAGTCCCCATTCTACCAAAACTAATATCTAGTATATCTAGTATACCAGCACAACCCATGGTCATACCTGTCGAAATGCTGCACTACATACTCTCCGACATATATATAAAATAAACTCATAACCCAATAGTAAATACGCCCATATTCTTATGGTACCAAGTTTGAAAAGTAGCAAAAGACAAAATATTCTTGATGCGCCGAAATGAAATAAACGCACACATGCTACCGTGTATGAGAACGCATGATCACGCATACATACAAAGGCCAATTCAAGCGCAGGGCAACCTTCTTCAAAATGCCTCTTAGCGACTGAACGATCGAACTCGTACAATGAGTCCGCGAGCATAAAAATGAGAATAAGAGTGAGATGGAAAAAACCAGAATGCACACGAAGCGCCGGAGCCCCAGGGGCCTGTCGATTAAGAAATTTTGTGTCCAATTTGGTTGTATGAAATGACCGGTCTATATGTTGTATGGTTAGTGGTAAAACGATAAAACAAATTCAGCAAATAAGGATTAAAATCTTCTTACTCGTAGTCAACCAATGCAAAAAGGATAGTCAAATACCACCTTTTAAAATTGCAGTAATCGATGGCTTTGGCGGCGTCTGGACGGATCTTAATATAACCACCATCTTCGAGGATAGTTACAAGATTTATGTCAATTAGCTCTGCGTCCATAACTTTACTTAACAATTGCTCCAACGCATTACGGGAATCCACGAGCTTCGAATCTCCTAACGCACTCTTCCACTTTCTCCTGTGTAAGGAACTCACGGGGCAAGTAGTTTGGAGCAAACACCCGGTACAGCTCGAAGCTGAACTCATGCGATATTTTGCCAACTATGGAAGACGACACTCCAAAAAGTCTTCGCACTGTGCGGTACTCCGCTAACGACCCTTAAGTGTACAAGGCGATAGCTATTCGCTTGTTCAAGGGTATGGCGTCCCTGAAGTTGATAATAATAATTCCAGAAGGCTAACATATATTTTTACACGCCACACAAGGATGGTCCTTGTTTTGGTGTATTCTATGAGTGTTCCAAAGATCCCAAACATTCTGGTATTAGGTGCTCATTTTCCAGGGGATTTCAAAGGAGGCGCTCGTATCTTTTACGACCAATAATCCACAGGTCTGCCGGGTGCCGTCTGCGGATACGTCGTCGACCCAATGGTGTAGCAAACCGTAATAGAAAATGAAAAAGAGGCTAATTGTCTACATTCCATAACGATATTGTAACGTACACACCTAGGTGTACGATACAATTTTTAGTATCAGTATGTAAGGTTATAGGTGTAAGCGACTGATCATGAATATTAAATATTAAGTTAATAGTATGTAAGGTTATAGGTGTAAGCGACGCATAATGAATAATAAATATTAAGTTGAAACTGAATATTAAGCCGTAGTTAAGTTAAGTTCCGAACCCGAGTGACAACGCCAGCCGATATTTAGTGAGTAATGGAAAATACTAGAAATTAAGGAAGATACTAGAAATCCCGAAAACGAGAAAAAGGGAGCGTGGGGAAGGTGGTCACACACCGATCGAGCGAGCGGTCTCTCGTGCCGGAATAGTAAAACGGAGCGGACGTGTCTCCCGCAGCGATTTTTCCGGATAATCCGAGGGACGCCTCGACCGCGCGAAGGCACGCGATTAGTGTTTTGAGGTTAGTGTACACAAAATTCCTCTCCGTTGAGTAAAGACGGTGTAGTGGACTCGTAGGAGGATAGTAGATAAATAAAAATAACTTAGACAAAAAATAAAGAGAAGTAAAAGGTTAAATTCCCCGTTCGTGATTCTTTTTATTCGTAGTATCCTAGCTTCCTTCCTCGTAGTGCATGTGGTCTGTAAGCGGACATCCGTCCCGTCTGGTCTAGTATCCTAACCTCCCTCCCCGTAGTATTTGAGACCTGTACGCGGACACCCGGCACGCGGACACCCGGCCCGTCTGGTCTAGTACCTTAGCTTTCCTCCTCGTAGCGCATGCGACCGGCACGTGGACACCCGGCCCGTCTGGTCTAGTACCCTAGCTTCCCTCCTCGTAGCGCATGCGACCGGCACGCGGACACCCGGCCCGTATGGTCTAGTACCCTAGTTTTCCTCCACGTAGTGCATGCGGGCGGCACGCGGACACCCGGCCCGTCCGGTCTAGTACAATAGCTTTTCTCTTCGTAGTGCATGTGATCTGCGCGTGGACATCATTCCCGACTGGTCAATCATACCGCCATCCTATTCCCTCCAATCCCCCCCGCGTCTGACAAATCTTACCCGGCTTGGCCTCGCCCGAAGGTCCAGCCCGGTGGATTTTTGGCATCCGATACGTCGGAAACGACTTGCGCGCGACGCCACCCCCCGATCCTACTCTCGCGAAATAGTATCCTGGCTTGGCCTCATCCGAAGGTCCAGCCCGGTGGATTTTTGGCCTACGGCACGCGGAAAGCGACTTACGTGTCCCAATCGCGGAAGTGACCAGTGGGATCACCCGGCGTTCCCATACTCGTGAAACCGTTCGTCTGGCTTGGCCTCGCCCCAAGGTCCAGCCCGTGGAATTTTGTAGCAAGTTTTGAAGCAAGATACAGCGCGACCAACTCCGACATTACTCTCTCTCTCTCCCGGCGTCCATGAGAACCTTCGGCGTGACCCCCCCAACGACTCATTCACTCGTTGAATGAAAGTCTCTAGTCCGGTGTTTCGGTGATTTACAAATTTCTTGTAAAGGACTCCTGGATCTGACTGAGATCTGTACCCCGGCCAGAGAGCATCCTTACAATATTATACAAGGAGGTCACAAAGGCATTTCAAAAAATTTGGCCAGTGTCAAAAGATATTATTTCTTAAAAGGTTGTGACGACCCACAACAATGCCGCCACATTCTTCATAGATTAAGAGATAAGCATTTTAAGATTATCAACACTGTGGCAACTCCGTGGCTACAGCCCGAGGTAGCAGGGGAACCCGATTGTTAGCATAAAAACCTAAACTACTAAAAAACCGAAAATACAAGAAATCCCAAAAACTGGGAAAAGGGAAAAACGTAGCGCAGCCAACCAACGACCGATCTCGCTCTCTTTTCTCCGTTGTTTTGAGCGAGGTGATCACTCGCGCGGGTAAACTAGGTCAATGTCAAGCAAGGCCAACACGCGGAAAAAGTTTAATGAAGGAAAGTCGTAAAGAAGGTGCAGTGAACTAGAGGGATAAATTAAAATAAATTTGAACTAAGAAATCAATCAGTAAATAAATTATAAAGATAATTAAAAAAATTATTATTCTAGAAGAAAATTATCCTGAGGAGTCAGTCGTCATCTCGAATCGAATGCAGTTTAAAACCTCAACGCGGAGTTCTGCAAACGGTGGACGTGGATCAGCGAAGAAACAACAGTAAAGATTAGATAAAACAGGAGGAGGAAATCAGTAGCAAATTAACAAATAAAAGAAGAGGCTCAGCCTATCCCAAAGAAACATGGTACATCCAAAAAAGTCCGATGGGGAGTACGAAGAAGCTGAATTGATTAAGAACTTGGGGGTACGTACTCCACAATGGATTTACGCGCGAATTATCGTCTGTGGCCGGATCTGGCTGGTGTAGACTGTGCTGGTGGAGTTTAGGTGGCTTCGGGAAGATCCTGGTGGAGTTTTGAGAAGGCTTCTGAAAAAAAGACTTATGCTTTCAAGTGTCGCTTTAAGACTGACTTTTATTATGGTTTCAAGTACAATCGAGAGCTTCGTTTGCGGGTGGGTTACATATGTTGAGTTTGCGAAATCTCCTAGGTCAGCGGTTCGGTCGGATGCCCGAGACCCAGTTGTTTACACGATCCGGCATCCAGAAACCGCTGCGTTGGCGATCCTATGTCCGGGTTGAACGGCATCGCCGTTAGTGGGACAATGCCCGAGGGGGTTTGGGTGGAGGTGATGTCATCGGGAACACATCAGCGGTAACTCCTCCCCCCTTAGCTTGGAACGATGGCCATAATGAAGGTATGGCGGGAGTGACAATGGGGTCCGCAGGGGTAGGGGAAAAAATTATCTCCTTCCTTTTAAAGATCCAAGCCACAGTTGTAATCAGGATTGACGATGCCACGAGTATGTATATGATTGACAGGTGAGTAGTGGCACGTTCTTCTATGTTAGAAACTGCCAATCCATTTTCCAGGTTGCTCAGATGTAGTACTTGAAAGTTTAAGGGTTCGACCTCGGGAATTGTTGTTAAGTGTTGGATGTGAGGGAGGTTAATTTCGATGTCGTCAATTATTGTAGTGTTTTTGTATTTGGTCCCGTTGGCGGAGATAGAACAGTCATTATGAGCATAGAGCCGCTGAAGATCCTTCTGGAGATGCAGTTGGAGGTGATGTTCAAGTTCTCCACATTGAGGATCACCATCAATCCCTTTATGGGAATGAAGATCTGTGGTTGATGATCCCTTTTTATTGTGCTGCTGGTCGCTTCCCTGTCGTCCAGAAGGTTGTAGAGGCATTCTGTGTTATTCGGAGTCGAAGGAGTTTCGCAAACATGTGTACCACCCACTTTTATACAATGTGTATCAATAATCTTAATTTCTACATCATTCTTAATAATAACATTCGGTACGTTTACATACATTGTTTTGTTAAGTGGTAGTGCTATGAGTCGGTATAAATTGTAAGATTGTTGGGACAGAATTGGAACTTTAATGTTAAATATGAGTGTTTTATTAATAGTAGTGGATTCTAATGAAAGCACATTATAGAATTCGTGTTCCAACAAAACTTCTACTTTCTGATCTGCTAGTAAAGTTTTTAATTTTTCCATTTCCATAGAATTTAATAAGTATTTCGGGACTATTTTTAATTTGGCAAATAGTAGGCTTTCCGCTATATTATTTAAGTGATTGTAAAGTAAAATATGTTGAATTAAGTATGTTGAAATTAATTCTGTCTATATATTGGATAGGATAAGTTGAATGTTTTTCTGTTCCTCATCTATTTGTTTAAAGATTTTATTCTGGTATTAATTTACAAAATTACCTATAAGCTCTTGATCCCTGTTAATGTGGTTAGATATTTCCTCAAATCTTATACGTGTTTCATTTTGGAAATAAGGTTTGTTTCGGAATTACTGCGTAAGGCCTCTAAATCTTTGTTTGTATTTGCCTCGTCATAGGCGTCCATATTCCCCGAAACTATTTTAACTATGTGGCCTAATCCATTAATTAATAATCCTCTCCTGGGCCTATTACCCCCATTGTTGGGAAGCAAGGAATTTAGTCTTTGTTGAACTTGAGCTAATTTTTGATGTAAGGTGAGTTTCAAATCTTCAAAACTCTGTTCGTCAGGTAAGTTTCCTATCACCTCCTGTATGTTAGCTGCCGATAACTCATAATTGTTCAGATGAAATACATGTTTAAATATTTTAAATGATTTTACCACTCTCGCTGTACCCAGGTTGATTTTTAAAAGGGCTTGATCTCTATCCAATATTTCGCTAACGAACCGTTGAGTTGTTCCCAAGGTCAATCTGTAAAATTACATTGGGAGTATAATTAAACAATTTTCGCAAGTATGCTTATGAGTCATTTGTCTATATTACAGCTCTCCTAACTTTTTGCTTGTGTAGTTTTTGTTTCCTTATTGTTCGTAATGTTACTTCGCTATCCAGTAAAACCTTGTGCTTACTAAAACGAGGCGTGATTTTATTTCTCCTATTTTCCTTGCGAAAAATAGAAGTTCCAACCGGTAAGTCAGGGGGGGTTGTCCTGTTCTCGTTTAAGCGATCTATTCGTCTTTTCGTTGCGTCCGCCATGTGTTTCTTTAAGGTCGGGTATAGTTCAGCTTGGAATTCGTTAAGTTTTTGTAAGTAAAAAGTTCGAATGGAGTAAAATTTGTACTAGAGTGGATCGCATTGTTGTAGGTGATTATGGTTTCGGAAAGTATCTCATCGTGTTCAATTTTAATTCTTTTTTCTTACTCAAAATGGTTCTATAGATCTCTGTTAGAGTGGAATGTAAACGTTCTACTACAGAGTTACTACTGGACTGTTGAAAGGAAGTAATATGAAGTTCTATTTCGTATTGTGCCAATAAGTCTTTGAAAATAGCACCAGAGAACTCGGCCCCCTGGTGAAGTATTATTTTTTTGGGTATTCCAAACTGGCAAAAGAAGGTTATAAACGCTTTGATACCAAGAATTGAGTTTCTGTTGGTTAACTGGTAGGCTTGAGCGAATTTGGAGAATTTATCAATAATTGTTAAGTTATAATTATTATTGATAGTATATATGTCCGTGTGTAATATTTCTAGGGGCCTGTTCGGTATTTCTGGTAATACAAATGGTGGTTTTTGTGGACACCTATCGTACTTAAGTGTAAGGCAGGTTTCGCAATCCCGGATTACTTGAGAGATTAGTGATTTTAGTTGGGGTATGTAAATTTCCCTTTTTAGATGCTGCTACATCTCTTCCACCCCTCTATGATTGTTGTTAGAATGATGAGTTTTTATTAGGCAGTTAATTTCTTTCGGGTCGATAGGCTCGTGTAAGAGAATGAAACATCTGTAAATCTTATACAAACTGGAGTCTGCGAAATATTTGGTGTAAGCTTTTTGAATTATATCGAAAATTTCGTCGGGTGAGTAAACTGCCAAGGTCTTGTTTGGTGTTAAAATTGGTTTTAAAATGGTGGTTCCGTTATACGTGTCCGTGTTTTATTTTTAGATGGATTGCTCGTTACAAATGAAGGGGTCTGACCGATTTCGAATATAACTTGTGTGTTGAATGTGTTAAGTGCCTTTTGGGCTAATGGGATACTATGCGAAACGGTACGGTCGCCGTCGTTGGCAAGTATGTTTGGCTCAATTCTACTCAAAGCATCGGCAATGACGTTTTGTGAGCCTTTTTTGTAGACAATATCGTAATCGTACTCAGAGAGGGTTAGTTTCCAACGAAGGAGTTTCGGGTTTTGGCCCTTAAAGTTTTGTAACCATACTAAGGGCTTCTGATCTGTAATATACAAGCATACAAGCATACATACAAATATGGGCGAAAGTACTTAACTGCCCAGATTATTGCTAACATTTCTTTCTCTATAGTTGAATACCGGGCTTCCGCTTCATTCAAGGTTATACTCGCGAAACAAATTGGTCTGTCGGACCCGTCAGGGCCCTGGGAGAGAACGGCACCAATGGCGAAGTTACTTGCGTCCGTGGTGAGAGAAAATGGTTTTTGGAAGTTTGGGTGTTGCAAGATCGGGTTGTTTGTTAGAAGAGTTTTGCAAATTTCAAACGCCTCTATAAATTCTGCATCTATAATGACGGATTTTCCACCCTTAAGCTGGCGAGAAATGGTTTTCGTTATTCTAGCAAAGACTTTTATAAACTTCCTATAATAACCCAATAATCCTTAAAAGGATTTTATTTGTTTAGTAGTTTTTGGGCAAGGGAAATTTTTCACCGCTGCTATTTTGTCTGGGTTTGGTTTGATACCATCCTGTGTTATTACGTGTCCCAAAAATCGATTTCTTTTCTCAAGAAATTCGACTTGGTGATTTGAATTTTTAGATTTGCTTGGCGTAATCTCTGAAATATAGAGTTTACGTCCATTAAGTGTTTTTGGAGGGAGGCAGAGAATATAATGATGTCGTCAAGATAGACTAAGCAGATGTCTCCTATTAATTCGCCTAGTCCATTATCCATTACCCTTTGGAAGGTAACTGGGGCGTTTTTCAGTCCGAAGGGCATTCTCGTGAATTCGTAATGTCCGTTTTCCACCGAGAAGGCTGTTTTGGCCATGTCTCTGGGGTCCATCTGGATTTAATAAAACCCGCTGGCCAAATCTAAAGTGGAAAAATATTTGGCCCTACCGATGTTGTCAAGAATGTCGTTAATATTGGGGATCGGGTACCTGTCGGAGATGGTTTTTTCGTTCAGTTTCCTGAAATCTATTACCAATCTCCACTTCTTTTGTTCGGGGGAGTCGGATTTTTTTGGAACTACCCACACGGGGGCGCCACAAGGAGAGTGGCTGTTTTTTATAATATTTTGTTCAAGCATTTTGGAAATTTGTTTTCGGACCTCCTCCTTATGTATATATGGATATCTGTACGTTTTGACATGTATGGTATGTTGTCGGTGGTCGGGATAGGGTGCTTGACTGTGTTGGAAAATGTGAGAGGTGTCGCGTCGTCATAGAAAAGATCTTGAAATTTTTTGCAAATTTTAACCAACCCTTGTTTTTCCTCGTCCGTTAGATGGTCCATTAAAATTTGTTAGCTAACATTGCCCCTTATTTGTTGGTAGCTTGGATTGAGTGTTACCCCTTTTATTTGGTCGTAACATTCTTTGTTATATGGTTGTACCTTCAATGGTTGGTCGAGGCATAGGATCTGTCCAGTCCCGAAATTGTTACTTATTTCAAAGAAGCTATGGCCGTCTGAGGCTGTGTAAAGTCCCCCGGAAACAGAAAGATTGCTGTCTCCCTCTAGTGAATTACAGAGAAAGTCACCTTCCATTAGATTTACTGGTAGTTTGATAATGGTTTTACTTTGGGGCTGGATAAAAAGTTCATCTGTTCCTCTATTAACTTCTGTAATAATGTTGATTGTGGTGAATGGGATTTCGATTTTAAGTTCCTCAATATTAATCTTTACTTTTCGGTCTGTTAGGAAATCCATTCCAAGAAGACCATCAAAATATGGGTGGAATTTGAAAAGTAGTAACTGAATTTCTTCATGTTCTTTAAATTCTATTGGTATGGGTAGTAAAGCCCTAAAGGTCAGCGAATAACTTTCCAGAACTGTTGTGATTCGGTCATCATTTTCTAATTTTTGTATGGCACCTTGCGGAATAAGGCTTGGGTCTACAAAAGAATAAGTGGAACCGGTGTCGATGAGGAATTTTAGTGGTTTTGGGGAATAGGATAGAGTGATAACTATATAGGGAAGAGATAGACCGTGCGTTTTTTTGTTTATGTAACCGACTTGTCGGTCGAGGCTTCATGTTGAAAATTTGAGCTGTCGTCAATGTTGTTAAAATTGGGAGCAGGCCTGCGTGAGGTACTGCTACGATTTTGATCAGTATTATTTCCTCCCATTCTATTGTCGTTATTCTGCCTGTTGTTATTGAAACGATGCTGGCTTTGGGGCCTTGGCGGAACGGGTTTCCCGAGGAATAGCAATTTCCACGATAATCTTGCCCGTAATTATTGGAAGAGTAATTATTTCCACCAACGGAGTTGTTCTGGTACGAACCCCTCTGATAGGGTCTATTGCGGTCTGAGTTGAATCTATTGTTTTGTAGTTTATTTTGTTTTTGATAAATGAATTTCTGCTCAGCCTGGCACCACTCGTAAGCCGCCTCGATCGTTGTCGGATTCCGGGCTCGGATGACCGTTCTGAGTGGGTCCCGTAGCCCGACGAAGAAGGCGTTAAAGCAAATTCCATCATAATGAGCTCTTTTTGATGCTGCACTTACACCGTGGTTTGGGTCTGCTACGGAGTCTTGTGATTTCGAAAAATAATCTACCCAGGGACAAACTAGCGGGAAGGTTCTGAATTTCGGCGATAAGTATTGGTTCTGTCCTTTTGCAGGCATACATTCGCTTCAGATTTTCCCTGATACTGTCCCATTCTAGCTTGGTGTCCAAGATATTCAGAGTCTCGCCCGCTTTTCCTATAATTTTGTTTCTCAAGGTTCTTAGTAGTAATTGTCCGTACGGGGTCTGGTCCGTTCCCCTTATTAACATAATAATTTCCTCAACGCTTACAATAAATTTCTGGAGGGTACCCGGTGTCCCTTCGAAAGTAGGCAATTGCTTGACGAAGGTTAATATATCGGTTGGGTTAAGAGTGGTATTTAGGGTTGTGGTTGACGAAGTATTTAGAATGGTGCTAGCATTTCCTATATTGTTAGTGGCACTATCAGTGGGGCTAGTGGTCCTAGAACCCGATGCGTTTCCCGAATCCATGATTATAATTTCTTCTTCCCTAATATTTGGTGGGCTAGTACTACTCCTGAGACCTAGTCTAGTTCTAGTTTTCTCTACTATTGTTTTCCTTGACATTAGGTGGGGAAAATACGTATTTGCGTAATTAAAGATTTAGGAGATATATATGTGAATTTTGGAATTATATGTTTTGGTAGATATTATCTGCTTTATAAGTGAAGGTGTAAAATTATAAATTGTGTGAAAAAATCGTATTATCTATATTTTCTCGTGTAGTTAACTTAATAAAAAAAAGTTTGTGTAAATGTTCTTTTTAGTGTGGTGACCATGTAATGTAAAAAGTTTAGAGGTTTTATTTTTCAACGATTTCATCGACGAGTTTGTATTCTTTTCTGCAGCATTGTAGCTGTTTATTTATTTATTTTTTGTTTTTTTATGTGTGGGGCTCAATTGTATCCGGTTTCATGGCAAGAACAAGGGAATAGGGGAGGAAGAAAGAGCGAGTCGTCGTTGGTTCTCGGTCTTACGCTCTCATTTATATAAACATACAAAAGAACAAAAGGCCTGGAACACAGACGACGCGAGTGGTGCCCCCTCCCTTCCTCTATTTAGAGTGCTTAGCCATGAATAATATTTTTGTATGGTTGTATGTTGCAAATGTGCGTATGTGGAGGTTCGAAGACAATTTAAAGTGTGTAACAATTGTCGATGTGATTCAGACATAGATGGTCAAAATTGATGTGGGTGCGAAAATCAAATTTTCAGTGTACGTTTTATTTGGAGTATTTTAGGTTGTACATATCTATAAGAATGCGCGATGCATTTTGTGCCGATCAGCGATTGATGGTCACAATTCGTACAGATACATAATTTGATTTAGATAACCACAGTAGCTGGAATATGCGGGAGCGGGGGTTTTTAACGGTTTTATAATCAGTTGAATTTTTTCCAAATGCATTCACATATAAATTTCATAATCAAACTTTTTTTTTTTTTTTTTTTTTTCCTTTGGTGAGGGGTGCATATAATTTTTTCGGTTTTCCTCTGTTTTTGGTGTAGTAGTGGGGACTTACTTAACCGGCGGTTGGGAGCGGCGGTCGTCGGGTGCGGCGGTTAGCTAAGACACCCTAAACCCGTGGTGCTTGTCTAGGATAAGCCGGATTCGCTGCTCCCGTAAGTTTGGTATCATTCGAAAGCATTTTTCAAGACCTTTCCAATGGTATACTTGTCACGACTCTTAATTAAAAATTACTCTTTTTGATCAAAACTATCAAAATTATAATTTCACACCTTCGCGCACAAGCAGTCGTGAGGACACACAAGTGGGTGGGGGTTGAGATTAGAGCTCGTGGGTATGCGGGTTCACTTTCTCGTACCCTTTCTTACTTTCACAGCTTCGCGCACAAGCAGTCATCAGGACGCACAAGAGGGTTGGGGTTGAGATTAGGGTTCGTGGGTATGCGGGTTCACTTGCTCGTACATTTTCTCAAACGATAAGGATCGGCCCGAACATTTGGCGAGAATATTTAGAAACCAAATAAAACGAGTGAGTTCCATCGGATATCATGTACACTGATTATGAAATTTGTATGTGAATGCATTTGGAAAAAATTCAACTGATTATAAAACCGTTAAAAACCCCCCGCTCCCGCATATTCCAGCTACTTTCAGCTTAAGGCTTTGGGAAATGTCCATGGTTGCAATGCAACATCTTAAGCAAATGCTGACCCTAACCTAAGGACAAGGTTGATACACCATCAATATTTACCTACAACCTGAACCCTCCTACACCACGTTCACCACCCGATAGCTTGTTATATCCTTATATTGATTTGACCTCTGATATCCATTAGACAGGTGTCTGGGCGGGTTTCTATATTCAAGAACCAATCGGATTGGTTCTAGGAGTAAAACATACCTGTATGCACTCCCTGTATATGTCAAACTGTTAAGGGAACATTCTAGACTATAAAAATGACACCACTCAAATTGCTCAGGATCAGTTCTTCAAATGCCTCAGTACTGCATACCAATGGATGTAACTGTGCGATTCATTGACTCCGAGGACGAGGTGGAAGTACCCCCTACCCAAGACTCGGATGTAATTATTATTGAAAACACAGATCAGGAGCCTCTGGATGCTTCCGACTCTCAGGATGCGGTTGAGCTGGTCCTACGAGGCGTGTTTGCGCCTGCTTCAGTGTCAACCCAAACGGAGCCTATTGGAGCTGACTATGGCTCCCTTGAGTGGAGCGATTTTCCATTGGGGAGGACCACTGAAGAAGTTTTGAATCAACTAATACGGGACGATGAAGACGATGAAGACGATGATCAATTTCAATGTGGACAGAGATTTGAATTGGACGAAGCTTTCTCAAACTCTCAAGGCAATACGTTTCCAGATGATGATCACATCTTTGATCAGATCATCGAGTCCAACCCCCCGAACGAATATTTAAAAATGATGGATGACGGCGAAGATCACAACCTATAATAAATAAAAAACCTTTTATAAAAATGCAGTTGTTAAAATTGTTTTTTCTTTATTTGATAATTTTCTTGTGCCTTGCGAATGCTTTTTAAAACTGCATCGTGCTTCAACAGGAGATGAGCGTTATAATCATATCGCAACCAGAATGTTTGTACTTTTGGACAGAAATAACAGCAATAATATGACGTTCTTGATTTTTGATAATTAAAGTTATGTAACTTTAAGATATGATTTTTGAGGCCTATGCGTCTAGTAAACGATTTTGTTTCTGGACACAACTCACAAAGGAACTTCCTCATTTTAATTTAAAAAATATAAACTGAGTTTTCTTTAAAAATGTTGTCTTATATAGGGTCATGGGTACATTTTTTTTTGTAACTATTTACTTATTTAAAAAAGAGATAGATATAATAATGTAAACATGAAAGCATTACATAGTTTGAACTATGTTTCGTATATGTTTTTTTGTAACTATTTCTTAAAGATAGAGATAGCTATAATAAAGTATATATGAAAATATAGCATAGTTATGTGTTTTAGTTTTATTGTGTTTGTGTATATATGTATGTATAAAAGAGAAAAAAGATATCGGTATATTTTGCATGTTCTGGATAGTATAAAAGACCAAGTAATCTTAGGTAAATCAATTAGTACACAACTGTTAGGTACTGGAGCACATCGAATCAAAACTAGCGCTGTTCAAAAATGGTATGCATATATATTGACGATAAATAAATCATAAAGTAATTTTTGTTGATTTCTTAGGACTTCTTAGAGACATTAAACGAATTGAAGCCTGTGATTGGTTATACAAAAATTGAAAATCTATGTATTGGATTCGAGTATAAGATCACTGGATGCAAGTTGAAAAAGACACCATATGTAACCAAAGTAGCTCTTTATTTAACAGACAAGGACAACAAAGATGTTTGGATATTTTTACCTAAAAGTTATGTAAACAAATTTTGTACTAAGACACCTTATAGGAAATTAAATGAGAACGGAATTACTCATATAATATATAAAGGAAAAGATGTAAATAGATATAGTTGTGCGCAAATAGAATTTTTGTCAGTAAATAAGAAAGAGAAATAAATGCATTTTTCCAATATAAAGCCCTGGGTTTCTAAATCCAACATCAGTCTTAAAGCAATCGAAAGAAACGACCACTTCTCCCTTAAAATGTACGCTCAACAAATTGAAGTCTTCTTGATGCAATTTGAAGACATGCTTTTCGAACAACACTTGGAGAGGCTCAAATACCTAAAGGCTACTCTGGAGGATTTGGAGGAAAAGGAGCTAATTCATTCTAAATTTGGATTCCATTACAAACTTTGTCCCTGGAGCGATGATGATGCCACGTCTGGCCCTGACACATGCCAGTGTCATATGCTGCCTGTATTAGAAAAAGAAGCCCTTAGTCTTATGCTTAGATATTATAAGTTAAGCCGACGATTGTATCGAACTGAAACATTTAATAAACTAAATTAATTATCTTTTAAAAACTCGAATTTTATTTTTTAAAATTGGACTTAAACATTTTAAGTATTATTTTGTCATTGTATGAGAAGTCATTTTTCTTGAAATATTTTAAGAAATTTTTAAGTGATTTGTTTTTACTTTTAAAAAGGCCATACAGCATGCAATAGTGACCGCAGGTATTAGAAAAATATCCCTGTAGTTGTTGCTTATTACAAAAGTATTTATAAGCGTTTGATCTTAAAAATGTTACGAATTCTTTTTTCTGGGGATATTGTCCATATGAATCGAAAAATTCTGCTGATCTGCGACTATTAAAATAAAATGCAATCCAATGAGTTCCGGGCTGATCTGAAGTGTCGGTGTTCGCAATAATTAGAGCAGGATATTTAAAAATGGTTTTGGGTAGCTGGTCCGACGGAAAAACTCCTTTAAAAATTGATTGTGTCTTGGCATGTTTGGAAAGCAATTGCTGAATTTGTAAAGTATTCATTTTAAAAAAGCGTTCGAATATTTCTATGTTTATCAATATCAATCATGGAATCATATTCACAGTATACCAGACAAGTAACTGCTTCACTTAGGGGTTCTGAAAATCTTCCTTCGATTCGTATAGTGCCTTGTGACATCAAATTTGAGCATACAGTGGAATTTGAATGATCAGTAGTTAGGTCAAAGGCTAATATGAAACTGTTAGTATCAAACATTTCCTTGGTTATTTGTAGACCACGATCATAATGCTTTATTCCAGTCGATCTGAATAGCATATTATAACTTCTAGAGCTTTGAACATTTTCAGCGTTCGAGTAATCAAATTCTAAGGCCTGGGAGGGAACTTGAACTCCGTTAACCATTAGGTTAAAGCGTTGCATTTTAAAATGTTCGAAATGAAATGGATCTAAGCCTCGGTTTCCTGAGTATGAGCGGTTTTTAACCATACTAAAAGCCAAGAAATTGGGTAGTTGTCCAATAACTGCGTTATCTATCGATAGTGTATTGTTGCCTGGATATATTGTAAAAGATTTGACTTCTACTTTACTGAATGGGTATAAAGCATTTTTTGTTTGTAAAACATGATGATGAGCCAACAAAATGCTTGGGTTAACTGTTATATGATTCATAAAGAGTTGTGCTTCTAGTATCTTTAAATTTGATTCAGTTTCATTTTCCATTAAATAAAATGCTGTTTTTTCAATGTTAAAATTAATTCTTAGATCTACATTATTAAGAAGCAGTTTGCTTTGGTTAAAAATATCACCATGAACTTTTCCGAATAATTCGACCTTTTTACTATTTTGGAAAATATTTTTCAGAGTTTCATTAGTGGCTGGATAAACGTATTTTCCTGCTGCTAATCTTCCAAAATTCGGGAAATAGCCTTGGGAAGCCAAGTGGCTTTCTGATGCATCACTTCCATAGTTTAAAATTGTTTGCAAATAAGCTCTATAATGATAATTATTATCACTCTGCGATACTAATATGTTATTTAAATAAACTGAGGAACTTCTAAATATTGAATGTAAAATATTGTTTACTACACCGACAGCGTTTCCTTCAATGACGTTATTATTATTTTTTTTGAGTTGCACCACAAGCCGTAAATAAACACTTGATAAGTCTCGATATGTTTCACCATTTCCCAAGCAAACAAATTCAATTGAGGAGGCGCCGTCCAAGGATGCAATAGGATTGTATGAGACTTCTTCAGTTCTTAGAATAGAACTTTGCGTAGGGTGTGGTGTAAACAAATCTAGTTCGCTTTTCATACATTCAATATGGTTACTCATTTTACTTTAGAAAAAATATCACTAATATTCAATTTCCTTGATTTTTTTTTTCCTTTTTGATGGTGCTGGGTATGTTTACCTTGTCGTTTAGAAGTTAAATGATAACGATTTTTTCTCGACCCGCGCTTTTTATTCCTTTTTCAGCTACCATTTTGAGAGCGTGTCATTTTATTTATTGCTTTATTTGAGAGATTTGTTAACGCAATCTTGCTCTGTTCTTGAATAATATTTCTTAAGGGCTTTCGGCCAAATTCATTTATTACTGCTTTACCAGTCTCTGCAGCCTGATTTTTTATAGGAAAAGAGGTTTTATATAATTAAAAAGACCGCTAAAAAAATTTCCAATTCCTCGTCCTTTGTTACGGGAGCGGGGTAAGAAATAAAACCAGAAAGAAATAGATACCGTAACCAGAGACAGAAGACACTGTGAACTGCAGGTGGCGAAACACCGAAGTTGGTCAATACAGTAACCAGCAACGAATTGGTCAGAGTAAGCAATTCATACGAAAATACAACTGACAATAGGTGTATGCAGCAATTAATATGAAACCTAGCAGAACCCAGAAGTGGGACAGTAAGCCCGAAAAAGGGGAAATTCTGTACCTAAGTGGGAACACTTAGATGACCCGGAAGCAAAACCACCGGTATAAAAGAGCCCCACCTCAGGTTCAAAAGAAGAGTAAAAAAGATCATTGCGAATCGAGCAGTCGGAGTCCAAGATAAGTGCGAATCAAACAAGAAATGACCGCGGAACCGCGTTAGGTCCACTACTGGCAAAAACAGTAATCGCGGAGGACCTATCCGAGTGATCGAATTTAGAACCCGATAGAAATATAACTTATATATCATGGGATCTACAACCTCGAAAGCATCCGACAACACGGCAAACGTGGTGAACAACGTTGAAATTGTAGACCACAAGGAGGACATAACCAAAGTCTACAATGTTTTGTGCCTCATTACTGGACTCTTGATCTTTATGTTGATTCTAAGCTTCCTCCGGATCTACAAGCGATCTGTACAGAGACGTCGGGACCACGGACACGAACTGGAGAAAATCATGGCTGTCGCCATGTTTCAAATTTCGACAAAACATTAAACAATACCCATTCATAATAAACCAGCAATTAAATACAAGCAAAAGACCAAAGTTTTGATTTGTAATTGGAACCACCAGAAGAAACCTCAGCTAGAAGTGCTACCGTCAACCGTCGCGAGTGCCGTTTTCACTCTTCTCTTACTTGCAATTCGTAGCGCCGTAAGGCGAATAACTTTTTTTCTGTTTGTGAAATAAGACCAACATCGCGCAATTGCCCAAGAAATGACAATTAACATAATTTTTTTATATAAATTAATCCAACACCTTATTAATAATGCTAAGAGAATTGCACTAATATAAATATATTTATGCATATGTGTATAATTAATTTTCCAAACCCAGAATACCACAATGAGAGCTCTCGTCGATGGAAATAAAACGGGGTAAGTGAGTTGTGTTCGACTTACTGTCAAGCTAACTTTTTATATATATATATATTTACACATATGCATATATACCTAGATCTTTGTGCAATTTAAACATTTAGATATATATATATATAGTCTTCATACATTAGATTTAACGTCCTGTAAGATTCATATTATTATTTTTATAAATTAGCCCAAAATATTATTCTTAAATATATATATTCATTCTTAATGTTTCATTTTTATACGTTAATACAAATATTACATACACTATATACAATTTAATTAATTTGGCACCCCAATTTACTCTTATATTTGTCAATTAAATGTGCACCTTTTTAAATAAAAATCTTTTTAATAAATTGTAATATGAAGCAGAACTCAATAATGTCTTGGTAAACGTTTATAAAAGGGGGAGCTGGCGCAAATGGAAAAACTCGGGTTAAGAACAATGACATAACTTTCGACTGACAACATTGACACTAGGGGATCGCATTGCAGTGGCCGGCGGCGATCCATCGGCATACGAGACGTATGAAGGGGCAGGGTAAAACAGCCACACGCTGCCGATCGAAATTCGGTCAAGCGCTCGAACTAGCTACTTGAGAAGCTTGTGGGCAGCGACGACAAATGACAAAACGAACTGAACGATCTCTATATTTTTCCTAAGGCACGATAAATTTATTCTCGTTATGTAGGGGAGGGAGTGGTTTCCAAAGAACCCACCCCATCTGGCGAGCTTAGGCGGCAACCAGCGTGCCTACTCAGGACGCAACTCCCTCGGCCCAAGTCCTGTGGACTGGGCACTAAGATACCGACGTAACAGAATTGGCGCCCAACGAAAGGATTCTTCGCATCCTTAGAACTAGGACTTTTAACATCTGAAGATTTTTTGTTTTACGTATTAAAAGGTTACGATTTCAAAAATCGGAATACCGGATGTAGGGCATATCTGAAAAATTACATGCTATACATAATTTTCAATTTTTCCGAACAAAGATCAAAAATAGTTTGTGTCGACACCTAAAATTCCTCTCCGCAGGTATAGTTAATTTAATTGTTTTTTTGTACATATAAAGTCCCCAACTTCAGCGACAGTCTGAATTGAGAAGGCCTCTCAATCGGAACTTTGTCTCAGAATAGCCGTGCGACTTTGTGACTCTTTTTAATATCCAGTAAAACCATTTGTCTTTGTTTTATTAATAGAAAAATTTAATGCGTTGTAACTGAAAATTTTATAGTCCTTATATAATATTATCAAATCACGTGCAAGACCGACATAGCATTTTTAGGGAACAAACTTAAATTTTTTTGGGTTTTCTTGGCCGACGCTATCCGCTTGAATCAGGCAAGGACCCGGTCGCTCGAGAGGTTCGAGTCCAGAGGAAACCGATTGAACAAGAGGGGGAGGGGGCGAACAGACCAAATCCGTACAAACCGACGCTATCCGTTTGAACCAGGCAAGAACCAGGTCGCTCGAGAGGTTCGAGTCTGTACGGATTCCAACAATACAAGGGCGGGAGGACGGAATCTATCTCTCTGGCCGACGCTATCTGCTTGTACTAGGCATGAACCAGGTCGCTCGAGAGGTTCGAGTCCAGAGAGAGAGGAAACAGGGAGGCAATTTCTTTCGTCTGTCTCAAATAAAGCTCTAGTCGTCTGTCTGTGAGCGAGTCTACCTGTTTCCGACGACTGGGAGGGAGGGGGTTTCGGACAGTTCCTTCTACGGGGAATCAGCACTCCGGTGGAGGCTGTAGTCCTGGGAAGAGGTCAGAAGGACATGAATGGAACTGGTGTCTCCGGTGGAGACCAGTTGAATCCTATCATAAAATTCACTTATTTAGGGACCTTTTAATAACTTCTTGGGGGCTTAATTTCGGACGGTTTCTTGACCCATAAACAACTTCCAATGCCAGCGAACCCGATTTAAAAATTTCTGTATTTTCTTCATAATACAATTGTCAAATAAAACTGCTATTGTATGCAAAAACAATCAAGCAGCGTAAAAAAGTGAACGAAAACACATTTGTCCAGTTTTTTTGAGTCGCGTCTTGGCTCAAGTGTCTTTGTCGTCGTCATTCAAGTTGGTAATTTGAAGATTTACCTCAATTATTTTTAATTTTTATATTTTTCTGATTTAACAAAAAAAAAAAAAAGTGTGGCAGGCGTGTGCCACTATCAAGGTTGGTTATTGTTTACTTATTATTTAATTACTTCGGCACGAGCCAAAACCTTGAAATAAGAAGATAGGTCAGTAAATGGCAGGGAAGAGGAAAAAGGTAACGTTGACAATACCGCCTACTAGGACTGCAAGGGCTTCAACCTTAGCCGCAAGACAGGCCTGGAGAGCCAGACAAACCGTGACAACTAGCGATCAACAGGCACAGGAACAGTCGGTCAGCTTTGGCAGCAAGCTAGATAATTTAGGAAGCCTGGCAGATTACCACAGTTCCACCATGGAGGAGTCGACAGGAGCTGTAGGGGGTGAAAACTACTACTTAGGACCGCCACAAGGAAGGTCCAGCGTGCTACCTAATACAGGAGCACGGTCACGACAGTCGGAGTCAGAAAGCAGGCTGGAGCGAATGATGTCTGCGTTGATCATGCAAGGCAACGAGTTAAGGGCTACAGTCGCAACCCAGATTACGGAATTAAACACCCAGATAATTAATCTGCAAACAAAAGTGGCAGAAATGAGTGAATAACAATCAGGTAATTTACAAACAACCAGAGACACGCCTGCACAAAGCAGCACTTCTCGGCCGGCACCGTCGAGCCGCGGTGAGCGTCAACTTAACACCGAAACAGGAGTTTCGGGGTCAGCACCGCCACCAGAACTTAATTCCATGGACCAACATAATCAGAATGACTCTGGCAGACGAAACTGCAACAGTGCATGGGAGATATCGGGAGCTGAGCACCGACCAACAGAGAACCAGAACGTTAGATTGGACAAGTGGAATCTTAAATTTGATGGGACCAGCCGAGGGATGTCAATAGAAAGTTTCCTCTTCCGAGTAGATCGCATGAAAGCACTGTATGGGTATACAGATGAACAGGTATTCCGAGAATTTCACTGTTTACTCACTGGCTCCGCCAGCAAATGGTATTGGCAAATGCTTGAAGACAAAGCGGACGACCATTATTTTGGGTACCACTCGTTAACCCGAGCGATGACCAGAGCCTTTTCGACATCGGAGAACGACTATGTCACCATAAAAGAGTTGATGGAACGACGGCAGGGATATAACGAGAGTTTGGAGGATTATATTTCTGCGATGCACAATCTGCAGTTTAAACTAAGAAATAAGATTCCAGAATCCAACCTGGTGGAGATATTGAAGGAGAACCTTAATTCGCAGATGGGAGCCTTTTTGTTGGCGTCAAGCATATCGACATTAGCCGAGTTTAAGAGGGAAGGAATACGGGTCGAAAAATGGTTGAAGGACAAGAGGTCGCGCCCGCGGACGGTTAACGAAATCATAAATGAATCGGAAGAAGGATATGAAGCCGATGACTACCAGGTGGAGGCTTTTCAGAACAACCGGCCACCGAAGGGAGCTGGAATGGTAAAGCCAGCAAGAGGAAATCCATTTCGTCAAAACTTGGACAAGAAAACCTTGGAGTCAATGGGAACGGAACCCGGAGGGGAATGCACGTCCCCGTTTCATACATACCTTTGCTACATTTGCAATTCGCCGGCGGCAGAGGAGGCAAAGTCTGCCTCCAGAATACCGTATCTACACCGTGGCGGAAGACGACGATGAGGAGGAAGACGACGACGAGCCGACCCCGGCAAGACGGCGTTTATCAGAGTAAAAAAAAAAAAAAAAAAAAAAAAAAATATATATATATAAAAATCGTATCGTATCAAATAAATGGAAACAAATAAAAATATATATGTATATTCCACCTGACTTTTTTTTTTTTTTTTATTCTTTTGGTTGAAAATTAATGATAATAATAGCCCGGATATCTCAGTCGGTAGAGCATGAAACTCCTAAATCCCAGGGTATGGGTCGAGGTCACACGTTAGGGCAATAACGGACTAATTACAATCGCTCCTCGTAGTTTTTTTTGCGAGTGCATTCCATGCTGAATCAGCATCGACGACCCTCGAGCGTGTTACGGGAGCGGGGTAAGAAATAAAACCAGAAAGAAATAGATACCGTAACCAGAGACAGAAGACACTGTGAACTGCAGGTGGCGAAACACCGAAGTTGGTCAATACAGTAACCAGCAACGAATTGGTCAGAGTAAGCAATTCATACGAAAATACAACTGACAATAGGTGTATGCAGCAATTAATATGAAACCTAGCAGAACCCAGAAGTGGGACAGTAAGCCCGAAAAAGGGGAAATTCTGTACCTAAGTGGGAACACTTAGATGACCCGGAAGCAAAACCACCGGTATAAAAGAGCCCCACCTCAGGTTCAAAAGAAGAGTAAAAAGATCATTGCGAATCGAGCAGTCGGAGTCCAAGATAAGTGCGAATCAAACAAGAAATGACCGCGGAACCGCGTTAGGTCCACTACTGGCAAAAACAGTAATCGCGGAGGACCTATCCGAGTGATCGAATTTAGAACCCGATAGAAATATAACTTATATATCATGGGATCTACAACCTCGAAAGCATCCGACAACACGGCAAACGTGGTGAACAACGTTGAATTTCAGCCACAAGACCACAAGGAGGACATAACCAAAGTCTACAATGTTTTGTGCCTCATTACTGGACTCTTGATCTTTATGTTGATTCTGAGCTTCCTCCGGATCTACAAGCGATCTGTACAGAGACGTCGGGACCACGGACACGAACTGGAGAAAATCATGGCTGTCGCCGCCAATTGGCCAGAAAGGAGCCAGCACTAATATATCAGCCCGTGCAAAGATAAAAAACCACATCATTATTATGATTATTTCAAATTTCGACAAAACATTAAACAATACCCATTCATAATAAACCAGCAATTAAATACAAGCAAAAGACCAAAGTTTTGATTTGTAATTGGAACCACCAGAAGAAACCTCAGCTAGAAGTGCTACCGTCAACCGTCGCGAGTGCCGTTTTCACTCTTCTCTTACTTGCAATTCGTAGCGCCGTAAGGCGAATAACTTTTTTTCTGTTTGTGAAATAAGACCAACATCGCGCAATTGCCCAAGAAATGACAATTAACATAATTTTTTTATATAAATTAATCCAACACCTTATTAATAATGCTAAGAGAATTGCACTAATATAAATATATTTATGCATATGTGTATAATTAATTTTCCAAACCCAGAATACCACAATGAGAGCTCTCGTCGATGGAAATAAAACGGGGTAAGTGAGTTGTGTTCGACTTACTGTCAAGCTAACTTTTTTATATATATATATTTACACATATGCATATATACCTAGATCTTTGTGCAATTTAAACATTTAGATATATATATATATAGTCTTCATACATTAGATTTAACGTCCTGTAAGATTCATATTATTATTTTTATAAATTAGCCCAAAATATTATTCTTAAATATATATATTCATTCTTAATGTTTCATTTTTATACGTTAATACAAATATTACATACACTATATACAATTTAATTAATTTGGCACCCCAATTTACTCTTATATTTGTCAATTAAATGTGCACCTTTTTAAATAAAAATCTTTTTAATAAATTGTAATATGAAGCAGAACTCAATAATGTCTTGGTAAACGTTTATAAAAGGGGGAGCTGGCGCAAATGGAAAAACTCGGGTTAAGAACAATGACATAACTTTCGACTGACAACATTGACACTAGGGGATCGCATTGCAGTGGCCGGCGGCGATCCATCGGCATACGGGACGTATGAAGGGGCAGGGTAAAACAGCCACACGCTGCCGATCGAAATTCGGTCAAGCGCTCGAACTAGCTACTTGAGAAGCTTGTGGGCAGCGACGACAAATGACAAAACGAACTGAACGATCTCTATATTTTTCCTAAGGCACGATAAATTTATTCTCGTTATGTAGGGGAGGGAGTGGTTTCCAAAGAACCCACCCCATCTGGCGAGCTTAGCCGGCAACCAGCGTGCCTACTCAGGACGCAACTCCCTCGGCCCAAGTCCTGTGGACTGGGCACTAAGATACCGACGTAACACCTTGCTGAATAATTCGTGGAGACACATACAGACTGCCAATATTATTTAGTCCGGCACCGCACTGATTCACATAATATTCGTGATAAGATTTCACCATGATGACTATTCTTGTTCTAATTAAACATCATTGGGGTATGTATTATTTATAGGCTTAACCTTCTTTTTTTTCTAAAGTGTAGAGTTACAAAAATCGGAACAGCTGAAGTTTCAAAAGGAACCTTATATCCATTTGATTCAGTAATTAGTATTGAGATTTCGTTTGGAGACCATATATCTAAAGGATAATATTCAATATTTTTAAATTGAATATTTCTTTCTTTTCCATTATAATGCATTACACGAAGACATCGAGGTCTTTTACAACCTACAGACCTTGGTTTGATTATGTCAGTATAAATAAAAATCAATCCATTTTCAGGTATTTTAGATTCAACATTAACATTTGAGTATCTAAATGTTTCAGCATTTACTAAGCTAACAAATTCAGTTTCTTCAGCTATATTTCTTTCTTTAGTAGTTGTTTTGTAAATGTAATTATTCAGATATTTGTCCGTAATGCCTACCTCCCAGTATTCATTCATGTCTTGTGGCATATTTACAATATTTGTAAATGCACATTTTACATTATCAGGAAATACATTCATTGAATCATTACTAAGCAATGTGACAAACAACTCATTTGAATAACACATCTTTATATTGAAATTTCTGTTATTGATAAGATATCCAATTAATTTTGTTTTTCCCTATTTGCACCGGCTTAGTTCGAACCGATCTAGACAACTTTTCTCGTCCTGTTATATATTTTAAATCTTGAAATGGTAATGAAACCGCTTTAATTTTTTTTAGCTTAACTCTCAATTTGCGTTGTTGATCACTAAGCTTTATTTTTGGTACTGCCAGTTTTTTGATATCCTCTTTGTCGTCTAAAAACGAAGTATCTCTTATTTTTCGTTTAACGTTCAATAAATTTCGTGTTTTGTTTGATTTAAAATCTTCTCCATCACTCTCGGTAGGTAAGTCCATGAACTCTATCTTTTTTGGGAGTGATACATCAGACTTAAACTTTTGTTGAACGTTAACAGAATTAGGAATTTTGTTTGATTTAAAATCTTCATCATCACTTTCAGGGGACCCAAGTGTCGCATCAGTCTTTGGTTTTAATTCAGAAGTCGTAGGTTTTATATCAATCCAATCTGTAGTTTGCGATTCAGTTGTTTTGGTTGACATAAATGGCGATTTTTGTTCATTTTGAATATTCCATGATTTGTTACGTTTTTTATTTTGATAGAAACTAAGTTCTTGTCTAATTTTAAGCCATTTATCAAAATCACTTATTTTGTTATTATTTAAAATTGGTAAAAATTTTGTACTTATCAATTCATTTCCTCGAGAGTTGTTTATTAATTTTTGAAAGATGTGGGGGTTCATTAAAATTACTTTTTTTAAACTATGTTTGTTTTTAATCATTTTTTAAAATTTTTCCAAAAACTCCTGAGAGCAACGAACTTAGTAGAATAGGTAAAAATCCACTTTTTTGAATAAGAACTTTTCTCTTAGAGTTTAATGTGCGCTTTGGACATGAAAGGTAGCGCAATGCACTTTTATACTTTTTTAGGGAATTTAGATGCGTTTTAGTAACCTTATGATTTCCTCGTAATGTGTTCAAAACTATTGTTTTTACCAGTTCACTATCGCTATTGTTTATTATTGCCTTTCGTAGTTTATTGCTAGCCTTTTTGAGCACATACAATATATGTTTGTTCGCTTTCAAGCGATTTAGATTCTTTTTGTAAACCATTTTCTTCGGAATAGCACACCGTATACTCAGAGTTAAAAATGTCTGATCTAAACCGTAAGAGATCGTTAATTCCCTGAGTGAGATCAATAAGTAAATATCCGTGGGGTTGCTCTGTTACTTCTTTATATATTCTAAATAATTCTGTTGGGTTTTCTGGATAAATTTGTCTTGCCAAACATTGAAATTGAAGCTTATCTCGGGGATTTTTAAAAGCTATTATATATTTGGTATTTAGTGAAATATCACGGGTATGCGATGATTTATGAAATATATTTTGAGTAACCACAACAACTGATAAATTCCGGTGATGTGATCCTTTTGTAAACAGTTCACAAACATTTTTGTTAAAGGCACCCATCATCAAGTCGTCTAGAATCAACAGAATAGGCTCATTAATTTCGTTTTCGATTGTTTCAGGAACTCCTTTAAAGTATTCAATATTACTAAAATTTGGTTTAGCACTTTCCTCTCCATAACACCAAATAATTCGATCAATTGAAATATTAAAATGATCATTCTTCTTGGAAATCAGGTTTTCTAAAAATGTTGTTTTTCCTGATCCAGAGGGCCCGCAAATTAACATTGTGAATGGATGTATAAATTGTGTAAACATTTTTTTAGTTTTAGGTATATATATATATATATATATATATATTTTAAAAATTATTTTATTCAAGATTAATATAAAAGTGTTTTACTTAATTTTTGTTTATAATAGGATATTATATTATTTATTTTTATTACACTAAGCTTTTTTATGCTTTTCTTGATCGCGTTTCTTGGCGCAGTTCTTCTCGAAATGAGTATCAGATGCGCAATAATTACAATATATAAGCTGCATGTATCCCTTTTTGCGGGGATCATTTCCAAAAATTTTTTTAAGGGAATCCATAGTTGACGATCAGGTTGGGTCCACTAATTATTTTCTACTAAATCTTAAACGGATGTGTCACCATTACTATATATTTCATAATTAGAGTTTTCTAAGAATACAAAAAGCTTAAACAAATTATTTAATGAACATCGTAGTGGAATTTTTTTCTTATGTATTGTACAATTAGTGAAAAAATTGGGTAATTCAGTTAAACTTTTTCCAATATCTATATCGATTATGTTAGTTGATAAATATTTGGTTAAAAAGTTTTTCTTTGTTTCACCCCGAACAATAACTGTTTGATACTTGTTAAGTGGTGAAAGTATATCTTCAAGACATGTATACGGTATATCACCAGCTGACCAATCCAATCCATTTATATTTCGCTGATTTATGTGTTGTTGCTTAAGAGTCTCATTATCCAATTCTTTGTTATTAAACGGCGGTTTAAAATGAAAGAAATTAGGTGTCACAGTTCCAGCCGGCATGAATGCTAGTTCCTTAACAAAAACTTGTTTATTGTTTCCGAGTAAATATTGAAAATCTACTATAATGCTTGAATTTCGACTTGGAGTGTTCATGATTGAATGAGTTTTTTTAATCAACTGGGAGTAAGTTTGCAAGGGCTTCCGCCTTTATATACCCGCAAGACAAGAACCAACTTTAGTTTAAATAAAGTACTCTAACCCAATGGTCATGTGTCTAACTAAACGAAATAAAACTTCCCGAAAGACTCAGGACCATGGCGTAATTTTCGGATTCGAATATTATGTCGTTCATAACTTAAAGTTGAAATGTGGCTTGTCAACTTCCAGAAAATTTTCTCCCATGGTTTGGATGCAGCAAAGTAAAAATAATTTCGTGGGATTTGATAAAGACGAATGGATGCAACTGCTAACATATAAGGAATATATTCAATTGAAGCTTGACCAGTATGACTTTTTGATGTCGGATTCAATTATTGATCACCCACGCATGTCTTCAATAAAGTGTACTTTTAGATTTAGGAAATCAGATAAGCAGTACGTTTTTGTAATTAATCAGTATGGTAACAAAATTGAGTTCGATTCGGAGTCATGGAGATCTTTGTTACGATTGGGTATATTTTTTACAACATTTTTATGTTGGAATTCCATATTACGACAGCAAGTTATATATCTTTATCATAATCATATTATTCCTAAGTGTACATCTTTGGAAAGATTAGATATTCAACTATCTGATTTAGATGGTTCCTACGATCCCGATGTACAAATAGATTTAACTCGGTTATGTTTTGAAATTTCAAAAAAAATGCGTGCTGAAATAAAAAGAGATGTACAGGTGTATAAGCAATCACTATTAACTAAGCAATCATTGTGTTATAATAAAAAATAATACAAGCAAACCAACGCCTTAAGATGAGTAAACTACAAGTCGTTAATGAAATTCATAAGCCCGCTCGGAAAAACTTTAGACGCCGAAAATTTGTTCAAAAAGGGATAAATGATACGTGGCAAATTGATTTAGTCGAAATGATACCGTTTAGTAAAGAAAATGGAGGTTTTAGATATTTACTGACCGTTATTGATACGTTTTCAAAGTATGCGTTCGCTGAACCAGTTAAGACAAAGTCTGCACCGGATGTAGCAGATGCAATGAAAACTGTTTTTATAAATAGTAAATGTACACCAAAAAACATTCATTCAGATCAAGGAAAAGAATTTTATAATTCCACTTTTGGGGAACTTATGAAAAAATTTCATATAAATCACTATCATACATATACACATCTCAAGGCTTCTATATGTGAGAGATTTAATAGAACCCTCAAAAATCGTATGTGGAAAATGTTTAGTATTCAGGGTAAATACAAATGGATTCATAAAATCAAAATTCTTGTAGATCAATACAATAATTCTTACCATCGAACTATAAAAATGAAACCTGTAGAAGTATGCCCTAAAAATGAGGAGTTCATTTTAAAATCAGTTTATAATATTCCCAAAATATTCCCGAAACATAAATTTTCAGTAGGGGATTTCGTTAGAATAAGTAAATACAAGGGAGTATTTATGAAGGGACATGAACCCAATTGGTCCACCGAAGTTTTTAAAGTTATAAAAGTTAAGTCAACAGACCCAGTAACTTACGATATAGAAGACTATATGAGTGTTCCTATTGAAGGGTCGTTTTATGAAGTGGAACTTCAAAAAGTAAAAGACAAAAATGCTTACCTGGTGGAGAAAATACTTATAAGAAAAAAGAACAAAGTATTCGTAAAGTGGAGCGGTTTTGATTCCAGCCACAACTCATGGATATCTGTAAATGATCTGCTTAAGTAATAAAACACTGAAAATAAATTTGATTTCACTTTATTTACATTTTCTATTTCTATTTTATTTTTATTTATTTATTTTTTTTTTTTTTTTTTTTTTTTTACATTTTATTATTGTATTGTACAAGTATGGGAACATATTTTTTTATTATTATTAATTATTAGTTTGATCCCTGCTTAATATATGAGATATTTTATAATGACCGTGGGCTAGTGTATTTACATTATCAGTTAAAATATATCTCTTATCATCCTTATAGTTAAGACTAATTTTATTTACAATTTCAGTATAAAGAATGTGAGACCTACTACGAATAACTCGCTGTGCTCCATAATATGTTTTTTTATGTCTAACACATTCGATATAATCTTCATGATTTAGTTTTTTAATAACTGTTTTTTTTTACACCTTTAATTTTTTTAATACATTCTATATCATTTCCTTCTCCCTCAACTAAACAAGAGTATGCCTTAGCCTTAAGCCCAGCAAAAGAAGTCATAATCTTACCGGCATGTTCGTCCTTCATTTTTCCAGGTTCTTTATTATTAGCCAGAACTATATTAAATTGGTTTTCTAGCTTATAGTTAGAGGTATCAAAGCGGTCGGGATTGTCCCTTATAGTTTCGTAAAAATCTTCTTTAGAAGATAATATAAATGAATCTGTATCCATATATATTATTTTCGTAGAAGGACTTTTAATTAATAGAAAGTTATAATAAAATTCATACATTAACCACTTCGATAATTCTAAAACAGTTACTCCTATATATATGGGTTTATCATACATAATTTTTGATGGTGTTGATTCAATTGCTGCTAAATCTGAGTTGAATATTTCAACGCTATGAAAATCATGCCTAGCTATGCGCTGCCTAAAACCTGGTGAATTTTATCGCGATTGGTAATGCCTTACTAAAGCTACTTTTCGGCGCTTGGCCACGTTTTCCATGGTCTTCCCGTAAATAGCATTGTTCATAAGCTTAAAAAAGTTTTTCTCAAAATCATTTTCAGCAATTTTTCTTTGGTCTGTATTCAAATCAATATAAGGCTTCAGCCAGCATGATTGAGTAAAAGACAAGACTCTATGTATTTTTTTTACAATTAAACCCTGTTCTAAGCAAAGTTGAAGCTGTTTTAAATGAATTATGTATTCACTTTTATCAGTTAGGTCAGCAATCAACTGTCCTTGCTTACCCCCTGGCGGAACTTTATTTTCTGGACAGAAAGGCAGGTAGTTATGTAGGTCATGTCGACCGGAAGGGTACTCTAGATCAACTTCTAGCATATATCCTATATTACCATCAACAGATATATTTTTATAGTCAAAAGATTCTACTTCTTCTTTGTCTAAAAACTTAAACCCTGAAAGCGGTTAGGGCTGACTCATAGCCCATCCATATAAATTATTTGCATCGATATAACTTAGAAAATTTATTGGTTTTATGGGATCAAAGCTTTTTAAATATTTAATATTGGCTATGGAAATACGCTGAGTACAGTGAGTTAACCCACCTCGTACTGCTCTTTTTAAAAAATTGTACATATCACCATCGCTTATTAGTTCTAATTGTACATTAGTAAATTTAAGCATTGCATCCCATGATATTGGTGCGGTAACATAATTTACGGGGTCCAACTTGTATATCTGTTGACAAATTTTTCTAAAATTTTCAAATACATCGGCCAAAATTAAAACATCACTTTCTAAATAAAGTTTTAAATAATCTTTAATGGTCTGACAGTTGAAAGATTCCCAAACTTTTAGTGCAAAATTATAATCGTCTACACTACATTTTTCATCACTGAGAGAATTATAAAACCTATCAATACTAGGAAGTTGTGTCTCATTAAATTTCTCTGTGCTATCTATATAGTCATACGGGAACACATTCTTCCTCCTCATTTGCTTAAATTTTTCTCCCTCAAATTTTGTACTAAGAATTTTAAAATCTTTGTCTTCCATATAGCTCGCTAGTTTTTCCAAGCTTGAGTTTAAAAATCTAACTGAATCTATGTATCTAATTTTATATCTATTTGTGCTGTTAATATTTATTGTCTGCGTTAGTGCTATATATAGTTCTTTATTACAAGGTATTGGACTTAATTCCCCCTCTAGTTTTGTAATGAACAAATGTAGATCGTATTTCGATAAGTTGTGAAAAACTACTGGGAAGAATGGATCACTTAACTTGTACTTAGGCTTACAATTCTTATGAATAGGACCTACGTATTGTCCAGTAAATTGGTTGTAGCATTTATCCAGATCGCCCGCATTTATTTCCATCTCACAGGCGGTGCAATTACCTTCTTGGGCGCGAACATCTATGGGGCTGACACTCGGTTTCTTCGGGGTTGACCAATATATGTTGTACAGACTCAAAGTTTTTTGTTTCAGAGCTGTACAAAATTTTTGTATGCAATCATCACCTGAAATTTTGATAAATTTTAAATAAATAAATCATTTAAAAAAATCTAATAGTTAATTAATTTGTAATATAGTTTTTTCTATTTACCGTCGTATGTCCACAAGTCGTTTTGACTAGGATTATATTTGTGTACAACATGAAATGATACTGCACAGGCAGTATGCTTCTGTACTTTTGTTGTTGACGAAGATGATGGTGAATTTAGGCATGTTCTGTAACTTTCCAGAACAGCCTCAATATCGGCATATATCACCACCGGAGGAGATAATTTCTTGTGGTATCCTTTAAACGACGTTTTTGTGTTAGGCTCTGGATAAAACGACGCCACTTTTCCGCATTCAAATTTGTTGTGTGTAGTGTTTTTAACGTGATAACACTGAAGACAATTTTCACAAAAGTATCCTCCCGATTTGGCTTTGGAAAATTGTGATGAACATAATGTAAACACATTTGTTATATAGGCGTAGTGCATCATATTTTGGTGTATATTATCGATACCCAATATATTTATGTGGTTTGGTCTTCTTTCTTTTGTTTGAACAGTTGGTCCAATAATTTTTTCGCCAGCTTCATCAATTTCATAAATGTTTATGCTGAAGTCCGCATTATTTTTCTCAAAACGTCGTACACCAAGTTTATCGATTGGAAATATAATTCCCGAAAAATTCAACGTTATTCCGTCATATATAATAATTTCATCATTGATGTTAATGTTGTAGTTTTTTGGTTTTGTCATTTTTTCTCTTGAATATTTCCTTTGTTGTGGTGTTGAGAAACTAGCATTCTCATGGGCTTTATTTGCTATGGATGCTAGTATGCACCACTTAAAACAAAATACGTCAGTGTTCTGAACGTTTATAAGCGCATTTCGGGCTCTTATTTTTTTAGGCGCCTGTATGTAACCGCTAGCAGGAATATTTTCGAGTTTTATAATGGTGGTTTCAAAATAGTCAAAATTTTGAATAGCCCAGCCAGAGTCTTTTTCTTGGAATTCACTGCTCAATGTTAGTAAACATTCTATTGCAGAATTCAGCTCATTTACAATATCTTCATAAATGTATAAAGATTTGTATGCAGTTCTAAAATGCTTTATTGTGCTAACTGTCTCTCCGTCATCTCTTTGTTTTACATATGTACCATATACACTCAAATTAAATTTTATGGCTCGATAATCTATCATACAATGCTTTATAATTTCAATTTAATTTTTTTTTCATTGTTGATAAAATTCATTTAAGTCTATCATATCCTTGACTGCACAATCAATTCGATATGATTTGACAGGAAACTTAGTCTCTGCTGTGAGCAAAATAATATTTACATTATTTTTAACTTCTCTGGCAGAAGCGTTTTTATGCTTGTCTGTCAACATATGTTGACGTTCCCTGGTTGACATATACTGTTCACCACAAGTAGGACATAAAAGTTCTATTCTTTGTTCAATACGACCTTTTTTGGGGTTACTGGACTGATGTTTCTCCTTATCCTCCTCCGCTCTCAATCGCTTAAGGGCATTGGCCGAAGTTGTAGGTTGATCCTCTGGAGCATTAGCCGGAATTTCCGGTATGTCATCTAGGACATTATCTGGAGTTTTAGAGCGGTTTACTAGTTGATGAATTGATCGCTTTTGATGTTCTTTCGGGTTCCCTCCAGCCATTAAAACGTTGAAAGCATTTCGCGGTCCTTTACAGTTGCGGTAGTGGGCGTCAAATTCATAATTTTTTACAAGGGCAGAACATAAGTCACACCTCTGTCTTTTCGTATTCGACATTAAAACTTCGAAGGCATTCCGAGGCATAGAACACTTGACATAATGAGCTTCAAACTCACTAAGCTCAATATCTTTCGAACACAAATCACAAGCAACTGATAACTCCATTTTGATATGGTTTTTTTTGTTTTGTTTTTTTGATAAATTGTATTATATATTTTTATATTTTATATAATAATTTGTTTTAAACAACGATTTTTTTTTCACAGATAGGGGTTTAAGCCGTAACAAAATAAATCTTATTGGTACACGCGATATCTCGAACCGGTCCGGATGAAATTATATTTTCAGAATGCAGTACTGAGGCATTTGAAGAACTGATCCTGAGCAATTTGAGTGGTGTCATTTTTATAGTCTAGAATGTTCCCTTAACAGTTTGACATATACAGGGAGTGCATACAGGTATGTTTTACTCCTAGAACCAATCCGATTGGTTCTTGAATATAGAAACCCGCCCAGACACCTGTCTAATGGATATCAGAGGTCAAATCAATATAAGGATATAACAAGCTATCGGGTGGTGAACGTGGTGTAGGAGGGTTCAGGTTGTAGGTAAATATTGATGGTGTATCAACCTTGTCCTTAGGTTAGGGTCAACATTTGCTTAAGATGTTGCATTGCAACCATGGACATTTCCCAAAGCCTTAAGCTGAAAGTAGCTGGAATATGCGGGAGCGGGGGGTTTTTAACGGTTTTATAATCAGTTGAATTTTTTCCAAATGCATTCACATACAAATTTCATAATCAGTGTACATGATATCCGATGGAACTCACTCGTTTTATTTGGTTTCTAAATATTCTCGCCAAATGTTCGGGCCGATCCTTATCGTTTGAGAAAATGTACGAGCAAGTGAACCCGCATACCCACGAACCCTAATCTCAACCCCAACCCTCTTGTGCGTCCTGATGACTGCTTGTGCGCGAAGGTGTGAAAGTAAGAAAGGTTACGAGAAAGTGAACCCGCATACCCACGAGCTCTAATCTCAACCCCCACCCACTTGTGTGTCCTCACGACTGCTTGTGCGCGAAGGTGTGAAATTATAATTTTGATAGTTTTGATCAAAAAGAGTAATTTTTAATTAAGAGTCGTGACAAGTATACCATTGGAAAGGTCTTGAAAAATGCTTTCAAGAATGCTTTTTTTTTTTTTCCTTTGGTGAGGGGTGCATATAATTTTTTCGGTTTTCCTCTGTTTTTGGTGTAGTAGTGGGGACTTACGGGAGCAGCGAATCCGGCTTATCCTAGACAAGCACCACGGGTTTAGGGTGTCTTAGCTAACCGCCGCACCCGACGACCGCCGCTCCCAACCGCCGGTTAAGTAAGTCCCCACTGCCCGAGACCCAGAAACCGCTGCGTTGGCGATCCTATGTCCGGGTTGAACTGCATCGCCGTTAGTGGGACAATGCCCGAGGGGGTTTGGGTGGAGGTGATGTCATCGGGAAGACATCAGCGGTAACTCGCGCCGTAATGATGAACTGGCCGCGCTGGCTCTTGAATTCGGATTTAGCACTAAGGGCACTGTAGCCGAAACACAGAAGGCGTTCGCCACGCCGCACACTGGGGTAGAAATCTATTTTTTTGGCCAAAAATCTGACATTTCTTTCCCTGTACAGCTAGGAGCTGGAACAAAGCAGATTATATTCCTAAAAGATAGATCGTTTCAACCAACTAATAATATAATTTTAAGCATTTTAAAAAGATTTTTGCATATTTTATTTCTAAAATATAAGTAGGAAACGGATTCAATTTATTTTAACACACATTTAAGCCATTAAAAAATATGATGTGTTTTAAGACTTAACAACTTTTAAAAATGTCATCTTTTAATGCCCTAGCTGCCAATATCATTAAAATAATCGTCCCAACAAAAATTTATATTTATTTTGTTTGTTTCTTATTTTATAAGTATGTGAAGATGCAGCATACCTTTGGGCTGCATAAAACATTCAAAACTGCCTCTCCTTCAAATTAAGTTCGCACAATTACAGGATCATTACAGGATAATTACAGTTCTCGGTCCCCTAGCCCCAACCGACAAGGCAAACGCATAAAACTCATACAGGTGCCTCCCATGTTGGTCATTTTCACTCCCAGGCGATTTCCGGCGCTTCGTCGTCCGGAAGACTTTCTACGAACCGAAAATCCCTGTATTCCACAAGATATCTTGGTCCCGCCATTGGAGGCTAATGGCACTATTGGCCCGCCGGGACTGGAGGTCCCGGTAGCCATTCCCCGAGATGCGTAAAAGGAACTTCCGATTTAACGGAGATACGCTAACCTTGATCGCAGCTTGGGCAACGTTCCACCGTGAATTCTTAAATTTCTTCTTGCTAGCCCGTTATTTCGAGCGGCTAGAAGACGAGATCAAAGGAGTATGATAGAGAAAGAAGTCTACCAAGTCTAGGAGAATATGGTGATGGAATTGTACATATATGCGGCGAAACGAGTTTACGACGTTAGCACTGTTTACGCTGATGGCGACCGAATATGAAAGCGTGAAGCGACTCTAGTCGCGCTAGGGTATCTAGAATAGGGGGCGTAGGCCGCGACAGCCTTGACCCTTGCCAAACACAGAATCCTTCCCGTATCGCCGGCCTGCCTATTCAAGGAGGGGATGCTACTCAACGTATGATCAGGCAAAACTATGCCGAACGGTCTGATCATGGCTACCGCACAGATCGGAGGTCGATGGGTAGACGATACGGTTGACACGGGAGCGTCGAGGAGTTTTGGGAGTGCAGGATTCGCCCGTATGGCCGCCAGACCGAAGGAAATTCATGAGATTATCAGTACGAAAACGTTGGGCTACCGATCCTTGTAAGTAAAACAGTTAAGGCGAATCGTGTGGAATTAGCTGTCATGCGACATGCCAAGTTTCACAATTTAATACCCTTCGACAAATTTAAAGGTCTTGAGAGTTATCCGAAATTTTAATACGCAATCAATTGGTCGAGTGTAATTTTTTCTAAATAAACTTTAAAATAGAAAAGTAATTAAATACTAAATAAAATGTGTGAATGCTAACGATAATATTTCTTATGAAACAAACAAAAAGAAAACAGTGAAGTAAAAGAATAAATCTGTAATTTTGAATTTAAATATATTTTTATTAGCCTTTTGTTTACTTTAATTGAGATCGCACGATATATGAAGTAACAAAAATTTTTAGTTTTATAAATTATTATGCATGCTAGTTTTAAACAATACCTGTGTAAAAAATGTCTAAATTTAAATGAAGTTCATGTCTTTCCTCTTGTATTTAGTAAATAAATAATAACTATAAAGTCTGAGTAAATAAACAATTACTATAAAGTCTGAGTAAACAAACAAATTTTTAATTCCATGCTAACCCGAGAGCTGGCGAAAATTCCGTGAATATACAAAAAGACAAATATCGGGATCCGCCAGACAAAGGAAATAAAATCCAATTTGGTCAATACGCGCTTAAAAATTTTAAAAAGTGTCAATATTGAAACAAAAACAAAATTAAGCATAGCAAATCCCCCAGTGCTACCGCAGTTGTCTGAGATTCATCTAAATCAACTAATCGGACAAATCAAAGAGCTACCTTATGTCGTCGGAAATCCATAGGAATTAAGTCGCTTTATTGCCTGAGTAGAGTATTTACTGCAACTTTACCCTACTCAAGATGTTCGTCAAATCCACATCATCCATGGAGCTATTGAGAGGAACATCATCGATTCAATTTCCAGGCATCAACGTCCAATTATTCTCCGTATAAACCTGTTAAATGACAGTACACGGAAAAGAATAGACGCATGTTGCCCATATGTCAGATTCATGAATAAAGGAAAACTTCTTATAGCTATGATAGATACAGGGTCATTTAATGATGAAAAATGTTAGAAATAAAGAAGATGAGAAATTAAAAGTATTCACAATAAATGGATCAATGGAATTGAATAAAAGTAAAGCATTGGACCCATGCAAAATCTCCCCTGTTAAACAGTTTTATTTACATAAATTTTCTGATAATTAACATTTCAATAGGTGGAGAAATTAAAGCGAAAATAAACTATGAAGAAGAAAACATATTCAAAACATCCAATAACAACTAAATCGTCATGTATAACAAGGCTTGCGATGTCGAAAGCCCAGAGAAAGCAATTATCATCGTTTTTTGAAAGCAATTTGGAGCTATTTTTAAGGCCATATGCCATCGTCTGCAGTGAAGAAAAAACCTATTTATTCCTCCGTAATAATAATCAATAACTAATTTCCATCTTTTTTTGTCAATACCGGGTATTAATTTGTTCAGTAGTAACAATAGTGGTTTACAGTTGGGTGAAATAGATGCTTATATTATATCATCTTTAATTAGTTTATTGATTTTAATTGTTCTTTATGTACGCCTTACCGTTACTTCTTCATTTACGGGTTTGTTTAAACAAATTATTAACGGAAATTTGTTCGCTTTCAGTTGAAGATGTATCTGTATAAAAGTCTTTGTGACATAAACATGCTCAAGTTTAAAAAGCAGTCACTTAGAGAATTAGTCACGTATTTTGGATTGACACGATAAAAAGTCATCACATTACAATTTGAGCCGTTTAAATTTAGTAAATTATCACGACCACAGTTTTGAAAGAGGTTTAGATCGGACAGGAAATCTTTGTGGCAGAAAATATCCTTATACTGCAGACATAATTAAATATCATCTGCGTACATAAGCTTGCAAGCATGCATAACTAAGGGAAAATCAATAATAAATAAAGTAAAAAGTGGCGGACCGAGATGGCTCGCTTGTGAGTCGGCGGAGGTAACACGGAGAAGATTAGAAATATAATTTTTAAAGAGGACCCTTTGAGTCCTGCCACTCAGATAACTTAAGATTGTAGCTGCGCCTGAAGAACGTTTGTTTTGTTTAGCTTGGAAACTGGAGCTTATTTTTGTATTTAGCGACCTTTGGAGACTAGCCAGATGCATAGCCAAATTTAGTGTCAGAAATTAGTGTTTAGCAAAAAAAAAATACTAATTAGTATTTTTGCGGGTGATGCCAGATAGTTCTACAATCAGCTGTTGCTGAGGAGCTTGTCCTAAGTCGAAATGGCGGTTTTTCAGCTGGCAGAAATTTCTGGAAAAGGCCGAAACCGACGCCGCATAATTTTGGAACTTCCTTCTCAATTAAACCGGCGTGGCAGGCAGACGTGTTCCCATTCGGCAAAGTGGTGAAAAAAAATATGCACGCTCTCGAAAAGTGATTTTTCCCCCGAATAACTCAAGCAAAGAAGCTGAAAGTCTACGTTTCCCGAAACGGCCGCCACGCCGCCAAAAATGTAAAATCTACGCTTGGGCTCGATCTTAACCTCATTTGTAACCTAAAAAAAATCCAGCTAGCGAAAAGTGTTCACGTGCATATCAGTCAAACAGGCTACACTGGGAGAAATTCCTATGCATGTGTTAACGTAAATCAAGAAGAAATGTATTAAAAGAATGCGATTGAATATTGAAGTGACAATAATTATGTTATGGAAAAAAAAAATTTAATTTATTTAAATAATTATAAGATTTAAAATAAGTTATGAACTATCTAGTGCGCGGTTAATTTACGGTTTCTATCTCCCTGCCAAAAGTTTTCTTAAATTCGTTTTGATTCGAAAAACCATATAAATAAAAATGAATTCTTTAAATTTACACTGAGAAATTTTTGTTTTAAAACAAAAAAAAAATTTAATTTTAAAAAAATTAAAAGTAATTAACTAGCGAACCACTGATGAATGATGAATTAAGAATGAATATTAATAATCATAAAAGAACAAATTATTGAATTTCCTTTGAACATATAACTATTTATTTTTTAAAAAAAATCATTTATTTGTTTAATATACACTATACTTATTTTTAACTATTTTTACCATACACATGTACTTTACATTAATAATTATATAAACCTGGGAAGCCCAGTATTTAACCATGAGGTGTAACACGTATTATATTTTATCTTTTCTCACCGAAATTGTTTCTCTCTGTAAATTATCTAAGAAAGATTAAATAATTGAATTAAATATTAAAATGGAACCTTAAAAAAACTAACTAACTGAACTCAGCTGATGTCTCTGCGGTCTTAGGGTATACAAGGGATCACCAGAGGGATGCTCTAGCGGCAGGTGGTCATAGGTAGGGTGGGCAACATGCGAACCAAATTGCATCTAAGGCGTCGCAAACAACAAATTTCTCTCTCTTTCTTTTACTCTGTCCCATTTCATTAATTTCTCAAAACTTTTCTTTTCTAAATTATGCATCTTTTCTTCCGGTTAAGTAACTAGCTTTTGTTATTGTCGCATGCACGCTCAATTCTGATTTTATTAATAGTAATACGTAGACAGTGTCAAGATCTGTACGAGCAAGACCTCCACCCCCAAGCCGACGAGCTGGAACCGGAATATTTAGCGTGCCCAGCCAATACAGATCCTTGAAAAAATTAAAAAACTTTGCACTTTAATCGAACGTTACAAGGTACAGTTATAATTTATTATTATTAATAAGAAAAGTGGCGCCCAAACGTGTAGGCCTTAATGAATACAGTTTAATTCATTGACAGATGCATAAATTTAACAATCTTTAACATTTTTCTTTACTCTTTTTAAAATTTTTTCCTAAATTTTTAATTATTCCTGGAAAACAGTTCGAGTGACTATTAGTATTTCTGACTGTCCGAAAATTATAAATTAACGAGAGAATTTTTTTTTCTTTAAATAGCAGAAAGGACAAGGTGTCTTGATCTGAGGAAAGCAGAGGCATAAACCAGAACTATGTAGATTTTCTGTCCCGGAATCAAATGCCGAGTCATTGAGCTAATCACTCTTATGAAATTAAATTAGTACATTTACTTCTCTATACGGAAAATATTGGCATTACTCACGAGCAGTGCCATATCCAGAAAGAGGTTATTAACAAGTTTTTTTTCCCTTCTTTTGACTAGAGGACTTATATTCTTTTAATCCGGAGTTGGAATACAAGCGAGTATGTTCTAGAACAATCCGCTGACCAAGTCCATATAAAGTATAAAACTTCTTTCCTTTCTTCGTATTTTATTTTTTAATTTCTGAGAAATTTTATAAAAATATAGCTACGCTTCGTCGCAGAGCATCAAGCAAAGAGTTCAGTTAATATTTCCGTTTGTTTCAAAGATTTAAAATTTTGCTTAACTATTATCGTATTTCTTTTATCTTATAACTCAAACTACTATCGTACCGCTGATATTTTATCACTGAAACTACTCTCGTACCGCTGATATTTTTGAGGAAAATATTATCTTACCGTTTATATACAGTTGATTTGCTAAAACAATTTTTTTATCGTCCGTGTGCATGATGGGGATAGACCGATCTCCGGAAAGGGTTGCCGAAAGGGGCGCAAACATCGTCTGTCCGATATGCAAGGTCGAAGTATACCTAGTAGAGGTTTGCCTTACATCATGTCAACATGAATTTCACAAGCGATGCATAGAAGCGCATTGGAAGAAAAGCGCACTGTGTCCGGTGTGCAAAGCTGCCTGTAGGCCAACTCTCCCAAAGAGTGGGGATAGTCGACAAACTCGTAGCCAATCGAAGAACCGTCAGCCCGCAGATAACGCGGACAAACAAGTATCAAATGATATAGCTTCTTCGTCAGGATACAATTCCAATACCATTAACAGCGGTGATACTATTCCAAGTGCTATTACTGCAAATGCCATCACGTTACTAGCCATGGAGCGTAGATTACTAGCTACACTTACCGAAAGTATGGCCAGTTCAATTCAAAAGTCCGTTTCTGAAGCTATGTCGAGGATAATGTCCGATCAAGGTGCTAATAGAAGCCCAAGCGAGCTGACTCAACCGTTCAATTCTCAACAGATCGGAAGTGATTTCAACAGGATCAATACAAGAGAAGAAACCGGGGTGAACTCTAGGCAAGAGTTAGCTCCGTGTTCTCCTGCGTCGCTACGAAGTGCCGATGCAGATTTATTAAATCGACCAGATAAAGTAGTTAATATTTTGAACGGCAGGAAAATAAAATTTTCGGGTGTAGGAAGTAAGTGGACAATTTTATTTACCGCGTTGAAGCACTAACTATGGAGTCGTTAGGCAATAATTTCACTGTACTGTGTAGGAATGCTAGCGTTTTTTTCGAAGGGAAAGCTAATGAATTCTGTAACGTACACCCTTAGATACAATGTTTGAATAGTAAGGTTACAGGTATAAGCGACTGATCCTGAATATAAAATATTAAGTTAGTAGTATGTAAGTTATAGGTGTAAGTGACACATAATGAATAATAAATTTTAAGTTGAAACTGAATATTAAGCCGTAGTTAAGTTAAGTTCCGGACCCGAGTGGCAACGCCAGCAGATTTTTAGTGGGTAATGAAAAATACTAGAAATTAAGGAAGATACTAGAAATCCCGAAAACGAGAAAAAGGGAGCGTGGGGAAGGTGGTCACACACCGATCGAGCAGGCGGTCTCTCGTGCCGGAACAGTAAAACGGAGCGGACGTGTCTCCCTGAACTCGCTTGCCGGATAATCCGAGTGACGCCTCGACCGCGCGAAGGCACGCGGTCAGTGAAGAAGTGGACTAGTGAGTGTTTTTGAGGTTAGTGTATGCAAAATTCCTATCCGTTAAGCAAAGACGGTGTAGCGGACTCGTAGGAAAATAGTAGATCAATAAAAATAACATAGAAAAATAATAAAGCAAAGTAAATGATTGAATTCCATGATCGTGATTCTTTTTATTCATAGTATCCTAGCTTCCTTCCTCGTAGTGCATGTGGCCTGTACGTGGACATCCGTGCCGTCTGGTCTAGTATCCTAACCTCCCTCCTCGTAGTGCATGTGGCCTGTACGTGGACATCCGTCCCGTCTGGTCTAGTATCCTAACCTCCCTCCTCGTAGTGCAAGTGGCCTGTGCGTGGACATCCGTCCCGTCTGGTCTATTATCCTAACCTCCCTCCCCGTAGTATTTGAGACCTGTACGCGGACACCCGGCCCGTCTGGTCTAGTATCTTGGTTCCCCACATCGTAGCGTTTGAGACCCGACGCGGACACCCGGCCCGTTCGGTCTAGTACCTTAGATTCCCCTCTTCGTAGCGCATGCGACCGGCACGCGGACACCCGGCCCGTCTGGTCTAGTACCCTAGCTTTCCTCCTAGTAGCGCATGCGACCGGTACGTGGACGCCCGGCCCGTCTGGTCTAGTATCCTAGCTTTCCTCCTCGTAGCGCATGCGACCGGCACGTGGACACCCGGCCCGTCTGATCTAGTATAATAGCTTTTCTCTTCGTAGTGCATGCGACCTGCGCGCGGACATCATTCCCGACTGGTCAATCGTACCGCCATCCTTTCTCCTCCAATCCCCCCTCGTGTCTGACGAATCCTATCCGGCTTGGCCTTGCCCGAAGGTCCAGCCCGGCGAATTTTTGGCCTACGGCACGCGGAAAGCGACTTACGTGTCCCAATCGCGGAAAAGATCAGCGGGACTATCCGGCGTCCCCATACTCGCGAAACTGTTTGTCTGGCTTGGCCTCGCCCCAAGGCCCAGCCCGTGGAATTTTTAACCCAGGAGCAAAGTACGGTGCGACCAACTCCGACACCAACTCTCTCTCTCTCTCTCGACGTCTATGAGAACCTTCGGCGTGACTCCCCAAACGACTCATTCACTCGTTGAATGATACTCTCTAATCCGGTGTTTCGGTGATTTACAAATTTCTTGTAAAGGTCTCCTGGATCTGACTGAGATCTGTACCCCGGCCAGAGAGCATCCTTACAAGTGGCGCCCGAGCAGGGACACCGAGACTAGCTAGAGAATCACCCAAGTGGCTTAAAGACCCACTGAAGAAAAAGAAGGGTAGAGTCACCCAAACCGATCTCCGGAAGGATCTAGAAGACTTGAGAAGGAAGTTCACACCAGACTAAACCGAAGAGGATAACCAACGATGAGTAACCCTAAGGAATCTGACGGTGAGTACGAAGAAGCCGATTTTGTTAAGAATCCAGGTATAGGAGTCCGCTGGATATACGCTCGTCGAAAAGACGAACTCAGCTCTCTCGCCCTGGAGTTTGGTTTTAAAGCCGACGGAACCGTCGAGGAGACCAGGAAGGCATTCGCCAACCTCGTCAACACAGGGTCGTTCCCACAAAGTGTGTGGGACCGACTGGCTCAGTTGCAAGAGCAATATAGTAGCCGGGCCCCAAGTCCGAACCCTCCAGGCAGGGACGGTGAGACGGGACAGTTCGCAGAATCCCTCACCATTCCCATGACGTCCGGAGCCACATCGATCGGGACTCCAGCCCGCCATCGAGGGATCCACCCAGGATCGACGCACGGTACCTGGATGCCACCGGTAGACGCCCGCTTACCCGCCGATCTACAAGGACAAGAGACACGGAGCAGCACGGCTCCAACTCAACATCTGCTCCCCGAGAAGATGCACAAATGGAATTTACGGTTCGATGGGAGTTCGGATCCGTTGACTCTCATCGCCGCGCTCGAGGAAAAGATGACGACTTACAGGATAAATCCGGAGGAGGTACCCCGCGTCATGTCCGAGATCTTGGAGGGCCCGGCGGCACGGTGGTTTCGCACGAGCCACCTACAGTCGGCCTCATGGGGAACTTTCAGGAGGGAATTCCTCGACTTCTTCCTACCACCTCGATATTTTGAGCGGTTGGAAGATGAGATACGGACCCACGTGCAGCGGAGAGGAGAGCCTTTCAAGACCTACTTGATCCAGCTCAGAACCAAGATGCAGCAAGCCGGTTATCGAGAAGAGGAAGAATGGTACCGGGCATATGAAAACATGGCTCCAGAATACCGACTGTATATTAAACGCAGTGAATTCGCGACTTTGACACAGTTGACCCATATGGCCACAGAATATGAGAGTGTCAAACAACTCGAGACGACTCGACGAGAGTCAAAAACAACCATGGACAGGAAGCAAGAAGAGCCTCAACTTCGCCGATCGCCGAACCCATTCCGGAATCCGGTGAATTTAACGCAGACAGGACACGTGACCCACCAGATGATCGGTCAAGGAACTTCTCGAGTGGACATACGACGGGCTTGTAATCGCTGTGGAGAGAACGGACATCTCCAAAGGAACTGCCCCAATCAACGTCGGGATTTCTGTTGGGACTGTGGGCGACCAGGAGTTTTAACGATAGAATGTTGCCGTCGAAATGCGTCGGGAAACGGAGAACGCCTCCGCCGGAACCCGGGTGCGGCGGAGACGAACGGAGCAGCAACCCGACCCCAGTAAAACCCCCGTTGAGATTACACGGCGGGCTCATCACAACAGCGATAGAAGTCGGAGGACAACGTGTGGACGCCACCATTGATACAGGGGCATCGAGGAGTTTCGTCAGTGAAAGTTTTACTCGACTGGCCGCGAGGGCAGACGAGTTACAGGATGTTGTCACTAGAATAGCGTTAGCCGATCGGTCATGTCTGGATGTGACAAAGCTCTGGCGAACCTCGGTTACGTTGGCCGGCACTACGGTGCTCTTACCCATGTTAGTAATGCCTACCATGTTAGATCGTGTAATACTTGGAATGGACTTCCTCAAAGTAGCGGGAACTCAGGTGCGATGTGGTCGAGCTACCCTCGACTTGCAAAACGATGCCCAAGCGGCTGGAGACCCTTTCTTACAGCCAGTACGTATAAAGGCGCGGGGCAACCAGGAGAAAACGGTGCACCCTGTTGCGGTTGGTGCCCATTTGGGAACTGCCAGGCCAGAAGAAGCAGAGACACCCAGTCCTATTCCTACGCGGGCTATGACCCCGAACAACAATGCCGGCACGCCCATTAGGATGGGGACGGTAGAAAACGAAGAACAGCGACAGAGCACATTATTGAGTCCGGCGCAACAAAGTTTCATCGATCGGGAACTGGCCTTATTCGAGAAACTACACGGGGTGTCTCACTTCGCCGAGCACACCATCGTCATGCGCGACGACAAGCCCGTAAAACAAAGATATTATCCCCGGAACCCCGCGATGCAACATGTCATCGATGCCCAAGTAGACGAACTGCTCCGTGACGGGGCCATTGAACCCTCCAGAAGCCCGCACAGCGCTCCTATCGTATTGGTCAAGAAGAAAACGGGCGATTGGCGCCTGTGTATAGATTACCGTCAGTTAAACGCGCACTCAGTGCCCGACGCCTACCCAGTCCCGAGACTCAATCACATTTTGGAAAAATTACGCCACGCCCGATATATCTCCACGTTGGACTTGAAGCACGGCTATTGGCAAATTCCCATGGCTAGGGATAGTCGCCAATATACAGCGTTCACGGTCCCAGGGAGAGGTTTGTATCAATGGAAGGTCATGCCCTTCGGGTTGCATTCTGCCAGCGCCACGTTTCAACGCGCTCTGGATAGTGTAATCGGCGTGGAAATGGAACCGGTCGCCTTCGCTTACCTAGACGATATTATTATCATAAGCGCGACAGAAGACCAGCACTTTACTCATCTCTCGGAAGTTTTTTCGCAGATTGCGGGCTGCGAATTTAAAGATAAATCCAAAGAAGTGTTGCTTCCTCAAGCAGAAACTCGTTTACCTCGGCCACGTCATCAGCAGTGACGGAATTCAGACTGATCCCGAGAAGGTGTCTGCGATCAACGGGTTGAAGGCCCCCTCCAACTTAAAGGAACTCCGCCAATGGATCGGGATGGCCTCGTGGTATCGGCGATTCGTCCCTAGTTTCGCGACTATCGTGCAACCGATGACCGCGCTACTAAAGAAAGGACGGAAGTGGACCTGGGGACCAGAACAGCAAGCCGTCTTGGAAGAAATTAAAAGATGCCTGACTACTGCTCCCGTATTAGGCTGTCCGGATTTCGACCAGAAGTTCATTCTGCAAACAGACGCGAGTGACGTCGGCTTGGGCGTAGTTTTATCACAGGGCTCCGAAAGTCAAGAGAAAGTCATCGCATACGCTAGCCGCCGATTAACCCCCGCGGAACAAAATTACACTACCACGGAGAAAGAGTGTCTGGCCATAATCTGGGCAATCAGGAAGATGCGGTGCTACCTGGAAGGGTACCGATTCGAGGTCGTTACTGACCATCTAGCTCTCAAGTGGCTAAATTCTATTGAGAGTCCTTCTGGCCGAATAGCGCGTTGGGCGCTAGAATTGCAGCAATTCCAATTCGACATACGCTATCGACGAGGTAAATTGAACGTCGTGGCCGACGCACTTTCTCGACAGCCTTGTGAGATACTGCAAGGTGCTGTCGAACTCGAGGACCACTGCGACTGGATCAAAAACATGAACGACCAAATACAGGAGGAACCCGAGAAATTCGCTGACTACATGATCGAAAACGACCAGCTCTACAGGAACATGGGCTACCGAGCTGACGATGAGGACTACTTCCCTTGGAAGCTCTGTGTGCCAACTTCCCGTAGAAGCCGCGTCTTACGTGAATGTCACGATTCCCCGACCGCAGGACATTTGGGAGTCCGGAAAACAATTACGCGTCTGACCCAGAGGTATTTCTGGCCCGGTATGTATCGCGACGCGAAACACCATGTTCGCCATTGTGAATCTTGTCAAAAGTTTAAGACGAAACAAACCAAAGCGGCAGGTAAGATGCTAACCCGGGTCGTCAGCGAACCTTTCGACATTCTCTGCGCGGACTTTGTAGGCCCGCTACCCCGGTCAAAAAAAAGAAATACTATGCTTCTGGTGTTTCACGACGTATTTTCAAAATGGATAGAACTGATACCACTCCGGAAAGCCACCGCAGCTCAAGTGCAGAAAGCGTTTCGGGAACGCATACTTGCACGAGTGGGCATTCCCCGGAAGTTCGTGTGCGACAATGGAACCCAATTCACAAGCCGGGTCCTGAAAGACTATTTCACCAAGCTCGGCGTAGAAGTCCAGTACACGGCTCCATATTGTCTACAAGAGAATCCCACAGAAAGGACTAACCGCACTGTGAAGACGCTGATATCCCAGTTGTCGGAAGGCGACCAAAGTTCGTGGGATAATATGCTGCCAGAAATATCCCTCGCGATCAATAGCAGTGTATCGAATTCGACGGGGTATAGCCCCGCGTTCCTAACTCAAGGACGGGAACCACGCTTGCCTGCGATGCTGTATGATGAACTCACCCCCGGATCGGCGGTCGTGCATACAGGTCCTGAAGACAAGGCGTCTCACCTCAAAGGAATCTTCGACATCGTACGAGCGAATCTTCAGCGAGCGTCTCAAGACCAGGCGAGACATTATAACCTACGAAGGCGAGAATGGAGACCCACGCTCGGCGGTCAAGTTTGGCTGCGACAGCATCCCTTATCGAAAGCAGCCGAGGGATTCGCCGCCAAACTTGCTCCCAAGTATGACGGCCCTTATACCGTTACGAAGCTCACATCTCCGAACTTGGTACGCCTGCAACGTCCCGGAGATCGACGGCGACGGATCGCCAACATATCCCAGCTCAAACCGTACTAAGCAGAAGTCACTCCGGATAGGATCGACGATAGTATTGCCGGACCGAACGACCCCATACAGTAAGCGGCATACAACCGCAGAATAGTATAACAACTAGTCTAATAACCATTGTATAACCATTGTATAACTATTATAATAGATTAAGGCCGAGTCCTTTGTTAGCTACACCGTCAGGTAGGGAGCTCGAAGAGGTGGGGCAATATCAATAAGATAAGTTTACCGTTTCAGATGGATGAAGTAATTGTGTTGTCGGACGACTCCAACGATACGGAGGTCTTCCACATGGAGACGGGTCATCATGACAGAGCCGACGAAGCGATGGAAGGGGAGTTCCTCACGTCGGACGGCGAAACAGACGGTAGCTCGGTGGAGACAGACGACTGCTCCCAGGCTCCGGAAGGATCCCGGTTCGCAGGACTCCGCGGAGGCTTGTGGAGCCCCCGACCCGACGGGTCGCGACAATATCATCATCCGACGTCGCCCCAGTCAGCTCCCTACCGCCTGGAAGACGACGAAGATGACGCCAGTGACCAGGATTCGGAGATGTTCAGCAGGCCCCCACGTTCAAGGGAAAGCTCACCAGGTGGGTCCAGCGGTTACCCCAACGGACGACGACCAGGGGAGCCGTACTATACGGAGTCCCGACGGCCCACCTCGGAGGAAGAGTACCCGTGGACCCGACGCGACCCTCGGTCAGGCCATCCGGGTTACCCAAGGCCCAGTCCTCCGCGATTCCCGGACGTGGAACATTCATACCATCATACGTCCGAAGACCAGGTCTGCCGGTACGCGGGACACGTCTCGTTCATGCGCATCGACGTCCGCTCGGTGGTGGTCAAAGTCCCGGGGTTACCTGCAGAGGGACCCTACGTCGACGAACCGCCATCCCCGCCTCTGCCCCCGGCGTTGGAAAACAGCAGAGCGATAGATCCCGACGTTGATGTCGAGAAGGCAGTCGGCGAGAGGGTAGGACAACCGAGGACCCCGCCCCGACGTACTGTAGTGCCCCCCGTGTCGGTTTCTCTAGGGGTCCAGACATCCCCAGTCGTGAAGCGGGTCAAGGAGACGAAAATGTCTAGCCGGAGTGCCCAGACCTCTCCGTCTGACCAAGTTCGGGTACAGGAGGTAGAACCCGTACAGGAAGCGGGACTCCCCGAACCCAGGTGCGATCCCAGGGTCATATACCTGGCGGGATTCGAACTGATCTCCGACAGCGAGGACGACGAAGGGGAAAGGCCATTATTCCGCCGCTGTTTCCAGACATCGCTGCAGCAGGATCTGCGGGACGTGGACACCTCGGCCAGATCTCGGCCAGATTATCCCCATCGAGGCGACGCTGGACAGCGGTGGGACGGGGCCGTAGATCCCCAGCACTTCCCCAGCTGTGCTCATCCGATCGACCAGCTGACCGAGTGGGAAGATCGCTTGCTGGACCAGGTCCTAATGGACATTTCGGAGATCGATTCGACCGAATCCGCCGCCGAATGCTACGACGACGGACGACGTAGAAGCCGTATCGAATTCCGCACGGGAGTTGACGGAACCCACAGGAGGGGAGGACGACCTCTGCCCACTGCCGAAGGGCTGGATTGGTGGTAACGGTTTGCGTTACCTACCTAGGCGTATCGTCCAGGAGATCGAGAGGAAGGTAGCGACCCGGGCCGGCCGCGGACGCCGAGTCCGCATAGCCATAGGAGGTGACGGACTCCGCTTCATCGTCACCATCAAGAGCGACGGGCGCCTCTTTATCGCGCCACGGGAAGAAAGGGGGGGGTGTAACGTACACCCTTAGATGTACGATACAATGTTTGAATAGTAATATGTAAGGTTATAGGTATAAGCGACTGATCCTGAATATTAAATATTAAGTTAGTAGTATGTAAGTTATAGGTGTAAGTGACACATAATGAAAAATAAATTTTAAGTTGAAACTGAATATTAAGCCGTAGTTAAGTTAAGTTCCGGACCCGAGTGGCAACGCCAGCAGATTTTTAGTGGGTAATGAAAAATACTAGAAATTAAGGAAGATACTAGAAATCCCGAAAACGAGAAAAAGGGAGCGTGGGGAAGGTGGTCACACACCGATCGAGCAGGCGGTCTCTCGTGCCGGAACAGTAAAACGGAGCGGACGTGTCTCCCTGAACTCGCTTGCCGGATAATCCGAGTGACGCCTCGACCGCGCGAAGGCACGCGGTCAGTGAAGAAGTGGACTTGTGAGTGTTTTTGAGATTAGTGTATGCAAAATTCCTATCCGTTAAGCAAAGACGGTGTAGCGGACTCGTAGGAAAATAGTAGATCAATAAAAATAACATAGAAAAATAATAAAGCAAAGTAAATGATTGAATTCCATGATCGTGATTCTTTTTATTCATAGTATCCTAGCTTCCTTCCTCGTAGTGCATGTGGCCTGTACGTGGACATCCGTCCCGTCTGGTCTAGTATCCTAACCTCCCTCCTCGTAGTGCATGTGGCCTGTACGTGGACATCCGTCCCGTCTGGTCTAGTATCCTAACCTCCCTCCTCGTAGTGCATGTGGCCAGTACGTGGACATCCGTCCCGTCTGGTCTATTATCCTAACCTCCCTCCCCGTAGTATTTGAGACCTGTACGCGGACACCCGGCCCGTCTGGTCTAGTATCTTGGTTCCCCACATCGTAGCGTTTGTGACCCGACGCGGACACCCGGCCCGTTCGGTCTAGTACCTTAGATTCCCCTCCTCGTAGCGCATGCGACCGGCACGCGGACACCCGGCCCGTCTGGTCTAGTACCCTAGCTTTCCTCCTAGTAGCGCATGCGACCGGTACGTGGACGCCCGGCCCGTCTGGTCTAGTATCCTAGCTTTCCTCCTCGTAGCGCATGCGACCGGCACGTGGACACCCGGCCCGTCTGGTCTAGTATAATAGCTTTTCTCTTCCTATCCGGCTTGGCCTCGCCCGAAGGTCCAGCCCGGCGAATTTTTGGCCTACGGCACGCGGAAAGCGACTTACGTGTCCCAATCGCGGAAGTGATCAGCGGGACTATCCGACGTCCCCATACTCGCGAAACTGTTTGTCTGGCTTGGCCTCGCCCCAAGGTCCAGCCCGTGGAATTTTCAACCCAGGAGCAAAGTACGGTGCGACCAACTCCGACACCAACTCTCTCTCTCTCTCTCGACGTCTATGAGAACCTTCGGCGTGACTCCCCAAACGACTCATTCACTCGTTGAATGATACTCTCTAATCCGGTGTTTCGGTGATTTACAAATTTCTTGTAAAGGACTCCTGGATCTGACTGAGATCTGTACCCCGGCCAGAGAGCATCCTTACAATTTGTAACGACCTGATTTCTATGTATTCTCGCTCGCTACGTTAACGGGTGGCTAGCTCAGAGAGGTTATGGGTTCGTTCCACCAAATTTATATTGGGTGATTGCCTTTGACCAATGAATAACGCAAGAGTTCTGTAGGGATCGTAACTGTCTTTATTCGTCTCCTTGTACAAGCCTCGCGGCTCTTCAGCTGCTGCTGCTCCTCGTCGTCGTCCTCTGCGGCGTCGCTCCTCGTCGCTGTCCTTCGTGGCGTCGCTCCTCGTCGTCGACTGCTTGCTGGTATCTGCCTCGTGACGGCTCCTTCGAGACTCTGGATGTTATGCGAACCTCACTATCGGGACCGGCAAGGTGTTTCGCCTAGCAGGTAGAACGCCGTTCTGCCTTTCCGCCCAGCTACCTTTATCGCAGGCTCCCTAAGTTGGTCCGGATTGCGTCGGCAAGGTGTATCGCCTAGCCGGTTATCGCAGACTCCACGCAAGGACTCCCTGAGCTCGATTTAACCACGACCTAGCACCCTTTGGATCTCAGCGTTGAAGCCTCAGCCTTGTAGACTCTCAGTCGTTCGGCGTCTCGACTTTGCGATCTTGATCCTGGTACTCGGCACTTGATTAACTTGCTACTAGTCTCGCGTACACGCACTCGCTTTGATTCTCGCACTATTACTCCTCCTGTGTGCTGCGCTTGCGCCGCCTTTTATAGCCTGTGATGGTCCCGTTATTTCCCTTTTCCAGCTCGCGTGATCGGGTCCAAGGTCCACTGCCGCACCGTTAGTTCACGGTGCGTCCTCTTTGTGCGGGTCCGAAGTTCGCCAATTTACCGTTCGACCCTGTTGCCCTTGCCGTATGAGGGTCCAATGTCCAGCGTGGTACCGTTAATTCACGGTGTCTCCGCTTTGCCCGGGTCCAAGGTCCGTTGTTTACCGTTTGACCTTTTTGCCCTTGACACCTCCGGCATTCTCGCCTCCTTCGCTGTTGCTATGCAGCTCTCCTGCCTCGGAATTTGTGGGGAGTTTTAAGACTCCTCACATTTCCCCCTTTCTTCGGAAATGTTATGCCCCGCCCCTGTTGTTCGTTCATTCAAATTCCCCCTCCCAAACTCGTTCTCCTCGTGACCCTATACAGTTCCCCAAAAGACTTCAACTTTCCCTGAGCTGCCCTCGTAAGACTCCCCCCAGACAGCGCTCTGAGAGACCTTTAACTTTCCCATGGCTGTGCTGCGTTAGCCTGTTCCCCAGACAGTTCCCCGAAAGACTTGAACTTTCCCAAAACTGCATCTCGTTCCTTCGATAATTCCCCCGCGTAGAATTTGAATTTCCCGCCCAGACATTTCCCTTTGTTTGACATCACCATTCCGATTCCCGTCGTCTGACCACACCTCGATCGCACTTATCGATAGTGGTTCCAGCATTGCCATCGTTGTTGCCGTTATCGTTTCCGTTGTCTTAAGTTGCCTCCGTGTGACCGTTTCTTGAGAAATCCAGTATTTTTTGTACCCATCGATCGCAACTATCGATCGACCGCCTATCGCCTGGCGCCCCCGTCCCTAATTTCCTCACGGCCTCGTTGTTTTGAAAAAACTGGTAAGTTAACTTGCTGATGATAGTTTTCCTTTAAATAACGATTTTTTCTTTACAGCGACATCATGACCATGATGCCCCTGATGCCCCTGACATGTCTCGGGGTGCTGACCCTGGACCACGTGCCCCGGGAGACCCTTGCGGCGGCAAGTGACCCCCCTCGCCATACGCCTGCGGCAGCCTCGTGTTTTCTGCCGGTCCGCGTGCTTGGCCCGCGATTCCCCCCCTCACCGCCCCCGTTCCGCGATTGGCTGCTGCGGCGGACCACTCTTTTTTTCTGTGTTGTGCCTTGTTGTGATCCCCTGCCCAAAAAATAACTGCTGGGCTCGAATGCTATTATTTGTTTATTGGGCCTTAAACACCCGCACCCGGCCCCCTGCTACCTTGACTCGGTAGCGCTGTCCCTCCTCCAGCACGAGCTTGGCCCACCTGGCCTTCCTCTGCCTCCCTCGCTGTCGCTGCGCCTCTTCGGCCACCCGCGCCGGCCAATCCGCCTCCGGAACCTCCGCCCACGGCTCCGCGCCCTCCGACTGCTGTCTCCGCAGCGTCGGCCTCGCCTGTGGGGCTCGCGACTCCGGGCACGAAGTCTGCCGCGCCAGCTTCGGGGTGGCGCCGTGTCCCGCGACGTCTCCGGCGGGGTTGGCCACTCCCATGGCCCCTTCTCCAGCCCCTCCTGGGCCTCGCGTTCCTCCTCGGTCGTCACCTCCAGCCCCGCGCGATCGGCCGTCTCCGCGACGCGTTTCGTCGACCTGGCCCTCGCATCGCGAGGGCTCAGCGGCGGTGGGCGCCGCCACTCGATGGCTTCGATGGCCTCTCTCATCCTGGCCTCCTCTGCTGCCTCCTCGGGCGCGGGCCACGTCCACGTGACCGTCTGCTGATGCCACCGCCGCCCCTCCACCACGATGGTCCGCAGCGCTTGCGCGACCTGCGCTTGTGGCAGGTGCCACTCCTGCTGCCTCGGCGGCGACAATGGTGGTGGTGTTGGTGAGTGTGGCAGCGGTGACGGCGATCGTGGTGGCGGCGGTGGTGGTGGCGTCGGCGATCGTGGTGGCGGTGGCGGCGGCTGCGTTACCGGCGGCGGCCGCGCTGCTGGTGGAGACTGCGGTGCCGACTGCTGCTCCTGCGGCGGCTGCGGCTGCCCCTGCGGCGGCTGTGGCTGCCCCTGCGGCGGCTGTGGCTGCTCCTGCGGCGGCTGTGGCTGCTCCTGCGGCGGCTGCGGCTGCTCCTGCGGCGGCTGCGGCGGCTCCTGCGGCGGCTCCCACAGTGCGGCCTCCTCGGCCTCGGCGTCCCTCAGCCTCTGCTGCCACGCGGCGACTGCTGCACTCCTCGCCGCCCGCCGGGCCTCCCATTGGCGCACAGTGACCGCCCGCGCCTCCAATATACGAGCCCACTCTTTGGGCTCGCCCGACGGTGGTATGTGCCCTAGACCGATCCTCCCGAGCCCTGCCGTCGCCCTGCTCAACCGGCGGAAGATCATCCTATCCCTCGCAGCTCGCCGCGCCACGTCGTCCTCGTCCGACGACACCTCGGGACTGACGGTCTCCGTCCCCTCCTCCTCCTCCTCACTCGCGTCCTCCGGCCCACTCTCGTCGAAAGAGATGGCGACGACCTCTGCGATCTCCGTCGCGTCTGCGCCTGGGTCCTCCTCCTCGGACGGCAGCTCCACGTCCGAGATCTCCCCGGTGGACTCCTCGTCCGCCTCGCTGACCGGTGACGGGGATCGCGACACCAGGGGGGACGCCAGAAGCTGGAGAACGGAATCGGAGTCCCGTCTCCACTTCGCCACTGGCTGTTCCCTGGCGCGCTCCTCCCTGACCTCGTGTTCCACTCGCTGTTGGGTGTTATATTCACGTGCGCTCATGATGACGATCTTGTTTGGAAAGACCTGCATCGTGCAGCGCCGTCGCTGACGAAACCTCGGTTCTTCCGCGTATCCTCGGTTCCGTTATTCGCGGAGACGTGTACCGGTAACGGGACTCGCTCTCCGCTCTGTGTCCGTGTAACGTTTAAAAGTAACGGTGCCCTTCGTGTACACGCCTCCTACGCAACCCGTGCATGTGTGTATTTAGCCGGTAACGGTGCCTACGGCTTTTTAAACCCTCCCTGTCCCGCTCTCGCGCTCCTGATGTGTGTGCCTGTGTGTGTGTGCTTGACCGTTAATTTCGATACTGTGTATCGTCCTCCCCCTTTCTTCGGTTAGGGTACAGTGCTCCTCCGACACGCCGGATTTGTTGAGACTGCCCCTCTTAGCTTTGGGGTTTTAACTGGCTTATGTGTGTTTTCCTTTCCTTGCCCGTGTGTTCGTGCCGCAGGTTGCAAATAACCGCAGAATCGAAATTAATTATTTTAAACGGGCCCTCGTATCTGGGGGCCAGTTTCGCCGCGAATCCTTCTGCCGCCTTGGATAGATGGTGCTCCTTGGCCCATACCGTGTCTCCAATCTGTGGTTTCCAAGGGCGCCTCCGGAGATTGTAGTGGCGCGCCTGATCCTGCGCCGCCTTCTCCATGTTCCGTCTGACCAGCTCGAATATTTCGTTTATTTTTTTCGCATTCTCCGACGGGGTCTGGGTTTCTCTTCCTGTGCCGGTGGTTTCTTCATCAAACAACGCGCTCGGTAACCTGGGCTCTCTACCCTGCGTGACGAATGCCGGTGAATACCCTGTGGACTCGGATACACTAGTGTTCACGGCCAGCTGTAATTCTGGCCATTTCTCATCCCACGTTCTCTGGTCTTGTCCGGCAAACAGGGCGATCATTGTTTTTACGGTTCTATTGGCCCTCTCCGTGGGATTTTCTTGTGGTGTGTACGGGGCTGTGAACTGGTGCCGCACTCCCAACTCTGTCAGGAACCGCTTGAACGCCCTGCTCGTGAACTGCACCCCGTTATCGGTGATTAAGACCTTCGGCACGCCGTACCTTGAGACAATCCTTTCCCGGATTGCCTTTTCCAGCGTCTCCGTGGTAGCCCTCCGCATTGGCACTATTTCCGTCCACTTCGAGAACCGATCTACGAGCACTAGTAGCATCGAGTTCCCGTGTTTCGACCGAGGAAGCGGCCCAACGAAATCGGCGCATACTGTGGCCCAGGGCTCCTCTGGGATCTGTGTGAGCATTTTTCCGGCTGCCTGGAGCTGACTGGGCTTGTACCTGAGGCAGCTCTCACAGTTCCGCACGTGCTTCCTAATGTCGCGGTGCATGCCCGGCCAATAATACCTCGCTGCCACCCTCGCGATCGTCTTCCGGCTGCCCATGTGTCCGGCCGTCGGCGTATCGTGGTTCTCAACCATGACTCGCTGCCTTGACCCGATTGGTACGCATAGCTTCCATGCGACCACATCCTCGTTGCCTGCTCTGTGAGGAATGTGCCGGTACAGCCGGTCGGCCTCCACTAAATAGTCCGGATATTTTTGGGGGTTCTGTGCTATCTTGCCCCTTATGTCCCTTATCCAGCTACATTCGGCTTGTTCTGCTGACTGACCAGGTGACTTCGTTTTCAACCTTCGGCAGGTTTCGGGTAAGCGCTGCCGCGACAGTGCGCCCGCCACAATATTCAGCTGGCCTTTCCTGTATGTTATTTCGAAGTCATATTGCTGGAGCTCCAGTGCCCACCGCGCGATTCTTCCGGTTGGGCTCTCGATGCTATTCAACCACTTCAAGGCCATGTGATCTGTTATCACTTTGAAGTGGTATCCCTCCAGGTATGGCTTTAATTTTCTTATGGCCCACACGATTGCTAAACATTCCTTTTCAGTGGCGGAGTAACTTTTTTCCGACCCGTTTAGGGTCCGACTGGAATAGGATATCACCCGCTCACCCTGGTCGGAATTTTGAGTGAGAATGGCGCCCAGCCCATAATCGCTGGCATCGGTCTGCAGCACAAACGGCTTTGTAAAATCCGGGCATGCCAAAATTGGGTCGGCGACCAATCTTGCCTTGACAGCTTCAAAGGCCTGCTGGTGGTAGTCGGTCCATTCCCATTTGACACCCTTTCGGAGAAGGGCGTTCAGCGGATGCACTAGCGTGGCAAAATTTGGCACAAAACGCCTGTACCACGACGCCACTCCCAAGTACTGCCGTAGTTCCTTGACATTTGCCGGTGGTTTTAGCAATGCTATCGCTGATACCTTTTCCGGATCCGTCCCGATGCCCTGGTCTGTAATGCGATGCCCTAAGTATTGAAGTTCCTTCCTGAAGAATTTACACTTATCCGCGTTTACTTTCAGGTTTGCCGCTCGCAGTCTTCTGAATACTTCCTTTAGGTTCCGCATGTGCTCCTCTAGTGTCCGTCCGATGACGATTATATCATCCTGATACGCGAAAGCGTGCGGCATCATTTCTGGTCCAATTACCTGGTCCAACGCCCGCTGGAATGTTGCTGATGCCGAGTGTAAACCGAAAGGCATAACTTTCCATTGAAACAGGCCTTTCCCTGGCACTGTGAATGCGGTATACTGCCTGCTGGCTGCCTCCAACGGTATTTGCCAGTACCCGTCCTTTAAGTCGAGGCTGCTTATATATTTAGCTTCTCGGAGTTGGTCCAGGATGTAGTTGATCATCGGCATTGGATATGCATCCTTCACGGATTTTGCGTTGATCTGCCTGAAATCCACACAGAGCCTCCATTTCCCGGTCTTCTTTCTCACCATGACTATTGGTGAGCTGTACGGACTCCTTGACGGTTCGATGCATCCCTTTTCAAGTAGCTCGTCTACTTTGGCGTTGATCTCGCCCTGCATTTTTGGATTCTTCGGATAGTACCGCTGTTTGACCGGCTGATCGTCCATCATGGTGATCCTGTGTACTGCCACGTTTGACGTGCCTTGCTGATTTTCCAGGCTCTCCAACTCGGTCTTTAAAAACTGGTCCACATCCTTCTCCGAAAATTCCTTCGCGGCTTCCACGACTGCTACCGACAGTTTTTCTTCTAGCCAGCCTCGGTGTCTGTCCCTCGCCGGTATCATCACTCTGTGACCTGCGCATTTCACCTCGGCTCCGATTTTGGTGAGGAAGTTCCATCCTAGCACCAGTTCGTCAATCAATCCTGGGAGGATCAGCAGCTCCATTGACACTTTTCTTGTGCCAAGTCCGATTTGAATTTCTAACTGCGATTTTACGTCTCCGCATCTACCGTCCGCCATCCGTACTTGCCTCTTTGTGGGTCCAACCTTTCCTGCCGCCTGCAGCCTGTCCGCCAGCTCTTTGCTGATGAAACTCGCTGTCGCGCCGGTGTCCACCGTGGCCTTAACGTTCGCGTCACCTATGAGCACTGTGGCGGACAGTTGCATTTCTTCCGCCTTCAGGTCGCCCATTATTTTTGAGAGGCAGCACCTTACGATCCCTGGCCGCCCCTCGGAGGCTGGGATCGTTGCGCGTTTCCCGAACAGCACTCCACCGTTCGGACGCCTATCTTTCCGCATCGCCAGCAGAATGTGAGTCGCCGGTTCCGGCACTCCTTCGTCCAGTGGTCCGCGCCCCCGCATCTGCGACACGCGTTGGCCGGATTCTGTATAAATCCACTGCGAAAGGCTGGTGATCCGTGTTCCTGCGGCGTATGCCTCCGTGGCGCCTCCGTGTCCTCCTGGCACCGCCTACACACCGCACCCTGCTCTGCCCTTGGCCTTGGCACTGGGCGGTTCTGTGTCCTCTGGGAGTGGTTTTCCATTTCAAACTTCTCCCGTTGCTCCTCCAGCTCCTCAAACTCGTCTGCCAGCGCCATCAGGGTGTCCAGGTGCCGACACTCGTACGGCCGGATAAACATTCGGAGGGCCGGCGTGCTGTTCTCCTTTATCCTGTTCAGGACTTCTTTGGCAGACATACCCAGGGGCCGCATCATCTTCTGCATGTCCACCATGTAATCTTTAAATTTTTCCCCGTATGTCTGCCTCCGCTGCCTGACCTGGTCCGCAAGCTTCTCCATGTAGCCTCGAGGAAGGAAATATCCTTGGAAGCTGAATATGAAGTCTCCCCAGCTGTCCCACTGCCGGTTGTTGGCTATGAACCACTTTAGGGCTCTGCCCTGCAGCAGCTCCGGCATTGCTCGTGGGATCTGGTTTATATCCAGACCATATGTCACGGCTGACCACTCGACCTGCTCCAGGAACTCCAGTGGCTTGTCGTTGCCGTCATACCGAAAGTTCCACTCTCGGACTTGCTTGGCCACCTTGGCGTAGTCCTGCGGATGTGGCCGTACGCCTTCTTTCCTCTCGCGGCTGCCTTCTCGCTGCCTGCCGTCGCTTGCCATGCTCTGAATATCCAGGCTTGCAATAAGGCCTTCGGCATCTGCGGCTGTTAGCTTGTATTTTGGGACCGGCAGCTTCCGGAATTTGACCTCCAGACCTGCCACTAACTCTGCCACGACCGGGTCTTCTGTTATGCGGTCAACCGTCACTGCCAGGGTCTTCCTCATCGCCTCTACCGAGCACTCAAGTTCTATTCCCAGAACATTGCTCACCTCGGCGAAGTCCTCCTTCCTGAGATTATAAATCCAGGACTTTCCCATCTTTGATCTTTTGTTCTCTTGGTCAGGACAATCACTCATGGGCGCCAGATGTAACGACCTGATTTCTATGTATTCTCGCTCGCTACGTTAACGGGCGGCTAGCTCAGAGAGGTTATGGGTTCGTTCCACCAAATTTATATTGGGTGATTGCCTTTGACCAATGAATAACGCAAGAGTTCTGTTGGGATCGTAACTGTCTTTATTCGTCTCCTTGTACAAGCCTCGCGGTTCTTCAGCTGCCCCACGTTGGGCGCCAGATGTAACGACCTGATTCCCATGTATTCTCGCTCGCTACGTTAACGGGCGGCTAGCTCAGAGAGGTTATGGGTTCGTTCCACCAAATTTATTTTGGGTGATTGCCTTTGACCAATGAATAACGCAAGAGTTCTGTTGGGATCGTAACTGTCTTTATTCGTCTCCTTGTACAAGCCTCGCGGCTCTTCAGCTGCTGCTGCTCCTCGTCGTCGTCCTCTGCGGCGTCGCTCCTCGTCGCTGTCCTTCGCGGCGTCGCTTCTCGTCGTCGACTGCTTGCTGGTATCTGCCTCGTGACGGCTCCTTCGAGACTCTGGATGTTATGCGAACCTCACTATCGGGACCGGCAAGGTGTTTCGCCTAGCAGGTAGAACGCCGTTCTGCCTTTCCGCCCAGCTACCTTTATCGCAGGCTCCCTCAGTTGGTCCGGATTGTGTCGGCAAGGTGTATCGCCTAGCCGGTTATCGCAGACTCCACGCAAGGACTCCCTGAGCTCGATTTAACCACGACCTAGCACCCTTTGGATCTCAGCGTTGAAGCCTCAGCCTTGTAGACTCTCAGTCGTTCGGCGTCTCGTCTTTGCGATCTTGATCCTGGTACTCGGCACTTGATTAACTTGCTACTAGTCTCGCGTACACGCACTCGCTTTGATTCTCGCACTATTACTCCTCCTGTGTGCTGCGCTTGCGCCGCCTTTTATAGCCTGTGATGGTCCCGTTATTTCCCTTTTCCAGCTCGCGTGATCGGGTCCAAGGTCCACTGCCGCACCGTTAGTTCACGGTGCGTCCTCTTTGTGCGGGTCCGAAGTTCGCCAATTTACCGTTCGACCCTGTTGCCCTTGCCGTATGAGGGTCCAATGTCCAGCGTGGTACCGTTAATTCACGGTGTCTCCGCTTTGCCCGGGTCCAAGGTCCGTTGTTAACCGTTTGACCTTTTTGCCCTTGACACCTCCGGCATTCTCGCCTCCTTCGCTGTTGCTATGCAGCTCTCCTGCCTCAGAATTTGTGGGGAGTTTTAAGACTCCTCACATTTCCCCCTTTCTTCGGAAATGTTATGAAAGTGGTGATCTCCCCGCCCCTGTTGTTCGTTCATTCAAATTCCCCCTCCCAAACTCGTTCTCCTCGTGACCCTATACAGTTCCCCAAAAGACTTCAACTTTCCCTGAGCTGCCCTCGTAAGACTCCCCCCAGACAGCGCTCTGAGAGACCTTTAACTTTCCCATGGCTGTGCTGCGTTAGCCTGTTCCCCAGACGGTTCCCCGAAAGACTTGAACTTTCCCAAAACTGCATCTCGTTCCTTCGATAATTCCCCCGCGTAGAATTTGAATTTCCCGCCCAGACATTTCCCTTTGTTTGACATCACCATTCCGTCGCCTGACCACACCTCGATCGCACTTATCGATAGTGGTTCCAGCATTGCCATCGTTGTTGCCGTTATCGTTTCCGTTGTCTTAAGTTGCCTCCGTGTGACCGTTTCTTGAGAAATCCAGTATTTTTTGTACCCATCGATCGCAACTATCGATCGACCGCCTATCGCCTGGCGCCCCCGTCCCTAATTTCCTCACGGCCTCGTTGTTTTGAAAAAACTGGTAAGTTAACTTGCTGATGATAGTTTTCCTTTAAATAACGACTTTTTTCTTTACAGCGACACCATGACCATGATGCCCCTGACATGTCTCGGGGTGCTGACCCTGGACCGCGTGCCCCGGGAGACCCTTGCGGCGGCAAGTGACCCCCCTCGCCATACGCCTGCGGCAGCCTCGTGTTTTCTGCCGGTCCGCGTGCTTGGCCCGCGATTCCCCCCCTCACCGCCCCCGTTCCGCGATTGGCTGCTGCGGCGGACCACTCTTTTTTTTCTGTGTTGTGCCTTGTTGTGATCCCCTGCCCAAAAAATAACTGCTGGGCTCGAATGCTATTATTTGTTTATTGGGCCTTAAACACCCGCACCCGACCCCCTGCTACCTTGACTCGGTAGCGCTGTCCCTCCTCCAGCACGAGCTTGGCCCACCTGGCCTTCCTCTGCCTCCCTCGCTGTCGCTGCGCCTCTTCGGCCACCCGCGCCGGCCAATCCGCCTCCGGAACCTCCGCCCACGGCTCCGCGCCCTCCGACTGCTGTCTCCGCAGCGTCGGCCTCGCCGGTGGAGCTCGCGACTCCGGGCACGAAGTCTGCCGCGCCAGCTTCGGGGGTGGCGCCGTGTCCCGCGACGTCTCCGGCGGGGTTGGCCACTCCCATGGCCCCTTCTCCAGCCCCTCCTGGGCCTCGCGTTCCTCCACGGTCGTCACCCCCAGCCCCGCGCGATCGGCCGTCTCCGCGACGCGTTTCGTCGACCTGGCCCTCGGATCGCGAGGGCTCAGCGGCGGTGGGCGCCGCCACCTGCGCTTGTGGCAGGTGCCACTCCTGCTGCCTCGGCGGCGACAATGGTGGTGGTGTTGGTGAGTGTGGCAGCGGTGACGGCGATCGTGGTGGCGGCGGTGGTGGTGGCGTCGGCGATCGTGGTGGCGGTAGCGGCGGCTGCGTTACCGGCGGCGGCCGCGCTGCTGGTGGAGACTGCGGTGCCGACTGCTGCTCCTGCGGCGGCTGCGGCTGCCCCTGCGGCGGCTATGGCTGCCCCTGCGGCGGCTGTGGCTGCTCCTGCGGCGGCTGTGGCTGCTCCTGCGGCGGCTGCGGCGGCTCCTGCGGCGGCTGCGGCGGCTCCTGCGGCGGCTGCGGCGGCTCCTGCGGCGGCTCCCACAGTGCGGCCTCCTCGGCCTCGGCTTCCCTCAGCCACTGCTGCCACGCGGCGACTGCTGCACTCCTCGCCCCCGCCGGGCCTCCCATTGGCGGACAGTGACCGCCCGCGCCTCCAATATACGAGCCCACTCTTTGGGCTCGCCCGACGGTGGTATGTGCCCTAGGCCGATCCTCCCGAGCCCTGCCGTCTCCCTGCTCAACCGGCGGAAGATCATCCTATCCCTCGCAGCTCGCCGCGCCACGTCGTCCTCGTCCGACGACACCTCGGGACTGACGGTCTCCGTCCCCTCCTCCTCCTCCTCACTCGCGTCCTCCGGCCCACTCTCGTCGGAAGAGATGGCGACGACCTCTGCGATCTCCGTCGCGTCTGCGCCTGGGTCCTCCTCCTCGGACGGCAGCTCCACGTCCGAGATCTCCCCGGCGGACTCCTCGTCCGCCTCGCTGACCGGTGACGGGGATCGCGACACCAGGGGGGACGCCAGAAGCTGGAGAACGGAATCGGAGTTATAGCCGTTGTATTTCGCCCAATTGTCAACCAGACATAGAACTTAATAACTCTAACTAACACAGACATTTATTCTATTAATCGGACTACTAACATAAACTTGAACCTCGTCTGCATATAAACGGATTTCACAACCGGACAAGACACTAGGCAAATCATTAGCATATATGGAATACAATAGAGGTCCTCAAAACAGATCCCTGAGGAGCTCCCCTAGTTAAATCACTAAGGCTGGACATAGAACTCCCAGATACCACTGCTTGTTGTCTGCCAGCAAAATATAAAGAAATAAAATGCGCATCAGTATCTGCAATTATACTAGTAACAAATATTTTGGTGAAGATGTTTAACTTGTCCTTCAACTTCTGAGAGTGCGTATATTCTATCCCATACACAAGTGTTGCATGCAACGTTTAAGTGCTTAGTTGATGTGTGTATAGTTCCTAATGAATATAGTCTGCTCATTATATTGAAGGTCAAAGGCGTATGACAGAAAAATATGTTTAGAATGACACGGTACAATTAGTTGATCTAATAAAGCTATTTGGTCAGTATTAGTGACCAGAAGTCTGATGTCCAATGAATTTCTGGCATGATTACCAATATTAAGTTAGAACAACTTGAAATATAAAATAAAACTTTACAAGACAGCTGATAAAAACTTAAAAAAATCTTAAAAAAAAAAAAGTTATAGCCATAACATCATTGTTGAATCACATCACATTTATTTGGGAAGAACCACGTTTCAGATATATTGTTGAACGTTGATGCACTACAAAAAGTACAAAAAAGTGGCCCAACGAAACCAAGCACGAGCTTGTTACGCGCGGGCCCTATTAGCATAGTGGGCAGTTATCGAGTTTGCGAGAAAAACACAAATAACATAATGTAGACCCATTTAATAATATCAAAACTATGTACGGTGCAAATATGTTATAACTGTTGTTTTTAAGACAAGGATAGGGGTTGAAATGCAAATTTGATTTTATAAATTATTATAATTACTACAAAGAACACGAAAGGGTTCATGCAGGCTAAAATGTGAGGTACATCTTGGCAAGTTAAGAGTTTGGTAGTTGCGGGTTGGTCTGAAAAGCACTTAAAAAGTTAAGCGGCTTCTTCTATATAGTCTATATCACCTTTGACAAGATTGTGCATACAAATAGTTGCAAGCATGATTCTACGATTAACAAGAGTAGGTAAATTGAGCAATAGAAATCTACTAGAGGAAGAAGGCAACTTTACGTTTTGATCCCAGTTCAAACCACGACGGCCGAAAAGAAGAAAGTTTTTTGTGCCGACTCAATACGATCAATGTGTACTTGATATTGGGGACTTTAAACGGCAGCGCAATATTCTAAATTAGGACGGACAAAAGAAGTAAATAATAATTTAGTTGTATAAGGATCGTCAAATTATTTTGACCATCGCTTAACGAATCCAAGAACACATAACATAATGCCATGTTAACCGTAGACTTTATGTTACAGTCGAATTTTAATTTTGGGTCAAGAAGAACTCCGAATTCGTTGACCGAATATATTCGGTCCAGTGGTATAACATGAAGAAAATCGCTTATAAATGAGGGCGTACCCCTATAAAAAGTCATTACTTTAAATTCAGATTTAAGAGGTTAGATTGACACCATCTCTGAAAACAATTAATATCAGACCGAAACCCGATTGCAAACTATTATAGGATAAACAAAGTTTAGCATCATCAGCATACATTAATACTCGAGAGTGTGTTATGACATAAGGAAGATCATTGATGAACAAAGTAAATAGCAATTGCCCCAAATGACCACCCTGAGGTACTCCAGAAGTAACGTTAATCATATTGAAAACTGCTTTTTTTCAGAGTTCTTCCATTCTATAAAATTCAAATCCAAGTTAAAAGATTATTCGAAAACCGGAGCTGATCTATTTTAAATGATTAACGGAATCAAAAGCCTTACTTAAGTCTGTATGTATAACATCAGTCTATATATTATTATATAATCCTTAACTATAATAGATGTCAATTCAAGTAGATTCGCTTAACAAAACCTTGTTGATAAGGTGGTATTAGTGAGGAACACTAATACTGCAAATAAGAAGTAATAATGCGCTCAATTGCTTTAGGTATTTCCTCCCGCTTTATGGACTGGAATAATAAAAGAATTTTTCCAGATAGTTGAACAACTGAAGAATCGGTTTACAAATAGATGAGGTTCAAAAGCTCAGCACGCAGGCTCCCCGGCACTGGAGACTGTGTTAGTGTTGTGGTCTCCAAATCGTTTAGAATACAACATTATATTATTTCCGGGAAAAAAACATTTTGTGCTGTTTAAATTGTAAGGGTAAACTGAATTTTGACAAGAATCCGCACTACAGGTAGTTTGGAAGAACTTGGAAAATAAATAAGCAATTTCAGATTCGGTAGACGCCTCAATTGAGTTTAATCGTACTGATGAAGGCAATGCGAAGTTTTTTCGCTTGATATTTACAAAGGTATAAAACTGCTTCGGGTCATTTGAAAATTCGGCTTTACACCGGCTTTAAAACCTAGAACAGCATTGACTGTTCAGAACATTGTTTGTTTGTTTTTAGGTTTTAGGTTTAAGACTTAAAACGCTATAGAATAATTCAGTGGCACTTTCCTTATCCATGCAATGGTATAAGTACGGAAATAAAGAAGTTTAGCTTATTAAAGTCGTTCGTTTTCGTTTTAGTTTCACAAACTAAATGTGAATTGGGATATTGTCAATTCCATTATGGGGTGGTATACAACGACCTCAGACGGATCCAAAACAAATACAAGAACTAATTGCCTATTTAAAGTGTTACGTATAGAGCTAATTTGTTTGTAATGATAGGTCTAAAAGTCCATCAACAAAGTCATGAAACGACAAAGGCGTGCAAACCGGTGAGTTAGGAGAAGGTGTATCCAAGATATATCTGGGAGAGTAAAATCTCCCCAAAACAATCAAATGATACCTGTCAGAAAGTTGAGATAGAACTGATTTAATAGCAGACAAATGATGTTCATAAATTAAAATGTCACATATAAAAACAGGTTATAAAAATAGATAAAGCATATAAGGAAACTTTTACACTAACAAATTCTATTACATTGAGGTTATCAGTCTTAATTATCTCCGATGTAAGACTGGTGTTAACAGCAATATGCACCCCCACCTCCCCTTCGAGAAACGCGACCAGTTCTATAAGTGTTAAAGTTGTTTGGAAAAACTTCGAAGTTGGAACTCTCCGGTTTCAGCCAAGTTTCTGTGAAGACTAAAATATGTTCATTAAGGGCAGAGGAGCCAATGTTCAGCCTAAGTAACTTCATATTTAGTCCGATTACGTTTTGATGGGATAGAAATATATAAGTGTTCAGTTTTTTGGATCAGACTCTAAATTCTGAGGCCGATTTATATTTCCTTGTCTGTTAGGGACAAATTCTTTTATTATTAGTTTATCATCAGGCTAAAAGGGAGGAACAGATATTTTAAAAAAAACTATATCTTGCGAGCGTATAAATATTTAATTAATGTAATGTTTGGGGATGGGTATTTTTTTATAGCTAAAAGTCTCGGTTTTGTAATGCTAAGGTGACTCAGCTAGCAGTTTTTTACTACTAAACTGTTCACTTACCGCGTTGAACTCTTAAGTGATTTCTTTTAGTACTCCAAGAATCTTCTTAAAACCGTCACGAGTCTGCCTCATAAAGCCAATCATCCCAAGTTCCATTTCCCTTCAGGACTCACATGACCACTTGAGCCCAGGTCGCAGGTCAATGTAACCCTAACTCTTCCAACAAATCCTGCACACTTTGCATGCTTAATTGTATCGCAGAGCCAGCAGAGGATAATTATATCTTTTGATGTAGATGAAAGCTGCCAACCTTTCTTGGCACAGGTAACAGGCATAATTATTAAATATTTGTTTTGTTAAGTAAGTAAAAAAATAAAAACCTCGGTCAATTCGACACTGGGATCAAATGAAAACACACAATATGAAAACACAAAAGTAAAAGAAACGCGTGTAAATACAAAAGCGAAAGAGCGCGATATAAAATCTATTCTATCGACTGAGCCGGGCTTGTGAATCACTAACAACTATGTACGTACATAGTTAGATAATGCGCAAAAAGTAGAGCAGGAGGAAGAGACAGAAAAATGTTACTCGTGCATTGGCAAAGCATGCACAAGAGAATGAAATTACAATAACAATGCAATTACAATATTAAAACTCTAATAGTGAGTACAGATTTATAAGAAAAGCCTAGTGCTAAACACACACAATGTAATTAAGCAAAGCTTGGTTAAAAAAAACACCATTACTTTTAGAAATTAGTCTAAACTTGCCAGTTATAACAAAGCAAAAAATCGATACAACCGATCACAAGCGACGCTAAATCGTATGTGATGGTCTCGTTATCCCTCTCCTCCAGCTCACGTGATCGTGTTAGTTCACGGTGTCTCCGCTTTGCCCGGGTCCAAGGTCCGTCGTTTACCGTTTGACCTTGTTGCCCTTGACTCCTCCGGCATTCTCGCCTCCTTCGCTGTTGCTATGCAGCTCTCCTACCTCGGAATTTGTGGGGAGTTTTAAGACTCCTCACAAATTCTAATGGCGATATCACAAAGCTTATGGTGAAGTCCGATGGGATAGCTTTTGTTCAGCCTTGCGTCTACAGTTTCGACCGAGTAGGGATGATGGTGATCTTGAGGAGTTGATTAGGAACACCAAACAAAAGTCAAACGAAACTTTTGATAGTTTCTATGACACCATTTCAAGTCTAATCGATCTATTAGAACAGCCTTGGATGCCTCACAAGCTCATTCGGGTTCTCCGAAACAATCTTCGTCCCGAAATTAGACATGAAATCTTGAATATCGACATTCAATCAGTTTCAGAACTGAGGGAGATTTGTCGCAGGCGTGAAGCGTTTTTGTCTGATGTTAGACGTTGTCAGGGTTATTTCAAATCTTCCCCTTTCAAACGTGAAGTCTCGGAATTTAGTCCAGAACAGGTGATGCCTCCAGAATCGGAATCCGATAAAGAAGGCGATATCGAAGCCTTTTCCTTGTTGTGCTGGAATTGCCGCAAGGAAGGTTACAGGTATCAGGACTGGGTAGCCGAAAAAAGAGTTTTTTGTTACGGAGGCGGAGCTGTCAACACATACAAAACAAGTTGTAACAAGTGTTCAAAAAACTCCAGAGCGGACGGGTCGATGCCGCCATACAAACAGAAGGCATCCAGTGGCGTTCGGAGCCAAGCAACTATGACCGATCAATAGACCATGCAGCTATAGTTGCACCAACATTTTTTCCTGACGTACAAATATCCCCAGACTGTCCTTTGCTTGCCAGCGAAACGCAGTGCCTTAGGAAGCACCCCAAATTTCTCAGTGAACTTAACGAGGAGTTATCTCGGCCAAATAAGCATATAGGCTAGGAAAAAAATGTCCAATTAGATCGGCCCTAACCCAAATTTAGAAAAAACAAGAAAGGAAGCAAACTTCGGCAAGCCGAAGTTTATATACCCATGCAGCTATTTCAAAAACTAAATACTCTTTAAAACGTTTAAATTATGATTTACTTGCGTGTATGTTTAAAAACATTGAAGCTATGATGATTTGCAGTTTAATTATTTGATAGTTCCTATGGCAGCTATACGATTGTTCCTATGGGAGCTATATGCTATAGTCGTACGGTTTTGATAAAATGTAAACCGTAATTCTGAAATATTTAACCATTACTATATCTCAAAGAACTAAAAAAAAATATGATTGTTCCTATGGGAGCTATATCTCAAAGAACTAAAAAGAAAATTAAAAAACACAAAAGTAATAATTTTTTTATATTTATTTTTATGATTGTTCCTATGGGAGCTATATGCTATAGTCGTACGATTTTGATGAAATTTAAACCCTAATTCTGAAATATTTAACCATTACTATATCTCAAAGAACTAAAAAGAAAATTAAAAAACACAAAAGTAATAATTTTTTTATATTTATTTTTATGATTGTTCCTATGGGAGATATATGCTATAGTCGTACGATTTTGATGAAATTTAAACCGTAATTCTGAAATATTTAACCATTACTATATCTCCAAGAACTAAAATAAAAATTAAAAAACAACAAAGTTATATTTTTTTTGTTTATTTTTTCGATTGTTTCTATGGGAGCTATATTATATAATCGTCCGATTTTGATGAAATTTAAATCGTAGTTCTGAAGTTTTTAACCATGTCCATGTCGGAAACGTCTCCTTCACTGCGTTGCAAACTTCTGACTGAAATTATAATATCCTCTGCAAGGGTATAAAAATGTAAAATCTACGCTTGGGCTCGATCATTAACCTCATTTGTAACCTAAAAAAAATTCAGCTAGCGAAAAATGTTCACGTGCATATCAGCCAAACAGGCTACACTGGGAGAAATTCCTAAGCATGTGTTAACGTAAATCAAGAAAATATGTATTAAAAGAATGCGATTGAATATTGAAGTGACAATAATTATGTTATGGAAAAAATTTAATTTATTTAAATAATTATAAGATTTAAAATAAGTTATGAATTATCTAGTGCGCGGTTAATTTACGGTTTCTATCTCCCTGCCAAAAGTTTTCTTAAATTCGTTTTGATTCGAAAAACCATAAAAATAATTATGGATAATTATAAGTGCACATATATTCCCATGTCAAAGCAGGAATGCCTTGATTTCTTTTCCAGACTGCCTGCGTCGGAAGATCGATCGTACGCCGAGGAACCTGCTGTGTGAGTTGTTTTACCTTTACTTCAAATTATTACAAAAAAAAAAAACTAAAATATTTGCGCCAATTATTATAAATTCTCATAAACGAAAAAACAAAAATATATATATATGTCGGAGATGGCTCATTTATTTCCATTTTTCGGACGCAGCAAGTTCTGTTCGTTTCAGTGGCGCGATCGTAACTGAACTCGCTACGCACATTCCAAGTTATTTCACAAGTTTTGTAAATCATAATGCTATCTTTTTTCTACGCCCCTACGAACAGACCTTACTCAACAGCAGAGTATGCCTCTTTTCCTTAGCTGTTGTGCGTTCTGAAAACCACCGTTAGCGACATCGTGTCGCCACTCAAACTAACCATTCTATGCCACACATATACAGTGGGCAAATTAATCATTCTACGACACGGCCTTCCTGACAAATCACACGTCCTCGTGTGTTTGATCTAGGATTTTCTCAATTATCGTCAAATTTTATTTAATTCATTAACTTTTATTTATATAAAGTTTCAACTTTTATACCAAACAATCAAATTGGTTTTACAATGACATCACTTAGACGTTTTCATAACATTTTGTCTTAAGTCAAACTTAACAATTCTTCTTTTCTGTAATTCCATTATGTTGTGTAGTTATTCTAACTGATTTTAGCCATAACAAGTCCTTCTGTCATGGTGCTATCAACACTGACCCCCCGCCACAGCAAGTCCTTCTACTATGGTGCGATCGATTGACCCCCGCCATAACAATTCCATCTGTTATGGTGCGGTCGATTGACCCCCGCCATAACAATTCCATCTGTTATGGTGCGGTCTCTATATCCCCTCTTGGGATTCCAAGGCAACTGCTGTGCCATCTTTATCTCTATTTCTCATTTGAGAGTCAGATGCATCTCCTCTTGAGTCATCTAGTTCTTCATCAATTTCTTTACTTAATTCTCTATTGGGCAATGCCCTCAAAAACTCATGTGCATACTTATAAGTTCTTTTGCTTGTTAAAGACTTTAAAACATATCTTTCGCCATCTAGTTGTTCGATTATTTCGAACGGACCTTTAAATTTCGGATCAAGCTTAGTTTGGTGACGCTCTTCGTTTTTTAGTAAAACATGGTCTCCCACATTATATTTTATTATCCTTGCTTTATTCTTATCATATCTATGTTTATCATAACGAGCATTAGCCTCCATATTTTCCTTGGCTTGTTTTCTTATAGACTCTCTATCAATTAAATTATCCTCTTCTTCACCTATTGGTAACAAACAAAGAGGTCTAGATTCTCTACCAATTAGCATTTCTAATGGACTAAACTTTGTGACTCGATTGGTGGTACAATTAATTGCCAATTGTACTTCGGTTAGAGCATCTTGCCACGACCTCTGACTGGTTTCGACTGCTGTCAACATACTCTTAAGCGTGCTCATTATACGCTCTACCTGGCCGTTTGCCCTACTCGCGCCTGTAGCAATTAAGTGTAGCTCAATCTTTTGGGAGGAACAAAATTCACGGAATCCTGAGCTTGCAAAATTACGGCACCAAACAAACACACGACGGCCTTAACAGCTTTGATTGAACATTCAGTATCAATATTTAAGGTGTGATGTAAGTAAACAAATTTCGTGAACGCATCTACTAAGACAATTACGTACTCCTTTAGGTCATTCTTTCCACTCATCTTTCCTGTTATATCAATATGCACTGTGTGCCACGGGATGTCTACCTTAGGAATCGAATGTAATTCAGATTGAATTTTTCCAACTGGTGGCTTAGCTAATTTGCAAGTAATGCAATTTTCAACAAATCTACGAACGTACTTTGACATATTTTCAAACCAGTAAAATCCATAGACTTTATCCAATGTTTTCTCCCAACCTAGATGCATGATGGATTCATGAACATGATTAATCACTGGCCATCAAAATGCCCTAGGGATTACAGGCAAACATTTAGTCCTGCCATTTCGTTGTATCTTTCTATATAAAACTCCTTTCCTTAATTCATAGGTTTTAAATAAATGTTATTTTTGAACTTAGCTAATATATCTGCTACCTCAGGGTCACGTTGTTGTTCAGAAATCAACCAGTTGTCAGTTACCTCGGTTAACTCGTACGAATGATATTTTGACTCAGCAGGGGATGTGCATTTACTATAATATTCTACCACATGGGGTTTGTCGTTAATTTTATGCAACAATATAGCACCATAGCCAATCGAACTTGCATCGGTGTGCAATTCTATTGCATGTTTCGGGTCGAATATAGTCAACACAGGTGCCTGCGTCAAAACTGTTATAATTTTAGTCCTTATTTGCTCATGTTGCTGTTGCCAAGAAAAATCAGAATTTTTCTTTGATGTGAGTTGATACAAAGGCTTAAGCGTTTCCGAGAATTTTGGAACGAACTGTCTAAAATACGAAGCCAATCCTATGAATTGTCGTAATTGCGACACAGATTGTGGAGGCGGTAAATCTAACAATGCTTTTACTTTACGTGTGTTTGGACTAATTTCTCAGTTACTTATCTCAAAACCTAGGTATTCTATGCGAGTTTTAAGAAAGGAGCACTTGGTTATGTTAAATGAAAATCCCGCTTTACTCAATGTTTCTAATACAATACGCAACCGTTCTAAACCTTCTTCTTTAGTTTCGGCTATAACCAACACGCCATCAATGTAAACGACAGCGCATGAGTGTGCCAGTGATCCCAATGCTCTTGTTATGGCCCTCTGAAAAACAGAAGGAGCATTTTTCAAGCCAAAAGGCTGGCCCTCTGGAGTCGCAAACGCGGTTTAGTGGAATTTGGTAAAAACCACTAGCCATATCTAAGCACGAGAAATATTTTGCACCGCGAAGCCGGGCAATCTGGTCTGCGATAAGAGGCAATGGATACCTATCAGCAATGGTATTATCATTTAACATCCTGTAGTCCACACAAAGACGATCAGTGCTATTTTTCTTTTTCACTAACATCATTGGGCTGGCGAAAGGTGAGCAACTTGGACGGATAATATTTGCTTTTAACAACTCATCGATTTTACAACGCACCAGGTTTTTCTTTTCCTCGCCAAGCCTATAGGGACGTCGTTGCACTGTCTTTTGTGGATCTATTAACTTAATTTCCAACAGCCCTGTCGAGACTCGAGTTTTTGGTATTCCACTAATAAACCAGTCAGAGTAGCATTTTAGGATATTTGTTAAGACAATTTTATCGGAATCAACTAAATCTGTATCAGAACTTATAATATCCTCGTAATCAGTTAAAGTCACCTTATCTATCATTTTCGTTTTATAAATTTGAAATTTATCAGCGTCTATCATCACGCCAAAGCCTTGGCTAAGAATCTCTCGACCAACCAACACATCGTATTTCAAATACTTGTCTAAAATTACGTGTAACAAAATCTCAAAACAGTATTGTTCAATATTTATTTTGCATAAAACTTGTTGAGTGCTATAAATTGCATCGTTACTTATGCCATTGAGTTTTACAACATTATTAACTCTTTTCCCTTTAAATTTATGGGCGACACTTTCCTTGACCAGTGAGCATTCTGCACCGGAATCGAAACAAAATGGAACAGACTCACCGGATGCCTTTATTGTTCCAGAGGGTGGAGCTACTGCGCAGATATCCACTCGCTTCTCAAAAATTCTTTCGCATCCACCTGATCGGACTTTAGGACATGCGGATGCAAAGTGCCCAATTTCGCCACATTCGAAGCATTTGACACCAGATCGATCTTTCACACCCGTCGTATTTTGTGCCGCTGTAGGTTTTGCCTTTACTCTGGCCCTGCTGCAAACGTGCCCGACATTCGGCATATTTATGCCCAACCTTTCCGCAGTAGTTGCATTTCACCAGGGACGGAGATTTGAACTTTTTGCGATCCGAGCCAGTTGCATCGTCTTCTATGCTACGCTTCATGAAGGAGTGTGCCTGCAACTGTTGTTGTAGCTCATTGCGAGTTTTTACATTGGTGGTAAAAATCCAGCGCGCCAACTTGCTGTCAACTTGAGCCTTGTGAGCCAAAGTTACAGACACAGCTATTTCTTCTAAATCCTTGGCTTTCCATTTAGACATAAGCATCGTGACAATCCGGCTGCCGTATTCAGCAAAGCCTTCTTCTGGTTTCGGTCGACCCTTCAATACATTGAGAACCATGCCAGCAGAGGTTTCAATTCCAACAAAACGCTGAAGAAACAGATCCCTGAACTGCTCCCAAGTGATGCCGGCAAAGCATATTTGTGAAAGCCACTGTGATGCGGTGCCTTCTAGTGCTTTACTTAGTGCTATCACCAGATTGCTACCTTGGAGAACGTTATCAGCAAATATAAGGTCCACCGTGCTACACCAAGATGAGGGCTCCACTCCAGCCACGTCAGGGTTAAATTTTGGTAAGGTAATGTGTGAAGCTTTACCATCGGATTGCGGCTCCTTTGGAGTCTGCATGTTTTTAATTATTTCCATCAGGTTGCGATTTTGCAGTTCCAATGCTAACAAATGTGGATCAGTAGGCAAAGCAGAACCCACTTCTGATGTCGGAGATGGCTCATTTATTTCCATTTTTCGGACGCAGCAAGTTCTGTTCGTTTCAGTGGCGCGATCGTAACTGAACTCGCTACGCACATTCCAAGTTATTTCACAAGTTTTGCAAATCATAATGCTATCTCTTTTCTACGCCCCTACGAACAGACCTTACTCAACAGCAGAGTATGTCTCTTTTCCTTAGCTGTTGTGCGTTCTGAAAACCACCGTTAGCGACATCGTGTCGCCACTCAAAATGTACATGCATGCACAATGGTCAAACTAACCATTCTATGCCACACATATACAGTGGGCAAATTAATCATTCTACGACATATATATCAATGCCGAAAATTTAAGAAAGCCATTACTTATAAAATTAACCATGCCAAAATGAATTGAAAAAAATGAATTCTTTAAATTTACACTGAGAAATTTTTGTTTTAAAACAAAAAAAAAAATTAATTTAAAAAAAATTAAAAGTAATTAACTAGCGAACCACTGATGAATGATGAATTAAGAATGAATATTAATAATAATAAAAGAACAAATTATTGAATTTCCTTTGAACATATAACTATTTATTTTTTTAAAAAAATCATTTTTTTTGTTTAATATATATTATACTTATTTTTAACTATTTTTTCCATACACATGTACTTTACATTAATAATTATATAAACCTGGGAAGCCCAGTATTTAACCATGAGGTGTAACACGTATTATATTTTATCTTTTCTCGCCGAAATTGTTTCTCTCTGTTGTAAATTATCTAAGAAAGATTAAATAATTTAATTAAATATTAAAATGGAAGCTTAAAAAAACTAACTAACTGAACTCAGCTGATGTCTCTGCGGTCTTAGGGTATACAAGGGATCACCAGAGTGATGCTCTAGCGGCAGGTGGTCATAGGTAGGGTGGGCAACATGCGAACCAAATTGCATCTAAGGCGTCGCAAACAACAAATTTCTCTCTCTTTCTTTTACTCTGTCCCCTTTTATTAATTTCTCAAAACTTTTCTTTCCTAAATTATGCATCTTTTCTTCCGGTTAAGTAACTAGCTTTTGTTATTGTCGCATGCACGCTCAATTCTGATTTTATTAATAGTAATACGTAGACAGTGTCAAGATCTGTACGAGCAAGACCTCCACCCCCAAGCCGACGAGCTGGAACCGGAATATTTAGCGTGCCCAGCCAATACAGATCCTTGAAAAAATTAAAAAACTTTGCACTTTAATCGAACGTTACAAGGTACAGTTATAATTTATTATTATTAATAAGAAAAGTGGCGCCCAAACGTGTAGGCCTTAATGAATACAGTTTAATTCATTGACAGATGCATAAATTTAAAAATCTTTAACATTTTTCTTTACTCTTTTCAAAATTTTTTCTTACATTTTAATTATTCCTGGAAAACAGTTCGAGTGACTATTAGTATTACTGACTGTCCGAAAATTATAAATTAACGAGAGAATTTTTTTTTCTTTAAATAGCAGAAAGGACAAGGTGTCTTGATCTGAGGAAAGCAGAGGCATAAACCAGAACTAGGTAGATTTTCTGTCCCGGAATCAAATGCCGAGTCATTGAGCTAATCACCCTTATGAAATTAAATTAGTACATATACTTCTCTATACGGAAAATATTGGCATTACTCACGAGCAGTGCCATATCCAGAAAGAGGTTATTAACAAGTTTTTTTTCCCTTCTTGTGACTAGAGGATTTATATTCTTTTAATCCGGAGTTGGAATACAAGCGAGTATGTTCTAGAACAATCCGCTGACAAAGTCCATATAAAGTATAAAACTTCTTTCCTTTCTTCGTCTTTTATTTTCTAATTTCTGAGAAATTTTATTAAAATATAGCTACGCTTCATCGTAGAGCATCAAGCAAAGAGTTCAGTTAATATTTCCATATTACGTTATATCGATTTTTTTTCCGTTTGTTTCAAAGATATAAAACTTTGCTTAACTATTATCGTATTTCTTTTATCTTATACCTCAAATTACTATCGTACCGCTGATATTTTATCACTGAAACTACTCTCGTACCGCTGATATTTTTGAGGAAAATATTATCTTACCGTTTATATACAGTTGATTTTTTTATCGTCCGTGTGCATGATGGGGATAGACCGATCTCCGGAAAGGGTAGCCGAAAGGGGCGCAAACATCGTCTGTCCGATATGCAAGGCCGAAGTATACCTAGTTGAGGTTTGCCTTACATCATGTCAACATGAATTTCACAAGGGATGCATAGAAGCGCATTGCAAGAAAAGCGCACTGTGTCCGGCGTGCAAAGCTGCCTGTAGGCCAACTCTCCCAAAGAGTGGGGATAGCCGACAAACTCGTAGCCAATCGAAGAACCGTCATCCCGCAGATAACGCGGACAAACAAGTATCAAATGATATAGCTTCTTCGTCAGGATACAATTCCAATACCATTAACAGCGGTGATACTATTCCAAGTGCTATTACTACAAATGCCATCATGTTACTAGCCATGGAGCGAAGATTACCAGCTACACTTACCGAAAGTATGGCCAGTTCAATTAAAAGTCCGTTTCTGAAGCTATGTCGAGGATAATGTCCGATCAAGGTGCTAATAGAACCCCAAGCGAGCTGACTCAACCGTTCAATTCTCAACAGTTTGGAAGTGATTTCAATAGGATCAATACAAGAGAAAAAACCGGGGTGAACTCTAGGCAAGAGTTAGCTCCGTGTTCTCCTGCGTCGCTACGAAGATCCGATTCAGATTTATTAAATCGACCAGATAAAGTAGTTCATATTTTGAACGGCTGGAAAATAAAATTTTCGGGTGTAGGAAGTAAGTGGACAATTTTATTTACCGCGTTGAAGCACTAACTATGGAGTCGTTAGGCAATAATTTCACTGTACTGTGTAGGAATGCTAGCGTTCTTTTCGAAGGGAAAGCTAATGAATTCTAATGGCGATATCACAAAGCTTATGGTGAAGTCCGATGGGATAGCTTTTGTTCAGCCTTGCGTCTACAGTTTCGACCGAGTAGGGATGATGGTGATCTTGAGGAGTTGATTAGGAACACCAAACAAAAGTCAAACGAAACTTTTGATAGTTTCTATAACACTATTTCAAGTCTAATCGATCAATTAGAACAGCCTTGGATGCCTCACAAGCTCATTCGGGTTCTCCGAAACAATCTTCGTCCCGAAATTAGACATGAAATCTTGAATATCGGCATTCAATCAGTTTCAGAACTTGAGGGAGATTTGTCGCAGGCGTGAAGCGTTTTTGTCTGATGTTAGACGTTGTCAGGGTTATTTCAAATCTTCCCCTTTCAAACGTGAAGTCTCGGAATTTAGTCCAGAACAGGTGATGCCTCCAGAATCGGAATCCGATAAAGAAGGCGGATATCGAAGCCTTTTCCTTGTTGTGCTGGAATTGCCGCAAGGAAGGTCACAGGTATCAGGACTGTGTAGCCGAAAAAAGAGTTTTTTGTTACGGATGCGGAGCTGTCAACACATACAAAACAAGTTGTAACAAAAGTTCAAAAAACTCCAGAGCGGACGGGTCGATGCCGCCATACAAACAGAAGGCATCCAGTGGCGTTCGGGGCCAAGCAACTATGACCGATCAATAGACCATGCAGCTATAGTTGCACCAACATTTTTTCCTGACGTACAAATATCCCCAGACTGTCCTTTGCTTGCCAGCGAAACGCAGTGCCTTAGGAAACACCCCAAATTTCTCAGTGAACTTAACGAGGAGTTATCTCGGCCAAATAAGCATATAGGCTAGGAAAAAAATGTCCAATTAGATCGGCCCTAACCCAAATTTAGAAAAAACAAGAAAGGAAGCAAACTTCGGCAAGCCGAAGTTTATATACCCATGCAGCTATTTCAAAAACTAAATACTCTTTAAAACGTTTAAATTATGATTTACTTGCGTGTATGTTTAAAAACATTGAAGCTATAATGACTTGCAGCTTAATTATTTGATAGTTCCTATGGCAGCTATACGATTGTTCCTATGGGAGCTATATGCTATAGTCGTCCGATTGTGATGAAATTTAAACCGTAATTCTGAAATATTTAACCATTACTATATCTCAAAGAACTAAAAAAAAATTAAAAAACACAAAAGTTATAATTTTTTTTATTTATTTTTATGATTGTTCCTATGGGAGTTATATGCTATAGTCGTACGATATTGATGAAATTTAAACTCTAATTCTGAAATATTTAACCATTACTATATCTCCAAGAACTAAAATAAAAATTAAAAAACACAAAAGTAATAATTTTTTTATATTTATTTTTATGATTGTTCCTATGGGAGATATATGCTATAGTCGTACGGTTTTGATAAAATGTAAACCGTAATTCTGAAATATTTAACCATTACTATATCTCCAAGAACTAAAATAAAAATTAAAAAACAACAAAGTTATATTTTTTTTGTTTATTTTTTCGATTGTTTCTATGGGAGCTATATTATATAATCGTCCGATTTTGATGAAATTTAAATCGTAGTTCTGAAGTTTTTAACCATGTCCATGTCGGAAACGTCTCCTTCACTGCGTTGCAAACTTCTGACTGAAATTATAATATCCTCTGCAAGGGTATAAAAATGTAAAATCTACGCTTGGGCTCGATCTTAACCTCATTTGTAACCTAAAAAAAATCCAGCTAGCGAAAAATGTTCACGTGCATATCAGCCAAACAGGCTACACTGGGAGAAATTCCTAAGCATGTGTTAACGTAAATCAAGAAAAAATGTATTAAAAGAATGCGATTGAATATTGAAGTGACAATAATTATGTTATGGAAAAAATTTAATTTATTTAAATAATTATAAGATTTAAAATAAGTTATGAATTATCTAGTGCGCGGTTAATTTACGGTTTCTATCTCCCTGCCAAAAGTTTTCTTAAATTCGTCGGAAGATCGATCGTACGCCGAGGAACCTGCTGTGTGAGTTGTTTTACCTTTACTTCAAATTATTACAAAAAAAAACTAAAATATTTGCGCCAATTATTATAAATTCTCATAAACGAAAAAACAAAAATATATATATATATATATATATCAATGCCGAAAATTTAAGAAAGCCATTACTTATAAATTTAGCCATGCCAAAATGAATTGAAAAAAATGAATTCTTTAAATTTACACTGAGAAATTTTTGTTTTAAAACAAAAAAAAATTTAATTTAAAAAAAAATTAAAAGTAATTAACTAGCGAACCACTGATGAATGATGAATTAAGAATGAATATTAATAATCATAAAAGAACAAATTATTGAATTTCCTTTGAACATATAACTATTTATTTTTTTAAAAAAATCATTTTTTTGTTTAATATACATTATACTTATTTTTAACTATTTTTACCATACGTATGTATGTATGTATGTTTACATTAATAATTATATAAACCTGGAAAGCTCTCTGTTGTAAATTATCTAAGAAAGATTAAATAATTGAATTAAATATTAAAATGGAAGCTTAAAAAAACTAACTAACTGAACTCAGCTGATGTCTCTGCGGTCTTAGGGTATACAAGGGATCACCAGAGTGATGCTCTAGCGGCAGGTGGTCATAGGTAGGGTGGGCAACATGCGAACCAAATTGCATCTAAGGCGTCGCAAACAACAAATTTCTCTCTCTTTCTTTTACTCTGTCCCCTTTTATTAATTTCTCAAAACTTTTCTTTCCTAAATTATGCATCTTTTCTACCGGTTAAGTAACTAGCTTTTCATATTGTCGCATGCACGCTCAATTCTGATTTTATTAATAGTAAAACGTAGACAGTGTCAAGACCTCCACCCCCAAGCCGACGAGCTAGAGCCGGAATAATTAGCGTGCCCAGCCAATACAGATCCTTGAAAACATAAAAAAACTTTGCACTTTAGTCGAACGTTACACGCTACAAGATCCATCTAAGAAAATAAATTGGAAGCCCTAGCAGGACGAGATTCCAAACCAAAAGTAAGTTATTTACAGAGTTAGGTGCTTTACTAAAGTCAATGTAAATGACGTCTGTTTAAAGATATTTTTGAAGCCCTTTATCACAAATGAAGTGAGCTCCAAAGGCCAGTGGTGTTTGATATCCGTTTCATAAATCTGCGTTGACACGGAGAAATAACTGATTTACAAAGGTGCTTAAGATGTAGTCATAATATTTTCAAAAAGCTTTGGAATAGCCGACCGCTTAGATATACCTCTATAATTCTATGCATCCAGTTTAATACCATTCTTGTGAAGAGGATGTACAAATGACTCATTCCAAATATCTTGAAATTTGAAGGTTTCAAGTGATAAAGTGAACAATTCAAGAAGAAATTTGCACAGAGCTTCCGTGCAGTACCAAAGCACGCAGCCAGGAATTCCATCGGGCTTTGGGGAACAAACAGGCTTAATACGTTGATGATCTAATAACAGAGAACTTTTTTCATTATAGAACTGCGTTTAATGAGCAAACAAATCGGCTACTGCATAAACTGTTTTCAGATGATATCTAGGATGGATAAGTATTAGATTTACGCTTTGTGTTAACAAAATTATATAACTACCTCGGGTCCTGCGAGAATTCCACCCTACAACGGCTTAAAAATTTTGTATAAAACTGAGCATTAAGCATGGTAAATAGAAAAAACATTTTGAGAACCGGTTTTCATATATTTTTTTTTAAGCCTGGACTTTACATTTCTTAGGTGTGTCAGCTCTTTACTATGCCAAGGTGGTTTATTAAAGTTAGGCGGTGTGAGGAGTCTTGGAATTCCCCACAAATCTCGATGCAGGAGCATCAGCGAAGGAGCCGAGAATGCCGTTGCAGTCAAAGACAACAGGGTCAAACTGTAAACGACGGGCCTTGGACCCGAGCAAAGCGGAGACTTCGTGAACTAACACGATCACGTGAGCTGGAGGAGAGGGATAACGAGACCATCACATACGATTTAGCGTCGCTTGTGATCGGTTGTATCGATTTTTTGCTTTGTTATAACTGGCAAGTTTAGACTAATTTCTAAAAGTACTGGTGTTTTTTTTTAACCAAGCTTTGCTTAATTACATTGTGTGTGTTTAGCACTAGGCTTTTCTTATAAATCTGTTCTCACTATTAGAGTTTTAATATTGTAATTGCATTGTTATTGTAATTTCATTCTCTTGTGCATGCTTTGCCAATGCACGAGTAACATTTTTCTGTCTCTTCCTCCTGCTCTACTTTTTGCGCATTATCTAACTATGTACGTACATAGTTGTTAGTGATTCACAAGCCCAGCTCAGTCGATAGAATAGATTTTATATCGCGCTCTTTCGCTTTTGCATTTACACGCGTTTCTTTTACTTTTGTGTTTTCATATTGTGTGTTTTCATTTGATCCCAGTGTCGAATTGACCGAGGTTTTTATTTTTTTACTTACTTAACAAAACAAATATTTAATAATTATGCCTGTTACCTGTGCCAAGAAAGGTTGGCAGCTTTCATCTACATCGAAAGATATAATTATCCTCTGCTGGCTCTGCGATACAATTAAGCATGCAAAGTGTGCAGGATTTGTTGGAAGAGTTAGGGTTACATTGACCTGCGACCTGGGCTCAAGTGGTCATGTGAGTCCTGAAGGGAAATGGAACTTGGGATGATTGGCTTTATGAGGCAGACTCGTGACGGTTTTAAGAAGATTCTTGGAGTACTAAAAGAAATCACTTAAGAGTTCAACGCGGTAAGTGAACAGTTTAGTAGTAAAAAACTGCTAGCTGAGTCACCTTAGCATTACAAAACCGAGACTTTTAGCTATAAAAAAAATACCCATCCCCAAACATTACATTAATTAAATATTTATACGCTCGCAAGATATAGTTTTTTTTTAAAATATCTGTTCCTCCCTTTTAGCCTGATGATAAACTAATAATAAAAGAATTTGTCCCTAACAGACAAGGAAATATAAATCGGCCTCAGAATTTAGAGTCTGATCCAAAAAACTGAACACTTATATATTTCTATCCCATCAAAACGTAATCGGACTAAATATGAAGTTACTTAGGCTGAACATTGGCTCCTCTGCCCTTAATGAACATATTTTAGTCTTCACAGAAACTTGGCTGAAACCGGAGAGTTCCAACTTCGAAGTTTTTCCAAACAACTTTAACACTTATAGAACTGGTCGCGTTTCTCGAAGGGGAGGTGGGGGTGCATATTGCTGTTAACACCAGTCTTACATCGGAGATAATTAAGACTGATAACCTCAATGTAATAGAATTTGTTAGTGTAAAAGTTTCCTTATATGCTTTATCTATTTTTATAACCTGTTTTTATATGTGACATTTTAATTTATGAACATCATTTGTCTGCTATTAAATCAGTTCTATCTCAACTTTCTGACAGGTATCATTTGATTGTTTTGGGGAGATTTTACTCTCCCAGATATATCTTGGATACACCTTCTCCTAACTCACCGGTTTGCACGCCTTTGTCGTTTCATGACTTTGTTGATGGACTTTTAGACCTATCATTACAAACAAATTAGCTCTATACGTAACACTTTAAATAGGCAATTAGTTCTTGTATTTGTTTTGGATCCGTCTGAGGTCGTTGTATACCACCCCATAATGGAATTGACAATATCCCAATTCACATTTAGTTTGTGAAACTAAAACGAAAACGAACGACTTTAATAAGCTAAACTTCTTTATTTCCGTACTTATACCATTGCATGGATAAGGAAAGTGCCACTGAATTATTCTATAGCGTTTTAAGTCTTAAACCTAAAACCTAAAAACAAACAAACAATGTTCTGAACAGTCAATGCTGTTCTAGGTTTTAAAGCCGGTGTAAAGCCGAATTTTCAAATGACCCGAAGCAGTTTTATACCTTTGTAAATATCAAGCGAAAAAACTTCGCATTGCCTTCATCAGTACGATTAAACTCAATTGAGGCGTCTACCGAATCTGAAATTGCTTATTTATTTTCCAAGTTCTTCCAAACTACCTGTAGTGCGGATTCTTGTCAAAATTCAGTTTACCCTTACAATTTAAACAGCACAAAATGTTTTTTTCCCGGAAATAATATAATGTTGTATTCTAAACGATTTGGAGACCACAACACTAACACAGTCTCCAGTGCCGGGGAGCCTGCGTGCTGAGCTTTTGAACCTCATCTATTTGTAAACCGATTCTTCAGTTGTTCAACTATCTGGAAAAATTCTTTTATTATTCCAGTCCATAAAGCGGGAGGAAATACCTAAAGCAATTGAGCGCATTATTACTTCTTATTTGCAGTATTAGTGTTCCTCACTAATACCACCTTATCAACAAGGTTTTGTTAAGCGAATCTACTTGAATTGACATCTATTATAGTTAAGGATTATATAATAATATATAGACTGATGTTATACATACAGACTTAAGTAAGGCTTTTGATTCCGTTAATCATTTAAAATAGATCAGCTCCGGTATTCGAATAATCTTTTAACTTGGATTTGAATTTTATAGAATGGAAGAACTCTGAAAAAAAAGCATTTTTCAATATGATTAACGTTACTTCTGGAGTACCTCAGGGTGGTCATTTGGGGCAATTTCTATTTACTTTATTCATCAATGATCTTCCTTATGTCATAACACACTCTCGAGTATTAATGTATGCTGATGATGCTAAACTTTGTTTATCCTATAATAGTTTGCAATAGGGTTTCGGTCTGATATTGATTGTTTTCAGAGATGGTGTCAATCTAACCTCTTAAATCTGAATTTAAAGTAATGACTTTTTATAGGGGTACGCCCTCATTTATAAGCGATTCTCTTCATGTTATACCACTGGCCCGAATATATTCGGTCAACGAATTCGGGGTTCTTCTTGACCCAAAATTAAAATTCGACTGTAACATAAAGTCTACGGTTAACATGGCATTATGTTATGTGTTCTTGGATTCGTTAAGCGATGGTCAAAATAATTTGACGATCCTTATACAACTAAATTATTATTTACTTCTTTTGTCCGTCCTAATTTAGAATATTGCGCTGCCGTTTAAAGTCCCCAATATCAAGTACACATTGATCGTATTGAGTCGGCACAAAAAACTTTCTTCTTTTCGGCCTTCGTGGTTTGAACTGGGATCAAAACGTAAAGTTGCCTTCTTCCTCTAGTAGATTTCTATTGCTCAATTTACCTACTCTTGTTAATCGTAGAATCATGCTTGCAACTATTTGTATGCACAATCTTGTCAAAGGTGATATAGACTATATAGAAGAAGCCGCTTAACTTTTTAAGTGCTTTTCAGACCAACCCGCAACTACCAAACTCTTAACTTGCCAAGATGTACCTCACATTTTAGCCTGCATGAACCCTTTCGTGTTCTTTGTAGTAATTATAATAATTTATAAAATCAAATTTGCATTTCAACCCCTATCCTTGTCTTAAAAACAACAGTTATAACATATTTGCACCGTACATAGTTTTGATATTATTAAATGGGTCTACATTATGTTATTTGTGTTTTTCTCGCAAACTCGATAACTGCCCACTATGCTAATAGGGCCCGCGCGTAACAAGCTCGTGCTTGGTTTCGTTGGGCCACTTTTTTGTACTTTTTGTAGTGCATCAACGTTCAACAATATATCTGAAACGTGGTTCTTCCCAAATAAATGTGATGTGATTCAACAATGATGTTATGGCTATAACTTTTTTTTTTTAAGATTTTTTTAAGTTTTTATCAGCTGTCTTGTAAAGTTTTATTTTATATTTCAAGTTGTTCTAACTTAATATTGGTAATCATGCCAGAAATTCATTGGACATCAGACTTCTGGTCACTAATACTGACCAAATAGCTTTATTAGATCAACTAATTGTACCGTGTCATTCTAAACATATTTTTCTGTCATACACCTTTGACCTTCAATATAATGAGCAGACTATATTCATTAGGAACTATACACACATCAACTAAGCACTTAAACGTTGCATGCAACACTTGTGTATGGGATAGAATATACGCACTCTCAGAAGTTGAAGGACAAGTTAAACATCTTCACCAAAATATTTGTTACTAGTATAATTGCAGATACTGATGCGCATTTTATTTCTTTATATTTTGCTGGCAGACAACAAGCAGTGGTATCTGGGAGTTCTGTGTCCAGCCTTAGTGATTTAACTAGGGGAGCTCCTCAGGGATCTGTTTTGAGGACCTCTATTGTATTCCATATATGCTAATGATTTGCCTAGTGTCTTGTCCGGTTGTGAAATCCGTTTATATGCAGACGAGGTTCAAGTTTATGTTAGTAGTCCGATTAATAGAATAAATGTCTGTGTTAGTTAGAGTTATTAAGTTCTATGTCTGGTTGACAATTGGGCGAAATACAACGGCTATAACATAAATCAAAAATCAAAATGCATAGTAATTAGCAAGAAATCAATGGATACCAGTTGCTTAGAGAGTCTGGTAATTAATACCATGCCTATAAAATATGAGGAGTATGCAACAAATCTAGGTATCTTTTTAAGCAATACCTTGAGTTGGAGAAACACACATTCAAAGCAACTGGACTTACATATGGCTTGTTGCGTCAGCTTTCGGCTTCAAAAGAAAATTTGCCACAGCATATTAGGATGCTAGTATCTAAAGGAATCCTAGTCCCCACACTTTTATGAGGTTGAGATTTTTGATCACTGTAATACTAAAGATTTACACAAGTAAAAAGTATCGTCAAATTCTATAGTCAGATATGTGTAAAACCTGAAACGACTTGACCATGTTTCACACTTGACCATTCTATTGTGTTCAAATAGACAATTTTGTATAAATTCTATACGCCTCTGGAACAACCTACCACATAACTTAAAAACAATTAGGTGCGCAAAATAGTTTAAATGAAACATTAGGGAATATTTAAAATAAAACAAAATATATTTTAAATCAAAAGCATCTAAAACAAAATTATTAAATTAAACAACTAAACAGAATTAAATATCAGAAAGATTAATGTAACATATTATTATTAACAATAAATAATAAATATATATAACATTATATTAATATTGTTAGAATAAGGTAAATCTTAAGTCATCAAACAAAATTTTAATATTTTCAACCCATTTTGACAAATGCAATAAATATAAGCTTAACCTAGTCGCACTAGAATAGTAAATAAATGAATAAAATTCAAAATAATTGTTTCGTTCCTGTTTGTAGCAAAATTGTTCCTGCCTCTAAGAAAAGATGGTTTCAACGCTCTTTTATGGGTCACAAGTTTTTGTTTTTTTCGACAAATTTATTTTGTTAGCATCTTGTATATTTTTTATAGATATTTTTTATTTTCCAGCTATAAGTTATATTGAAATAACACCATGAATATATATATATATATATGAATTTTACTTTTATAACAATTCAAGATTAAATTTGGTTTTACAGTTGTCTTTATAAGTTTAGATATTATTCCGCTAGATATGGCTATGGATACTTTTTTTATACCCTTGCAGAGGGTATTATAATTTCAGTCAGAAGTTTGCAACGCAGTGAAGGAGACATCTCCGACCTTATAAAGTATATATATTCTTGATCAGCATCACTAGGCGAGTCGATCTAGCCATGTCCGTCTGTCCGTCTGTCCATCTGTCCGTCTGTCCGTCCGTCTGTACGTCCGTTTCTACGAAAACTAGTCTCTCAGTTTTAAAGCTATTTGCATGAAACTTTCCCAAAAGTTGTCTTTCTATTGCAGGTAGTATATAAGTCGGTACGAGCCAGATCGGACGACTATAGCATATAGCTCCCATAGGAACAATCGAAATAATTAAATAAAAAAAAATTATAACTTTGCTGTTTTTAAATTTTTTTTTTTAGTTCTTCAACATGTAGTAATGGTTAAATATTTCAGATTTACGGTTTAAATTTCATCAAAATCGGACGACTGTATCATATAGCTCCCATAGGAACAATCGGAAAAAAAAAACATAGCTTCGCTGTTTTTTTCATTTTTTTCTAATTGTTCGAAATATAGTAATATTTAAATGTTTTAGAATTACGGTTTAAATTTCATCAAAATCGGACGACTATATCATATAGCTCCCATAGGAACAATCGGAAAAAAATACAAAACAAATTATAACTTTGCTGTTTTTAAATTTTTCTATTAGTTCTTCGACATATATCATAGTACTGGTTAAATATTTCAGAATTACGGTTTAAATTTCATCAAAATCGGAGGACTATATCATATAGCTCCCATAGAAATGATGAAAATATATAAAATAACTGTATAATAATTGATCTGCAAATCATCATAGCTTCAATGTTTTCAGACATATACGCAAGTAAATCATAGTTTTAATGTTTTAAAAAATATTTAATTTTTGCAATAGCTGCAAGGGTATATGAACTTTGGCTTGCCGAAGTTTGCTTCCTTTCTTGTTTTTCTTATAAATTTATAATTGCCAAAATTAAGGATGTATGACCAGTAGGACGATGAAAACCCAAAAAAAAAAATTATGTTAACATATAAGTTTTCAAATCATTTATTTCGTTTAATATATTTTTAATCTCTACTGTATGATTAGTTCGTGTGCCCAACGGGTTCCAAACAACTTCCTTTTATCTTACCCAAATATAAAAATGTTAGTGTCCCTTGAATTCTAGCTGAAGCTGTGATAAGTAACTAATTAATCATTATCTGTTCGCGCAGAGCAATCGAACCGAATTGTAAAATTTTCTTGTTCTGGTAAATCTTCTATTTTTAATTTGGAGTCGCCACATTGAACTCGAACCTTGGTGTTGTTCTGAACCTTAAACATCCAACTACTTTTTCTATCAAACAAAGCTAGTTTTGGCATTGACTATTAGTTTTTTTTATCCAAAAATAATTCCCTAGCCGTTAGTAAAGTATAAAATATCTTTTAATTCGTTCACTGTTTTTGTCCCTGGCTCTGTAAACAAAATCTTAATCAGTTCTGTTCCAGTTTTCACTTCCGAAAGATTCACACGGTTTCGGATTTCCTGACCTTTTTCAATTTGCACGGAATCTAATCGGAATCTAATCGGAATCTGTTAATTCTCTGTTAACTTCCGCAAAAAACTCACGGAAACTTTTCGCCAAGCATTTGGCTGACGGATTCAGATCCGAAAGAACAGAAATTATTTATTTTAGAGTGCTTTGCGATAACTTAAAGTTGAAATTAATATTTAATTTATTCTTTAATGTTTTAAGAATATTGTTGCGTACCAGATTTGGTTAATAGTAACATATTTGACATTTTACAAATTATTTTGTGATGGCACCCCAGAATCGCTTCGATTCTAGCCAACTGGAGTTTTGCAAATTCGCCGCCCCTGTTCTAGTTTCCGAACGAATTTGATAGAAACAAAGCACGGGTTGTACGAAAAAAAGAATTAATTTCTTGGGAATTATTTTTAGCAAGAGCTTTTCGGTTTGTTCTTATATGGTTTGAAGTTTAAATTATCTAAGTTTAGTTTAAAAGTGTTTTTTTTCTTATTTCCCCTAATTTTAATTTACTTATTGTGCAAAGCGTGTTGTGTTGGGACCTTTTTCATCGCCTTTGGCAATTTTGGTCTCGAACACTACTTGTGCCAAGCAGCTGATTCACGCAAAAAACTTAAAATACAAAATGTACGACCCGGTTGCCAGCAAACGAAGGACTGCCACAAGCTGGGTAACATGAGCAATCCAGGGATGCCCTGCGTCAGGTACAATTTTCTGTTATTTAAGTCATTTTGAAATATTAGTTACTTACTGGCGATTTCAACTCGTTATTTTCCAAAAGTCGCAAAAACATTGTTAAAATCATACCGACAATCTTTGATTGATTCCACACAACAACACTTTTGTTGAATTTACAATAGAATTTTTATTTCTGGCTACCACTGATTTTTTGACTGATTTTAGACAATAAATGTAAATGTAAGCACCAATAATGCACAAAGATTAGGTACAGTACACGGCCAAATGTTGATCACAGATTTCACTGAAAATCTTATGCAAATCATAGGCTTTTGTTAAGAGTTGTAGCGGCAGTCAGCTGTTTTATTTCCCCCAAATAGCAATTTCCGTAGGAAATTTGCTAGAAAGCAAAACAACTTTGAATATGTTAAAGGGAAATCCGCCAATATTAACGAATTCACTTCCGATTAAAAACTGGAACAGACCTGTATGTTTGTTACCTGCGCCAATAAAGTTTGCCAGCTTCCATCTACATTAAAAGATATATTTATCTTCTGCTGGCTCTGCGATACAATCATGCAAAATGTGCAGGATTTGTTGGCAGAGTTAGAGATTACGTTGACCTGCGGTCTGGGTCAAGTGGTCATGTGAGTCCTGCAGAGAAATGGAACTTGAGATACATATGTGGCTTTCTGAGGCAGACTCGTGACTGTTATATTTATTTATTAAAATAAGTCACTGAAGCGTTCAACGCGGTAAGTGACCAATTTAGTATTAAAAAGTGTGAGTTAGTTAAGTGAGTAACCTAAGCGTAAAAAACGGAGACAATTAGCACGGGCGCTTCTTTAAATTCAGTTTCAGAAAAGAAATCTGCCCAAATTCCAGTTTTGAATACTTGTAACGAGTCTTTACCGGCACCTAGCTCATCAGCCCCTGTCAGCGGAGAAGTTGTAGAGCAGCCCGGTGGATCAAAAGCTTTACAGCCAGTTCAACAGCCAGCTGTTCCTAAACCACATATGATGATGATATGGAGTTTATTCACGAAAAATACCCATCTCCAAACATTACAGTTGAACAATTTAAATTTTCATACGCTCTTTTAAAATATCTGTTCCTCCCGAGGCCTTTAACGTTCTAAATAATAAAAGTTTTGGCCTGATAATGAATTATTAATAAAAGAATTTGCTCCTAAAAGACAACGAAATAATAATCGGTTGGTGGTCCATGCCCCTGTGGCGTATGCCTCTGTGGCGCGTCCGTGTCCTCCAGGCACCGCCTACACACTGCACCCTGCTCTGCACTCGGCCATGGCACTGGATGATTCTGCATCCTCTGTTTTTGGGAATTGTTCTCCAGTTCGGTCTTCTGCCTTTGCTAGTCCAGCTCGTCGAACTCATCTACCAGCGCCATCAGGTTGTCCAGGTGCCGATACTCATACGGCCGGATATACATTCGGAGGGCCGGCGTGCTGTTCTCCTTGATCCTGTTCAGGACTTCCTGGCAGACATACTCATCCGCGTCTGCATGTCCACTATGTAGTCTTTAAACTTTTCTCCCTATGTTTGCCTCATTTGCTTGACCTGGTCCGCTAAGCTGCGCCATGTATCTTCCAGGAAGGAAATAGCCTTGGAATCTGTGTATAAAATCTCCCCAGTTATTCCACTGCCGGTTGATGGCTATGAACCACTTCAGGGCTCTGCCCTGCAGCAGCTCCGGCATTGCTTGTGGGATCTGGTTTAAATCCAGATTATAGGTCACGGCTGACCGCTCCACCTGCGCCAGGAACTTCAGTGGCTTATCGTTGCCGTTATACCGAAAGATCCGGATATGGCCGAACGCTTTTTCTCCCCTCTTGGCTACTTTCTCGCTGCCTGTCATCGCTTGCCATGGTCTGGACATCCTGGCTTGATATTAATCCTGCGTCACTTGCGGTAGTTATTTTAAATCTGGGACCGGAATTTATTCTCCGGACCCGACACAAACTCCACCATGTCCGGTTCTTCTGCTCTACGGTCAATAGCGTCTGCTAGGGTCTTCCTTATCGGCTCTACTGAATGTGAATGTAAAATAATGTGGACTTCTGCATACACTTTTATCAAATTGATGAAGCTGGCGAAAAAATTGTTGGACCAACTGTTCAAACAAAGTGTAGAAGACCAAACCACTTAAATATATTATGTATCGATAATATAAACCAAAATTTGATGCACTACGCTTATATTTCAAATGTGGTTACATAATGTTCGTCACAATTTTCCAAAGCCAAGTCGGGATGATACTTTTGTGAAAATTGTCTTGAGTGTTATCACGTTAAGAGCACTACTCACCACAAACTTGAATGCGGTGGTTTTATCCAGAGCCTAATACAAAACGTCGTTTAAAGAATACTATATTTTTCGTCGACAACAAAACTGCAGAAGCATACTGTCTGTGCAGTATCATTTTATGCTGTATACAAATATAATCCAAGTCTAAAAGACTTATGGACATACGAGGGTAAACATAAACATTTTACTAAAAAATACTACATTTTTACATATTTTTTAAATTACAAGGTGAGTTCCAAAGTAAACAGGACTTTTAAAAAAAAAGATAGAACAAATAGTTTATTCCGCAAAATCAATTTATTTTATTCAAAATAGTCTCCTTCTTCTTTGATACAGCGTTTTGCACGATCCAAAAGCATGTCGAACGAGTGTTTAACTCGTTGCCCGGTATGGCCGCCAGTATGCCGGTGCAAGCGTTTTGAATGGCCTCTACGTCTGCATGGCGCTTTCCTTTCATCGGCAAATGCATTTTTTTGAAAAGGTAGAACTCGCACGGTGCCATATCAGGTGAATACTGGGATGGTTAAAATGTGATTTTTGGTCAAATAGTCGGAGTCAAGCGTCGATCGATGGGACGGCGCATTATCGTGCAACAAACGCCAACTTCCATCTTCGCGATATTCGTGTCGAACACGTCGAATACGGCGCACCAAACGCTTCAAATTCTTTGTGGACAATACCCTTGGAATCATAAAAACAAATCAGCATTGTCTTCACTTTGTACTGCTACAGGCGCGATTTTTTGGGTTTCGGCTCGTCCGGCGCCTTCCATTCAGCACTCTGGCGTTTCGTTTCGGGATCATATTAAAAACACTACGTTTCGTCACCAGTCACAATCTTGTAAGGAAGTTCAGGTCTTTTTTTGCCTCTATAATGATGTCTTTCGAATGTTGAATTCTGAGCAATTTTTGGACGTCAGTCAATTTGTGCACCGTGCACACACCTCTTGTAAACCCAAATGTTCGGTCAAAATTCGATAAATCGAAGTTTTGGAGATGTTCAATTCTATTTCCATTAATTTCAATGATGATTTCGGCGGAATTTTTATGAATTCACGCACAGTTTCGATAGAATTTTCGGTGATCACGGATTTTGGTTGGCCCACATGTTCATCGTCACTTATGTCCTCAGGACCACTTTGAAAACGTTGAAACCACTCGTGCACACTGCTACGGGAAAGGCAATCATCGCCATAAACTTGTTTCATCAATTGAAACGTTTCGGTAAAAGTTTTACCAATTTTAAAACAACATTTAATGTTGGCTCTTTGTTCAAAGCTCATTTTTGCACCGATGACAAAAACATACTGACACTTAAAACGCAATAACCTCACTTCCAATAGATAGCAGATTCTAACGCACCAGTTGATATATAGATGGCGACACTAGAGGGCGGTAGATTCAAAAAGTCCTGATTACTTTGGAACTCACCTTGTATTTATTTATTTAAAATTTATCAATATTACAGCTGATGATTGCATGCACAAATTTTGTACAGCTCTCAAACAAAAAACTGTGTCTGTACAACATATGATATATTGGACAACCCCCAAGAGCCCAAGTGTCAGCCCCATCGATGTTCGCGTCCAAGAAGGTAAATGCTGCACCTGTGAGATGGAAATAAATACAAGCGATCTGGATAAAGGCTTCAGTCAATCCTGTTCATAAGAATTGTAAGCCTAAGTACAAATTAAGTGATCCATTCTTCCCAGTAGTATTTCACAATTTATCTAAATATTATATACATTTCTTCATTACAAAACAGCTACCTGACATTGATAGGTTAATAATTCTCTCAGTGAAGAGCAATGTAGTACAGACAATTATAATTTTTAACTGAAAGTTTGGGAATCTTTCAAATGTTAGACCATAAAAGATTATTTACAACTTTATTTAAAAAGTGTTGTTAGGATGCTAAGCTAAAGTTTACTAATGTGTACTAGAACTAATTAGCGATTGCGATATGTACAATTTTTGAAAATGAGCAGTACGAGGTGGGTTACTCAGCGTATTTCCATAGCCAATAATAAATATTTAAAAAGCTTTGATCCTATAAAAACAATAAATTATCGATGCAAATAATTTATATGGATGGGCTATGAGTCAGCCCCTACCGCTTTCAGAAACAAAGAAGAAGTTGAATCATTCGACTTCAAAAATACATCTGTTGATGGTAGTATATGATATATGTCAGAAATTTATCTAAGTTACCCTTTTTTCGACATGACGTACATAACTACCTGCCTTTCTGTCTAGAAAATAAAGTTCCACCAGAGGGTAAGCAAGGAAAGCTTATTGCTGACCTAACTGATAAAAGTGAATACATAATTCATTAAAAACAGCTTTAACTGTGCTTAGAACTGGGTTTAATTGAAAAAAAATGCACAGAGTTTTGTTTTTTACTCAATCTTGCTGGCTGAATTGATTTGAATGCAGACAAGCGAAAAACGGCTGAAAATGATTTTGAGAAAAACTTTTTTAAACTAATAATCAATGCGATTTACGGGAAGACCATGGAAAAAGTTGCCAAACGCCGAAAATAAGCTTAAATAAGGCATTCAATCGCGATAAAATTCACCAGTTTTTTGGCAGAGCGTTGACATTTTCGACTCAGATTTAGCAGCAATTGAATCAGCACCATTAAAAATGATGTATGATAAACCTATATATATATATGAGTAACTATTTTAGAAAAGAATACATATGGATAGAGTTTCATTTATATTTTCTTCTAAAGAAGTTTTTACCAAACTATAAGGGACAATTACGACCGCTTTGATACCTCTAACAATAAGCTAAAAAACCAATTTAATAGTGATCTGGGTAATAATAAATACCCTGGTAAAATGAAGGACGAACATGCCGGTAAGGCTATGACTTTTTTTGCTGAGCTTAAGGCTAACCCATACTCTTTCTTAGTTGAGGAAGAAGGAAATGATATGGAATGCATTAAAAAAATTAAAGGTGTACAAAAATGTTGTTATTAAAAAACTAAATCATGAAGATTATAACGAATTTGTTAGTCATAAAAAAACATTTTATGGAGCACAGCGAGCTATTCGTAGTAGGTCTCACATTCTTTAAACTGAAATTGTAAATAAAATTAGACTTAACTATAAGGATGATGAGAGATATATTTTAAGTGATAATGTAAATACACTAGCCCACCGTCATTATAAAATATCTTATATATAAAGCCAGTGATCAAATTTATAATAATAAAAAAATGTGTTCCCATACTTGTAAAATACAAGAATAAAATGTAGGAAAAAAGCAAATAAAAATGTAAATAATTGCAGGATTCAATTGGCGCATTAAAATGCATTTAGCCTAATGCGCATTAATTGACCCATTTCTTCCCATAAGGCAAAATGTCGCATTTAAAATAAATGCGATAAAAAATCATTCGCCCGAACGCTTATAGAAAAAATACCGGAAACTACTAATATATATGCAATACTTCGTTAGTGCCACCACTACAAAAGCTGGTTTATATCCCATTGCAGAGGGTATTATAATTTCAGTCAGAAGTTTGCAAAGCAGTGAAGGAGACATCTCCGACTCTATAAAGTATATATATTCTTGATCAGCATTCCTAGAAGAGTCGATATATATATATAGGTAGATATAGATAGATATAGCTCCCATAGGAACAATCGGTAAAATAAATGAAAAAAAGTATAACTTTGCTGTTTTCTAATTTTTTTTTTAGTTCTTCGACATATATTAGTGGTTAAATATTCCAGAATTAAGGTTTAAATTTCATCAAAATTGGGCGATTATAACATAAAGCTCCCATGGCAACAATAAAAATATAAAAAAAAATTTTTAAATATGTAACTTTTTATACCTTGCAGAGGGTATTATAATTTCAGTCAGAAGTTTGCAACGCAGTGAAGGAGACATCTCCGACCCTATAAAGTATATATATTCTTGATCATCATCACTAGGAGAGTCGATCTAGCCATGCCAGTCTGTCCGTCCGTCTGTCCGTCCGTTTCCACGCAAACTAGTCTCTCAGTTTCAAAGCTATCTTTATGAAACTCTCCCAAAAGTTGTCTTTCTATTGCAGGTAGTATATAATTTGGATCGAGCCAGAACAATCGGAAAAAAATATAACAAAAGTATTATAACTTTGGTGTTTTTTATTTTTTTTTTTAGTTCTTCGAGATATAGTAATGGTTAACTATTTAAGAATTACGGCTTAAATTTCATTAAAATCGGAAGACTATATCATATAGCTCCCATAGGAACAATTGGAAAAATAAATTGAAAAAAATTATAACTTTACTGTTTTTTAATTTTTTTAGTTCTTCGAGATATAGTAATGGTTAACTTTTTCAGAGTTACTGTTTAAATTTCATCAAAATCGGACGACTATATCATATAGCTCCCATAGAAACAATCGGAAAAATAAATTGAAAAAAATTATAACTTTACTGTTTTTTAATTTTTTTAGTTCTTCGAGATATAGTAATGGTTAACTTTTTCAGAGTTACGGTTTAAATTTCATTAAAATCGGACGACTATATCATATAGCTCACATAGAAACAATCAGAAAAAAATAGAAAAAAAATTATAACTTTGCTGTTTTTCAATTTTTCTATTAGTTCTTCGACACATAGTAATGGTTAAATATTTCAGAATTACGATTTAAATTTTATCAAAATCGGACGACTATATCATATAGCCTCCCATAGAAAAAATAAAAATATATAAAATAACTGTCTAATAATTAAGCTGCAAATCATCATAGGTTCAATGTTCTTAAACATATACGCAAGTAAATCATAATTTTAAAGTTTTCAAAAATGTTTAATTCCTGCAATAGCTGCAAGGGTATATGAAATTCGGCTTGCCGAAGTTGGTTTTCATTCATGTTTATTTTGTAATTTTTTTTAGAAATTTTTTTTGGATTATTTAATTATTTGAAAGTACAGAATTACGCTTTTAATTTTATTAAAATCGGAAAACGAAATCTTATAACTGCCATAGGAACTCAAATGGTTTTCATTCATGTTTATTTTGTAATTTTTTTTAGAAATTTTTTTTTGATTATTTAATTACGCTTTTAATTTTATTAAAATCGGAAAACGGAATCTTATAACTGCCATAGGAACTCAAATAATTGAGCTGCAAATCATCATAGCTTCAATGCTTTTAAACATACACGTGTAACGAACTGATTTTCTTTGTTTCTTCGCTCGCTACGAATATCGTGCGGCTAGCTCAGAAGATATAAGTGTTCGTCCCACCAAATTTATATAAACGTGACCGCCCTATTGATCAGTGAAAACGCCCAGAAAGATTGGGAATATACAATGATCTTTTATTCGTCGATTTGACTCTCGGCCGGGGTTTTGTATTGACAATTGGAAATATTCTCCGCCGTCGGCTCCTTCTCACATTGAAACGTCTCGCTGGGTTGTGATCGCTGCGAAGTAGTGTCTCCCTCGCCGGTTTCGCTTGCTATGCCTTCTGTTGCCTTTGCCTTGGCGGGATTACAGGGCTTAGGAATGCGTCACCGTTCCCAGACTAGGGTGAACAGGCACTGTGCTCTCAAGGCGTACGCTTTTCGCAGCCGCAGCCTCCTGTCCCTTGCTCTGTCCCGGCCGGTCGCACCGGACGTCGGCTCAGTTTCTACCTGACGGTTCAGGCGTACGCTGGAAGCCGCAAACGCAGTCTCTGGGTCAAACGCCAGGTTCTAGACGAGCGCTTCCACCCTACCCTTTCTGCCGCAGGCTTTAGACTTTGACGTATCTGATGCTCGCACGGCGCTTGTTGTTCGTCGTCCTGGGTGTCCTCGTTGTCCTTGCTCTGCCTCCGGATGTCTCGACTGGCCCCGCTCCTTGTTGGCGTAGCGCTCACGATTCGGTAAGCTGGGACCGTCCCGTTCTGGGACTCTAGCGGTGAACTGCTGTGCTCTCAACGCATACGCCTTTCGAGACACTAGCTGAACAAACGCGCGTCCTTCCGGGCTAGTCGCACCAGGTCCTTAAACAATTCCTGCAGGACGATCAGGCGTACGCCGGAGTTCGTCAATGCAGTCCTTGTAGGCAGGCAGCTTGTTCAAGACCACTTTCCTTCTGAGCCCACGGTTCTTCGTCGAAGGACTCTATTTCTTGAACTCTGTCGGACACGCCGGGTGGGATGCCAAGCTCAAATCGCAACAGAAGTTGTGACAAAGCGCCTGGACTTAGCCGTGTGATGCCGTAAGGACCTCAGCTACCTGTGTCTGAATTCTGAGACTTTAGCTCTAAGTCCCGAAAGTCTCGACGTAGCGATCTTGTTTCCTTGATGACTCCGCACGGCTTTACCTGATCCTTCACGTTGTTTAACTGGTTCACTTCATGACTGTTACTTGTTGACTTGGTAGAAATCGACTGATCCAGCTTCCTGCGCTTGGCCTGTTTATAGGCCTCTGTTTACCGCTAGTTATCGGCGTCTCCTTGCTTCCGGCCACGGTTTTACCGTTCGACCTTTCGCTCTCTGCGCATGGTACCAATATCAGGGCCCGAAGTCCGGTGCCGTCCCGTTACTTCCTTCTGCACACGGCCCTTCGCTGCTCTCTTTTATTGCTGCCTCTTTCGGACTCTCCCTGTCCTTGTATGGTACTCAAGGCACCACTCTCTCGCGCCGCACTACCGTTACTAGGGGCGAATTCGCCGCGTAACTGGTAACTGGCCTGCTTGCATGCGCTTACTCTGCTTGTTTTCTAACTTGTGGGGAGTTATTCAACTCCTCACATTCTCCCCTTACTTCGGGAATGAAAAAGAGACTCGCTGTTCTCTCTGCCTTGCTATACTTCACATTCTGACAACTATCCCTCGACGTGTCCTCTCCTCGTACTTGTCCTCGTTTACTTGTAGTCTTCTAGTCGACTCGCCCTTTCAGATGGTTCCCACGACGCTCACAGCTCCTTCTTGAGTTCCACAGCGCCGATCCTCCTTTCAGATTTTGAATCTCCCGCCCCAGACGTTTCCCCCGTAGACTTTGAATTCCCGCCCCAACGTTTCCCCATAGACTTTTGAATTCCCCCCAGATGTTTCCCCCGTAGCCTTTGAATTCCCGCCCAGATGTTTCCCCCGATGACTTTCTCGGTCTCCGTGATCTGTCCTCTCCGTCGGATGGTCACTCTACGTCGTGCCGATCGGTCTCCAGTTGTTATCGGTGTTATCGATATTCTCCCGTGTGACTCCCGACTATGGCTGCTACCTTTTCGGGATCGGTTCCGATTCCTTGATTTGTCACGCGGTGTCCCAGGTAAAGCAGTTCGCTTCTGAAGAATTGACATTTTTCGGGATTTATCCTGAGGTTTGCCTGCTTTATGCGTCGGAAAACTTCACACAAGTTTCTCCTATGTTCCTCCAGTGTGAGTCCGATCACGATGATGTCATCTTGGTACGCAAACGCGTATCGTGACATCTCCGGTCTATAACCTGATCTAGCGCTCTGTGAAAAGTCACCGAAGCGGAGTGCAAGCCAAATGGCATTACTTTCCATTGGAAAAGTCCCTTTCCTGGCACTGTGAACGCTGTGAATGGGTTGGTTTTTTCTTCCAGAGGAATTCGCCAGTAGCCATCTTTCAAATCTAGACTGCTTATGTATCTCGCCTCCCTCAACTGGTCCAATATGTAATTTATCCTTGGCATCGGATAAGCATCTTTGATGGATTTGGCATTGATATGTCTAAAGTCGACACAAAGCCTCCACTGACCTGTCTTTTTCTTCACCATGCCAATCGAGGAGCTGTATGGACTTCTCGAGTGTTCTAAGCATCTCTTCTCCAGCAACTCGTCGACTTTCGCATTGATTTCCACTTGAACATTTGGATTTTTCGGGTAGTATCTCTGTTTGATTGGTTTGTCGTCCCTCATGGTGATTCGGTGCTCGGCTATGTTGGATGTTCCACTCATTGTTCAAAATTCCGCGAGCTTCTGCTCTAGGAATTTTTCAACATCGCATTCCTCAAAGGTGATTTGCACCACTGCTACGAACAATTTTTCCTCTAACCACCCGTTGTGCCTTCTCCTTTCTGGGATCACCACTGTATGTCCGGCACACCTTATTTCGGCGCCGACTCCTGTGAGGAAATTCCAACCTAACCCAGCGAGTCTACCACTCCTGGTAGGATCAGCAGGCTCATGGGCAATCGCTTATTGCAGAATTCGATCTCCACCTCGAGCTGCGTGTTTATCCCGCTGCACCTGCCATCTACCAACCTAACTTGCCTTCTCGTCCTTGTAATCTTTCCATAAGCAGCCAGTATATCCGCCAGCTCCTCGCTTATAAATCTCGCTGTTGCTCCGGTGTCGATTGTGGCTTTGTGTGAGGTTCCGCCAATCGTTACCGCTTCGGATAACTGCTGCTGCTCTTCGATTTATTTGCCAATTAGTTTGGAGAGACAACACCTTGCGGCCCCTGCTCGCTTCTCTGCGGCTGGGATCGCGTGCCATTTCCCGATCTCTGGCAGCACTCTATACTTCTCACACCAACCTTGCCGCAATTCCAGCAGAACAGTAGCCGCTGGTTCTGGCATCCTCATAGCATTAAGGATGTCCGGATGATGATTCATGATTAGTTTTTATTTGCGACAATTCAAAAGTAAACAAACCCAGATCATTTGTTCGTGCCACTCACATAAGCTAAATGATAATGCGCCAATGGAATCGGCACATTTAAAAAGCCCACTAATGCGACAATGGAATCAGTCTATAAATTGAAATCAAATTTATTTTCTGTGTATTATTATTTTATTAGATCATTTACAGATATCCATGAGTTGTGGCTGGAATCAAAACCGCTTCACTTTACGAACACTTTCTTCTTTTTTCTTATTTTATTTTTATTAATTATTTTCTCTACCAGGAAGGCAATCTTGTCCTTTACTTTTTCAAGTTCCACATCATGAATCGACCCTTCAATAGGAAAACTCATATACTCTTGTATATCGTAAGTTACTGGGTTTGTTGACCAAACTTTTATAACTTTAAAAACTTCTGGTGCAGCAGGGCGGCCGCATGTTCCGGCTGCGGGTCGGACCGTTGGGGATCAGGGTATTTACCCAGTAATAAATAAAAGAAAAAAAAAAGGAAACATAAAACTCACATTTGCACTGGTACAGGGAGAAAAAAAAAAAAACACAAACGCAGCCACCGAAACAAAAGTAAAAATGAAAACACAAAAAAAAAGGTGAATGTATATTGTCCATATAAAAAAAAAAGGAAAAAAATGTGTGATGAATCTGAAAAAAAAGGGGTGAAGTCAGTAGGAGTTAAAGCAAAATATGCGGTGTACTTACACAGTAAAAATATGAAACAGGGATGAGGGGTCCAACCGAAAAGGGGGGGTGAGGCGAAGCATGTGTCGTGCAAATGTTGGGCAGTTTTTTCGCCTTCAGGCAAAGGGAATGCTGAAAAGAAGGAAAAAAAAGGTCAGATCGGGTTATTGAAACAAACGGCTCACTTACGAGAAGTTGCGAGGGCCAACCGGGAGGGGGAGGGGGTGCAGGAGAAGGCGCATCAACCTCTTCGTCAGGTCCAGAACGCTGAAAAAAGAGAAAAGAACAGAGAGAAAGGAGAAAAGGAGAAATTAGAAAACTTACCCGGAGAAAATGTCCTCATCTGCCCAAAGGGAGTCGCCTACAAGGAGCGGAGCTGGTCGAGATAGCTGGAGGCGGACAAGGACAACGAGGACCCCAGGACGACGAAAACGAGCGTCGAGCGAGCAGCCCACACTTCGAATTCTTAAGCCTGCGGCAGAGAGGGTAGGGTGGAAGCGTTCGTCTACAACCTGGCGTTTGACCCAGGGACTGCGTTGGCGGCTTCCGGCGTACGCCTGAACCGTCAAGTAGAAACTGAGCCGACGTCCGGTGCGACCGGCCGGGACAGAGCAAGGGACAGGAGGCTGCGGTTGCGAAAGGCGTTCGCCTTGAGAGCACAGTGCCTGTTCACCCTAGTCTGGGAACGGTGACGCATCCCTAGTCCCTGTAAACCCGCCGAGCCTAGGGCGGCAGAAGACATCGCAAGCGAAACCGGCGAGAAAGACACCACTTCGTAGCCGACACGATCCAGCGAGGCAGTCGACGTGGGAAGGAGACGACGGCAGGACGTAATTCTACATAACCATTACACCACCCCGGCCGAGGGTCAAGTCGGCGAATAAAAGATCACTGCATACTCCCAATCTTTCTGTGTGCTTTCACAGGTCAAAAGGGCGGTCACGTATATATAAATTTGGTGGGACGATCACTTACATCTTCTGAGCTAGCTTGACCCAGCAGGACCTTGTACAGTTCCTGCAGGACGATCAGGCATACGCAGGAGTTCGCCAATGCAGTCCTTGTGGGCAGGCTCCCCTCCTTGTTGGCGACTCGGTAAGCTGCCGTTATGGCACTCTAGCGGTGGACCGCTGTGCTCTCAACGCATACGCCTTTCGAGACACCAGCTGAACAAACGCGCATCCTTCCGGTCTAGTCGCACCAGGACCTTGTACAGCTCCTGCAGGACGATCAGGCATACGCCGGAGTTCGCCAATGCAGTCCTTGTAGGCAGAAGTTGTAACAAAGCGCCTGGACTTAGCCGTGTGATGCCGTAAGGACTTCAGCTACCTGTGTCTCAATTCGGAGACTTTAGCTCTACGTCCCGAACGTCTCGACGTAGCGATCTTGTTTCCTTGATGACTGCGCACGGCTTTACTTGCTCCTTCACGATGTTTCACTGGTTACTTGTTCACTTGATGACTGTTACTTATTGACTTGATAGAAATCGACTGATCCAGCTTCCTGCGCTCGGCCGGTTTATATAGGCCTCCATTTACCGCTAGTTATCGGCGTCTCCTTGCCTCCTGGTCCAAAGTCCACGGTTTTACCGTTCGACCTTTCGCCCTCTGCGCCCGGCACCAATATCAGGGTCCAAAGTCCGGTGCCGTCCCGTTACTTCCTTCTGCCCACGGCCCTTCGCCGCTCTCTTGTATTGCTGTTCCTCTCGGACTCTCCTTGGCTTTGTCTGGTGTTCAGTTCACCACTCTCTCTCTCCGCACTACCGTTACAACGGGCGAATTCGCCGCGTAACTGGTAACTGGTAGGCCACTGCTTGCATGCGCTTACCCTGCTTGCTTCTTAACTTGTGGGGAGTTATTCAACTCCTCACATTCTCCCCTTACTTCGGGAATGAAAAAGAGACTCGCTGTTCTCTCTGCCTTGGTATACTCCACATTCTGACATCCTTCCCGCGACGTGTCTTCTCCTCGTACTTGTCCTCGTTCGCCTGTAGTCTTCCAGTCGACTCGCTCTTCCAGATGGTTCCCACGACGCTCACAGCTCCTTCTTGAGTTCCACAGCGCCGATCCTCCTTCCAGATTTTGAAATTAACGTCCCAGACGTTTCCCCCGTAGACTTTAAATTCCCGCCCAGACGTTTCCCCCGATGATTTTTGAATTCCCGATATGTCTTCTCCGTCGGATGGCCACTCTACATCGTGCCGATCGGTCTCCAGTCGTTATCGGTGTGACTCGTGTGACTCTCTGTTGTATGGTCACTCTCCGCCAAATCGATCGGTCTCCAGTTGCTATCGGTTCCGTGACCCAACGTGGTGTTGCCACTTTATGTATAGATGTTCCACGGTGTGACTCCCTGTGTCGATATTTCCAGTATTTGTGCCCACCGATCGACACTATCGTGCAGCGATATCCCTTTGGGCAGATGAGGACATTTTCTCCGGGTAAGTTTTCTAATTTCTCCTTTTCTCCTTTCTCCTTTCTCTCTGTTCTTTTCTCTTTTTTCAGCGTTCTGTACCTGACGAAGAGGTTGATGCGCCTTCTCCTGCACCCCCTCCCCCTCCCGGTTGGCCCTCGCAACTTCTCGTAAGTGAGCCGTTTGTTTCAATAACCCGATCTGACCTTTTTTTTCCTTCTTTTCAGCATTCCCTTTGCCTGAAGACGAAAAAACTGCCCAACATTTGGACGACACATGCTTGGCCTCACCCCCCCTTTTCGGTTGGACCCCTCATCCCTGTTTCATATTTTTACTGTGTAAGTACACCGCATATTTTGCTTTAACTCCTACTGACTTCACCCTTTTTTTTCAGATTCATCACACATTTTTTTCCATTTTTTTTTTATATGGACAATATACATCCACCTTTTTTTCTTTTGTGTTTTCATTTTTACTTTTGTTTCGGTGGCTGCGTGTGTTTTTTTTTTTTCTCCCTGTACCAGTGCAAATGTGAGTTTTATGTTTCCTTTTTTTTTCTTTTATTTATTACTGGGTAAATACCCGCCCAATACCCCACGTTGGGCGCCAGATGTAACGAAATGATTTTCTTTATTATCTGCTCGCTACGAATGTCGTGCGGCTAGCTCAGAAGATGTAAGTGTTCGTCCCACCAAATTTATATATACGTGACCGCCCTTGTGACCAGCGAAAACACACAGAAAGATTGGGAGTATGCAGTGTTCTTTTATTCGCCGACTTGACCCTCGGCCGGGGTGGTGTAATGGTTATGTAGAATTACGTCCTGCCGTCGTTTCCTTCCCACGTCGACTGCCTCGCTGGATCGTGCCGGCTGCGAAGTGGTGTCTTTCTCGCCGGTTTCGCTTGCGATGTCTTCTGCCGCCCTTGGCTCGGCGGGTTTACAGGGACTAGGGATGCGTCACCGTTCCCAGACTAGGGTGAACAGGCACTGTGCTCTCAAGGCGTACGCCTTTCGCAGCCGCAGCCTCCTGTCCCTTGCTCTGCCCCGGCCGGTCGCACCGGACGTCGGCTCAGTTTCTACTTGACGGTTCAGGTGTACGCCGGAAGCCGCCAACGCAGTCCCTGGGTCAAACGCCGGGTTCTAGACGAACGCTTCCACCCTACCCTCTCTGCCGCAGGCTTAAGAATTCGAAGTGTGGGCTGCTCGCTCTACTCTCGTTTTCGTCGTCCTGGGGTCCTCGTTGTCCTTGTCCGCCTCCAGCTATCTCGACCAGCTCCGCTCCTTGTTGGCGACTTGGTAAGCTGCCGTTCTGGGACTCTAGCGGTGGACCGCTGTGCTCTCAACGCATACGCCTTTCGAGACACCAGCTGAACAAACGCTCGTCCTTCCGGGCTATTCGCAGCAGGACCTTGTACAGTTCCTGCAGGACGATCAGGCATACGCCGGAATTCGCCAATGCAGTCCTTGTAGGCAGGCTCCCCTCCTTGTTGGCGACTCGGTAAGCTGCCGTTCTGAGACTCTAGCGGTGGACCGCTGTGCTCTCAACGCATACGCCTTTCGAGACACCAGCTGAACAAACGCGCGTCCTTCCGGGCTAGTCGCACCAGGACCTTGTATAGCTCCTGCAGGACGATCAGGCATACGCCGGAGTTCGCCAATGCAGTCCTTGTAGGCAGGTAGCTAGTTCTAGACACTTTGCTTCTGAGTCCACGGTTCTTCGTCGAAGGACTCTATTTGTTGAACTCTGTCGGACACGCCGGGTGGGATGCCAAGCTCAAATCGCGACAGAAGTTGTAACAAAGCGCATGGACTTAGCCGTGGGATGCCGTAAGCACCTCAGCTACCTGTGTCTCAATTCGGAGACTTTAGCTCTAAGTCCCGAACGTCTCGAAGTAGCGATCTTGTTTCCTTGATGACTCCGCACGGCTTTACTTGCTCCTTCACGATGTTTCACTGGTTACTTCTTCACTTGATGACTGTTACTTGTTGACTTGATAGAAATCGACTGATCAATACTTCCTTGTATTTACTTATTCTAACGAAATCCCCTACAGAAAATGATTTTAGAATGAACTTCTCATTGGTTGCGCATACATCTACAGATTTTATTTTTATAGTTCGATGGTAAGAATTATTGTATTGATCTACAAGAAATTTGATTTTATGAATCCATTTGTATTTACCCGCGTACTAAACATTTTCCACATACGATTTTTTATGGTTCTATTAAACCTTTTCACATAAAGAAGTTTGAGATGTGTATATGTATGATAATAATTTATATGAAATTTTTTCATTAATTCCCCAAAAAAGAATTATAAAATTCTTTTCCTTGATCTGAATGAATCTTTTTTGGTGTACATTTACTATTTATAAAAACAGTTCTCATTAAATCTGCTACATCCGGTGCAGACTTTGTCTTCGGCGAACGGATATTTTGAAAATGTATCAATAACTGCGAAGTAGTTTCTTAGGAGTTATTATATAAAGATTGCGACTAGGGTCTTCGATGAGCGGTGGGCTGACGTGACTGACGTGTCAGCCACCGGGTTACTGAGTAGAACACAATTTTTGATTTGGATATCAACTAAGAGCGAAGGGGGTCCGCGGTAGCGCATACTGGGTCTGGCTCGCGGCACTCGCCATGACGGGACCGAGAGGGGATCGATTAGGGGACACGTCTTGCAATTCTAGGGCATGTGGCTGCCTTACATGGAAATCCGCCAGCACTCGCTGTCGGGCCAAGCTATGCGGTCGGCTGAGCCAGACCTCTGACAAAACATCTAGTTAAATCAATCTAGGCATTAACGTTGGAGGGTATTTCTGGGTCGGCTCAAGTGTGGGCAAGGAAATATAGTGTATTTCTAAACTTCAAGTTGATCTTTGCTTTTTATTAGATTTTTGTACATTTTTATATTTGTTTTGATTCAGCATTGACAAAATTTTTATATAAGTTTCGTTGTATTTAGGGTTTTATTTAAATGTATGCATCGTATTTTATTGTATTTGGTATGTAGGTTCTTTATATTTTTCTACAGTGTATTCAATCGTTTATGAGGTTAGGTTTTGGGCGAATTTCTCATTCCCATTACCGCTACATGTGTTAGGTTTTCTTTAACCAGGGTTATGGCTGATCTAGCCTGTTTCTACCAAGCGATACCGCACCGAGGCCCGCCGAGATTTCAAAATACACAAACAGCCTTTTGGCCGGACTTGCCTCGCTGGCCACTCTTTGCGGTCTCACTGATTTGGCACACACCCGTGCTCCGCCGCTGGTCCTGTGCCGGCACAACTACTCTCGAATCCTCTGCTGCTCCTTCTCCGCGTCAGTCGGCACCCGACTGGGTCTCCTCGGGTGTTTTTCGTCGCCTTCAGGTGGGGCGGGTATCCTGCAGGTGTCAGTCGACCACCTGGGCTTGTTGAGCGTTTTTCCTTCTCCTCGCTTGGTCACTTGCCAGGGAGTGGCATCGCCCACTCTTAACGCAAAAAAATTCTTCGTCCGTGCCAATCGACCTCTTTCGAAGAACTCTACGAGTTTCGTTTTGCGAAACTTCTCGCAGTTCTGTTTTCTTGGCTTATCGAAGTTTCGGCATCGCTTCCTCTAGCTCTCTCTCATGGGCGCGTACCTGTTTTCGGGAGTTGATTTTTAACGCGATCGTGCGCCCTTTTGCTCGCTCTTATGCGGGGCCTTTTCGTGTGAGGTAAGCCTTCCAGGCTAGCGATGCGAGTCTCGGTGATGGTGATAGTTTTATTAACTATCGTGTGAGGCTTTGCAGCCTTAAACCTAACTTGTAATAATACATTACATTATATGTAAGCCTTAATTAATTACTTATAATATTTATGGTGTATTCTAGGTGTAGTTATATATGTTAACACTGTTAAGGAGTAATCATAAGTCGATACAGATCTTGGGTGATTATTGGATCACCCTAGTGTTTAGTTGCAAAATCAGCATAAACATCTTTAGGGGCCGTGCCCGGTTCTTGGCGGTGCACGGTATGGTGAGTTATGTTGATTTTGCTAGTGTCAGCACTTTGCTGCACGAGCGGTCGGCTTGCCGGCCGCGCATAGCTTACGTAAAGTCATATATGTTTTCAGTTTTAATTTGGACATTTAATAAAGAGCATTGGCTTGAATGTAAAACTCCGGCAGTGGCCGTCAACACTTATTCTATTAATTGAAATTGGTTACCGAGCCTTAAGGGTCGTTAGCAACGGAGTCAGTTACTCCCAACGTAGTCTTCGTAAGAAGAGAGAAGAGAGCCATTGGCAACTGCCTGGCACATTCATATGAGCAGCCAGCCACGGTGGCAATTACGTCTTCACCCCTTCCCCCGGACCAGCCACGGTGGCAATTGGATCGCAACGTCTTCACCCTCACGGACAGCGGCGAGGGACAGTGCGAGGATGCACAACTAATACATAATTGGCACCCAACTTTAATACCGAATCACGACACAAAAATATGTAAGTGGGCTGATCAAAATTAATACAGTTAAACTACAAATACACATACAGGGAAAAATAAATAAAAATCCCTACAAACTATTTACCCAAAATTAAAAAATATACAGTTTGAATAAAGCAATTGTAAAGGTGACTTACAAATAATGTGAATTAATATCGGCCGTCCCTAAATAAAATTTTCCTTCGGACGCCAAGCACCCAGTTATTAATATAAAATTATAATATACAAAATTAATTTGTCGAATTAAAACATTCGGCCTCCCAATAACGTGTGTTAAGTGTCAACAAATTAGTCGCCTTATGAGTTTTCCAGGCCCATATAGGGAAACTAAACACGAACTTGACAGTGACAGTGAAGAAGAATTAATCCGAGATACCCGGAGATATCAACCAGCACGGGCACAACAAAAAAGTAACGCGGAAACCATGAACACGACACAAATAGAGGCGTTAGTTCAGGCCGCATTAACTAGCCAAGAACAGAGGCTCAGAGCCGATTTCGCGGGTCAGATCAACGCAATTAACCAACAACTTCAGAGCTTGCGTATAGAAGCACCAGAGGTAGAATCTTACCAGAGGGTAAAGGTAGTACCGGGAGCACCACAATGCGATATACCATTACATATAGTGAAGTCGATTCCAGATTTTACTGGCATACAAGATGAGTACGTGGCATGGAGGCAATCCGCCACTGATGCCTACGAATTATTCGAGTCTTATGAGGGCAGTTCCGTGGAGGCAATCCGCCACTGATGCCTACGAATTATTCGAGTCTTATGAGGGCAGTTCCGCGCATTACCAAGCGGTTACTATTATTAGAAATAAAATTAAGGGACCAGCGCGCGTACTGCTACTTTCTTATAATACAGTGCTTAATTTTAAAGCCATACTAGCTAGATTAGACTGCTCCTACGCAGATAAAACATCTTTGCGCCTATTACGCAGGGACTTGAGTCGGTCCGTCAGGGCGACCAAACACTTATGCAGTACTACGATGAAGTCGAACAAAAATTGACCCTCGTTACAAACAAAATTGTCATGACACATGACGACGAAAGGGCTGCATTACTCAATACAGAAGTTAGGGCTGACGCCCTACACGTATTCATTTCCGGTCTAAAAAAATCACTAAGGGCTGTTGTATTTCCAGCACAGCCAAAAGACCTGCCAGCAGCACTGGCATTAGCTAGAGAGGCAGAGGCCAGTATCGAACGAAGTATGTTCGCGGCCACATATGCCAAAGTAGCTGAGCAAAGAAATCAGAATACTGATTTTCACAAGGGCCAGCACCGAGCGCCCGAGAAACAAGGGAAAAATCCTGGTGCCGACCGCGGACCAGAAAAAAATCCACATTTCTTTAAAAAGCCGAACAAGTATCAGAACAACGATACATGGCATAAACGGGACAACTGGGTAGATCAAGGTAAGCAAAATCAGTCCCTGGAACCTATGGTCATTGATCCATCATCTTCTAAAGTCCGACATCCTACGGGTTTTAAACAGGGAAACAACAATCAATACCAAAATTTGCAGAACCTAAAAAGACCAAACTCTTCGGAGAGAATGACTGGCCAAAGGCGCCAGCGGGATAACAACGTTGAGCAAACTGCAAGCGCGGGAGAAACTCAAGATTATGAAAGCGCGGCCACAGCCGCACTAAATGCATTGACGATGACAGTGACTCATTTGACGGTAACGACCTCGTCAATTTTTTAGAGGAAGGTCCCGCTTGCCCTTCATTGAGCGAGGGCTTGCGGGGAAAACTATAAGAATCCTAATAGACACTGGAGCGGCAAAGAGTTATGTAAAGCCTTTAAAGGAGCTAAAGAACATAATGCCTGTCGACTCCCCTTTCACTGTGAGTTCCATTCATGGCTCCAGTAATATTAAAGAAAAATGCTTTATGCGCATATTCGGTCTAAAGGCTAAATTTTTTTTACTCGATACTTTCAACACTTTTGATGCCATAATAGGTTTCGACTTGCTAACGCAGGCGGGAGCGGCATTATATTTACATAACAGTGTAATCAGGTATGGAAACATATCTGAGAAACTCAAATACCACGAATGCGATAACGTGAATTTCACAAATATCGATGACTTAGTAGTCCCAAATTCAGTGAAAGCAGCATTTAAAAAAATTATCCTTAAGAGGAAACAAGTGTTTTCGCACTCTAACGAGGCGCTACCTTTTAACACCTCCATCATCGCCACAATTCGTACAGAAACTAGCGAACCAGTATATTCCAAACTATATCCTTACCCCGTGGGAGACGCAGATTTCGTTAACACAGAAATCAAACAGCTGTTAAAGGATGGCATTATCCGGCCTTCTAGGTCGCCATTTAACAGCCCAACATGGGTTGTAAACAAAAAGGGACTTGATGCAGATGGCAACAAGAAAAAACGGCTGGTGATCGATTTCAGGAAACTGAATGAACGAACCATCGCCGACCGTTACTCTATGCCTATGATTTTAGCGAACCTAGGAAAGGCAAAATTTTTTACTACCCTAGACTTAAAATCGGGGTACCACCAGATTTATCTGGCTGAAAAAGACCGTGAAAAAACTGCTTTCCCCATAAACGGAGGAAAGTATGAATTTTGCCGTCTACCCTTTGGACTGAAAAATGCGGGAAGCATCTTTCAAAGGGCGATCGACGACGTTCTACGTGAACAGATCGGGAAAATTTGTTACGTTTATGTAGACGATGTGATAATTTTCTCCGAAAACGCTGCTGACCACGTTATACACATTGACACAGTCCTTCATTCAAAGAAAGTGTATAATTTTTAGGTTTCATTGTTAAATCAAACGGAGCCAAAATGGACCCGGAAAAGGTAAAAACCATTCAGGAGTACACCGAACCAAAAAATTTATTCAGCCTCAGGTCTTTTCTAGGGTTGGCCAGCTACTACAGAAGTTTTGTCAAGGACTTTGCTACCATAGCCAGACCACTTACCTCCATACTTAAGGGAGAGAATGGCACGGTTAATAAACACATGTCAAAAAACGTGGCTATCGAATTCGATGAGTCCCAACGCAGAGCGTTCGAGCGCCTGCGAGACATTTTGTCGTCAGAAGATGTGATATTAACATATCCAGATTTCAAACTTCCTTTCGATTTGACCACCGATGCCTCAGCAAGCGGTATCGGCGCGGTACTGTCCCAAAAAGGCAAGCCAATCACAATGATATATCGTACGTTGAAAGACTGTGAACTCAATTACGCAACCAACTTAAGAGAATTATTGGCAATTGTTTGGGCTATAGGAAAACTACAAAACTATCTATACGGCTCAAAAGAGATCAGGATTTTTACGGATCATCAACCTCTTACTTTTGCTGTATCCGAGCGAAATACAAATGCCAAAATTAAACGATGGAATGCATTCATCGAAGAACATAACGCCAAGGTATTCTACAAACCCGGAAAAGAAAATTTTGTGGCCGACGCTTTGTCACGACAAAACATAAACGCTATACAAAACGAACCCCAATCTGACGTAGCCACTATTCATAGTGAACTCTCCTTAACCTACATGGTCGAAACCACAGGAATCAAATAATCCTGGAGGAAGCAGAACAGCCTTTACGGCGACACTTCATAGTGTTCGGGACCAAAAACCGACACATAATCCAATTCAATAACAGGGACTCGCTGTTCGAATTGGTCAAAGAGGTAGTAAACGTAGACGTTGTTAACGCCATTTACTGTGACCTCTCCGCACTAGCATGCATCGGTGACCGATGCATGCATTGGTGACCGAATTCCCAGCAACCAAGTTTTGGCATTGCAAAAAATTCGTGAATGACAATGATGCAAATGAACAAAAAGAAATAATTATCTGCAAACACAACCGCGCTCACAGGGCAGCACAGTAAAATGTTAAACAAGTCTTAAGGATTACTACTTTCCAAATATGTCCAAACTCGCCAACGAAGTGGTTATAAACTGCAAAACATGCACCAAGGAGAAGTACAACAGACACCCCAAGAAGCAAGAGCTGGGTATCACACCAACCCCCTCATATGCTGGCGAAATGCTGCATATAGACATATACTCTACGGATAAGAGATTTTTTTTAACCTGCGTAGATACAGCCATTACTTTCTAGGGCCATAGTCGATGTGCGCAGCCCCATATTACAACTTATAAATTTTTTCCCAAACATTAAAACAACATATTGTGATAATGAGGCATCTTTCAACTCGGAGACAATAACCTCATTATTAAAAAATCAATATAACATTGACACAACATCTACACAGCAGCTCAAATGGGCAAGTGGAGCGATTCCACAGTACCCTAACTGAGATAGCTAGGTGCATGAAAATCGACCAAAAGGTTGATGATACCGTTGAGCTTATTATGAGAGCCACAGTAGAATATAACAAGACAATACATTCAGTGACAAGACTACCACCTAAGCAGGCCTTGCACTCAGCTAATGCCGAACAGAATGGCAATAATAAGTAATATTGAAAAGGCGCAACAGGCCAATCTAGATAGATGCAACCCTACCAGGCAAAACAGAATTTTTGAGGTAGGAGAAAAAGCATACCTCAAAAATAACAAGAGGTTAGGAAATAAACTTACCGCACTGTACACAGAAGAGCGTGTACAAGCAGACATGGGAACGTCTGTCCTCATTAGAGGGAGGGTGGTCCACAAGGACAACCTTAGATAAAATACCCCTCAACTCTTCTTACCTTTTTTACCCTATTTTCATATACACTACACCTTCGCATACTTACTCCAGTTTATACACAGTAGATTTAACTTTTCGCTTGTTTACACGATCGCGGGAATTTTATTGATAACGTTAACTGTAGTTAGCGCTAGAGTGACGGATTATTCGCATGCGCAGTATATCCCAATTACGGACGGAATTGCGTTGGTATGGGAACAGAGAAACTTGCTTCGACACTCAAGTAATTTGTCCGAATTTTCAAGTATAATAGAAGAAACTACTAGGTTGTCCGATTTATTCCCACAGTTTCATATGAAAAAACTGTTAGACGTCGATACCGAACATGTTAGAAGTTTATTGTCTGTTTTAAAAATACACCATAGGATGGCCAGGAGCCTAGACTTCCTAGGCACCGCACTCAAAGTAATTGCGGGCACACCTGATGCGGCCGACTTCAATATGCTAAAAATTTCCGAGGCACGTTTAATTGAGTAAAATAACCGGCAGGCTATAATAAATACGCAGACGGAGAATAAAATTAATCAATTAACAGAGGTCGTTAATAAAATTATCAAGGCAAAACAAAATAATATAGTTGACACTTCCCACCTGTACGAAGTACTTTTGGCCAGAAACAGAATACTAATAACTGAGATTCAAAACGTAATGCTTACAGTCACACTTGCAAAAGCCAGCATCATAAACCCAGCAATTTTTAATCAAAATGATTTGAAGTCTGTATTTGTTGAACACCCCACAAAAGTCCCCATCATTAGCCTACTAGAGGCGTCTAACATAAGAGTCCTTCAGTCCGATAGTATAATCCATGTGCTAATCGCATACCCTAAGATTAAAACTATTTGTAAAAGAGTCATGATCTTCCCTGTATCACACCAACATACCATCCTGCAATTGAAGGAGAACACAGCGATAGTGACGTCTTAGCAGTCACTGATTGCGTAACAACAACTTACGCGACGTTTTGCAAGCTGGCGACCCATGATACTTGTGCTCGAGGCCTACACGCGGGGAGTACCGCACTATGCGAGACGCAAGCCAGCCACCTATGCCCCATCACGTTTATAGATGACGGAGTAATAATAATCAATGAATGCCCAGCTAAAGTCAGCACTGTAGTTAGCGCTAGAGTGACGGATTATTCGCATGCGCAGTATATCCCAATTACGGACGGAATTGCGTTGGTATGGGAACAGAGAAACTTGCTTCGACACTCAAGTAATTTGTCCGAATTTTCAAGTATAATAGAAGAAACTACTAGGTTGTCCGATTTATTCCCACAGTTTCATATGAAAAAATTGTTAGACGTCGATACCGAACATGTTAGAAGTTTATTGTCTGTTTTAAAAATACACCATAGGATGGCCAGGAGCCTAGACTTCCTAGGCACCGCACTCAAAGTAATTGCGGGCACACCTGATGCGGCCGACTTCGATATGCTAAAAATGTCCGAGGCACGTTTAATTGAGTAAAATAACCGGCAGGCTATAATAAATACGCAGACGGAGAATAAAATTAATGAATTAACATAGGTCGTTAATAAAATTATCAAGACAAAACAAAATAATATAGTTGACACTTCCCACCTGTACGAAGTACTTTTGGCCAGAAACAGAATACTAATAACTGAGATTCAAAACGTAATGCTTACAGTCACACTTGCAAAAGCCAGCATCATAAACCCAGCAATTTTTAATCAAAATGATTTGAAGTCTGTATTTGTTGATCACCCCACAAAAGTCCCCATCATTAGCCTACTAGAGGCGTCTAACATAAGAGTCCTTCAGTCCGATAGTATAATCCATGTGCTAATCGCATACCCTAAGATTAAAACTATTTGTAAAAGAGTCATGATCTTCCCTGTATCACACCAACATACCATCCTGCAATTGAAGGAGAACACAGCGATAGCGACGTCTTAGCAGTCACTGATTGCGTAACAACAACTTACGCGACGTTTTGCAAGCTGGCGACCCATGATACTTGTGCTCGAGGCCTAAACGCGGGGAGTACCGCACTATGCGAGACGCAAGCCAGCCACCTAAGCCCCATCACGTTAATAGATGACGGAGTAATAATAATCAATGAATGCCCAGCTAAAGTCAGCACTAATGACGGCCCTGAAATAGCCACCAACGGCTCACACCTCATTACGTTCGAGCGAGTGGCTTTCATCAATGGCACTAAATACTCGAACCAACGTGAAGCCATAAGAAAAACTCCGGGCATGGCGGCATCCCCGTTACTCAATATCATCGGCCACGATCACACACTAAGCATGCCACTTCTCCAAAGAATTAATAACCAAAACTTGGAGGTTATCCAAGGGCTTAAGGAGGAAGTAAAATCGGCTGGAACTATCGATAACTGGTTCGCACTCGGCCTGGGAGCCAGTCTTTTCATCAGCTGCTCCTTCCTACTCATCATGATGCTGAGGAGGAGACGAGACGCACGGGAGATCCAACAAGCCGTTGACAAATTCCAGATGACCGAGGACGGTCATATTCCTAAGGGGAGAGTTGTTAACACTGTTAAGGAGTAATCATAAGTCGATACAGATCTTGGGTGATTATTGGATCACCCTAGTGTTTAGTTGCAAAATCAGCATAAACATCTTTAGGGGCCGTGCCTGGTTCTTGGCGGTGCACGTTTATGTTGATTTTGCTAGTGTCAGCACTTTGCTGCACGAGCGGTCGGCTTGCCGGCCGCGCATAGCTTACGTAAAGTCATATATGTTTTCAGTTTTAATTTGGACATTTAATAAAGAGCATTGGCTTGAATGTAAAACTCCGGCAGTGGCCGTCAACACTTATTCTATTAATTGAAATTGGTTACCGAGCCTTAAGGGCCGTTAGCAACGGAGTCAGTTACTCCCAACGTAGTCTTCGTAAGAAGAGAGAAGAGAGCCATTGGCAACCGCCTGGCACACTCATATGAGCAGCCAGCCACGGTGGCAATTACGTCTTCACCCCTTCCCCCGGAACAGCCACGGTGGCAATTGGAACGCAACGTCCTCACCCTCACGGACAGCGGCGAGGGACAGTGCGAGGCTGCACAACTAAAACATAATTTATATACATATTTATGAACATGTATGTTAACAAGGCTGGAAAGTGTGTGGCTATTTGTGTGGAGTCAATCGACTTCTCACATTTCCCTCCTTCTTCGGGGGACGTGACGAGATTGCGATCTCGTCCCACTTGCTAAAGTGGACCCGGAATTCCTCCTTTCCGGCATGGAAGAGGAACTGGCTGGTGGCTTCGATGGTATCGCTGGCCCCGTTGATACAGGGGCGGCTGCTGCCGTATCCCGCTCGCGAAGCCGGTCTTCCCACCTCATTTCCGCGACCCAGCTCTCGAACATGCGCGGAAGCTCGACCTCGTAGTTAACAACGGAGGTGTGGTGGGCTGGACTAGCTCCGTCACCTCATCCTTTTCGGTGGTGTTGGTCGGAAAGAGGGCCGGCATCTTATCATCCGGTGGCGGGGCCAGTGCGGCACTCAGGGCTTCCACCCAGGTTCGGGTGTCCTCCTGTCGCCTGGCCCGTCGTCTGCTTCGCGTCATGGGTTGGTTACGCACCCATATTGGCCCCTCGGTGGCCTGGTCGGGGCGGTTGTCCTCGAGACGTGGCAGTGCAGGGATCTGCTGCTGCGGGCCCCACTTCAGGCCCCTCGCCTCTCCTGCCAGCTCCTCGGCCTCGGATACGGACGGGTCGGTGGAGCCCGGGATCTTGGGGTGCACCTCTTCTACATCGTCGCATGTGGCGGGTGCCGGGGATGCCACCGAAGCCTCCTCATCGGAGAGGTCGATCGTCTCCAAGGGGGGTGTCGGCGCTGTAGTCACCGACACGCTGCCCTTCTCATCGTCGTACCCCGTTAGGGTCCAGTCCCTCCATGACTGCGCTGGGTCCGTTGACCTCCACGCGCCATACATGGGCCGCGGAGTCGTCTACGACTGGGGCCTCGTCTGGTTACATGGCCCGGGCTGGTTGCGTCGGATGGCTGCCTGCAGTGTGGCTCCATGTACAGTGAGTCGCCCCTTCTGACTCAAACTTGGGAGTCTCCCGATGTCATACGTGGTTTTTTTTTTTTTTTTTTTTTTGGGGGGTTCCTGGGGGAAACCGTTTGAATTGGCTCTTTTGGACGTCTCTCGACCGCTAGCTTGATTTATTTTTCTCTACGCGGTGCGGCTTTCTGCGTTGCCACGGGACGGGCTTTCTGTGTTGCCGCTGGGCGGGCTTCCTGCGTTGGAGTTTACGGTAACCCGACCACTAAACCTGCTATGTCGTCTAGGCTTCGTCTGGGCTGTCCTGTCCTACCGGTACCGGACTCTGGGTCTCCGGATCGTCGACTGCTTCCTTCAGGTCACCGAGCGATGCTGTCCTGCGTTGTTTATTTCGTGTGTGCTGAAACGCACGCACGTGAACGAAATGAATTTGACCAGTAATGCTGCTTTGCGATCCAGCGATCCCAAAGTTAGTCTTCAAGCGCGCCGTCTGAAGTCGTAGTGTTTTTGCTGCTCCATCGAAACTCGCTTGGTGTTTGCTTGGACCACCTTAAACACGTCGCGCAGCAACTTCGCCTTCGCGACGGGTGATCTCGGAACATGGCTTGGCCCCGGAGTGACTTCATCGCACAAGGCCCCTCGGAGTCTTGGATCTCTGCCTTGTATAATGAACGTCGGGCTGCATCCGGTGGAGTCAGAAACGCTGCTATTTATAGCCAGGTCGTCTGCTTATCCTCAATATACTGGGCGAACATAGTTTTGATGGTGCGATTTGCCCGCTCCGTCGGGTTCTGCTGCGGAGTATAAATTACTTTTTGTTCGTTTTGTATTTCAGTTTATTTTTATTTATTACTCCCTAGCCTGTTTAGGCAAAGGGTTAAATAAATTTATAAAGGCTTATCTTAACACAGCTATGGCTGCGGAATACTAAACTTAGACTAACTTAAGGTTCTGATCCGGCCACAGCATGAGGCCTTTGCCTGCTAGCAGCGCTGTCACCAAATGCAAGGTCAGCACTTGGTATCCAGCGATCATATGCTGAGCGCATGTTCCCTGCGCTGCCGCTAAAGCGCCGGGTCAGCACTTGGTATCAGGCGATGGGGCGATGGCAACCGAATCGTGGATTCGGCAGTTTCCTTGCTGCTCGTGGTGGCCACCGAATATGACCTGCAACTCGACAAATTCTGCTCATGGGAACTGGGCGTGTTAACTCCTCCCTCTTTTATGTGGTCGCCGTCCCGGTGACCTGCTGATTCTACGTCGCCATTGCTTCTTGGGTTGCCTTGTTCTCTGGTCCTTAAAGCGTGGTATCCAAGCTAAACGGTAGAGCGCAATAGGAAGGAGGCAAGTAGGGCGAAGGAGTAGCTGAGGAAGGAACCCGCGGTAAATTTTTCTCTAAGGGACCCAATGTGGTGGAGATATCTCAGACTTAGCTCGTGAAGGAACGGAAGGCTGAGTCGGTTCTGATGAGCGGTGATGTTTACCAGGGTCATGGCTGAGACTGCAGGCTTTTTCCTTGAAGTTCCAAGTTGGTTTATGTACCAGGAGCCGTTTAGTGATACCTTGCTAGAGTAGGTTACAAGGTATGAGCCAGATCTCTTGTTTTAGACCGATATCGTCGATGATGGTCACTTGGTCGTCGTTGATGATGAGGGTACCGTGGTCCGCTACAGTAACTGGACTCAAGTGACCTGGTAGGGTGAAGCATTGTGCAGTCACCCCGGCCACCATCTGTTGTGCGCATGTGTCGGCTTGAAGTTCCTTGCAGAAGGTAGCGCCTTCTGTAGCCTTGCAGCTCCCGATGTTGACAATTCGTGCTGCGCAATCGGCGACTAGGTCTCCATTCTCGAAGTCTAGGATCTTGTTGTGGTGCTGAACCGGGTAAATTGTTATCTATTTACAAACTAGCTTAAAGTAGAGGAATTTAATGAGAAAGTGGATTATTTCTGAATTTTGAAAAACGCTTATGCTAGATACTTCTAATATTTCTACTAAGCTTATGTTAGTAGGCTGTTTGTCTTTGAATTCGCTTATGTCGCTGCTATCCTGGATAGCAGGGCTAACGATGTTAAGTTTCGCTAGGGTTAGGCCCATCAAAATATTTTCTAAGTCTGTGATAACAATTCTGTTTTTTGCTAAAATGATTTCTAAAAGGTGGGTTTCTTCATCTCTGTCTACTTTTGAATTATTCATAGAATTATTAAGTGCATTAAAACGTTCTTGAAATTTAATATTTAACTCAGATTATCCATCTTCAGCGTTAAATAATTGTTCCTGATTAAACTTTATTTGCTCCCAATCACTAAAGTCGGGAGTTCCTGCAATGACTTTAAATGCTGTTCCGATTAAGTTTATGATCCTAAGTTATCCCTGTGGTAGACTTTATGGGTAGCAACTAATTTGCGAATGTGACTTAAGTCAGTGGTTATTACTTGCGTCCGTGATCGTTCGTGAAGGTCTTTGTCATTGCTTCTGTCTGGTCCGCATATTCCTCGTACGATGTCAAGTTCGTTGAATGTCGTAGGTATCCGTAACTATTCCCAAATTACAATGTCACCGTCCACTATGCGGATATAGTCCGCGTTCGTATAGTTGTTAAGTTTTACTGTTGCATTCGCCATGGCAACTGTTAGTGTAAGTAGTAAAAAGTATTTCTTAAACCTAAAAAAATGTGAGAGTTTATTTCCCAAGCGATTATTTGCCTTTAGGAATATCTTTTTCTCACCTTCTTATTGGTTCTGTCCTTGTTAACATAGTCAAGAGACTTATCCTGTGCCTGTTGAATTTTTTCTTGGATTTCTTTCTCAACTTCTGTGGGTGTCGAATGTATTAATTCTATTGGTTTCCTATTTGTTACTGTGTGAATAGTTTTAATGTATCCGTTGGTTGCCAGTAAAATGATTTCAGTAGTGTCGTTTTATTTATTTTTCAGTTTCAGGCACCTAGCTATTTCTGCGAGAGTGCTATGAAATCTTTCTACCTGACCATTTAAAGTGCTGTGCAGGGTGGTGCATTTGAGATGCAAATATTAAAATTATTAAATAGAATTGATTTTATCGTTTCGGAGTTAAGTGACCTCTCGTTGTCATAGTTTTTGTGTTAGGAAAAAAATTTACTACATTTAATATTGGAGCTTTTATATCAACTATGGTCCTTTGTACTATATCGAATTTGGAAAATTTGTCGATGCATGTGAGAAAAAGGTTTCCGTCCGTTGAAAATATGTCGATATGGACAGTTTCCCCTGCGCAAGAGGGTATTGGTGTTTGACCGACCGTCTGTTTGGTGAGATGGCGGCTGTACTTGGCCATGGAACAGATTTTACAATTTAATGTAACCTCCGATGATAGCCTTAGCATTTTTTAAAAAAAATTGTCCCATAAAATTTGATTAACATTTTCCTGAGCAGCACGGCTGTTCAGTAATTATGATTTCCTTTTGTTCGGTTTTATCTGTTATGTCCTACACAAAGCTTTTTGAGTATTTAAATGTTGTGTCTGGTAATAACTCGATTATCCTATGCTGAATAAAAGCTAGTACGGGGAGAGAGCATTTACTATCTCTGGATTTATTACGCCTTGAATTGTATTAATCAGACTATTGCGTTCCGAGAACTTTATTATGTGTCTCATTTTGTTTTTGAATAAAATAAAGTTGTCTACAGACGAACTGTCTCCTTCTTCAATTGTAATTTGATTTCGGAAGCAGTTGTCAATGGTGTAAGAAAGCGATTGCTCGCCATGTATCGTAGCCGCGTCCGATTCTGGTGTGTCTTGTAAGACGTTTATATTTTGGCAAGACAATGCGTCTGCTACAAGGTTTTCCTTGCCTGGTTTGTAAATTACCTTAGCTCCGTGATCGTCGATAATTCCTTTCCAGCGTTTTAGTTTCGCATTGGGGTTTTTATCCGACACAGCGAATGTTAACGGCTGGTGATCAGTATAAATGCGTAAGTATTTTACTCCGTATAAGTAGTTGCGGAGGTTTTTTAGGGACCGGACTATGGCAAGTAGCTCGCGTTCGTTTGTTGCGAAGTTTTTTTCGTTATCACGTAACGTGCGAAATATCATTGTAATAGGACGTCCCCCTTGGGATAATACCGCCTCTAGACCGAGACCTGAAGCGTCCGTTGTTAAATCAAACGACTTCGTAAAGTCAGGGTATGACAGTAGGACATCTTCTGATGCTAAGATTTCTCGTAACTTATGAAATGCTTCCCTCTGTTGCTTATTCATTTCGATATCAATTTTCCTCGATTGATAATTGCTTACTTTTCCATTTTCTCCTTTTAGTATTCCTGGAAGGGGTCCTGTTATTGATGCAAAACCTTTAATAAAGCCTCTATAATAACTCGCTTACCCCATAAAAGAGCGGAGATTGAAGAGAGTTTTTGGTAGAGGAAATTCTTTGATAGCCTTGACCTTTTCAGGTGAGGTTCGCAAGCCCCCTTCTGATACTATGAATCCCAAATATTCAACGTTTTTTTTAAAAAACTTTGATTTTTCTTGGGACACCCTCATACCTGCCTCTAAGAGTTTCTCGAAAACCCAGTGAATATCATATCATGGTCCTCCTTTGTCTGAGAAAAAATTATTACATCATCAACATACACATAGCATGTTTTTGAAATTTTTTCCCGTAATACATCATCAATAGACCTTTGAAAAATGCTCGGAGCATTTTTTAGGCTGAACGGCAATCTACAAAATTCATATTTACCGTTATTTATTGAAAAAGCCGTTTTTTCCCTATCACTTTCCGCCAGTTCAATCTGGTCATCAGGATTTAAGATCAAGTGTTGTTTTTTACAACACTTTAAATTTGCCCATATTTGACAATATGGTAGAAATCGCGGGAATAGAATACCTATGTCAACAGTTTTTTGGTTGAATTTTCTGAAATCAATCGCTCTTTTTCAACCCATTTTGGTCGGTGCCCTTTTTGTCCACGACCCAAGTTGGATTCTTGTAGGGTGATCTAGATGGCCTTACGATGCCGTCCGCTAGAAGTTGTTTAACCTCTGCGTTCACAAATTCTGTCACGCCCATGGGGTGCGGGTACGACTTGGAGTACACCGGTTCCCCATCTGTTTTTATTGTGGCAATAGTGTTTATGTTAAAAGTTAGAACTTCGTCTAGGTCAGCAAAGGCCTTAACATTTTTTTAATCATATTGTCAAAAACGGGTTTTATTGCATGTGGGACACTTTCATCATCAATGTTAATGAAATTAACGTTTTTGGAGCTTTTCTGTTGCATTGTCAGCTTGCAATATATTTTTTTGTGAAATCGAGTTTCGCATTTACCTGTTTAAGTAAATCGAGCACGATTATCCCGTCGAATCCTTTAAATGCATTTAAGAGAAAGAAATGAGACTTGACTTGAAAAATTGAAATTGGGCACTTTTTTTTTATTTGTGTGTGGCCGTGAAATGACTTAACACTAAACGGGGTTTCTACGTTCACGACGCCTTTCAACATCGGGAGGGGTGCAATGTAAGTTTTTGAAGTTCCGGTATCAATTAACAGTTTAACTTCCCGCCCTGCTAACCTTCGTGTAATGTGCGGGAGCAAGGATTTTATTCTAAAAAATTGCAAGTATCATCTGTGTCTGTGTCATCTTCAATCTCCGTAGCATACGCTTGGAAAACGGAATCGTATTCTTCCCCCGTGAGATTTTCCTCTGGAAGGTAGTTAATTTTCTGATAGCTCCTTGTTGACTGGTCTTTTCGCCAATTTGTGGATTGTTTGAATTGCGAGAGAGTATCAAACTCCATCGGCTCCAGTGGGGGCCTGACCTGACTATTTCCTTAAAAGGGGCTTGGCTTTTGCTTAAAAAATGGAGTTTTATTATTACTCCAGTTTTGATTTTTTGTGAAGTCAGGGTTTTTTTTATTGCCCCAGTATTTTGATTTTGTTCTGCCTCTTGGGCTAGAGCTAATGCTGTTGGTAAATCCCGCGGTTGCGCTGGGAAAACAGCTACTTCTAATGATTTTGTCAAGCCGGAAAAGAACGTATGAAGCGCATCTTCCCTAAATTTCTCATTTTTTACTGACGCTGAGTATGCATCATGTGTCACTACTATTTTATTTGTTAGGAGTGTTAAAATTTTCTTGCTGAATCACATGCATTGGAGTTTTGTCCGCGTATATGAAATCGAGGCGTGCCAAGATGGCGGTAAAGTTTAGCACTGTATTAAACGAAGCTAATACAGCTGCTGCCGGACCTATAACTTTATTTTTTAGAATGGTCACTGCCTGATAATGCCGACTGCTGCCATTATATGGCTTAAATACCTTATAGGCCGCAATGGCTACCTGTCTCCAGGATATATACCAATCCTGTTTCCCATCAAACTCGGGAACCGACTTAATAATGTCTAGGGGCTCATTACAATATACCCCTGGTGTGATAACGATTTCCTTAAATGTCTCCACTTTAGGGGCTCTTACTTTTAGCCTATCCAACTCTACTATGATGGTACATCATTTTTCATCGAACAGCCTTTGCTGTCTTTCTAAGGCCGCGTTTATTGCCGCATCCATGTTCGCGATTTGTTCGGCCTGCATTTCTTGCGATTGGGTTTCTATCCGTTCAGGACTTTCAAGAACACTTTTTTTAATATAATTTGACTTCTACTGGTCGATGGGGTGCAGGCCTCTTCTTGGTTTTTTTTCTCCTTATTTACTTAGCTTGTTAATAACCGCTTATGTTCTTCTATTACTTCATCCTCCGACGAGCTATTGTCGTCGTTTCTGTACATTCCTTTTTAATTTTCGAGAAAAACCCGTTTAATAATTTCGGGTAAAAAATCGGAAAACACAATATTGTTTTTTTTGTATTGTTACGTTGGTTTAACATGCAAATCTAGTTTAAACACGTAAAAAAAGTATTTGGATTGTTTAATTATTTAAAGGAATCTTGAATAATAATTATTTCAAGAAATTTTAGGAGGAAAAATATTCCCAGCTTAGCTTTTACAAATGATTTATTTATTTTACTGCATTTTTAAATAAATACCTTTAATTAGGGAGAAAATAATTTCTCTCAATGTGTAGCGTGTAACGTTCGACTAAAGCGCAAAGTACTTTAATGTTTTCAAGGATCTGTATTGGCTGGGCACGCTAAATATTCCGGCTCTAGCTCGTCGGCTTGGGGGGTGGAGGTCTTGCTCGTACAGATCTTGACACTGTCTACGTATTACTATTAATAAAATCAGAATTGAGCGTGCATGCGACAATATCAAAAGCTAGATACTTAACCAGAAGAAAAGATGCATAATTTAGAAAAACAGAGTTTTGAGAAATTAATGAAAGGGGACAGTGTCAAAGAAAGAGAGAGAAATTTGTTGTTTGCGACGCCTTAGATGTAATTTGGCTCGCATATTGCCCACCCTACCTATGACCACCTGCCGCTAGAGCATGACTGTGGTGATCCTTTGTACACCCTACGACCGCAGAGACATCAGCTGAGTTCAGTTATTTAGTTTTCTTTAAGCTTTCATTTTAATAATTATTTCAATTGCTAAGAACACATTTAACCTTTCTTAGATAATTTACAAACGAGAAAACAATTTCGGCGAGAAAAGATAAAACATAATAAGCGTTAAACCTCATGGGTAAATACTGGGCTACACAGGTGTATATAATTATTAATATAAAATACATATGTATAGTAAAAATAGTTGAAAATAAGTATTGTGTATATTAAACAATATGATCTTTAGAAAAATAGTTTAATGTTCAAAGGAAATTCAATAATTTGTTCTTTTAGGATTATTAATATTCGTTCTTAATTTTTTTTTTTATAACATAATTATTGTCACTTCAATACTCAATCGCATTCTTCTAATAATTTTTTTTTTTTTGATTTACGTTAACACATGTTTAGAAAGCCTGTAGCCTGGTTGGCTGATATGCACGTGAACATTTTTCGCGAGCTGGATTTTTGTTAGGTTACAAATGAGGTTAAGATCGAGCCCAAGCGTAGTTTTTACATTTTTTTTTAAATTTGCATTTGTGTTAGGGCCGATCTAATTGGACTTTTCTTTTTCCCTAGCCTATATGCTTATTTGGCCGAGGAAATTCCTCGTTAAGTTAAATGAAAGAGTGCTCCCTGCTCCTGCTGATCACTTAACAAAATTGGGGTGCTCCCTAAGACACTGCTGTTTGGCAAAGGCGGGTGCTCCTCAGGGCGACTGCAGATCGCCGGTCAATGGGGTGCTCCTCCGGGCGGATCCGAATCGCTGGGCAGCGTGGGTGCTCCACAGGGCAGATTTGGACTGCCAACCGATGTGGGTGCTCCCCGGAAAATTGGCGAAAGTTAATTGGACCCTTGCACATGCGCTTGTGCTGGTATGCCGTGGCGGCGGTTGCGGCCGTATCGGGAAACGTAAAATTTCAGCCTTTTAAAAGAAATCGAAAATTCAGCCCTTGAAAATATTTAGCGAGAAAACCCACACAACTCACTTCTTTGCTTGAATTATTCGCGGGAAAAATCACTTTGCAAGAACTTCGAAATACCGCGTGTATATTTTTTTTCACCACCGCCGAATGGGAACGAATAAATTTCACACGTCTGACTGCCACGCCGGTTTAATTAAGAAGGAAGTTCAAAAATCATGCGACGTCGGTTTCGGCCTTTTCCAGAAATTTCTGCCAGCTGAAAAATCCGCCATTTCGGCTTAGGACAAGCTTCTCAGCAACAGCTGATTGTGGAACTATCTGGCATCACCCGCAAAAATACCAATTAGTATTTTTTTTGCTAAACACTAATTTCCGACACTAAATTTGGCTAGGCATTTGGCTACTCTCCAAAGGTCGCTAAATACAAAAATAAGCACCAGTTTTCAAGCCAAAACAAACAAACGTTCTTCAGGCGCCGCTACAAAGCCCCCCGGAAAATCTGGCTAGGGTTACACTAGACAGATACCGACTCAAGACACGTTATTGTCGAATATCTTTTGCATGATAGGTACCTATAATTCGACCCTGTAAATCTTCCAATTCGTAATAAGAATTTCCTAACTTTCTTCGAACCCTCGCTTTCGCAAAGGAAGGACCGAATTTTGCGTTGTAGCCAGTTTGAAAACAGCTTTGTTTAAAATTTCGACTGTAAGTCTCTTGCCCTTCTTCGAAAGACACAACTCTAGAGCGAAGATTATATCGCTTCTCGTTTATATCGTGCTTTTCCTGCATTAACTTGCAAGCTTTATCTCGAACTATTTCAAATGAATCCTGACGATTGAATTTCAAAGAACGATCATCTAGTAAATTTAACTTTCTTAACAAAGAATATGTACCACCGGATGTAATCATATGTTGTCCGAAGACCATGTAGTAGGGAGAGGTTCCCAAACTAGCATGAACGGACGATCTCAACGCGCAATATATTCTGTGGAGATACTCGTCCCAGTCCTTTTGGTCAGGTCGAAGATAAGCCCTAATTGCAGAAATTACAGAGCGGTTAACGCGCTCGGACGCATTAGCCTGAGGCGAATGAACGGCCGTCAGCGTATGCGTAATGCCGTATTGCTGCACTAATTTCCGAAAAGCGTAAGAGCGAAATTGTGAGCCGTATTCGGACACCACTGTTTCAGGAGTCCCATATGCCATAAACAACTCCCCTTCTAGATATTTTATAACTGCACTTGTATCTATTTTCCTTACGGGTTTGAGAAAGACATATTTTGAAAAATTGTCGAGCACGATAAATATACCGATATTTCCACTTCTGGATCTGGGATAAGGTCCAAGGAAATCTATTAACAACCGTTGGAAAAATCGCTGACTTTCCGGCGTTTTTCCTAATGGCGGTCGCAATACACAATTTGGAGCTTTAGTGGTTTTGCACACTTCGCAGGCATTTATATAAGCCTTTACATCTGGAACAAGGCCAGGCCAAAAAAAATAGTATCGCCTTACTCTCTCAATCGTCTTGTGTATGCCGCCGTGAGAAGATAAAGGACTATCTTGAGCTCGCGAGAGGATTTCTGGAACCAGTTCTTTAGGTATCCAGAGCTTCCAGGCATACTCATCATGAACTTGCTCTCCCGTTAAATGTTCGGCTTTCCGATAAACATATCCAGTGTCAGACTTAAGATCAGGAAAATTTTCTTGGTTGGCTTTTACCTTTTCTACAAGAGAAACATACTCAGCTGATTGGAAATGCTCTGAGTTCAGGTCCACTAAAAATCCTTCGCGTAAGTCTATAGCGGCTACCACGTCTTCGTTAACACGGGAAAGTGAGTCGGGAACAAAATTTAGAGAACCCTTTCGATGTTCAATTGTGAAAGATATGAATCTTTGTAAAGCTAAAGCCCATCGAGCTAGTCGTGAATTTAGGTCGTGATTTGACATTAGCCACTTCAATGAGGCATAATCTGTTATGATTTAAAATTTATGTCCCTCCACATACGTCCTAAAATTCTTAAGAGCTGCTACCGCCGCTAGATATTCTTGCTCGGTGGCAGTATAATTACGCTGAGCTTTGTTCAGCTTCTTTGAAAAGAAAGCAACAGGCCGTTCGTCTCCTTCTTCCGACAGCTGTACTAGTACTGCGCCTATCCCTGTTTTACTAGCGTCGCAATGTATCGCGAAAGGCTTTGTAAAGTCGGGGCTGCATAAGACTGGAGCCTTGCTGAGCGAAAGTTTTAAGACTTCGAAAGCTTTAATGGCTTCGTCGGTTAAACTAAACCTTCTTTTTGTGGTCATCAAGTCTGTTAAAGGAGCTGAGAGTGAAGCGAAATTAGGAACAAACTTACGATACCACCCACACAAACCATAAAACTTCGTAGACTGCGTAATGTCTTCGGTAACGGAAAATTAGTATTTGCGGTCACCTTTTCTGGGTCGGTGCGTATTCCACCATCGCCGATTATATGACCTAGATATCGCACGCGAAGCATACAGAAGTGACCTTTGCCAATATTGACCGTCCAACCTGCACGCTTTATCTGCAGCGCGATCTCTCTGAGAACTTCAAGATGTCTCTCAAAGCTGGAAGAAACTACCAATAAATCGTCAAGGTAAATTAACACCTCGTTTCTGAGATGAGCTGGCATAACCTTGTCCATTAAACGGGACATTGTACTAGTGGCATTGCACAGCCCAAAAGGCATCACCTTAAACTGGTAAAGCGGTCTACCAGAGACAGTGAAAGCCGTTTTTTCTCGTGATGAAACCTCTAAGGGAACCTGCCAATGGGCATCCTTAAGGTCAAGGCTGGATATGATTTTCGCCTTAGGCAAACGACTTAAAATTCCCGCTATCTGGGGAAGAGGGTAGGCATCCTTTTCCGTGAAACTGTTTACCTTTCGGCAATCGAGACAAATCCTAACTTTTCTGGGTTTCGTCACCATTACAATAGGAGAAGACCACGAACTTTCGGACTTCTCTATCACACCCAATTGTAACATTCTGTCAATCTCGGCATACATGGCCTTTTCTTCTGCGGGTGAGACAGGAAAGTGTCGTTGTTTTATCGGTTTAGCCGTACCGACATCGATTGAGTGCGTTATCAAGTTGGTCTTGCCGAGACCTTCTTGAGTGAAAGACGGAAAACAATTAATGATGTTTGTTAATTTGGCTTTGTCAACCTCGGACAAGTTATGCTGATCAGCATTAAGCTTACGGTCGGGATCGGATTCTAGTGATGTTATATTAATTCATTTTGGAAGCAAATCGTAAAGTTTCCAGAAATCTATGCCTAAATACAAATTTTGCTTCAGCGAAGGTACCACGTAGATTTTTAAAGGTCTTTTAACGTCGTTGTATTCCACAACAACTTTTAAATGACCAACTATCTGCTGAGATGTTCCTGCCTTTTATCGCTTTAAATTCTTTACTGTTAATTATGTCACTGGCTAGGTTTCCACCGACACAACTTATCGACGCGCCAGAGTCTAATAGTCCGTAAACGGTACGATCGAACATGCGAATTGATAAAAAGGGTCGAGGATCTTTTGGTCCGGCCGGTAGAGAGTTAATATATTCCAGTCCGGCTTTACACGTTTTGACCTCTTGCCAAAATGATTTCATTCGGACGGAACTTCGCGTTTTTCGCTTTTCTAATTTTTGTTCATTATTTACTTCCGGGATATTAATTTTTCCTAATATTGGAATTTTGCTATGTTGCAAAGGACAGTCTGGAAATATTTGTACGTCAGGGAAAAATGTTGGTGCAACTGTAGCTGCATGCTCTATTGATCGGTCATCGTTGCTTGGCTCCGAACGCCACTGGAGGCCTTCTGTTTGTATGGCGGCATCGACCCGCCCGCTCTGTAGTTTTTTGAACACTTGTTACAACTTGTTTTGTATGTGTTGACAGCTCCGCATCCGTAACAAAAAACTCTTCTTTCGACTACACAGTCCTGATACCTGTGACCTTCCTTGCGGCAGTTCCAGCACAACAAGGAAAAGGCTTCGATATCGGCTTCTTTATCGGATTCCGATTCTGGAGGCATCTCCTGTTCTGGACTAAATTTCGAGACTTCACGTTTGAAAGGGGAAGATTTGAAATAACCCTGACAACGTCTAACTTCAGATAAAAACGCTTCACGCCTGCGACAAATCTCCCTCAGTTCTGAAACTGATTGAATGTCGATATTCAAAATTGCATGTCTAATTTCGGGACGAAGATTGTTTCGGAGAACCCGAATGAGCTTGTAAGGCATCCAAGGCTGTTCTAATTGATCAATTAGACTTGAAATGGTGTCATAGAAACTATCAAAAGTTTCGTTTGACTTTTGTTCCTAATCAACTCCTCTAGACCACCATCATCCCTACTCGGTCGAAACTGTAGACGCCAGGCTGAACAAAAGCTATCCCATCGGACTTCAACATAAGCTTTGTGATACCGCCAATAGAATTCATTAGCTTTCCCTTCGAAAAGAACGCTAGCATTCCTACAAAGTACAGTGAAATTATTGCCTTACGTCTCCTTAGTTAATGCTTCAACGCGGTACATAAAATTGACCACTGACCCTCCTACACCGGAACATTTTATTTTCCAGCCGTTCAAAATATGAACTACTTTATCTGGTCGATTTAATAAATCTGCATCGGCACTTCGTAGCGACGCAGGAGAACACGGAGCTAAAATCTCTTGCCTAGAATTCACCCCCGGTATCTTCTCTTGTATCGATCCTATTGAAAGCACTTCCGAACTGTTGAGAATTGAACGGTTGACTCAGCTCGCTTGGGGTTCTATTAGCACCTTGATCAGACATTATCCTTGACATAGCTTCAGGAACGGACTTTTGAATTGAACTGGCCATACTTTCGGTAAGTGTAGCTAGTAATCGTCGCTCCATGGCTAGTAAAGTGATGGCATTTGTAGTAATAGCACTTGGAATAGTATCACCGCTATTAATGGTATTTGAATTGTATCCTGACGAAGAAGCTATATCATCTGATACTTGTTTGTCCGCGTTATCTGCGGGCTGACGGTTCTTCGAGTGGCTACGAGTTTGTCGGCTATCCCCACTCTTTGGGAGAGATGGCCTACAGGAAGTTTTGCACACCGGACACAGTGCACTTTTCTTCCAATGCGCTTCTATGCATCGCTTGAGAAATTCATGTTGACATGATGTATGGCAAACCTCTATTAGGTATACTTTGGCCTTGCATATCGGACAGACGATGTTTGCGCCCCTTTCGGCAACCCTTTCCGGAGATCGGTCTATCCCCATCATGAACACGGACGATAAAAAAATAGTTTTAGCAAATTAACTGTATATAAACGGTAAGATAATATTTTCCTCAAAAATATCAGCGGTACGATAGTTTGAGGTATAAGATAAAAGAGATACGATAATAGTTAGGCAAAATTTTAAATCTTTGAAACAAACGGAAAAAAATCGAAATAACGTAATAAGGAAATATTAACTGAACTCTTGGCTTGATGCTCTGTGACGAAGCGTATCTATATTTTTATAAAATTTCTCAGAAATTAGAAAAAAAAAGACGAAGAAAGGAAAGAGGTTTTATACTTTATATGGACTTGGTCAGCGGATTGTTCTAGAACATACTCGCTTGTACTCCAACTCCGGATTAAAAGAATATAAATCCTCTAGTCCCAAGAAGGGAAAAAAAATTTTGTTCATAACATCTTTCTGGATATGGCACTGCTCGTGAGTAATGCCAATATTTTCCGTATACAGAAGTATATATACTAATTTAATTTCATAAGGGTGATTAGCTCAATGACTCGGTATTTGATTCCGGGACAGAAAATCTACCTAGTTCTGGCTTATGCCTCTGTTTTCCTCAAATCAAGACACCTTGTCCTTTCTGCTATTTATAGAAAAAAAAAATTCTCTCGTTAATTTATAATTTTCGGACAGTCAGAAATACTAATAGTCACTCGAACTGTTTTCCAGGAATAATTAAAAATTTAGGAAAAAATTTTAAAAAGAGTAAAGAAAAATGTTAAAGATTGTTAAATTTATGCATCTGCCAATGAATTAAACTGTATTCATTAAGGCCTACACGTTTGGGCGCCACTTTTCTTATTAATAATTATTAATTATAACTGTAGCGTGTAAGCATGTAGCGCAAAGTACTTTAATGTTTTCAAGGATCTGTATTGGCTGGGCACGCTAAATATTCCGGCTCTAGCTCGTCGGCTTGGGGGGTGGAGGTCTTGCTCGTACAGATCTTGCCACTGTCTACGTATTACTATTAATAAAATCAGAATTGAGCGTGCATGCGACAATATCAAAAGCTAGATACTTAACCGGAAGAAAAGATGCATAATTTAGAAAAGCAGAGTTTTGAGAAATTAATGAAAGGGGACAGTGTAAACGAAAGAGAGAGAAATTTGTTGTTTGCGACGCCTTAGATGTAATTTGGCTCGCATATTGCCCACCCTACCTATGACCACCTGCCGCTAGAGCATGACTGTGGTGATCCCTTGTACACCCTACGACCGCAGAGACATCAGCTGAGTTCAGTTATTTAGTTTTCTTTAAGCTTTCATTTTAATAATTATTTCAATTGCAAAGAACACATTTAACCTTTCTTAGATAATTTACAAAAGAGAAAACAATTTCGGCGAGAAAAGATAAAACATAATAAGCGTTAAACCTCATGGGTAAATACTGGGCTACACAGGTGTATATAATTATTAATGTAAAATACATATGTATAGTAAAAATAGTTGAAAATAAGTATTGTGTATATTAAACAATATGATCTTTAGAAAAATAGTTTTATGTTCAAAGGAAATTCAATAATTTGTTCTTTTAGGATTATTAATATTCATTCTTAATTCATCATTCATCAGTGATTCGCTAATTAATTACTTTTAATTTTATTAAAAATAAATTTTTTTTATTCAAAGAAAAAAAATTTTCAGTGTAAACTAATTTTTTTTTTTCATAATCAATTTTAGAAGTAATGGCTTTCTTAAATTTTCGGCATTGATATATATATATATTTTTTTTTTGTTTATAAGAATTTAATTGGCACTAATATCTTAGTTTTAATAATTTGAAATAAAGATAAAACAACTCACACAGCTGGTTCCTCGGCGGGCGATCGATCTTCCGACGCAGGCAGGCTGGAAAATAAATCAAGGCATTTCTGCTTTGACATGGTTATTATTTTATATAATAAAATAATATAATATAATATATATTATATTATATGTGCACTCAAAACCATTTTTCTAATTAATTTTTTTTTTTTCATCAACACGATTTTAAGAAAACTTTTGCAGGGAGATAGGAACCGTAAACTAAACGCGCACTAGATGAATCATAACTTAATTTAAATCTTATAATTATTTTATTAAATTATTTTTTTTTTATAACATAATTATTGTCACTTCAATACTCAATCGCATTCTTCTAATATATTTTTTTTTTTTTTTGATTTACGTTAACACATGTTTAGAAATTTCTTCCAGTGTAGCCTGGTTGGCTGATATGCACGTGAACATTTTTTGCGAGCTGGATTTTTTTAGGTTACAAATGAGGTTAAGATCGAGCCCAAGCGTAGTTTTTACATATTTTTTAAATTTGCATTTGGGTTAGGGCCGATCTAATTTGACTTTTCTTTTTCCCTAGCCTATATGCTTATTTGGCCGAGGAAATTCCTCGTTAAGTTAAATGAAAGAGTGCTCCCTGCTCCTGCTGATCACTTAACAAAATTGGGGTGCTCCCTAAGGCACTGCGGTTTGGCAAAGGCGGGTGCTCCTCAGGGCGACTGCAGATCGCCGGTCAATGGGGTGCTCCTCCGGGCGGATCCGAATCGCTGGGCAGCGTGGGTGCTCCACAGGGCAGATTTGGACTGCCAACCGATGTGGGTGCTCCCCGGAAAATTGGCGAAAGTTAATTGGCCCCTTGCTGCGCTGTGTGTATGCCGTGGCGGCGTTGGCGGCCGTATCGGGAAACGTAAAATTTCAGCTTTTTAAAAGAAATCGAAAATTCAGCACTTGAAAATATTTAGCGAGAAAACCCACACAACTCACTTCTTTGCTTGAATTGTTCGCGGGAAAAATCACTTTGCAAGAACATCGAAATACCGCGTGTATATTTTTTTTTCACCACTTTGCCGAATGGGAACGAATAAATTTCACACGTCTGACTGCCACGCCGGTTTAATTAAGAAGGAAGTTCAAAAATCATGCGACGTCGGTTTCGGCCTTTTCCAGAAATTTCTGCCAGCTGAAAAATCCGCCATTTCGGCTTAGGACAAGCTTCTCAGCAACAGCTGATTGTGGAACTATCTGGCATCACCCGCAAAAATACTAATTAGTATTTTTTTTGCTAAACACTAATTTCCGACACTAAATTTGGCTAGGCATTTGGCTACTCTCCAAAGGTCGCTAAATACAAAAATAAGCACCAGTTTTCAAGCCAAAACAAACAAACGTTCTTCAGGCGCCGCTACAAAGCCCCCCCGGAAAATCTGGCTAGGGTTACACTAGACAGATACCGACTCAAGACACGTTATTGTCGAATATCTTTTGCATGATAGGTACCTATAATTCGACCCTGTAAATCTTCCAATTCGTAATAAGAGTTTCCTAACTTTCTTCGAACCCTCGCTTTCACAAAGGAAGGACCGAATTTTGCGTTGTAGCCAGTTTGAAAACAGCTTTGTTTAAAATTTCGACTGTAAATCTCTTGCCCTTCTTCGAAAGACAGAACTCTAGAGCGAAGATTATATCGCTTCTCGTTTATATCGTGCTTTTCCTGCATTAACTTGCAAGCTTTATCTCGAACTATTTCAAATGAATCCTGACGATTGAATTTCAAAGAACGATCATCTAGTAAATTTAACTTTCTTAACAAAGAATATGTACCACCGGATGTAATCATATGTTGTCCGAAGACCATGTAGTAGGGAGAGGTTCCCAAACTAGCATGAACGGACGATCTCAACGCGCAATATATTCTGTGGAGATACTCGTCCCAGTCCTTTTGGTCAGGTCGAAGATAAGCCCTAATTGCAGAAATTACAGAGCGGTTAACGCGCTCGGACGCATTAGCCTGAGGCGAATGAACGGCCGTCAGCGTATGCGTAATGCCGTATTGCTGCACTAATTTCCGAAAAGCGTAAGAGCGAAATTGTGAGCCGTTGTCGGACACCACTGTTTCAGGAGTCCCATATGCCATAAACAACTCCCCTTCTAGATATTTTATAACTGCACTTGTATCTATTTTCCTTACGGGTTTGAGAAAGACATATTTTGAAAAATTGTCGAGCACGATAAATATACCGATATTTCCACTTCTGGATCTGGGATAAGGTCCAAGGAAATCTATTAACAACCGTTGGAAAAATCGCTGACTTTCCGGCGTTTTTCCTAATGGCGGTCGCAATACACAATTTGGAGCTTTAGTGGTTTTGCACACTTCGCAGGCATTTATATAAGTCTTTACATCTGGAACAAGGCCAGGCCAAAAATAGTATCGCCTTACTCTCTCAATCGTCTTGTGTATGCCACCGTGAGAAGATAAAGGACTATCGTGAGCTCGCGAGAGGATTTCTGGAACCAGTTCTTTAGGTATCCAGACTTCAGGCATACCATCATGAACTTGCTCCCCGTTAAATGTTCGGCTTTCCGATAAACATAACCACTGTCAGACTTAAGATCAGGAAAATTTTCTTGATTGGCTTTTACCTTTTCTACAAGAGAAACATACAGCGACTGATCTGATTTCATGTCCACTAAAAATCCTTCGCGTAAGTCTATAGCGGCTACCACGTCTTCGTTAACACGGGAAAGTGAGTCGGGAACAAAATTTAGAGAACCCTTTCGATGTTCAATTGTGAAAGATATGAATCTTTGTAAAGCTAAAGCCCATCGAGCTAGTCGTGAATTTAGGTCGTGATTTGACATTAGCCACTTCAATGAGGCATGATCTGTTATGATTTAAAACTTATGTCCCTCCACATACGTCCTAAAATTCTTAAGAGCTGCTACCGCCGCTAGATATTCTTGGTCGGTGGCAGTATAATTACGCTGAGCTTTGTTCAGCTTCTTTGAAAAGAAAGCAACAGGCCGTTCGTCTCCTTCTTCCGACAGCTGTACTAGTACTGCGCCTATCCCTGTTTTACTAGCGTCGCAATGTATCGCGAAAGGCTTTGTAAAGTCGGGGCTGCATAAGACTGGAGCCTTGCTGAGCGAAAGTTTTAAGACTTCAAAAGCTTTAATGGCTTCGACGGTTAAATTAAACCTTCTTTTTGTGGTCATCAAGTCTGTTAAAGGAGCTGAGAGTGAAGCGAAATTAGGAACAAACTTACGATACCACCCACACAAACCATAAAACTTCGTAGACTGCGTAATGTCTTCGGTAACGGAAAATTAGTATTTGCGGTCACCTTTTCTGGGTCGGTGCGTATTCGACCATCGCCGATTATATGACCTAGATATCGCACACGAAGCATACAGAAGTGACCTTTGCCAATATTGATCGTCAAACCTGCACGCTTTATCTGCAGCGCAATCTCTCTGAGAACTTCAAGATGTCTCTCAAAGCTGGAAGAAACTACCAATAAATCGTCAAGGTAAATGAACACCTCGTTTCTGAGATGAGCTGGCACAACCTTGTCCATTAAACGGGACATTGTACTAGTGGCATTGCACAGCCCAAAAGGCATCACCTTAAACTGGTAAAGCGGTCTACCAGAGACAGTGAAAGCCGTTTTGTCTCGTGATGAAACCTCTAAAGGAACCTGCCAATAGGCATCCTTAAGGTCAAGGCTGGATATGAATTCCGCCTTAGGCAAACGACTTAAAATTCCCGCTATCTGGGGAAGAGGGTAGGCATCCTTTTCCGTGAAACTGTTTACCTTTCGGCAATCGAGACAAATCCTAACTTTTCTGGGTTTCGTCACCATTACAATAGGAGAAGACCACGAACTTTCGGACTCCTCTATCACACCCAATTGTAACATTCTGTCAATCTCGGCATACATGGCCTTTTCTTCTGCGGATGAGACAGGAAAGTGTCGTTGTTTTATCGGTTTAGCCGTACCGACATCGATTGAGTGCGTTATCAAGTTGGTCTTGCCGAGACCTTCTTGAGTGAAAGACGGAAAACAATTAATGACGTTCGTTAATTTGGCTTTGTCAAACTCGGATAAGTTATGCTGATCAGCATTAACCTTACGGTCGGGATCGGATTCTAGTGATGATATATTAATGCATTTCGGAAGCAAATCGTAAAGTTTCCAGAAATCTATGCCTAAATACAAATTTTGCTTCAGCGAAGGTACCACGTAGATTTTTAAAGGTATTTTAACGTCGTTGTATTCTACAACAACTTTTAAATGACCAACTATCTGCTGAGATGTTCTATCAGCAGTTGTAGCGATGCCTTTTATCGACTTAAATTCTTTACTGTTAATTATGTCACTGGCTAGGTTTCCACCGACAAAACTTATCGACGCGCCAGAGTTTAATAGTCCGTAAACGGTACGATCGAACATGCGAATTGATAAAAAGGGTCGAGGATCTTTTGGTCCGGCCGGTAGAGAGTTAATATATTCCAGTCCGGCTTTACACGTTTTGACCTCTTGCCAAAATGATTTCATTCGGACGGAACTTCGCGTTTTTCGCTTTTCTAATTTTTGTTCATTATTTACTTCCGGGATATTAATTTTTCCTAATATTGGAATTTTGCTATGATGCAAAGGACAGTCTGGGGATATTTGTACGTCAGGGAAAAATGTTGGTGCAACTGTAGCTGCATGCTCTATTGATCGGTCATCGTTGCTTGGCTCCGAACGCCACTGGAGGCCTTCTGTTTGTATGGCGGCATCGACCCGCCCGCTCTGGAGTTTTTTGAACACTTGTTACAACTTGTTTTGTATGTGTTGACAGCTCCGCATCCGTAACAAAAAACTCTTCTTTCGACTACACAGTCCTGATACCTGTGACCTTCCTTGCGGCAATTCCAGCACAACAATGAAAAGGCTTCGATATCGGCTTCTTTATCGGATTCCGATTCTGGAGGCATCTCCTGGTCTGGACTTAATTTCGAGACTTCACGTTTGAAAGGGGAAGATTTGAAATAACCCTGAGAACGTCTAACTTCAGATAAAAACGCTTCACGCCTGCGACAAATCTCCCTCAGTTCTGAAACTGATTGAATGTCGATATTCAAAATTGCATGTCTAATTTCGGGACGAAGATTGTTTCGGAGAACCCGAATGAGCTTGTAAGGCATCCAAGGCTGTTCTAATTGATCAATTAGACTTGAAATGGTGTCATAGAAACTATCAAAAGTTTCGTTTGACTTTTGTTCCTAATCAACTCCTCTAGACCACCATCATCCCTACTCGGTCGAAACTGTAGACGCCAGGCTGAACAAAAGCTATCCCATCGGACTTCAACATAAGCTTTGTGATACCGCCAATAGAATTCATTAGCTTTCCCTTCGAAAAGAACGCTAGCATTCCTACAAAGTACAGTGAAATTATTGCCTAACGTCTTCTTAGTTAATGCTTCAACGCGGTACATAAAATTGACCACTGACCCTCCTACACCGGAAAATTTTATTTTCCAGCCGTTCAAAATATGAACTACTTTATCTGGTCGATTTAATAAATCTGCATCGGCACTTCGTAGCGACGCAGGAGAACACGGAGCTAAAATCTCTTGCCTAGAATTCACCCCGGTATCTTCTCTTGTATCGATCCTATTGAAAGCACTTCCGAACTGTTGAGAATTGAACGGTTGACTCAGCTCGCTTGGGGTTCTATTAGCACCTTGATCAGACATTATCCTTGACATAGCTTCAGGAACGGACTTTTAAATTGAACTGGCCATACTTTCGGTAAGTGTAGCTAGTAATCGTCGCTCCATGGCTAGTAAAGTGATGGCATTTGTAGTAATAGCACTTGGAATAGTATCACCGCTATTAATGGTATTTGAATTGTATCCTGACGAAGAAGCTATATCATCTGATACTTGTTTGTCCGCGTTATCTGCGGGCTGACGGTTCTTCGAGTGGCTACGAGTTTGTCGGCTATCCCCACTCTTTGGGAGAGATGGCCTACAGGAAGTTTTGCACACCGGACACAGTGCACTTTTCTTCCAATGCGCTTCTATGCATCGCTTGAGAAATTCATGTTGACATGATGTAAGGCAAACCTCTATTAGGTATACTTTGGCCTTGCATATCGGACAGACGATGTTTGCGCCCCTTTCGGCAACCCTTTCCGGAGATCGGTCTATCCCCATCATGAACACGGACGATAAAAAAATAGTTTTAGCAAATCAACTGTATATAAACGGTAAGATAATATTTTCCTCAAAAATATCAGCGGTACGATAGTAGTTTGAGGTATAAGATAAAAGAGATACGATAATAGTTAGGCAAAATTTTAAATCTTTGAAACAAACGGAAAAAAATCGAAATAACGTAATAAGGAAATATTAACTGAACTCTTGGCTTGATGCTCTGTGACGAAGCGTATCTATATTTTTATAAAATTTCTCAGAAATTAGAAAAAAAAAGACGAAGAAAGGAAAGAGGTTTTATACTTTATATGGACTTGGTCAGCGGATTGTTCTAGAACATACTCGCTTGTACTCCAACTCCGGATTAAAAGAATATAAATCCTCTAGTCCCAAGAAGGGAAAAAATTTTGTTCATAACATCTTTCTGGATATGGCACTGCTCGTGAGTAATGCCAATATTTTCCGTATACAGAAGTATATATACTAATTTAATTTCATAAGGGTGATTAGCTCAATGACTCGGTATTTGATTCCGGGACAGAAAATCTACCTAGTTCTGGCTTATGCCTCTGTTTTCCTCAAATCAAGACACCTTGTCCTTTCTGCTATTTATAGAAAAAAAAATTCTCTCGTTAATTTATAATTTTCGGACAGTCAGAAATACTAATAGTCACTCGAACTGTTTTCCAGGAATAATTAAAAATTTAGGAAAAAATTTTAAAAAGAGTAAAGAAAAATGTTAAAGATTGTTAAATTTATGCATCTGCCAATGAATTAAACTGTATTCATTAAGGCCTACACGTTTGGGCGCCACTTTTCTTATTAATAATTATTAATTATAACTGTAGCGTGTAAGCATGTAGCGCAAAGTACTTTAATGTTTTCAAGGATCTGTATTGGCTGGGCACGCTAAATATTCCGGCTCTAGCTCGTCGGCTTGGGGGGTGGAGGTCTTGCTCGTACAGATCTTGCCACTGTCTACGTATTACTATTAATAAAATCAGAATTGAGCGTGCATGCGACAATATCAAAAGCTAGATACTTAACCGGAAGAAAAGATGCATAATTTAGAAAAGCAGAGTTTTGAGAAATTAATGAAAGGGGACAGTGTAAACGAAAGAGAGAGAAATTTGTTGTTTGCGACGCCTTAGATGTAATTTGGCTCGCATATTGCCCACCCTACCTATGACCACCTGCCGCTAGAGCATGACTGTGGTGATCCCTTGTACACCCTACGACCGCAGAGACATCAGCTGAGTTCAGTTATTTAGTTTTCTTTAAGCTTTCATTTTAATAATTATTTCAATTGCTAAGAACACATTTAACCTTTCTTAGATAATTTACAAACGAGAAAAAAATTTCGGCGAGAAAAGATAAAACATAATAAGCGTTAAACCTCATGGGTAAATACTGGGCTACACAGGTGTATATAATTATTAATGTAAAATACATATGTATAGTAAAAATAGTTGAAAATAAGTATTGTGTATATTAAACAATATGATCTTTAGAAAAATAGTTTAATGTTCAAAGGAAATTCAATAATTTGTTCTTTTAGGATTATTAATATTCATTCTTAATTCATCATTCATCAGTGATTCGCTAATTAATTACTTTTAATTTTATTAAAAATAAATTTTTTTTATTCAAAGAAAAAAAATTTTCAGTGTAAACTAATTTTTTTTTTTCATAGTTAATTTTAGAAGTAATGGCTTTCTTAAATTTTCGGCATTGATATATATATATATATTTTTTTTTGTTTATAAGAATTTAATTGGCACTAATATCTTAGTTTTAATAATTTGAAATAAAGATAAAACAACTCACACAGCTGGTTCCTCGGCGGGCGATCGATCTTCCGACGCAGGCAGGCTGGAAAATAAATCAAGGCATTTCTGCTTTGACATGGTTATTATTTTATATAATAAAATAATATAATATAATATATATTATATTATATGTGCACTCAAAACCATTTTTCTAATTAATTTTTTTTTTTTTAATCAACACGATTTTAAGAAAACTTTTGCAGGGAGATAGGAACCGTAAATTAAACGCGCACTAGATGAATCATAACTTAATTTAAATCTTATAATTATTTTATTAAATTATTTTTTTTTTATAACATAATTATTGTCACTTCAATACTCAATCGCATTCTTCTGATATATTTTTTTTTTTTTGATTTACGTTAACACATGTTTAGAAATTTCTTCCAGTGTAGCCTGGTTGGCTGATATGCACGTGAACATTTTTTGCGAGCTGGATTTTTTTTAGGTTACAAATGAGGTTAAGATCGAGCCCAAGCGTAGTTTTTACATATATATTTTAAATTTGCATTTGGGTTAGGGCCGATCTAATTTGACTTTTCTTTATATGCTTATTTGGCCGAGGAAATTCCTCGTTAAGTTAAATGAAAGAGTGCTCCCTGCTCCTGCTGATCACTTAACAAAATTGGGGTGCTCCCTAAGGCACTGCGGTTTGGCAAAGGCGGGTGCTCCTCAGGGCGACTGCAGATCGCCGGTCAATGGGGTGCTCCTCCGGGCGGATCCGAATCGCTGGGCAGCGTGGGTGCTCCACAGGGCAGATTTGGACTGCCAACCGATGTGGGTGCTCCCCGGAAAATTGGCGAAAGTTAATTGGCTTGTGCTGGTATGCCGTGGCGGCGTTGGCGGCCGTATCGGGAAACGTAAAATTTCAGCTTTTTAAAAGAAATCGAAAATTCAGCACTTGAAAATATTTAGCGAGAAAACCCACACAACTCACTTCTTTGCTTGAATTGTTCGCGGGAAAAATCACTTTGCAAGAACATCGAAATACCGCGTGTATATTTTTTTTCACCACTTTGCCGAATGGGAACGAATAAATTTCACACGTCTGACTGCCACGCCGGTTTAATTAAGAAGGAAGTTCAAAAATCATGCGACGTCGGTTTCGGCCTTTTCCAGAAATTTCTGCCAGCTGAAAAATCCGCCATTTCGGCTTAGGACAAGCTTCTCAGCAACAGCTGATTGTGGAACTATCTGGCATCACCCGCAAAAATATTAATTAGTATTTTTTTGCTAAACACTAATTTCCGACACTAAATTTGGCTAGGCATTTGGCTACTCTCCAAAGGTCGCTAAATACAAAAATTAGCACCAGTTTTCAAGCCAAAACAAACAAACGTTCTTCAGGCGCCGCTACAAAGCCCCCCGGAAAATCTGGCTAGGGTTACACTAGACAGATACCGACTCAAGACACGTTATTGTCGAATATCTTTTGCATGATAGGTACCTATAATTCGACCCTGTAAATCTTCCAATTCGTAATAAGAGTTTCCTAACTTTCTTCGAACCCTCGCTTTCACAAAGGAAGGACCGAATTTTGCGTTGTAGCCAGTTTGAAAACAGCTTTGTTTAAAATTTCGACTGTAAATCTCTTGCCCTTCTTCGAAAGACAGAACTCTAGAGCGAAGATTATATCGCTTCTCGTTTATATCGTGCTTTTCCTGCATTAACTTGCAAGCTTTATCTCGAACTATTTCAAATGAATCCTGACGATTGAATTTCAAAGAACGATCATCTAGTAAATTTAACTTTCTTAACAAAGAATATGTACCACCGGATGTAATCATATGTTGTCCGAAGACCATGTAGTAGGGAGAGGTTCCCAAACTAGCATGAACGGACGATCTCAACGCGCAATATATTCTGTGGAGATACTCGTCCCAGTCCTTTTGGTCAGGTCGAAGATAAGCCCTAATTGAAGAAATTACAGAGCGGTTAACGCGCTCGGACGCATTAGCCTGAGGCGAATGAACGGCCGTCAGCGTATGCGTAATGCCGTATTGCTGCACTAATTTCCGAAAAGCGTAAGAGCGAAATTGTGAGCCGTTGTCGGACACCACTGTTTCAGGAGTCCCATATGCCATAAACAACTCCCCTTCTAGATATTTTATAACTGCACTTGTATCTATTTTCCTTACGGGTTTAAGAAAGACATATTTTGAAAAATTGTCGAGCACGATAAATATACCGATATTTCCACTTCTGGATCTGGGATAAGGTCCAAGGAAATCTATTAACAACCGTTGGAAAAATCGCTGACTTTCCGGCGTTTTTCCTAATGGCGGTCGCAATACACAATTTGGAGCTTTAGTGGTTTTGCACACTTCGCAGGCATTTATATAAGTCTTTACATCTGGAACAAGGCCAGGCCAAAAATAGTATCGCCTTACTCTCTCAATCGTCTTGTGTATGCCACCGTGAGAAGATAAAGGACTATCGTGAGCTCGCGAGAGGATTTCTGGAACCAGTTCTTTAGGTATCCAGACCTTCCAGGCATATTCATCATGAACTTGCTCCCCCGTTAAATGTTCGGCTTTCCGATAAACATAACCACTGTCAGACTTAAGATCAGGAAAATTTTCTTGATTGGCTTTTACCTTTTCTACAAGAGAAACATACTCATCTGATTTCATGTCCACTAAAAATCCTTCGCGTAAGTCTATAGCGGCTACCACGTCTTCGTTAACACGGGAAAGTGAGTCGGGAACAAAATTTAGAGAACCCTTTCGATGTTCAATTGTGAAAGATATGAATCTTTGTAAAGCTAAAGCCCATCGAGCTAGTCGTGAATTTAGGTCGTGATTTGACATTAGCCACTTCAATGAGGCATGATCTGTTATGATTTAAAATTGATGTCCCTCCACATACGTCCTAAAATTCTTAAGAGCTGCTACCGCCGCTAGATATTCTTGGTCGGTGGCAGTATAATTACGCTGAGCTTTGTTCAGCTTCTTTGAAAAGAAAGCAACAGGCCGTTCGTCTCCTTCTTCCGACAGCTTTACTAGTACTGCGCCTATCCCTGTTTTACTAGCGTCGCAATGTATCGCGAAGGGCTTTGTAAAGTCGGGGCTGCATAAGACTGGAGCCTTGCTGAGCGAAAGTTTTAAGACTTCGAAAGCTTTAATGGCTTCGTCGGTTAAATTAAACCTTCTTTTTGTGGTCATCAAGTCTGTTAAAGGAGCTGAGAGTGAAGCGAAATTAGGAACAAACTTACGATACCACCCACACAAACCATAAAACTTCGTAGACTGCGTAATGTCTTCGGTAACGGAAAATTAGTATTTGCGGTCACTTTTTCTGGGTCGGTGCGTATTCGACCATCGCCGATTATATGACCTAGATATTGCACACGAAGCATACAGAAGTGACCTTTGCCAATATTGATCGTCAAACCTGCACGATTTATCTGCAGCGCAATCTCTCTGAGAACTTCAAGATGTCTCTCAAAGCTGGAAGAAACTACCAATAAATCGTCAAGGTAAATGAACACCTCGTTTCTGAGATGGCACTACCTTGTCCATTAAACGGGACATTGTACTAGTGGCATTGCACAGCCCAAAAGGCATCACCTTAAACTGGTAAAGCGGTCTACCAGAGACAGTGAAAGCCGTTTTGTCTCGTGAGGAAACCTCTAAAGGAACCTGCCAATAGGCATCCTTAAGGTCAAGGCTGGATATGAATTCCGCCTTAGGCAAACGACTTAAAATTCCCGCTATCTGGGGAAGAGGGTAGGCATCCTTTTCCGTGAAACTGTTTACCTTTCGGCAATCGAGACAAATCCTAACTTTTCTGGGTTTCGTCACCATTACAATAGGAGAAGACCACGAACTTTCGGACTCCTCTATCACACCCAATTGTAACATTCTGTCAATCTCGGCATACATGGCCTTTTCTTCTGCGGATGAGACAGGAAAGTGTCGTTGTTTTATCGGTTTAGCCCTACCGACATCGATTGAGTGCGTTATCAAGTTGGTCTTGCCGAGACCTTCTTAAGTGAAAGACGGAAAACAATTAATGACGTTCGTTAATTTGGCTTTGTCAAACTCGGATAAGTTATGCTGATCAGCATTAAGCTTACGGTCGGGATCGGATTCTAGTGATGATATATTAATGCATTTCGGAAGCAAATCGTAAAGTTTCCAGAAATCTATGCCTAAATACAAATTTTGCTTCAGCGAAGGTACCACGTAGATTTTTAAAGGTATTTTAACGTCGTTGTATTCTACAACAACTTTTAAATGACCAACTATCTGCTGAGATGTTCTATCAGCAGTTGTAGCGATGCCTTTTATCGACTTAAATTCTTTACTGTTAATTATGCCACTGGCTAGGTTTCCACCGACACAACTTATCGACGCGCCAGAGTCTAATAGTCCGTAAACGGTACGATCGAACATGCGAATTGATAAAAAGGGTCGAGGATCTTTTGGTCCGGCCGGTAGAGAGTTAATATATTCCAGTCCGGCTTTACAAGTTTTGACCTCTTGCCAAAATGATTTCATTCGGACGGAACTTCGCGTTTTTCGCTTTTCTAATTTTTGTTCATTATTTACTTCCGGGATATTAATTTTTCCTAATATTGGAATTTTGCTATGATGCAAAGGACAGTCTGGGGATATTTGTACGTCAGGGAAAAATGTTGGTGCAACTGTAGCTGCATGCTCTATTGATCGGTCATCGTTGCTTGGCTCCGAACGCCACTGGAGGCCTTCTGTTTGTATGGCGGCATCGACCCGCCCGCTCTGGAGTTTTTTGAACACTTGTTACAACTTGTTTTGTATGTGTTGACAGCTCCGCATCCGTAACAAAAAACTCTTCTTTCGACTACACAGTCCTGATACCTGTGACCTTCCTTGCGGCAATTCCAGCACAACAAGGAAAAGGCTTCGATATCGGCTTCTTTATCGGATTCCGATTCTGGAGGCATCTCCTGTTCTGGACTAAATTTCGAGACTTCACGTTTGAAAGGGGAAGATTTGAAATAACCCTGAGAACGTCTAACTTCAGATAAAAACGCTTCACGCCTGCGACAAATCTCCCTCAGTTCTGAAACTGATTGAATGTCGATATTCAAAATTGCATGTCTAATTTCGGGACGAAGATTGTTTCGGAGAACCCGAATGAGCTTGTAAGGCATCCAAGGCTGTTCTAATTGATCAATTAGACTTGAAATGGTGTCATAGAAACTATCAAAAGTTTCGTTTGACTTTTGTTCCTAATCAACTCCTCTAGACCACCATCATCCCTACTCGGTCGAAACTGTAGACGCCAGGCTGAACAAAAGCTATCCCATCGGACTTCAACATAAGCTTTGTGATACCGCCAATAGAATTCATTAGCTTTCCCTTCGAAAAGAACGCTAGCATTCCTACAAAGTACAGTGAAATTATTGCCTAACGTCTCCTTAGTTAATGCTTCAACGCGGTACATAAAATTGACCACTGACCCTCCTACACCGGAAAATTTTATTTTCCAGCCGTTCAAAATATGAACTACTTTATCTGGTCGATTTAATAAATCTGCATCGGCACTTCGTAGCGACGCAGGAGAACACGGAGCTAAAATCTCTTGCCTAGAATTCACCCCCGGTATCTTCTCTTGTATCGATCCTATTGAAAGCACTTCCGAACTGTTGAGAATTGAACGGTTGACTCAGCTCGCTTGGGGTTCTATTAGCACCTTGATCAGACATTATCCTTGACATAGCTTCAGGAACGGACTTTTTAAATTGAACTGGCCATACTTTCGGTAAGTGTAGCTAGTAATCGTCGCTCCATGGCTAGTAAAGTGATGGCATTTGTAGTAATAGCACTTGGAATAGTATCACCGCTATTAATGGTATTTGAATTGTATCCTGACGAAGAAGCTATATCATCTGATACTTGTTTGTCCGCGTTATCTGCGGGCTGACGGTTCTTCGAGTGGCTACGAGTTTGTCGGCTATCCCCACTCTTTGGGAGAGATGGCCTACAGGAAGTTTTGCACACCGGACACAGTGCACTTTTCTTCCAATGCGCTTCTATGCATCGCTTGAGAAATTCATGTTGACATGATGTAAGGCAAACCTCTATTAGGTATACTTTGGCCTTGCATATCGGACAGACGATGTTTGCGCCCCTTTCGGCAACCCTTTCCGGAGATCGGTCTATCCCCATCATGAACACGGACGATAAAAAAATAGTTTTAGCAAATCAACTGTATATAAACGGTAAGATAATATTTTCCTCAAAAATATCAGCGGTACGATAGTAGTTTGAGGTATAAGATAAAAGAGATACGATAATAGTTAGGCAAAATTTTAAATCTTTGAAACAAACGGAAAAAAATCGAAATAACGTAATAAGGAAATATTAACTGAACTCTTGGCTTGATGCTCTGTGACGAAGCGTATCTATATTTTTATAAAATTTCTCAGAAATTAGAAAAAAAGACGAAGAAAGGAAAGAGGTTTTATACTTTATATGGACTTGGTCAGCGGATTGTTCTAGAACATACTCGCTTGTACTCCAACTCCGGATTAAAAGAATATAAATCCTCTAGTCCCAAGAAGGGAAAAAAATTTTGTTCATAACATCTTTCTGGATATGGCACTGCTCGTGAGTAATGCCAATATTTTCCGTATACAGAAGTATATATACTAATTTAATTTCATAAGGGTGATTAGCTCAATGACTCGGTATTTGATTCCGGGACAGAAAATCTACCTAGTTCTGGCTTATGCCTCTGTTTTCCTTAAATCAAGACACCTTGTCCTTTCTGCTATTTATAGAAAAAAAAATTCTCTCGTTAATTTATAATTTTCGGACAGTCAGAAATACTAATAGTCACTCGAACTGTTTTCCAGGAATAATTAAAAATTTAGGAAAAAATTTTAAAAAGAGTAAAGAAAAATGTTAAAAGATTGTTAAATTTATGCATCTGTAACCAATGAATTAAACTGTATTCATTAAGGCCTACACGTTTGGGCGCCACTTTTCTTATTAATAATTATTAATTATAACTGTAGCGTGTAAGTCATGTAGCGCAAAGTACTTTAATGTTTTCAAGGATCTGTATTGGCTGGGCACGCTAAATATTCCGGCTCTAGCTCGTCGGCTTGGGGGGTGGAGGTCTTGCTCGTACAGATCTTGCCACTGTCTACGTATTACTATTAATAAAATCAGAATTGAGCGTGCATGCGACAATATCAAAAGCTAGATACTTAACCGGAAGAAAAGATGCATAATTTAGAAAAGCAGAGTTTTGAGAAATTAATGAAAGGGGACAGTGTAAACGAAAGAGAGAGAAATTTGTTGTTTGCGACGCCTTAGATGTAATTTGGCTCGCATATTGCCCACCCTACCTATGACCACCTGCCGCTAGAGCATGACTGTGGTGATCCCTTGTACACCCTACGACCGCAGAGACATCAGCTGAGTTCAGTTATTTAGTTTTCTTTAAGCTTTCATTTTAATAATTATTTCAATTGCTAAGAACACATTTAACCTTTCTTAGATAATTTACAAACGAGAAAAAATTTCGGCGAGAAAAGATAAAACATAATAAGCGTTAAACCTCATGGGTAAATACTGGGCTACACAGGTGTATATAATTATTAATGTAAAATACATATGTATAGTAAAAATAGTTGAAAATAAGTATTGTGTATATTAAACAATATGATCTTTAGAAAAATAGTTTTATGTTCAAAGGAAATTCAATAATTTGTTCTTTTAGGATTATTAATATTCATTCTTAATTCATCATTCATCAGTGATTCGCTAATTAATTACTTTTAATTTTATTAAAAATAAATTTTTTTTTTTATCAAAGAAAAAAAAATTTTCAGTGTAAACTAATTTTTTTTTTTCATAGTTAATTTTAGAAGTAATGGCTTTCTTAAATTTTCGGCATTGATATATATATATATTTTTTTTTTTGTTTATAAGAATTTAATTGGCACTAATATCTTAGTTTTAATAAGTTTTAATTAGTTTTTTTAAGGTAAAACAACTCATACAGCTGGTTCCTCGGCGGGCGATCGATCTTCCGACGCAGGCAGGCTGGAAAAGAAATCAAGGCATTTCTGCTTTGACATGGTTATTATTTTATATAATAAAATAATATAATATAATATATATTATATTATTTGTGCACTCAAAACCATTTTTCTAATTAATTTTTTTTTTTTGAATCAACACGATTTTAAGAAAACTTTTGCAGGGAGATAGGAACCGTAAATTAAACGCGCACTAGATGAATCATAACTTGTAACGATCCTGCTTTGCTGAGGTAGCTCAACGGTGTCCAGGGGCTCGTTCCAACATTTATTTATGTCAGGAGTGGTTGCTGTAAGAGGTCGACCCGGTTCCCAGAGTATGACACGTAAGCGGGTTCAGTGAAATCGAATCGGTATGCGTTTATTAAGAATTATTTGTTACATAGGATATATATATAGAGTTCGTGCTGCATGGGGCTCGTCCGCCCGTAGGTTGCCGGGGTCTTCCGTGTCGTCGTTCGGCGTCGTCGTTGGGCGTCGGCGTTGGGTGTCGTCGTCGCGGCGTTGGCGGCGGAGGCGGTGGCGGCGGCGGGTACCCTGTGGATGAGAAAGAAAAGCCACGTCCCTCTTGGCTATGCTTATGTCTAGGAAGATAAGACAGTTTGGAGGCCGCTTGGGTCTACCAGTTCCGAGAAGAGGGTGGAGGCCGCTTGGAGCTACCAGTTTCGAGCAGAGGGTGGAGGCCGCTTGGGTCTACCAGGTCCGAGAAGTGGGTTGCGACCACGAGGGGTCGGCCTCGCCGATCTGACAATTAACTACAATGTATTGGGTGGACGGGGTACTAGACCCTAGATCCCGAAAAAGACTCCGCAGTTAACTCCCAGAGAAGTTTGCTCACTCCAAAGGGTAAGCCTTACCTTCTCCGATCGCCGTCGGCCGCAGAGTGATCTGTTTGGGCCCCGGCGCCCTTTTTATATCCTCCCGGCCCTCGCCAGTGTGACTGTAGTTTCATAATCCTATAGCCATGGCCATACCGCGTGTGGCTTGTGGTGGCTATTGGTCAGTGTGACCGTTTCCTTTGTTTGGCGCGCCCGCCCGGATATTTAAATTTGAATATTTTCATTTTACTTAAATTTATTTTGGCTTCTTGCCTTTGAACTTATAATTATTTCGGCTTCTTGCCTTTGTATGGTATTGAACTTATAACTATTTCGGCTTCTTGCCTACTTAACGACTATCTACAGCTTATGTTATTATATCTACTTTGTGCGCTCCTGAGCGTCACACCTCCCCCCCTCTTGAGAAGGCACGAAGTGTCTTATCGTGATGCGGCTTCCCCTTCCAAAGATGACCTTCCACGTCTTCTGGTCGTCCTTCACTAGGATACTCTGCTGTTTCCTCTTTCTCCTCCTGTTCCATCTCTCTTTGATTTCGTTGACCGCCCTGGCTGACATCGTCGCATCTCTGGGTACGATCCACCCCATATCGTTTGTGAAACACTCCACTCGTGGCGCATGTGCGTCTGGGCGTGCCTCTGTCTCCTGGCTTGGTGTTGCTTCCTCTGCCTGTGCATCCGCCGCTTGTGTATCCATGTCCATCGGGTGTACCTCCAGGATGTCCCGGTCTGGCGACGGTGTCCTTGCCCGTTCTCCCTGTTGTTCCTGGACACTTCCGTCGGTCACTGCATCAAGAGAGCTGCGAGGAACATGGGCGATCCGGGTCGTCGCCTCTATCGGTCGCCACGGCCGTTCTTGCTGGCGGTCGGGCTGTCTGTCGCTCCTCTGGTCGTGACGCCCCTCTCTTTGTGCCAGAGCTAGCCTGCATTGGTGGTCTGAGGCGAGTCGGTGCTGTCCTGACCCGTATGCCCGCCCCTGCTGGTCTCGCCGGTATCAACCTCGCCGTTCGCCTTTCTTGCTGCAGCCGTGCGCTGCTCTCCCGGAACTTCTTCTTTGTGACGTCGAATTTGTTCATGTTGTTGTTTTCTGAAATTAATAATACATCGTTTGAGTTACCTTTTGTTTCTTTCTTATCCCGGTTTGTTAGTTCATTGTTAGTGTCAATATACATTTTTACATCTCCAATGTATGCGCGTTTTGCTTTCTTCGATTTACAATTTTTTAATATAACTATCACTGGTGAACAAAATTTGTCTACTACCCACGGCCCGTAATATTTCGGTGCTAATTTAGCGTTGAATTTTTCCGCTGCGTTGGATAGGTAGTGTGTTTTGCACCAGACGAGCTGTCCCACACTTGGCTTCCACTCTCTTTTACGTAGGTCGTAATGGTGTTTTTGTATCTCTGCTGCTCCTTCCATGTTCTCGATCGCTTCGCTTTTGATGCCTTGTAGGCTCTTCCACCTTGCTGCTACTGTTTCTGTCGCTAATCCTGACCCTTTGGTGACCTTGTCGAACAGTGCTCCCGGCAGTCGAAGTTCTCTTCCATACAGTATTTGGGCTGGGCTGAATCCCGTTGATTCGGATGTGCTGCTGTTGTATGCTAGCATTAGCTCCGGCAGATTCTCGTCCCACCTAGTTTGTTCCTCCCCTGCCATTTGTGATATCATGGTTTTTATGGTTCGGTTTGTTCTTGCGGTTGGGTTCTGCTGCGGCGTATATGGCGCCGTGAATTGTTGCTGTATGCCCCACTGTTCCATGGCGGTCTTTGTTTTTCCTCCCGTAAACTGGACCCCATTGTCTGATATCAGTGTTTTTGGCGCACCCACTCTGGCGATTATCCGTTCACGAAATATTTTCAGGAATGCCTCTGCCGTTGCGCTCCTTATTGCCGCGAGTTCAGTCCATTTAGAAAATCTATCCACTATCACTATTAGTGTGGTGTTTCCATGCTTCGTGCGTGGTAGAGGTCCGACGAAGTCGACACATACGGTTTCCCACGGTGCTTCGGTTATTCTTGTCAGCATTTTCCCTGCGGTTTTTTGTTGAGACAATTTATATCGGTGGCAGCTCTCGCACGCCTTTACGAATTTGACAATGTCCTTCCGCATTCTGGGCCAAAAATATCGTTGCATAATCTTCCTCTGTGTTTTTAATATCCCCATGTGCCCCGCGGTTGTGTTGCAGTGGTTTTCTTTAAGCACCGTTTGAATCTCGCTTTGTGAAATGCACAGCTTCCATGGTTGTCTGTCCCTTTCTCTCCCGCATCATTTGTAGAGTCTTTCTCCTTCTATTCTGAATTCTTTGATGCTTGGGTCTTTCTGCGCCTCCTCGTATGCCTCCTTCAACCAGTCGCCCTGACAGTTCGCGGACTTTATTTCTACTGGTGGGGCCCTGGACAATGCGTCTGCTACTGCGTTCAATTTTCCTTTTCGGTATCTAATCTCGAATTGGAACGGTTGTAGTCCGAGCGCCCATCTGGCTACCCTCCCTGAAGGGCTTTCTATGGAGTTTAGCCATTTCCACGCTAGGTGATCCGTCACCACTACAAATCGGTATCCTTCCAGATACCTTTTGTATTTGTTGATGCTCCAGTAGATTGCCAGGCACTCTTTTTCTGTGGCGCTATAGCTATATAACAACTAACTACAATGTATTGGGTGGACGGGGTACTAGACCCTAGATCCCGAAAAAGACTCCGCAGTTAACTCCCAGAGAAGTTTGCTCACTCACGCCCGCCCGGATATTTAAATTTGAATATTTTCATTTAACTTAAATTTATTTTGGCTTCTTGCCTTTGAACTTATAATTATTTCGGCTTCTTGCCTTTGTATGGTATTGAACTTATAACTATTTCGGCTTCTTGCCTACTTAACGACTATCTATAGCTTATGTTATTATATCTACTTTGTGCGCTCCTGAGCGTCACAAACTTAATTTAAATCTTATAATTATTTTATTAAATTAATTTTTTTTCTTTAATAACATAATTATTGTCACCTCAATACTCAATCGCATTCTTCTAATAATTTTTTTTTTTTTTTGATTTACGTTAACACATGCCGCTTACAAAGCCCCCCGGAAAATCTGGCTAGGGTTACACTAGACAGATACCGACTCAAGACACGTTATTGTCGAATATCTTTTGCATGACAGGTACCTATAATTCGACCCTGTAAATCTTCCAATTCGTAATAAGAGTTTCCCTAACTTTCTTCGAACCCTCGCTTTCGCAAAGGAAGGACCGAATTTTGCGTTGTAGCCAGTTTGAAAACAGCTTTGTTTAAAATTTCGACTGTAAATCTCTTGCCCTTCTTCGAAAGACACAACTCTAGAGCGAGGATTATATCGCTTCTCGTTTATATCGTGCTTTTCCTGCATTAACTTGCAAGCTTTATCTCGAACTATTTCAAATGAATCCTGACGATTGAATTTCAAAGAACGATCATCTAGTAAATTTAACTTTCTTAACAAAGAATATGTACCACCGGATGTAATCATATGTTGTCCGAAGACCATGTAGTAGGGAGAGGTTCCCCAACTAGCATGAACGGACGATCTCAACGCGCAATATATTCTGTGGAGATACTCGTCCCAGTCATTTTGGTCAGGTCGAAGATAAGCCCTAATTGCAGAAATTACAGAGCGGTTAACGCGCTCGGACGCATTAGCCTGAGGCGAATGAACGGCCGTCAGCGTATGCGTAATGCCGTACTGCTGCACCAATTTCTGAAAAGCGTAAGAGCGAAATTGTGAGCTGTTGTCGGACACCACTGTTTCAGGAGTCCCAACTCCCCTTCTAGATATTTTATAACTGCACTTGTATCTATTTTCCTTACGGGTTTGAGAAAGACATATTTTGAAAAATTGTCGAGCACGATAAATATACGAATATTTCCACTTCTGGATCTGGGATAAGGTCCAAGGAAATCTTTTTCCTAATGGCGGTCGCAATACACAATTTGGAGCTTTAGTGGTTTTGCACACTTCGCAGGCATTTATATAAGCCTTTACATCTGGAACAAGGCCAGGCCAAAAATAGTATCGCCTTACTCTCTCAATCGTCTTGTGTATGCCACCGTGAGAAGATAAAGGACTATCGTGAGCTCGCGAGAGGATTTCTGGAACCAGTTCTTTAGGTATCCAGAGCTTCCAGGCATACTCATCATGAACTTGCTCTCCCGTTAAATGTTCGGCTTTCCGATAAACATAACCACTGTCAGACTTAAGATCAGGAAAATTTTCTTGATTGGCTTTTACCTTTTCTACAAGAGAAACATACTCAGCTGATTGGAAATGCTCTGATTTCATGTCCACTAAAAATCCTTCGCGTAAGTCTATAGCGGCTACCACGTCTTCGTTAACACGGGAAAGTGAGTCGGGAACAATATTTAGAGAACCCTTTCGATGTTCAATTGTGAAAGATATGAATCTTTGTAAAGCTAAAGCCCATCGAGCTAGTCGTGAATTTAGGTCGTGATTTGACAATAGCCACTTCAATGAGGCATGATCTGTTATGATTTTAAATTGATGTCCCTCCACATACGCCCTAAAATTCTTAAGAGCTGCTATCGCCGCTAGGCATTCTTGCTCGGTGACAGTATAATTACGCTGCTTCTTTGAAAAGAAAGCAAAAGGCCGTTCGTCTCCTTCTTCCGACAGCGTCGCAATGTATCGCGAAAGGCTTTGTAAAGTCGGGGCTGCATAAGACTGGAGCCTGGCTGAGTGATAGTTTTAAGCCTTCGAAAGCTTTTATGGCCTCGTCGGTTAAACTAAACCTTCGTTTTGTGGTCATTAAGTCTGTTAAAGGAGCTGAGAGTGAAGCGAAATTAAGAACAAACTTACGATACCACCCACGCAAACTCATTAAACTTCGTAGACTGCGTAAAGTCTTTGGTAACGGAAATTAGTAATTGCGGCCACCTTTTCTGGGTCGGTGCGTATTCCACCATCGCCGATTATATGACCTAGATATCGCACACGAAGCATACAGAAGTGACTTTTGCCAATATTGATCGTCAAACCTGCACGCTTTATCTGCAGCGCGATCTCTCTGAGAACTTCAAGGTGTCTCTCAAAGCTGGAAGAAACTACCAATAAATCGTCAAGGTAAATGAACACCTCGTTTCTGAGATGGCACAACCTTGTCCATTAAACGGGACATTGTACTAGTGGCATTGCACAGCCCAAAAGGCATCACCTTAAACTGGTAAAGCGGTCTACCAGAGACAGTGAAAGCCGTTTTGTCTCGTGATGAAACCTCTAAAGGAACCTGCCAATAGGCATCCTTAAGGTCAAGGCTGGATATGAATTCCGCCTTAGGCAAACGACTTAAAATTCCCGCTATCTGGGGAAGAGGGTAGGCATCCTTTTCCGTGAAACTGTTTACCTTTCGGCAATCGAGACAAATCCTAACTTTTCTGGGTTTCGTCACCATTACAATAGGAGAAGACCACGAACTTTCGGACTCCTCTATCACACCCAATTGTAACATTGTCACATTCTTCTGCGGATGAGACAGGAAAGTGTCGTTGTTTTATCGGTTTAGCCGTACCGACATCGATTGAGTGCGTTATCAAGTTGGTCTTGCCGAGACCTTCTTGAGTGAAAGACGGAAAACAATTAATGACGTTCGTTAATTTGGCTTTGTCAAACTCGGATAAGTTATGCAGATCAGCATTAACCTTACGGTCGGGATCGGATTCTAGTGATGATATATATATTAATGCATTTCGGAAGCAAATCGTAAAGTTTCCAGAAATCTATGCCTAAATACAAATTTTGCTTCAGCGAAGGTACCACGTAGATTTTTAAAGGTATTTTAACGTCGTTGTATTCTACAACAACTTTTAAATGACCAACTATCTGCTGAGATGTTCTATCAGCAGTTGTAGCGATGCCTTTTATCGACTTAAATTCTTTACTGTTAATTATGTCACTCATTAGGTTTCCACTGACACAACTTATCGATGCGCCAGAGTCTAACAGTCCGTAAACGGTACGATCGAACATGCGAATTGTTAAAAAGGGTCGAGGATCTTTTGGTCCTGCAGGTAGAGAGTTAATATATTCCAGTCCGGCTTTACACGTTTTGACCTCTTGCCAAAATGATTTCATTCGACGGAACTTCGCGTTTTTCGCTTTTCTAATTTTTGTTCATTATTTACATCCGGGACATCAATTTTTCCTAATATTGGAATTTTTGCTATGAAGCAAAGGACAGTCTGGGGATATTTGTACGTCAGGGAAAAATGTTGGTGCAACTGTAGCTTGGCGTTATGAGGCGGCATCGACCCGCCCGCTCTGTAGTTTTTTGAACACTTGTTACAACTTGTTTTGTATGTGCTGACAGCTCCGCATCCGTAACAAAAACTCTTCTTCGGCTACACAGTCCTGATACCTGTGACCTTCCTTGCGGCAATTCCAGCACATACCTTGCATATCGGACAGACGATGTTTGCGCCCCTTTCGGCAACCCTTTCCGGAGATCGGTCTATCCCCATCATGCACACGGACGATAAAAAAATAGTTTTATCAAATCAACTGTATATAAACGGTAAGATAATATTTTCCTCAAAATATCAGCGGTACGAGAGTAGTTTCAGTGATAAAATATCAGCGGTACGATAGTAGTTTGAGTTATAAGATAAAAAGAGATACGATAATAGTTAAGCAAAATTTTAAATCTTGAAACAAATGGAAAAAAATCGAAATAACGTAATAAGGAAATATTTACTGAACTCTTGGCTTGATGCTCTGTGACGAAGCGTATCTATATTTTTATAAAATTTCTCAGAAATTAGAAAAAAAAAGACGAAGAAAGGAAAGAGGTTTTATACTTTATATGGACTTGGTCAGCGGATTGTTCTAGAACATACTCGCTTGTACTCCAACTCCGGATTAAAAGAACATAAATCCTCTAGTCCCAAGAAGGGGAAAAAAATGTTGTTCATAACATCTTTCTGGATATGGCACTGCTCGTGAGTAATGCCAATATTTTCCGTATAGAGAAGTATATGTACTAATTTAATTTCATAAGGGTGATTAGCTCAATGACTCGGTATTAGATTCCGGGACAGAAAATCTACCTAGTTCTGGTTTATGCCTCTGTTTTCCTCAAATCAAGACACCTTGTCCTTTCTGCTATTTATAGAAAAAAAAATTCTCTCGTTAATTTATAATTTTCGGACAGTCAGAAATACTAATAGTCACTGAACTGTTTTCCAGGAATAATTAAAAATTTAGGAAAAATGTTAAAAAGAGTAAAGAAAAAATGTTAAAGATTGTTAAATTTATGCATCTGTAAGTCTCAATGAATTAAACTGTATTCATTAAGGTCTACACGTTTGGGCGCCACTTTTCTTATTAATAATAATTAAATATAACTGTAGCGTGTAACGTTCGACTAAAGCGCAAAGTACTTTAATGTTTTCAAGGATCTGTATTGGCTGGGCACGCTAAATATTCCGGCTCTAGCTCGTCGGTTTGGGGGGTGGAGGTCTTGCTCGTACAGATCTTGACACTGTCTACGTATTACTATTAATAAAATCAGAATTGAGCGTGCATGCGACAATATCAAAAGCTAGATACTTAACCGGAAGAAAAGATGCATAATTTAGAAAAGCAGAGTTTTGAGAAATTAATTAAAGGGGACAGTGTAAACGAAAGAGGGAGATATTTGTTGTTTGCGACGCCGTAGATGTAATTTGGCTCGCATATTGCCCACCTTACCTATGACCACCTGCCGCTAGAGCATGACTCTGGTGATCTCTTGTACACCCCACGACCGCAGAGACATCAGCTGAGTTCAGTTATTTAGATTTCTTTAAGCTTTCATTTTAATAATTATTTCAATTGCTAAGAACATATTTAATCTTTCTTAGATAATTTACAAACGAGAAAACAATTTCGGCGAGAAAAGATAAAACATAATAAGCGTTAAACCTCATGGGTAAATACTGAGCTTCACAGGTGTATATAATTATTAATGTAAAGTACATATGTAAGTGACGTATTACCAAATACTCCAGACATCAAGCCTAACACCCAGCAGTGTATATCCCGAGATACCCATTACTTCATTTGTCAAACATAACACTCAACCTGTATATCCCGAGATACCCATTAATTCATTTGTCAAACATAACATTTCAGAGCCTATTATAGGAGTTATTCAAATTAATCAGAAATAAACATTTCCCCGTTAGACATAAACATTTCCCACGCCTGTTATCAACAGTCCCCTTATTATAAACATTTCACACGCCTTTACCGACGACAGCAGACATAAACAAGAGGTAAACTTTTAAACAAAGGGTCCAGCATGAGAACCCATTCATCAGCATAAACAATCCAATACAAATTTAATAAACAAAAGATGCAGCCTGACAAACCACCCATCAGGCCACCAATTTGACCAATCGAAATCTTCTGATCGAAGTCCACTTTCGCTGCTAGCGTCGCTGTCACCGATAAAAGCCATAGTTATAAGAATAATGCAATTGTAAAAACAGTTCAATTTTGGGAATCTAACTATTAAGACATTACCAATAAAACTCCACTGTATATTAAAATAAAAATCGATTTTTTTTAATATAGTGCAAAGTGAAAAATCTAATTGGCGCAGCCAAGTAATATCCTCGCGAGTGACTACCTAAAAGGACTTCAAAAAATCACTTCGTAAAACAAAAAATATAAAAAAAAAAAAAAAAAAAATTTTATAAACTGTAAAAATGGAAATGCCATCAACATCAACATCAGCCGCAGCCACAGCCGCAAAAGCAACACAAATTCTTACAGACGTGGGCACGAACCATTTTCTTCTGCAACTTAAGAAGATAAACAAATTTAATGGAGACCCACTCTACTTGGCTCTCTTCATAAAGGAAGTTGACGAACTAGTTTACCATTATCCGACAACATCAGAAGCACAACATCAAATTATACAAGCAGCCATCCGAAACCTTCTAATAGGACGAGCCCGAACATTGTTGATGAGAAATATACCACAGGACTGAAAGGAATTAAGGACTTTACTTATCAGCGAATACAACAGCGCAACACCTCCACATCGGATGATTATGGAATTACGTGAGACTAAATATAAAAATAATTTACGTAGATTTGTTGAAGAATTAGAAGAACAAACAAGTAGAATATGTTGTAAACTCAGCTTAGATAACAATCCATCAAACACGGTTTTAGTTTCAAGAACTTTGAATGATACATTAGCTGAAGTGATTCGCGAAAATTGCCAGTTCAAACATATATTACGTTGAGCAAATTTGACATATCAACTCCTCTCAAATTAAAACAAGCTGCCCAAGCTGTAGGATTGTTTGTAGATAAACCTTTAAATACCCGCCCATATACATCGCAAAACTCTAATGATGACGACGAATATCCATATTTTAGATCAGCAAGAAACTTTAACCCAAATAATCAGTCAGATAATAGTCAAGGAGAAAGAATCCAAAATAATAACTACCAAAATAGATATAACAACAATCAACAGAGACAGAACAAGTTCGACTCAAATAGGAACTGGGGTAATAATAGCAGTTATAATAATAATTCTTCTGGCATCAATATTATCCTAGATCTTTTCAAAATAATCAAGTACAAAATGCCCAGACTACTCAAAGTACTAATATTCCCCAAAAAACGTGCCCGAACCTCAGACTCAGGTCAACAACGTAGAACTGAGCCAATGGACACAAGTGAAAATTTTCAGACAACAGCCTCGGAAGAAACACCATCGCAATAAAAATTAAAATTGATAACAAACTATGCCTCTGTCTTATTGACACAGGCTCAAGCATAAATTTGATAAACGAAAACTTTTTGAAACATCCAACTAAAAATATTTTGACAAAAGTCCAAACGATAGGAGAATCTGTAACTTTAGAAAAATATATCGAATTTAGCATCCCAAAATTATTTTCATCCAAGCAAACATTTTTTTTAAAAACTTTTCAAATCATTATGATATTCTTATAGGAAGAAAAATTCTAAAAGAAACCTCAGCCAAAATTGATTTCATGAGAAACACTATTATTCTAAATAATTACGAATTCCCAATGATAAATATAACAGAGGAACGTAATCAAACTTTTTCAAGTATAACAAACGATGACGAATATATATAGGTACCCATTGTCTTGTGTATTTGGACGATATTGTCATATTTTCAACCCCTTTGCAAGAGCATATCCAGTCTCTTAGAAAAGTATTCGAACGTCTTCGCAGATCAAATTTTAAACTGCAATTAGATAAATGTGAGTTTATGAAACGAGAAACTGAATTTCTAGGACAAATAATTACAACTGAAGGAATCAAAGCAAATCCAAATAAGATTCAAGCTATTCAAGATTTTAAAATTCCAAACTCTCCGAAACAAATAAAATCATTTTTAGGCCTTTGCGGATTTTATCGCAAATTCATAAAAGACTTCGCAAAAATCGCAAAACCAATGACACTTTGTTTAAAGAAAGGAGCCAAAATAAATGTTAAAGATCCCACTTATAACGAAGCATTTGAAAAATTAAAAACTCTAATAAGTAACGACCCAATTCTCACATATTCAGACTTCGAAAAAAAGTTTGATTTAACTACAGATGCAAGCAATTATGCATTAGGTGCTGTTTTATCACAAGAAGGTAAGCCTATTTGTTTCGCCAGTAGAACTTTAAATGAACATGAGTTAAATTACGCAGCTATTGAAAAGGAATTACTAGCTATAGTATGGGCAACCAAATATTTCCGCCCTTATCTTTTGGAAGAAGTTTTAAAATATGCTCAGACTATAAACCACTTGTTTGGTTACATAATATAAAAGAACCTAATATGAAGTTACAACGTTGGAAAATTAAACTTAGAGAGTTTGATTATGAAATAAAATACATTAAAGGAAAAGAGAATGACGTAGCAGATGCTTTATCAAGAATTACAAAAAGGAAACTAAAGATAAAAATTTGAAGAAGTTTTTCAAAATGATGATGAATTAGAAACTACTGCAGCAACAGTGCATAGTGCACAAGAAGATAATGGAAATTGCATACAGATCACTGAACGATCTATTAACGTTTTTAATCACCAACTAATATTTGAAAAGGAAATAAAGAAACTAAAGAACACTCACTACTTTAACAAAACTATTAACAAAATAATTTATAGCCTGATTCCATTGCCGATAAAACGCATTTAGCCAAATGCGCATTTATTTACTCAGGGAATCCCATAAGGCTAAATGCCGCATTTAAAATAAATGCGATTTTTTAAATGCGATTAAAAACCATTCGCCCCGAAAGTTTTTAGAAAAAATACTGGAAAATACCAATGTTTAACGATATTTTGTTCGTGCCACCACTACAACAGCTGTTTTCTATAAGCAATGTTGGCGCAAGTTTTGATGTGTTTTGAATATGAAATCTATTCCGTATAAAATGACTGAAACCTAGAGCGCACGCTGCAAATTTTGCTCGCAGTACCACAATGCATTACTGCTGGATCTCTGGCATAAAATTACTCCCACATATACGGGGATCCTTGCCTTTTTTAGAAACTGTGGTGGCCTCCATTGCAAACCCGTCATAACAACGCAATCAGCTTCTCTTCTTTGTCGTCCAAGATGGCAAATGTCTCGGTCGCAATGTAGATGTCCTGCTGGGCATTACAGAGTTTAGTAAACTCACTCATGTTCATTAATTTTAATTAATTTCTTTTGTATTTGCCAAAATTCAAAAGTAAACAAGCCCAGATCAGCTGTTCGTGCCACTCACATGTCGGAGTAGCATTAACTAAATGCTAATGCGCCAATGGAATCAGGCACATTTAAAAAGTCCACTAATGCGGCAATGGAATCAGGCTATCACAGTGACATGACTGACCGTTTAGAAAAAGATATAATTATAAAATTCATATGTGGTCACAATTTTGTTATGTTCATTAATAATGACGAAGATTTTGCTATCTTTCAACGAGCCTATATGGATTTAATTAAACCAAACTGGTACAAAATTAATGAAAACTTCAGTAATACTTACCAACTTGTCCACATATGCAGACTTCCACGAAAAAATATTAGAAATACACGAAAAGACGATACACCAAGGCATTAAAAAGACGTATGACGATTTTAAAACTAAATATTATTTCCCAGACGCACAAAAACTTATTCAAAACATTATAATAAATGCGAGGCCTGTAATTTATGCAAAGCAGAGCACAGATAAGTTGCACTCCCTTTTGAAAAGACTCCTGAAATTCAAAATATTCGTGATAAATATGTTATTGACTATTATTTTATTGACCAACGTACATTTTTGACATGTATTGACATTCATACAAAATTCATTTCTATTATAGAAACAAAAACCACAGACTGGATTGAAAGTAAAAAAAGCATTACTCGAAATTTTTAGTATGATAGGTAAACCGAAAACTATTAAAATGGATCAAGGTCCCGGCCTAGTATCGAAATCTTTACAAAACTGGCTACAGAAAGAAAATATTAATATTGAAATCACTAGTAGTAAAAACGGTATAGCTGACATAGAAAGGGTTCATAAAACGATTAACGAAAAACTTAGAATCATAAATACACTCTCAGATGCTGAAGACAAATTAATGCATATAGAAAAGGCAACGTATGTCTATAATCACGAAATAACCCATGATGCCACTAGTAAAACCCCTGCTCAAATCTTTCTTTATGGTATGGAACCGAGTAAAAATATGCAAAAACAAAAAGAACATAAAATAGATAAAATTAATAAAAATCGTGAGGAACATGAAGTAGATCTTAGATATACCAAAGTTGAAAAATATATGAAACGTAAAGCGAAATTAGTAAATCCATTCAAAAAGGCAGGAGCATTAGAACAGAAAGACGAAAAGCATTGGCAAGAAACTAATAGGGGTCATAAAGTAATAAAGCTAAAGCGCATTATCTCTCTAATCATTCCAGGGAATCTGACAATACTGACTCTGATCTTGAAAATGATCTTGATAATGACGTGGACGAATGTAACATCGACAACAGCTCAACAAATTAGTATTACACCTATCACTTCAAATAACGGTTATTTACTTCTGAACACAGGGATTGTAAAAATACCTTTAAGTTACGAACATCATATGATACAGATTAATCAAACAAAAATACTAGAAACATACCAGGACTTTATGAAATACGAAAACAACTTTAATTACGTACCAGATATTGCTTAGCACTAAAACAACTAAAACATGAAATCAAGGGAATTATTTCTACACAAAGACAAAAACGAGGATTAATTAATATTGTAGGAACTGCTTATAAATACTTATTTGGAACATTAACAGAAGGCGATAAAAAAGAGCTAAAAGATAAATTATAAAATTTACAATATCAAGTAATTGAAAATAAAGATTTCAATGAAATAGTTACAGTAATAAATAAACAATCCGAAGACATAAAAAGACTTGTGAAAGATGAAGAAATAGATGCATTACAAATTTTTAGATATTCATTAAACATTTTCCATGAGTATATTGAAGATTTACAAATGGGATTACAATTAACAAGAATAGGAATATTCAATCCTAAAATATTGAAACATGAAGAGTTGGATAACATAGACGAAGAAAAACTCTTATCAATCAAAACTTCAGCTTGAATAAGTAGCCAAACTAAAGACACTTTTATTTTAGTTCATATACCAACTTCATTTAAGGAAACCCAAAAATATAGAATTATAAAATACCCAGATAATATAGGCAGACAAATTGACATAAATGATAACTTTGAATATTTTGTAACTGATAAAAGCATTGTTTTTTATTTAGAAAACACACCAAGTTTAGACCAAAAATTTATAATCACTGATCAATGTATCTCTCAAATTCTTACTAATCAACTAGCGAATTGTCAACACACGTTTATATCAGAAAATGAATCTATAAAATATATTGAACCGAACATCATTATAACTTATAATTTAAGCAAAACACAAATTAAACAAGATTGTGAAATATTCAACAAAACGATACAGGGAAACAACATAATACAATTAAGTCAATGCACTTTAGAAATAAGAAACATAAAATTTACTACTACCAAAATTGTAAACGAATATAAAATTATATTATCTAGCACGAATGTAACATTATATGAACCAATTCCATTATTAAAAATTAAGAAATCAATTAGTAATCAAGAAAAGCAAGAAACAGTTTACAAGTGGATTGTATTCACAATTTTAATAATTATAGTTTTAACCATCACTACTTACATCATATTTACCTATAGGCGCCTAGCCAGCAAAAAAGAAATTTTTGTTAGATTCAACAAGGATGTTGAATGTTCTAAAGGAGGGGCGAGTGAAGTATTACCAAATACTCCAGACATCAAGCCTAACACCCAGCCTGTATATCCCGAGATACCCATTACTTCATTTGTCAAACATAACACTTAACCTGTATATCCCGAGATACCCATTAATTCATTTGTCAAACATAACATTTCAGAGCCTACTATAGGAGTTATTCAAATTAATCAGACATAAACATTTCCCGTTAGACATAAACATTTCCCACGCTTGTTATCAACAGTCCCCTTATTATAAACATTTCACACGCCTTTACCGACGACAGCAGACATAAACAAGTGGTAAACTTTTAAACAAAGGGTCCAGCATGAGAACCCATTCATCAGCATAAACAATCCAATACAAATTTAATAAACAAAAGATGCAGCCTGACAAACCACCCATCAGGCCACCAATTTGACCAATCGAAATCTTCTGATCGAAGTCCACTTTCGCTGCTAGCGTCGCTGTCACCGATAAAAGCCATAGTTATAAGAATAATGCAATTGTAAAGACAGCTCAATTTTGGTAATCTAACTATTAAGACATTACCAATAAAACTCCACTGTATATTAAAATAAAAATCGCTTTTTTTTAATATATTGCAAAGTGAAAAATCTAATTGGCGCTGCCAAGTAATATCCTCGCGAGTGACTACCTAAAAAGGACTTCAAAAAATCGCTTCGTAAAAACAAAAAAATTAAAAAAAAAAAAAAAAAAAAAATTTATAAACTGTAAAAATGGAAATGCCATCAACATCAACATCAACATCAGCCGCAGCCACAGCCGCAAAAGCAACACAAATTCTTACAGACGTGGGCACGAACCATTTTCTTCTGCAACTTAAGCAGATAAACAAATTTAATGGAGACCCACTCTACTTGGCTCTCTTCATAAAGGAAGTTGACGAACTAGTTTACCATTATCCGACAACATCAGAAGCCCAACATCAAATTATACAAGCAGCCATCCGAAACCTTCTAATAGGACGAGCCCGAACATTGTTGATGAGAAATATACCACAGGACTGAAAGGAATTAAGGACTTTACTTATCAGCGAATACAACAGCGCAACACCTCCACATCGGATGATTATGGAATTACGTGAGACTAAATATAAAAATAATTTACGTAGATTTGTTGAAGAATTAGAAGAACAAACAAGTAGAATATGTTGTAAACTCAGCTTAGATAACAATCCATCAAACACGGTTTTAGTTTCAAGAACTTTGAATGATACGTTAGCTGAAGTGATTCGCGAAAAATTGCCAGTTCAAACATATATTACGTTGAGCAAATTAGACATATCAACTCCTCTCAAATTAAAACAAGCTGCCCAAGCTGTAGGATTGTTTGTAGATAAACCTTTAAATACCCGCCCATATACATCGCAAAACTCTAATGATGACGACGAATATCCATATTTTAGATCAGCAAGAAACTTTAACCCAAATAATCAGTCAGATAATAGTCAAGGAGAAAGAATCCAAAATAATAACTACCAAAATAGATATAACAACAATCAACAGAGACAGAACAAGTTCGACTCAAATAGGAACTGGGGTAATAATAGCAGTTATAATAATAATTCTTCTGGCATCAATATTATCCTAGATCTTTTCAAAATAATCAAGTACAAAATGCCCAGACTACTCAAAGTACTAATATTCCCCCAAAAACGTGCCCGAACCTCAGACTCAGGTCAACAACGTAGAACTGAGCCAATGGACACAAGTGAAAATTTTCAGACAACAGCCTCGGAAGAAACACCATCGCAATAAAAATTAAAATTGATAACAAACTATGCCTCTGTCTTATTGACACAGGCTCAAGCATAAATTTGATAAACGAAAACTTTTGAAACATCCAACTAAAAATATTTTGACAAAAGTCCAAACGATAGGAGAATCTGTAACTTTAGAAAAATATATCGAATTTAGCATCCCAAAATTATTTTCATCCAAGCAAACATTTTTTTAAAAAACTTTTCAAATCATTATGATATTCTTATAGGAAGAAAAATTCTAAAAGAAACCTCAGCCAAAATTGATTTCATGAGAAACACTATTATTCTAAATAATTACGAATTCCCAATGATAAATATAACAGAGGAACGTAATCAAACTTTTTCAAGTATAACAAACGATGACGAATATATATAGGTACCCATTGTCTTGTGTATTTGGACGATATTGTCATATTTTCAACCTCTTTTGCAAGAGCATATCCAGTCTCTTAGAAAAGTATTCGAACGTCTTCGCAGATCAAATTTTAAACTGCAATTAGATAAATGTGAGTTTATGAAACGAGAAACTGAATTTCTAGGACAAATAATTACAACTGAAGGAATCAAAGCAAATCCAAATAAGATTCAAGCTATTCAAGATTTTAAAATTCCAAACTCTCCGAAACAAATAAAATCATTTTTAGGCCTTTGCGGATTTTATCGCAAATTCATAAAAGACTTCGCAAAAATCGCAAAACCAATGACACTTTGTTTAAAGAAAGGAGCCAAAATAAATGTTAAAGATCCCACTTATAACGAAGCATTTGAAAAATTAAAAACTCTAATAAGTAACGACCCAATTCTCACATATTCAGACTTCGAAAAAAGTTTGATTTAACTACAGATGCAAGCAATTATGCATTAGGTGCTGTTTTATCACAAGAAGGTAAGCCTATTTGTTTCGCCAGTAGAACTTTAAATGAACATGAGTTAAATTACGCAGCTATTGAAAAGGAATTACTAGCTATAGTATGGGCAACCAAATATTTCCGCCCTTATCTTTTGGAAGAAGTTTTAAAATATGCTCAGACTATAAACCACTTGTTTGGTTACATAATATAAAAGAACCTAATATGAAGTTACAACGTTGGAAAATTAAACTTAGAGAGTTTGATTATGAAATAAAATACATTAAAGGAAAAGAGAATGACGTAGCAGATGCTTTATCAAGAATTACAAAAAGGAAACTAAAGATAAAAAAATTTGAAGAAGTTTTTCAAAATGATGATGAATTAGAAACTACTGCAGCAACAGTGCATAGTGCACAAGAAGATAATGGAAATTGCATACAGATCACTGAACGATCTATTAACGTTTTTAATCACCAACTAATATTTGAAAAAGGAAATAAAGACACTCACAACCTTCTCCTACTTTAACAAAACTATTAACAAAATAATTTATAGCCTGATTCCATTGCCGCATTAAAACGCATTTAGCCAAATGCGCATTTATTTACTCAGGGAATCCCATAAGGCTAAATGCCGCATTTAAAATAAATGCGATTTTTTAAATGCGATTAAAAACCATTCGCCCCGAAAGTTTTTAGAAAAAATACTGGAAAATACCAATGTTCAACGATATTTTGTTCGTGCCACCACTACAACAGCTGTTTTCTATAAGCAATGTTGGCGCAAGTTTTGATGTGTTTTGAATATGAAATCTATTCCGTATAAAAATGACTGAAACCTAGAGCGCACGCTGCAAATTCTACTCGCAGTACCACAGTGCATTACTGCTGGATCTCTGGCATAAAATTACTCCCACATATACGGGGATCCTTGCCTTTTTTAGAAACTGTGGTGGCCTCCATTGCAAACCCGTCATAACAACGCAATCAGCTTCTCTTCTTTGTCGTCCAAGTTGGCAAATGTCTCGGTCGCAATATAGATGTCCTGCTGGGCATTACAGAGTTTAGTAAACTCACTCATGTTCATTAATTTTAATTAATTTCTTTTGTATTTGCCAAAATTCAAAAGTAAACAAGCCCAGATCAGCTGTTCGTGCCACTCACATGTCGGAGTAGCATTAACTAAATGCTAATGCGCCAATGGAATCAGGCATATTTAAAAAGTCCACTAATGCGGCAATGGAATCAGGCTATCACAGTGACATGACTGACCGTTTAGAAAAGATATAATTATAAAATTCATATGTGGTCACAATTTTGTTATGTTCATTAATAATGACGAAGATTTTGCTATCTTTCAACGAGCCTATATGGATTTAATTAAACCAAACACTGGTACAAAATTAATGAAAACTTCAGTAATACTTACCAACTTGTCCACATATGCAGACTTCCACGAAAAATATTAGAAATACACTGAAAAGACGATACACCAAGGCATTAAAAGACGTATGACGATTTTAAAACTAAATATTATTTCCCAGACGCACAAAAACTTATTCAAAACATTATAATAAATGCGAGGCCTGTAATTTATGCAAAGCAGAGCACAGAAAAGTTGCACTCCTTTTGAAAAGACTCCTGAAATTGAAAATATTCGTGATAAATATGTTATTGACTATTATTTTATTGACCAACGTACATTTTGACATGTATTGACATTCATACAAAATTCATTTCTATTAAGAAACAAAAACCACAGACTGGATTGAAAGTAAAAAAGCATTACTCGAAATTTTTAGTATGATAGGTAAACCGAAAACTATTAAAATGGATCAAGGTCCCGGCCTAGTATCGAAATCTTTACAAAACTGGCTACAGAAAGAAAATATTAATATTGAAATCACTAGTAGTAAAAACGGTATAGCTGACATAGAAAGGGTTCATAAAACGATTAACGAAAAACTTAGAATCATAAATACACTCTCAGATGCTGAAGACAAATTAATGCATATAGAAAAGGCAACGTATGTCTATAATCACGAAATAACCCATGATGCCACTAGTAAAACCCCTGCTCAAATCTTTCTTTATGGTATGGAACCGAGTAAAAATATGCAAAAACAAAAAGAACATAAAATAGATAAAATTAATAAAAATCGTGAGGAACATGAAGTAGATCTTAGATATACCAAAGTTGAAAAATATATGAAACGTAAAGCGAAATTAGTAAATCCATTCAAAAGACAGGAGCATTAGAACAGAAAGACGAAAAGCATGGCAAGAAAACTAATAGGGGTCATAAAGTAATAAAACATATAAGTGAATTTAAAAAAGCTAAAGCGCATAATCTCTAATCATTCCAGGGAATCTGACAATACTGACTCTGATCTTGAAAATGATCTCGATAATGACGTGGACGAATGTAACATCGACAACAGCTTAACAAATTAGTATTACACCTATCACTTCAAATAACGGTTATTTACTTCTGAACACAGGGATTGTAAAAATACCTTTAAGTTACGAACATCATATGATACAGATTAATCAAACAAAAATACTAGAAACATACCAGGACCTTATGAAATACGAAAACAACTTTAATTACGTACCAGATATTGCTTAGCACTAAAACAACTAAAACATGAAATCAAGGGAATTATTTCTACACAAAGACAAAAACGAGGATTAATTAATATTGTAGGAACTGCTTATAAATACTTTTTTGGAACATTAACAGAAGGCGATAAAAAAGAGCTAAAAGATAAATTATAAAATTTACAATATCAAGTAATTGAAAATAAAGATTTCAATGAAATAGTTACAGTAATAAATAAACAATCCGAAGACATAAAAAAGACTTGTGAAAGATGAAGAAATAGATGCATTACAAATTTTTAGATATTCATTAAACATTTTCCATGAGTATATTGAAGATTTACAAATGGGATTACAATTAACAAGAATAGAATATTCAATCCTAAAATATTGAATCATGAAGAGTTGGATGACATAGACGAAGAAAACTCTTATCAATCAAAACTTCAGCTTGAATAAGTAGCCAAACTAAAGACACTTTTATTTTAGTTCATATACCAACTTCATTTAAGGAAAGCCAAAAATATAGAATTATAAAATACCCAGATAATATAGGCAAACAAATTGACATAAATGATAACTTTGAATATTTTGTAACTGATAAAAACATTGTTTTTTATTTAGAAAACGCACCAAGTTTAGACCAAAAATTTATAATCACTGATCAATGTATCTCTCAAATTCTTACTAATCAACCAGCGAATTGTCAACACACGTTTATATCAGAAAATGAATCTATAAAATATATTGAACCGAACGTCATTATAACTTATAATTTAAGCAAAACACAAATTAAACAAGATTGTGAAATATTCAACAAAACGATACAGGGAAACAACATAATACAATTAAGTCAATGCACTTTAGAAATAAGAAACATAAAATTTACTACTACCAAAATTATAAACGAATATAAAATTATATTAACTAGCACGAATGTAACATTATATGAACCAATTCCATTATTAAAAATTAAGAAATTTTTTTTTTTATAATATAATTATTGTCACTTCAATACTCAATCGCATTCTTCTAATAATTTTTTTTTTTTTGATTTACGTTAACACATGTTTAGAAATTTCTTCCAGTGTAGCCTGGTTGGCTGATATGCACGTGAACATTTTTCGCGAGCTGGATTTTTTTTAGGTTACAAATAAGGTTAAGATCGAGCCCAAGCGTAGTTTTTACATTTTTTTTAAATTTGCATTTGGGTTAGGGCCGATCTAATTGGACATTTTTTTTCCCTAGCCTATATGCTTATCTGGCCGAGGAAATTCCTCGTTAAGTTAAATGAGAGAGTGCTCCCTGCTCCTGCTGATCACTTAAAAAAATTGGGGTGCTCCCTAAGGCACTGCGGTTTGGCAAAGGCGGGTGCTCCTCAGGGCGACTGCAGATCGCCGGTCAATGGGGTGCTCCTCCGGGCGGATCCGAATCGCTGGGCAGCGTGGGTGCTCCACAGGGCAGATTTGGACTGCCAACCGATGTGGGTGCTCCCCGGAAAATTGGCGAAAGTTAATTGGCCCCTTGCACATGCGCTTGTGCAGGTATGCCGTGGCGGCGTTGGCGGCCGTATCGGGAAACGTAAAATTTCAGCTTTTTAAAAGAAATCGAAAATTCAGCACTTGAAAATATTTTGCGAGAAAACCCACACAACTTACTTCTTTGCTTGAATTGTTCGCGGGAAAAATCACTTTGCAAGAACATCGAAGTACCGCGTGTATATTTTTTTTCACCACTTTGCCGAATGGGAACGAATAAATTTCACACGTCTGACTGCCACGCCGGTTTAATTATGAAGGAAGTTCAAAAATCATGCGACGTCGGTTTCGGCCTTTTCCAGAAATTTCTGCCAGCTGAAAAATCCGCCATTTCGGCTTAGGACAAGCGTCTCAGCAACAGCTGATTGTGGAACTATCTGGCATCACCCGCAAAAATACTAATTAGTATTTTTTTTGCTAAACACTAATTTCCGACACTACATTTGGCTAGGCATCTGGCTACTCTCCAAAGGTCGCTAAATACAAAAATAAGCACCAGTTTTCAAGCCAAAACAAACAAACGTTCTTCAGGCGCCGCTACAAAGCCCCCGGAAAATCTGGCTAGTGTTACACTAGACAGATACCGACTCAAGACACGTTATTGTCGAATATCTTTTGCATGATAGGTACCTATAATTCGACCCTGTAAATCTTCCAATTCGTAATAAGAGTTTCCTAACTTTCTTCGAACCCTCGCTATCACAAAGGAAGGACCGAATTTTGCGTTGTAGCCAGTTTGAAAATAGCTTTGTTTAAAATTTCGACTGTAAATCTCTTGCCCTTCTTCGAAAGACACAACTCTAGAGCGAAGATTATATCGCTTCTCGTTTATATCATGCTTTTCCTGCATTAACTTGCAAGCTTTATCTCGAACTATTTCAAATGAATCCTGACGATTGAATTTCAAAGAACGATCATCTAGTAAATTTAACTTTCTTAACAAAGAATATGTACCACCGGATGTAATCATATGTTGTCCGAAGACCATGTAGTAGGAGAGGTTCCCAAACTAGCATGAACGGACGATCTCAACGCGCAATATATTCTGTGGAGATACTCGTCCCAGTCCTTTTAGTCGAAGATAAGCCCTAATTGCAGAATTTACAGAGCGGTTAACGCGGTCGGACGCATTAGCCTGAGGCGAATGAACGGCCGTCAGCGTATGCGTAATGCCGTATTGCTGCACCAATTTCTGAAAAGCGTAAGAGTGAAATTGTCAGCCGTTGTTTGTTTGAGAAAGACATATTTTGAAAAATGGTCGAGCACGATAAATATACCGATATTTCCACTTCTGGGTCTGGGATAAGGTCCAAGGAAATCTATGAACAACCGTTGGAAAAATCGCTGACTTTCCGGCGCTTTTCCTAATGGCGGTCGAAATACACAATTTGGAGCTTTAGTGGTTTTGCACACTTCGCAGGCATTTATATAAGCCTTTACTTCTGGAACAAGGCCATTCCAAAAATAGTATCGCCTTACTCTCTCGATCGTCTTGGGTGTGCCACCGTGAGAAGAGAAAGGACTATCGTGAGCTCGTGAGAGGATTTCTGGAACCAGTTCTTTAGGTACCCAGAGCTTCCAGGCATACTCATCATGAACTTGCTCTCCCGTTAAATGTTCGGCTTTCCGATAAACATAACCACTGTCAGACTTAAGACCAGGAAAATTTTCTTGATTGGCTTTTACCTTTTCTACAAGTGAAACATACTCAGCTGATTGGAAATGCTCTGATTTCATGTCCACTAAAAATCCTTCGCGTAAGTCTAAAGCGGCTACCACGTCTTCGTTAACACGGGAAAGTGAGTCGGGAACAATATTTAGAGAGCCCTTTCGATGTTCAATTGTGAAAGATATGAATCTTTGTAAAGCTAAAGCCCATCGAGCTAGTCGTGAATTTAGGTCGTGATTAGACATTAGCCACTTCAATGAGGCATGATCTGTTATGATTTTAAATTTATGTCCCTCCACATACGTCCTAAAATTCTTAAGAGCTGCTACCGCCGCAAGGCATTCTTGCTCGGTGACAGTATAATTACGCTGAGCCTTGTTCAGCTTCTTTGAAAAGAAAGCAACAGGCCGTTCGTCTCCTTCTTCCGACAGCTGTACTAGTACTGCGCCATTCCCTGTTTTACTAGCGTCGCAATGTATCGCGAAAGGCTTTGTAAAGTCGGGGCTGCATAAAACTGGAGCCTGGCTGAGTGAAAGTTTTAAGCCTTCGAAAGCTTTTATGGCCTCGTCGGTTAAACTAAACCTTCGTTTTGTGGTCATTAAGTCTGTTAAAGGAGCTGAGAGTGAAGCGAAATTAAGAACAATCTTACGATACCACCCACACAAACACATAAAACTTCGTAGACTGCGTAATGTCTTCGGTAACGGAAAATTAGTAATTGCGGTCACCTTTTCTGGGTCGGTGCGTATTCCACCATCGCCGATTATATGACCTAGATATCGCACACGTAGCATACAGAAGTGACTTTTGCCAATATTGATCGTCAAACCTGCACGCTTTATCTGCAGCGCGATCTCTCTGAGAACTTCAAGATGTCTCTCAAAGCTGGAAGAAACTACCAATAAATCGTCAAGGTAAATGCACACCTCGTTTCTGAGATGAGCTGGCACAACCTTGTCCATTAAACGGGACATTGTACTAGTGGCATTGCACAGCCCAAAAGGCATAACCTTAAACTGGTAGACCAGGGACAGTGAAAGCCGTCTTGCCTCGTGATGAATTCTGCCAATAGGCATCCTTAAGGTCAAGGCTGGATATGAATTCCGCCTTAGGCAAACGACTTAAAATTCCCAATATCTGGGGAAAAGGGTATGCATCCTTTTCCGTAAAACTGTTTACCCTTTCGGCAACGAGACAAATCCTAACTTTTCCGGTTTCGTCACCATTACAATAGGAGAAGACCACGAACTTTCGGACTCCTCTATCACACCCAATTGTAACATTTTGTCAATCTCGGCATACGTGGCCTTTTCAACTGCGGGGTGAGACAGGAAAGTGTCGTTGTTTTATCGGTTTAGCCGTACCGACATCGATTGAGTGCGTTATCCAATGCCTTCCGAGACCTCTTGAGTGAAAGACGGAAAACAATTAATGACGTTCGTTAATTTGGCTTTGTCAAACCGGATAAAAGTTATGCTGATCAGCATTAACCTTACGGTCGGGATCGGATTCTAGTGATGATATATTAATGCATTTCGAAGCAAATCGTAAAGTTTCCAGAAATCTATGCCTAAATACAAATTTTGCTTCAGCGAAGGTACCACGTAGATTTTAAAGGTGTTTTAACGTCGTTGTATTCTACAAACAACTTTAAATGACTAACTATCTGCTGAGATGTTCTATCAGCAGTTGTAGCGATGCCTTTTATCGACTTCAATTCTTTACTGTTAATTATGTCACTGGCTAGGTTTCCACCGACACAACTTATCGACGCGCCAGAGTCTCACAGTCCGTAAACGGTATGATCGAACATGCGGAATTGATAAAAAGGGTCGAGGATCTTTGGTCCTGCAGGTATGAGTTAATATATTCCAGTCCGGCTTACACGTTTTGACCTCTTGCCAAAAATGATTTCATTTGGACGGAACTTCGCGTTTTTCGCTTTTCTAATTCGTGTTCATTATTTACATACGGGACATCAATTTTTCCTAATATTGGAATTTGCTATGCAGCAAAGGACAGTCTGGGGATATTTGTACGTCAGGGAAAAATGTTGGTGCAACCGTCGCTGCATGCTCTATTGATCGGTCATCGTTGCTTGGCTCCGGAACGCCACTGGAGGCCTTCTGTTTGTATGGCGGCATCGACCCGCCCGCTCTGTAGTTTTTTGAACACTTGTTACAACTTGTTTTGTATGTGTTGACAGCTCCGCATCCGTAACAAAAACTCTTCTTTCGGCTACAGTCCTGATACCTGTGACCTCCTGGCGGCAATTCCAGCACAACAAGGAAAAGGCTTCGATATCGGCTTCCTTTATCGGATTCCGATTCTGTAGGCATCTCCTGTTCTGGACTAAATTTCGAGACTTCACGTTTGAAAGGGGAAGATTTGAAATAACCCTGACAACGTCTAACATCAGACAAAAAACGCTTCACGCCTGCGACAAATCTCCCTCAGTTCTGAAACTGATTGAATGTCGATATTCAAGATTTCATGTCTAATTTCGGGACGAAGATTGTTTCGGAGAACCCGAATGAGCTGGAGAGGCATCCAAGGCTGCTCTAATTGATCGATTAGACTTGAAATGGTGTCATAGAAACTATCAAAAGTTTCGTTTGACTTTGTTTGGGGTTCCTAATCAACTCCTCAAGATCACCACCGGCCCTACTCGGTCGAATCTGTAGACGCAGGGCTAAACAAAAGCTAATCCCATCGAACTTCAACACAAGCTTTGTGGATATCGCCATTAGAATTCATATGAAGCTTTCCTGAAAAAACGCTAGCATTCCTACACAGTACAGTGAAATTATTGCCCAACGACTCCATAGTTAGTGCTTCAACGGGTAAATAAAATTGTTCACTGACACTCCTACACCGGAAAATTTTATTTTCCAGCCGTTCAAAATATGAACTACTTTATCTGTTCGATTTAATAAATTCGCATCGGCACTTCGTAGCGACGCAGGAGAGCACGGAGCTAAAGTAACTTCTCGTATCGATCCTTTTGAAACCACTTCCGAACTGTTGAGAATTGAACGGTTGACTCAGCTCGCTTGGGGTTCTATTAGCACCTTGCTCTGGGACGAAGGGTATCTATATTTTTATAAAATTTCTTAGAAATTAGGAAAAAAAGACGAAGAAAGGAAAGAGGGGTTTTGTTACTTTATATGGACTTGGTCAGCGGATTGTTCTAGAACATACTTGCTTGTACTCCAACTCCGGATTAAAAGAATATAAATCCTCTAGTCTCAAGAAGGGAAAAAATTTTGTTCATAACATCTTTTCTGGATATGGCACTGCTCGTGAGTAATGCCAATATTTTCCGTATAGAGAAGTATATGTACTAATTTAATACTCATAAGGTGATTAGCTCAATGACTCGGTATTTGATTCCGGGACAGAAAATCTAGCTAGTTCTGGCTTATTCCTCTGCTTTCCTCAAATCAAGACACCTTGTCCTTTCTGCTATTGATAGAAAAAAAAATTCTCTCAAGTTAATTTATAATTTTCGGACAGTCAGAAATACTAATAGTCACTGAACTGTTTTCCAGGAATAATTAAAAATTTAGGAAAAATTTTAAAAAGAGTAAAGAAAATGTTAAAGATTGTTAAATTTATGCATCTGCCAATGAATTAAACTGTATTCATTAAGGCCTACACGTTTGGGCGCCACTTTTCTTATTAATAATTATTAATTATAACTGTAGCGTGTAAGCATGTAGCGCAAAGTACTTTAATGTTTTCAAGGATCTGTATTGGCTGGGCACGCTAAATATTCCGGCTCTAGCTCGCCGGCTTGGGGGGTGGAGGTCTTGCTTGTACAGATCTTGCCATTGTCTATACGTATTACTATTAATAAAATCAGAATTGAGCGTGCATGCGACAATATCAAAAGCTACATACTTAACCGAAAGAAGAAAGATGCATAATTCAGAAAAGCAGAGTTTTGAGAAACCAATGAAAGGGGACAGTGTAAACGAAAGAGAGAGAAATTTGTTGTTTGCGACGCCTTAGATGTAATTTGGCTCGCATATTGCCCACCCTACCTATGACCACCTGCTGCTAGAGAGCATGACTTCAGCATCTCAGGTACACCCTAGGACCGCAGAGACATCAGCTGAGTTCAAGCATATTTAGATTTCTTTAAGCTTTCATTTTAATCATTATTTCAATTGCTATGAACATATTTTAATCTTTCTTAGATAATTTAGAAACGAGAAAACAATTTCGAGAAAAGATAAAACATAATAAGCGTTAAACCTCATGGGTAAATACTGGGCTACACAGGTGTATATAATTATTAATGTAAAGTACATATGTATAGTAAAAATAGTTGAAAATAAGTATTGTATATATTAAACAATATGATCTATAGAAAAAATAGTTTTATGTTCAAAGGAAATTCAATAATTTGTTCTTTTAGGATTATTAATATTCATTCTTAATTCATCATTCATCAGTGGTTCGCTAATTAATTACTTTTAATTTTGTTAAAATAAATAATTTATTTTTAAAAAGAAAAAATTCTTAGTGTAAATTCATTTTTTTTTTAATAAATTTTTTTTTCCATAGTTAATTTTAGAAGTAATGGCTTTCTTAAATTTTCGGCTTTGATATATATATATAATTTATTTTTGTTTATGAGAATTTAATATCTTAGTTTTAATAATTTGAATTAAAGGTAAAACAACTCACACAGTTGGTTCCTCGGCGGACGATCGATCTTCCGACGCAGGCAGGCTGGAAAAGAAATCAAGGCATTCTGCTTTGACATGGTTATTATTTTATATAATAAAATAATATAATATAATATATACTATATTATATGTGCACTCAAAAACATTTTCTAATTAATTTCGTTTTTATTTGAATCAAAACGAATTTAAGAAAAACTTTTGCAGGAGATAGGAACCGTAAATTAACCAAGCACTAGATGAATCATAACTTAATTTAAATCTTATAATTATTTAATTAAATTAAATTTTTTTTTTTTTTTTTTTTTTTTTTCTATAACATAATTGTCACTTCAATACTCAATCGCATTCTTCTAATAATTTTTTTTATTTACGTTAACACATGTTTAGAAATTTCTTCCAGTGTAGCCTTGTTGGCTGATATGCACGCAGCGTGGGTGCTCCACAGGCCAGATTTGGACTGCCGGCCGATGTGGGTGCTCCCGGAAAATTGGCGAAAATTAACTGGGCCCCCTTGCACATGCGCTTGTGCTGGTATACCGTGGCGGCGTTGGCGGCCGTATCGGGAAACGTAAAATTTCAGCTTTTTAAAAGAAATCGAAAATTCAGCACTTGAAAATATTTAGCGAGAAAACCCACACAACTCACTTCTTCGCTTGAATTGTTCGCGGAAAAATCACTTTGCAAGAACATCGAAATACCGCGAGTATATCTTTTTCACCACTTTGCCGAATGGGAACGAATAAATTTCACACGTCTGACTGCCACGCCGGTTTAATTAAGAAGGAAGTTCAAAAAAATCATGCGACGTCGGTTTCGGCCTTTTCCAGAAATTTCTGCCAGCTGAAAATCGCCATTTCGGCTTAAGACAAGCTTCTCAGCAACAGCCGATTGTGGAACTATCTGGCATCACCCGCAAAAATACTAATTAGTATTTTTTTGCTAAACACTAATTTCCGACACTAAATTTGGCTAGGCATTTGGCTACTCTCCAAAAGTCGCTAAATACAAAAATAAGCACCAGTTTTCAAGCCAAAACAAACAAACGTTCTTCAGGCGTCGCTACAAAGCCCCCCCGGAAAATCTGGCTAGGGTTACACTAGACAGATACCGACTCAAGACACGTTATTGTCGAATATCTTTTGCATGATAGGTACCTATAATTCGACCCTGTAAATCTTCGCTTTCACAAAGGAAGGACCGAATTTTGCGTTGTAGCCAGTTTGAAAACAGCTTTGTTTAAAATTTCGACTGTAAATCTCTTTGCCCTTCTTCGAAAGACACAACTCTAGAGCGAAGATTATATCGCTTCTCGTTTATATCGTGCTTTTCCTGCATTAACTTGCAAGCTTTATCTCGAACTATTTCAAATGAATCCTGACGATTGAATTTCAAAAGAACGATCATCTAGTAAATTTAACTTTCTTAACAAAGAATATGTACCACCGGATGTAATCATATGTTGTCCGAAGACCATGTAGTAGGGAGAGGTTCCCAAACTAGCATGAACGGACGATCTCAACGCGCAATATATTCTGTGGAGATACTCGTCCCAGTCCTTTTGGTCAGGTCGAAGATAAGCCCTAATTGCAGAAATTACAGAGCGGTTAACGCGCTCGGACGCATTAGCCTGAGGCGAATGAACGGCCGTCAGCGTATGCGTATTGCCGTATTGCTGCTCTAATTTCCGAAAAGCGTAAGAGCGAAATTGTGAGCCGTTGTCGGACACCACTGTTTCAGGAGTCCCATATGCCATAAACAACTCCTTCTAGATATTTTATAACTGCACTTGTATCTATTTTCCTTACGGGTTTGAGAAAGACATATTTTGAAAAAATTGTCGAGCACGATAAATATACCGATATTTCCACTTCTGGATCTGGGATAAGGTCCAAGGAAATCTATGAACAACCGTTAGAAAAATCGCTGACTTTCCGGCGTTTTTCCTAATGGCGGTCGCAATACACAATTTGGAGCTTTAGTGGTTTTGCACACTTCGCAGGCATTTATATAAGCCTTTACATCTGGAACAAGGCCAGGCCAAAAATAGTATCGCCTTACTCTCTCAATCGTTTTGTATATGCTACCGTGAGAAGATAAAGGACTATCGTGAGCTCGCGAGAGGATTTCTGGAACCAGTTCTTTAGGTATCCAGAGCTTCCGTGCATACTCATCATGAACTTGCTCTCCCGTTAAATGTCTGGCTTTCCGATAAACATAACCACTGTCAGACTTAAGATCAGGAAAATTTTCTTGATTGGCTTTTACCTTTTCTACAAGAGAAACTAACTCAGCTGATTGGAAATGCTCTGATTTCATGTCCACTAAAATCCTTCGCGTAAGTCTATAGCAGCTACCACGTCTTCGTTAACACGGGAAAGTGAGTCGGGAACAATATTTAGAGAACCCTTTCGATGTTCAATTGTGAAAGATATGAATCTTTGTAAAGCTAAAGCCCATCGAGCTAGTCGTGAATTTAGGTCGTGATTTGACAATGGCCACTTCAATGAGGCATGATCTGTTATGATTTTAAATTGATGTCCCTCCACATACGCCCTAAAATTCTTAAGAGCTGCTATCGCCGCTAGGCATTCTTGCTCGGTGACAGTATAATTACGCTGCTTCTTTGAAAAGAAAGCAAAAGGCCGTTCGTCTCCTTCTTCCGACAGCTTTACTAGTACTGCGCCTATCCCTGTTTTACTAGCGTCGCAATGTATCGCGAAAGGCTTTGTAAAGTCGGGGCTGCATAAGGTCTGGAGCCTGGCTGAGTGAAAGTTTTAAGCCTTCGAAAGCTTTTATGACCTTGTCGGTTAAACTAAACCTTCGTTTTGTGGTCATTAAGTCTGTTAAAGGAGCTGAGAGTGAAGCGAAATTAAGAACAAACTTACGATACCACCCACACAAACCCATAAAACTTCGTAGACTGCGTAAAGTCTTTGGTAACGGAAATTAGTAATTGCGGCCACCTTTTCTGGGTCGGTGCGTATTCCACCATCGCCGATTATATGTCTTAGATATCGCACACGAAGCATACAGAAGTGACTTTTGCCAATATTGATCGTCAAACCTGCACGCTTTATCTGCAGCGCGATCTCTCTGAGAACTTCAAGATGTCTCTCAAAGCTGGAAGAAACTACCAATAAATCGTCAAGGTAAATGAACACCTCGTTTCTGAGATGAGCTGGCACAACCTTGTCTATTAAACGGAACATTGTACTAGTGGCATTGCACAGCCCAAAAGGCATAACCTTAAACTGGTAGAGCGGTCTACCAGGGACAGTGAAAACCTGCCAATAGGCATCCTTAAGGTCAAGGCTGGATATGAATTCCGCCTTAGGCAAACGACTTAAAATTCCCGCTATCTGGGGAAGAGGGTAGGCATCATTTTCCGTGAAACTGTTTACCTTTCGGCAATCGAGACAAATCCTAACTTTTCCGGGTTTCGTCACCATTACAATAGGAGAAGACCACGAACTTTCGGACTCCTCTATCACACCCAATTGTAACATTCAGTCAATCTCGGCATACATGGCCTTTTCTTCTGCGGGTGAGACAGGAAAGTGTCGTTGTTTTATCGGTTTAGCCGTTCCGACATCGATTGAATGCGTTATCAAGTTGGTCTTGCCGAGACCTTCTTGAGTGAAAGACGGAAAACAATTAATGACGTTCGTTAATTTGGCTTTGTCAAACTCGGATAATTTATGCTGATCAGCATTAACCTTACGGTCGGGATCGGATTCTAGTGATGATATATTAATGCATTTCGGAAGCAAATCGTAAAGTTTCCAGAAATCTATGCCTAAATAAAAATTTTGCTTCAGCGAAGGTACCACGTAGATTTTTAAAGGTATTTTAACGTCGTTTATTCTACAACAACTTTTAAATGACCAACTATCTGCTGAGATGTTCTATCAGCAGTTGTAGCGATGCCTTTTATCGACTTCAATTCTTTACTGTTAATTATGTCACTGGCTAGTTTTCCACCGACACAACTTATCGATGCGCCAGAGTCTAACAGTCCGCAAACGGTACGATCGAACATGCGAATTGTTAAAAGGGTCGAGGATCTTTGGTCCTGCAGGTAGAGAGTTAATATATTCCAGTCCGGCTTTACAACGTTTTGACCTCTTGCCAAAATGATTTCATTCGGACGGAACTTCGCGTTTTTCGCTTTTCTAATTTTTGTTCATTATTTACATACGGGACATCAATTTTTCCTAATATTGGAATTTTGCTATGAAGCAAAGGACAGTCTGGGGATATTTGTACGTCAGGGAAAAATGTTGGTGCAACTGTAGCTGCATGCTCTATTGATCGGTCATCGTTGCTTGGCTCCGAACGCCACTGGAGGCCTTCTGTTTGTATGGCGGCATCGACCCGCCCGCTCTGTAGTTTTTTGAACACTTGTCACAACTTGTTTTGTATGTGTTGGCAGCTCCGCATCCGTAACAAAACAACTCTTCTTTTGGCTACACAGTCCTGATACCTGTGACCTTCCTTGCGGCAATTCCAGCACAACAAGGAAAAGGCTTCGATATCGGCTTCTTTATCGGATTCCGATTCTGGAGGCATCTCCTGTTCTGGACTAAATTTCGAGACTTCACGTTTGAAAGGGGAAGATTTGAAATAACCCTGACAACGTCTAATTTCAGACAAAAACGCTTCACGCCCGCGACAAATCTCCCTCAATTCTGAAACTGATTGAATGTCGATATTCAAAATTGCATGTCTAATTTCGGGACGAAGATTGTTTCGGAGAACCCGAATGAGCTTGTGAGGCATCCAAGGCTGTTCTAATTGATCAATTAGACTTGAAATGGTGTCATAGAAACTATCAAAAGTTGTTGGACTTTTGTTTGGTGTTCCTAATCAACTCCTCTAGACCACCATCATCCCTACTCGGTCGAAACTGTAGACGCCAGGCTGAACAAAAGCTATCCCATCGGACTTCAACATAAGCTTTGTGATACCGCCAATAGAATTCATTAGCTTTCCCTTCGAAAAGAACGCTAGCATTCCTACAAAGTACAGTGAAATTATTGCCTAACGTCTCCTTAGTTAATGCTTAGTTAATTTTCCAGCCGTTCAAAATATGAACTACTTTATCTGGTCGATTTAATAAATCTGCATCGGCACTTCGTAGCGACGCAGGAGAACACGGAGCTAAAATCTCTTGCCTAGAATTCACCCCGGTATCTTCTCTTGTATCGATCCTATTGAAACCACTTCCGAACTGTTGAGAATTGAACGGTTGACTCAGCTTGCTTGGGGTTCTATTAGCACCTTGATCAGACATTATCCTTGACATAGCTTCAGGAACGGACTTTTGAATTGAACTGGCCATACTTTCCGTAAGTGTAGCTAGAAATCGTCGCTCCATGGCTAGTAAAGTGATGGCATTTGTAGTAATAGCACTTGGAATAGTATCACCGCTATTAATGGTATTTGAATTGTATCCTGACGAAGAAGCTATATCATCTGATACTTGTTTGTCCGCGTTATCTGCGGGCTGACGGTTCTTCGAGTGGCTACGAGTTTGTCGGCTATCCCCACTCTTTGGGAGAGATGGCCTACAGGAAGTTTTGCACACCGGACACAGAGCACTTTTCTTCCAATGCGCTTCTATGCATCGCTTGTGAAATTCATGTTGACATGATGTAAGGCAAACCTCTATTAGGTATACTTTGGCCTTGCATATCGGACAGACGATGTTTGCGCCCCTTTCGGCAACCGTTTCCGGAGATCGGTCTATCCCCATCATGAACACGGACGATAAAAAAATAGGTTTAGCAAATAAACTGTATATAAACGGTAAAATAATATTTTCCTCAAAAATATCAGCGGTACGAGAGTAGTTTCAGTGATAAAATATCAGCGGTACGATAGTAGTTTGAGGTATAAGATAAAAGAGATACTATAATAGTTAAGCAAAATTTTAAATCTTTGAAACAAACGGAAAAAAATCGAAATAACGTAATAAGGAAATATTAACTGAACTCTTCTTGATTTCTCAGAAATTAGAAAAAAAAAGACGAAGAAAGGAAAGAGGTTTTATACTTTATATGGACTTGGTCAGCGGATTGTTCTAGAACATACTCGCTTGTACTCCAACTCCGGATTAAAAGAATATAAATCCTCTAGTCTCAAGAAGGGAAAAAAAATTTTGTTTATAACATCTTTCTGGATATGGCACTGCTCGTGAGTAATGCCAATATTTTCCGTATAGAGAAGTATATGTACTAATTTAATTTCATAAGGGTGATTAGCTCAATGACTCGGTATTTGATTCCGGGACAGAAAATCTACCTAGTTCTGGCTTATGCCTCTGTTTTCCTCAAATCAAGACACCTTGTCCTTTCTGCTATTTATAGAAAAAAAAATTCTCTCGTTAATTTATAATTTTCGGACAGTCAGAAATACTAATAGTCACTCGAACTGTTTTCCAGGAATAATTAAAAATTTAGGACAAAATTTTAAAAAGAGTAAAGAAAAATGTTAAAAGATTGTTAAATTTATGCATCTGTAAGTCTCAATGAATTAAACTGTATTCATTAAGGTCTACACGTTTGGGCGCCACTTTTCTTATTAATAATAATTAATTATAACTGTAGCGTGTAACGTTCGACTAAAGCGCTAAGTACTTTAATGTTTTCAAGGATCTGTATTGGCTGGGCACGCTAAATATTCCGGCTCTAGCTCGTCGGCTTGGGGGGTGGAGGTCTTGCTCAGTACAGATCTTGCCACTGTCTACGTATTACTATTAATAAAATCAGAATTGAGCGTGCATGCGACAATATCAAAAGCTAGATACTTAACCGGAAGAAAAGATGCATGGTTTAGAAAAGCAGAGTTTTGAGAAATTAATGAAAGGGGACAGTGTAAACGAAAGAGAGAGAAATTTGTTGTTTGCGACGCCTTAGATGTAATTTGGCTCGCATATTGCCCACCCTACCTATGACCACCTGCCGCTAGAGCATGACTGTGGTGATCCCTTGTACACCCTACGACCGCAGAGACATCAGCTGAGTTCAGTTATTTAGTTTTCTTTAAGCATTCATTTTAATAATTATTTCAATTGCTAAGAACACATTTAACCTTTCTTAGATAATTTACAAACGAGAAAAAAATTTCGGCGAGAAAAGATAAAACATAATAAGCGTTAAACCTCATGGGTAAATACTGGGCTACACAGGTGTATAATTATTAATGTAAAATACATATGTATAGTAAAAATAGTTGAAAATAAGTATTGTGTATATTAAACAATATGATCTTTAGAAAAATAGTTTTATGTTCAAAGGAAATTCAATAATTTGTTCTTTTAGGATTATTAATATTCATTCTTAATTCATCATTCATCAGTGATTCGCTAATTAATTACTTTTAATTTATTAAAAAAAAAATTTTTTTTTTTTCCAGTGTAAACTAATTTTTTTTTTTCATAGTTAATTTTAGAAGTAATGGCTTTCTTAAATTTTCGGCATTGATATATATATATATATATATTTTTTTTTGTTTATAAGAATTTAATTGGCACTAATATCTTAGTTTTAATAAGTTTTAATTAGTTTTTTTAAGGTAAAACAACTGGTTCCTCGGCGGGCGATCGATCTTCCGACGCAGGCAGGCTGGAAAAGAAATCAAGGCATTTCTGCTTTGACATGGTTATTATTTTATATAATAAAATAATATAATATAATATGTATTATATTATTTGTGCACTCAAAAACCATTTTTCTAATTAATTTTTTTTTTTGAATCAACACGATTTTAAGAAAACTTTTGCAGGGAGATAGGAACCGTAAATTAAACGCGCACTAGATGAATCATAACTTGTAACGATCCTGCTTTGCTGAGGTAGCTCAACGGTATCCAGGTATCCAACTAACTACAATGTATTGGGTGGACGGGGTACTAGACCCTAGATCCCGAAAAAAGACTCCGCAGTTAACTCCCAGAGAAGTTTGCTCACTCACGCCCGCCCGGATATTTAAATTTGAATATTTTCATTTAACTTAAATTTATTTTGGCTTCCTGCCTCTGAACTTATAATTATTTCGGCTTGCCTTTGTATGGTATTGAACTTATAACTACTTTGGCTTCTCGCCTACTTAACGACTATCTATAGCTTATGTTATTATATCTACTTTGTGCGCTCCTGAGCGTCACAAACTTAATTTAAATCTTATAATTATTTTATTAAATTAATTTTTTTTTTATAACATAATTATTGTCACCTCAATACTCAATCGCATTCTTCTAATAATTTTTTTTTGATTTACGTTAACACATGCCGCTACAAAGCCCCCCCGGAAAATCTGGCTAGGGTTACACTAGACAGATACCGACTCAAGACACGTTATTGTCGAATATCTTTTGCATGACAGGTACCTATAATTCGACCCTGTAAATCTTCCAATTCGTAATAAGAGTTTCCTAACTTTCTTCGAACCCTCGCTTTCGCAAAGGAAGGACCGAATTTTGCGTTGTAGCCAGTTTGAAAACAGCTTTGTTTAAAATTTCGACTGTAAATCTCTTGCCCTTCTTCGAAAGACACAACTCTAGAGCGAGGATTATATCGCTTCTCGTTTATATCGTGCTTTTCCTGCATTAACTTGCAAGCTTTATCTCGAACTATTTCAAATGAATCCTGACGATTGAATTTCAAAGAACGATCATCTAGTAAATTTAACTTTCTTAACAAAGAATATGTACCACCGGATGTAATCATATGTTGTCCGAAGACCATGTAGTAGGGAGAGGTTCCCCAACTAGCATGAACGGACGATCTCAACGCGCAATATATTCTGTGGAGATACTCGTCCCAGTCATTTTGGTCAGGTCGAAGATAAGCCCTAATTGCAGAAATTACAGAGCGGTTAACGCGCTCGGACGCATTAGCCTGAGGCGAATGAACGGCCGTCAGCGTATGCGTAATGCCGTACTGCTGCACCAATTTCTGAAAAGCGTAAGAGCGAAATTGTGAGCTGTTGTCGGACACCACTGTTTCAGGAGTCCCATATGCCATAAACAACTCCCCTTCTAGATATTTTATAACTGCACTTGTATCTATTTTCCTTACGGGTTTGAGAAAGACATATTTTGAAAAATTGTCGAGCACGATAAATATACCGATATTTCCACTTCTGGATCTGGGATAAGGTCCAAGGAAATCTTTTTCCTAATGGCGGTCGCAATACACAATTTGGAGCTTTAGTGGTTTTGCACACTTCGCAGGCATTTATATAAGCCTTTACATCTAGAACAAGGTCAGGCCAAAAATAGTATCGCCTTACTCTCTCAATCGTCTTGTGTATGCCACCGTGAGAAGATAAAGGACAATCGTGAGCTCGCGAGAGGATTTCTGGAACCAGTTCTTTAGGTATCCAGAGCTTCCAGGCATACTCATCATGAACTTGCTCTCCCGTTAAATGTTCGGCTTTCCGATAAACACCAACCACTGTCAGACTTAAGATCAGGAAAATTTTCTTGATTGGCTTTTACCTTTTCTACAAGAGAAACATACTCAGCTGATTGGAAATGCTCTGATTTCATGTCCACTAAAAATCCTTCGCGTAAGTCTATAGCGGCTACCACGTCTTCGTTAACACGGGAAAGTAAGTCGGGAACAATATTTAGAGAACCCTTTCGATGTTCAATTGTGAAAGATATGAATCTTTGTAAAGCTAAAGCCCATCGAGCTAGTCGTGAATTTAGGTCGTGATTTGACATTAGCCACTTCAATGAGGCATGATCTGTTATGATTTTAAATTTATGTCCCTCCACATACGCCCTAAAATTCTTAAGAGCTGCTATCGCCGCTAGGCATTCTTGCTCGGTGACAGTATAATTACGCTGCTTCTTTGAAAAGAAAGCAAAAGGCCGTTCGTCTCCTTCTTCCGACAGCGTCGCAATGTATCGCGAACGGCTTTGTAAAGTCGGGGCTGCATAAGACTGGAGCCTGGCTGTGTGATAGTTTTAAGCCTTCGAAAGCTTTTATGGCCTCGTCGGTTAAACTAAACCTTCGTTTTGTGGTCATTAAGTCTGTTAAAGGAGCTGAGAGTGAAGCGAAATTAAGAACAAACTTACGATACCACCCACACAAACACATAAAACTTCGTAGACTGCGTAATGTCTTCGGTAACGGAAAATTAGTATTTGCGGTCACCTTTTCTGGGTCGGTGCGTATTCCACCATCGCCGATTATATGACCTAGATATCGCACACGTAGCATACAGAAGTGACTTTGCCAATATTGATCGTCAAACCTGCACGCTTTATCTGCAGCGCGATTTCTCTGAGAACTTCAAGATGTCTCTCAAAGCTGGAAGAAACTACCAATAAATCGTCAAGGTAAATGAACACCTCATTTCTGAGATGAGCTGGCACAACCTTGTCCATTAAACGGGACATTGTACTAGTGGCATTGCACAGCCCAAAAGGCATAACCTTAAACTGGTAAAGCGGTCTACCAGGGACAGTGAAAGCCGTTTTGCCTCGTGATGAAACCTAAAGGAACCTGCCAATAGGCATCCTTAAGGTCAAGGCTGGATATGAATTCCGCCTTAGGCAAACGACTTAAAATTCCCGCTATCTGGGGAAGAGGGTAGGCATCCTTTTCCGTAAAACTGTTTACCTTTCGGCAATCGAGACAAATCCTAACTTTTCCGGGTTTCGTCACCATTACAATAGGAGAAGACCACGAACTTTCGGACTCCTCTATCACACCCAATTGTAACATTTTGTCAATCTCGGCATTCAGGCCTTTTCAACTGCGGATGAGACAGGAAAGTGTCGTTGTTTTATCGGTTTAGCCGTACCGACATCGATTGAGTGCGTTATCAAGTTGGTCTTGCCGAGACCTTCTTGAGTGAAAGACGGAAAACAATTAATGACGTTCGTTAATTTGGCTTTGTCAAACTCGGATAAGTTATGCAGATCAGCATTAACCTTACGGTCGGGATCGGATTCTAGTGATGATATATTAATGCATTTCGGAAGCAAATCGTAAAGTTTCCAGAAATCTATGCCTAAATACAAATTTTGCTTCAGCGAAGGTACCACGTAGATTTTTAAAGGTATTTTAACGTCGTTGTATTCTACAACAACTTTTAAATGACCAACTATCTGCTGAGATGTTCTATCAGCAGTTGTAGCGATGCCTTTTATCGACTTAAATTCTTTACTGTTAATTATGTCACTGGCTAGGTTTCCACCGACACAACTTATCGATGCGCCAGAGTCTAACAGTCCGTAAACGGTACGATCGAACATGCGAATTGTTAAAAAGGGTCGAGGATCTTTTGGTCCTGCAGGTAGATAGTTAATATATTCCAGTCCGGCTTTACACGTTTTGACCTCTTGCCAAAATGATTTCATTCGGACGGAACTTCGCGTTTTTCGCTTTTCTAATTTTTGTTCATTATTTACATCCGGGACATCAATTTTTCCTAATATTGGAATTTTGCTATGACGCAAAGGACAGTCTGGGGATATTTGTACGTCAGGGAAAAATGTTGGTGCAACTGTAGCTTGGCGTTATGGCGGCATCGACCCGCCCGCTCTGTAGTTTTTTGAACACTTGTTACAACTTGTTTTGTATGTGTTGACAGCTCCGCATCCGTAACAAAAAACTCTTCTTTCGGGTACACAGTCCTGATACCTGTGACCTTCCTTGCGGCAATTCCAGCACAACAAGGAAAAGGCTTCGATATCGGCTTCTTTATCGGATTCCGAATCTGGAGGCATCTCCTGTTCTGGACTAAATTTCGAGACTTCACGTTTGAAAGGGGAAGATTTGAAATAACCCTGACAACGTCTAATTTCAGACAAAAACGCTTCACGCCCGCGACAAATCTCCCTCAGTTCTGAAACTGATTGAATGTCGATATTCAAAATTGCATGTCTAATTTCGGGACGAAGATTGTTTCGGAGAACCCGAATGAGCTTGTGAGGCATCCAAGGCTGTTCTAATTGATCAATTAGACTTGGAATGGTGTCATAGAAACTATCAAAAGTTTCGTTTGACTTTTGTTTGGTGTTCCTAATCAACTCCTCTAGACCACCATCATCCCTACTCGGTCGAAACTGTAGACGCCAGGCTGAACAAAAGCTATCCCATCGGACTTCAACATAAGCTTTGTGATACCGCCAATAGAATTCATTAGCTTTCCCTTCGAAAAGAATGCTAGCATTCCTACAAAGTACAGTGAAATTATTGCCTAACGTCTCCTTAGTTAATGCTTCAACGCGGTACATAAAATTGTCCGCTGACCCTCCTACACCGGAAAATTTTATTTTCCAGCCGTTCAAAATATGAACTACTTTATCTGGTCGATTTAATAAATCTGCATCGGCACTTCGTAGCGACGCAGGAGAACACGGAGCTAAAATCTCTTGCCTAGAATTCACCCCGGTATCTTCTCTTGTATCGATCCTATTGAAACCACTTCCGAACTGTTGAGAATTGAACGGTTGACTCTGCTCGCTTGGGGTTCTATTAGCACCTTGATCAGACATTATCCTTGACATAGCTTCAGGAACGGACTTTTGAATTGAACTGGCCATACTTTCGGTAAGTGTAGCAAGTAATCGTCGCTCCATGGCTAGTAAAGTGATGGCATTTGTAGTAATAGCACTTGGAATAGTATCACCGCTATTAATGGTTTTTTAATTGTATCCTGACGAAGAAGCTATATCATCTGATACTTGTTTGTCCGCGTTATCTGCGGGCTGACGGTTCTTCGATTGGCTACGAGTTTGTCGACTATCCCCACTCTTTGGGGGAGATGGCCTACAGGAAGCTTTGCACACCGGACACAGTGCACTTTTCTTCCAATGCGCTTCTATGCATCGCTTGTGAAATTCATGTTGACATGATGTAAGGCAAATCTCTACTAGGTATACTTCGACCTTGCATATCGGACAGACGATGTTTGCGCCCCTTTCGGCAACCCTTTCCGGAGATCGGTCTATCCCCATCATGCACACGGACGATAAAAAAATAGTTTTATCAAATCAACTGTATATAAACGGTAAGATAATATTTTTCTCAAAAATATCAGCGGTACGAGAGTAGTTTCAGTGATAAAATATCAGCGGTACGATAGTAGTTTGAGTTATAAGATAAAAGAGATACGATAATAGTTAAGCAAAATTTTAAATCTTGAAACAAACGGAAAAAAATCGAAATAACGTAATAAGGAAATATTTACTGAACTCTTGGCTTGATGCTCTGTGACGAAGCGTATCTATATTTTTATAAAATTTCTCAGAAATTAGAAAAAAAAAGACGAAGAAAGGAAAGAGGTTTTATACTTTATATGGACTTGGTCAGCGGATTGTTCTAGAACATACTCGCTTGTACTCCAACTCCGGATTAAAAGAACATAAATCCTCTAGTCCCAAGAAGGGGAAAAAAATGTTGTTCATAACATCTTTCTGGATATGGCACTGCTCGTGAGTAATGCCAATATTTTCCGTATACAGAAGTATATATACTAATTTAATTTCATAAGGGTGATTAGCTCAATGACTCGGTATTTGATTCCGGGACAGAAAATCTACCTAGTTCTGGCTTATGCCTCTGTTTTCCTCAAATCAAGACACCTTGTCCTTTCTGCTATTTATAGAAAAAAAATTCTCTCGTTAATTTATAATTTTCGGACAGTCAGAAATACTAATAGTCACTCGAACTGTTTTCCAGGAATAATTAAAAATTTAGGAAAAATTTTAAAAAGAGTAAAGAAAAATGTTAAAGATTGTTAAATTTATGCATCTGTAAGTCTCAATGAATTAAACTGTATTCATTAAGGTCTACACGTTTGGGCGCCACTTTTCTTATTAATAATAATTAATTATAACTGTAGCGTGTAACGTTCGACTAAAGCGCAAAGTACTTTAATGTTTTCAAGGATCTGTATTGGCTGGGCACGCTAAATATTCCGGCTCTAGCTCGTCGGCTTGGGGGGTGGAGGTCTTGCTCGTACAGATCTTGACACTGTCTACGTATTACTATTAATAAAATCAGAATTGAGCGTGCATGCGACAATATCAAAAGCTAGATACTTAACCGGAAGAAAAGATGAATAATTTAGAAAAGCAGAGTTTTGAGAAATTAATTAAAGGGGACAGTGTAAACGAAAGAGGGAGATATTTGTTGTTTGCGACGCCGTAGATGTAATTTGGCTCGCATATTGCCCACCTTACCTATGACCACCTGCCGCTAGAGCATGACTCTGGTGATCTCTTGTACACCCCACGAACGCAGAGACATCAGCTGAGTTCAGTTATTTAGATTTCTTTAAGCTTTAATTTTAATAATTATTTAATTGCTAAGAACATATTTAATCTTTCATAGATAATTTACAAACGAGAAAACAATTTCGGCGAGAAAAGATAAAACATAATAAGCGTTAAACCTCATGGGTAAATACTGAGCTTCACAGGTGTATATAATTATTAATGTAAAGTACATATGTAAGTGACGTATTACCAAATACTCCAGACATCAAGCCTAACACCCAGCAGTGTATATCCCGAGATACCCATTACTTCATTTGTCAAACATAACACTCAACCTGTATATCCCGAGATACCCATTAATTCATTTGTCAAACATAACATTTCAGAGCCTACTATAGGAGTTATTCAAATTAATCAGAAATAAACATTTCCCGTTAGAGATAAACACATCCCACGCCTGTTATCAACAGTCCCCTTATTATAAACATTTCACACGCCTTTACCGACGACAGCAGACATAAACAAGAGGTAAACTTTTAAACAAAGGGTCCAGCATGAGAACCCATTCATCAGCATAAACAATCCAATACAAATTTAATAAACAAAAGATGCAGCCTGACAAACCACCCATCAGGCCACCAATTCGACCAATCGAAATCTTCTGATCGAAGTCCACTTTCGCTGCTAGCGTCGCTGTCACCGATAAAAGCCATAGTTATAAGAATAATGCAATTGTAAAAACAGTTCAATTTTGGGAATCTAACTATTAAGACATTACCAATAAAACTCCACTGTATATTAAAATAAAAATCGATTTTTTTTAATATAGTGCAAAGTGAAAAATCTAATTGGCGCAGCCAAGTTATATCCTCGCGAGTGACTACCTAAAAAGGACTTCAAAAAATCACTTCGTGAAAACAAAAAAATTAAAAAAAAAAAAAAATAAAATATAAACTGTAAAAATGGAAATGCCATCAACATCAACATCAACATCAGCCGCAGCCACAGCCGCAAAAGCAACACAAATTCTTACAGACGTGGGCACGAACCATTTTCTTCTGCAACTTAAGCAGATAAACAAATTTAATGGAGACCCACTCTACTTGGCTCTCTTCATAAAGGAAGTTGACGAACTAGTTTACCATTATCCGACAACATCAGAAGCCCAACATCAAATTATACAAGCAGCCATCCGAAACCTTCTAATAGGACGAGCCCGAACATTGTTGATGAGAAATATACCACAGGACTGAAAGGAATTAAGGACTTTACTTATCAGCGAATACAACAGCGCAACACCTCCACATCGGATGATTATGGAATTACGTGAGACTAAATATAAAAATAATTTACGTAGATTTGTTGAAGAATTAGAAGAACAAACAAGTAGAATATGTTGTAAACTCAGCTTAGATAACAATCCATCAAACACGGTTTTAGTTTCAAGAACTTTGAATGATACATTAGCTGAAGTGATTCGCGAAAAATTGCCAGTTCAAACATATATTACGTTGAGCAAATTTGACATATCAACTCCTCTCAAATTAAAACAAGCTGCCCAAGCTGTAGGATTGTTTGTAGATAAACCTTTAAATACCCGCCCATATACATCGCAAAACTCTAATGATGACGACGAATATCCATATTTTAGATCAGCAAGAAACTTTAACCCAAATAATCAGTCAGATAATAGTCAAGGAGAAAGAATCCAAAATAATAACTACCAAAATAGATATAACAACAATCAACAGAGACAGAACAAGTTCGACTCAAATAGGAACTGGGGTAATAATAGCAGTTATAATAATAATTCTTCTGGCATCAATATTATCCTAGATCTTTTCAAAATAATCAAGTACAAAATGCCCAGACTACTCAAAGTACTAATATTCCCCAAAAACGTGCCCGAACCTCAGACTCAGGTCAACAACGTAGAACTGAGCCAATGGACACAAGTGAAAATTTTCAGACAACAGCCTCGGAAGAAACACCATCGCAATAAAAATTAAAATTGATAACAAACTATGCCTCTGTCTTATTGACACAGGCTCAAGCATAAATTTGATAAACGAAAACTTTTTGAAACATCCAACTAAAAATATTTTGACAAAAGTCCAAACGATAGGAGAATCTGTAACTTTAGAAAAATATATCGAATTTAGCATCCCAAAATTATTTTCATCCAAGCAAACATTTTTTTTAAAAAACTTTTCAAATCATTATGATATTCTTATAGGAAGAAAAATTCTAAAAGAAACCTCAGCCAAAATTGATTTCATGAGAAACACTATTATTCTAAATAATTACGAATTCCCAATGATAAATATAACAGAGGAACGTAATCAAACTTTTTCAAGTATAACAAACGATGACGAATATATATAGGTACCCATTGTCTTGTGTATTTGGACGATATTGTCATATTTTCAACCTCTTTGCAAGAGCATATCCAGTCTCTTAGAAAAGTATTCGAACGTCTTCGCAGATCAAATTTTAAACTGCAATTAGATAAATGTGAGTTTATGAAACGAGAAACTGAATTTCTAGGACAAATAATTACAACTGAAGGAATCAAAGCAAATCCAAATAAGATTCAAGCTATTCAAGATTTTAAAATTCCAAACTCTCCGAAACAAATAAAATCATTTTTAGGCCTTTGCGGATTTTATCGCAAATTCATAAAAGACTTCGCAAAAATCGCAAAACCAATGACACTTTGTTTAAAGAAAGGAGCCAAAATAAATGTTAAAGATCCCACTTATAACGAAGCATTTGAAAAATTAAAAACTCTAATAAGTAACGACCCAATTCTCACATATTCAGACTTCGAAAAAAAGTTTGATTTAACTACAGATGCAAGCAATTATGCATTAGGTGCTGTTTTATCACAAGAAGGTAAGCCTATTTGTTTCGCCAGTAGAACTTTAAATGAACATGAGTTAAATTACGCAGCTATTGAAAAGGAATTACTAGCTATAGTATGGGCAACCAAATATTTCCGCCCTTATCTTTTTGGAAGAAGTTTTAAAATATGCTCAGACTATAAACCACTTGTTTGGTTACATAATATAAAAGAACCTAATATGAAGTTACAACGTTGGAAAATTAAACTTAGAGAGTTTGATTATGAAATAAAATACATTAAAGGAAAAGAGAATGACGTAGCAGATGCTTTATCAAGAATTACAAAAAAGGAAACTAAAGATAAAAAATTTGAAGAAGTTTTTCAAAATGATGATGAATTAGAAACTACTGCAGCAACAGTGCATAGTGCACAAGAAGATAATGGAAATTGCATACAGATCACTGAACGATCTATTAACGTTTTTAATCACCAACTAATATTTGAAAAAGGAAATAAAGACACTCACTACTTTAACAAAACTATTAACAAAATAATTTATAGCCTGATTCCATTGCCGCATTAAAACGCATTTAGCCAAATGCGCATTTATTTACTCAGGGAATCCCATAAGGCTAAATGCCGCATTTAAAATAAATGCGATTTTTAAATGCGATTAAAAACCATTCGCCCCGAAAGTTTTTAGAAAAAATACTGGAAAATACCAATGTTTAACGATATTTTGTTCGTGCCACCACTACAACAGCTGTTTTCTATAAGCAATGTTGGCGCAAGTTTTGATGTGTTTTGAATATGAAATCTATTCCGTATAAAAATGACTGAAACCTAGAGCGCACGCTGCAAATTTTGCTCGCAGTACCACAATGCATTACTGCTGGATCTCTGGCATAAAATTACTCCCACATATACGGGGATCCTTGCCTTTTTTAGAAACTGTGGTGGCCTCCATTGCAAACCCGTCATAACAACGCAATCAGCTTCTCTTCTTTGTCGTCCAAGATGGCAAATGTCTCGGTCGCAATGTAGATGTCCTGCTGGGCATTACAGAGTTTAGTAAACTCACTCATGTTCATTAATTTTAATTAATTTCTTTTGTATTTGCCAAAATTCAAAAGTAAACAAGCCCAGATCAGCTGTTCGTGCCACTCACATGTCGGAGTAGCATTAACTAAATGCTAATGCGCCAATGGAATCAGGCACATTTAAAAAGTCCACTAATGCGGCAATGGAATCAGGCTATCACAGTGACATGACTGACCGTTTAGAAAAAGATATAATTATAAAATTCATATGTGGTCACAATTTTGTTATGTTCATTAATAATGACGAAGATTTTGCTATCTTTCAACGAGCCTATATGGATTTAATTAAACCAAACACTGGTACAAAATTAATGAAAACTTCAGTAATACTTACCAACTTGTCCACATATGCAGACTTCCACGAAAAAATATTAGAAATACACGAAAAGACGATACACCAAGGCATTAAAAAGACGTATGACGATTTTAAAACTAAATATTATTTCCCAGACGCACAAAAACTTATTCAAAACATTATAATAAATGCGAGGCCTGTAATTTATGCAAAGCAGAGCACAGAAAAGTTGCACTCCCTTTTGAAAAGACTCCTGAAATTCAAAATATTCGTGATAAATATGTTATTGACTATTATTTTATTGACCAACGTACATTTTTGACATGTATTGACATTCATACAAAATTCATTTCTATTATAGAAACAAAAACCACAGACTGGATTGAAAGTAAAAAAGCATTACTCGAAATTTTTAGTATGATAGGTAAACCGAAAACTATTAAAATGGATCAAGGTCCCGGCCTAGTATCGAAATCTTTACAAAACTGGCTACAGAAAGAAAATATTAATATTGAAATCACTAGTAGTAAAAACGGTATAGCTGACATAGAAAGGGTTCATAAAACGATTAACGAAAAACTTAGAATCATAAATACACTCTCAGATGCTGAAGACAAATTAATGCATATAGAAAAGGCAACGTATGTCTATAATCACGAAATAACCCATGATGCCACTAGTAAAACCCCTGCTCAAATCTTTCTTTATGGTATGGAACCGAGTAAAAATATGCAAAAACAAAAAGAACATAAAATAGATAAAATTAATAAAAATCGTGAGGAACATGAAGTAGATCTTAGATATACCAAAGTTGAAAAATATATGAAACGTAAAGCGAAATTAGTAAATCCATTCAAAAAGACAGGAGCATTAGAACAGAAAGACGAAAAGCATTGGCAAGAAACTAATAGGGGTCATAAAGTAATAAAACATATAAGTGAATTTAAAAAAGCTAAAGCGCATAATCTCTCTAATCATTCCAGGGAATCTGACAATACTGACTCTGATCTTGAAAATGATCTTGATAATGACGTGGACGAATGTAACATCGACAACAGCTCAACAAATTAGTATTACACCTATCACTTCAAATAACGGTTATTTACTTCTGAACACAGGGATTGTAAAAATACCTTTAAGTTACGAACATCATATGATACAGATTAATCAAACAAAAATACTAGAAACATACCAGGACTTTATGAAATACGAAAACAACTTTAATTACGTACCAGATATTGCTTAGCACTAAAACAACTAAAACATGAAATCAAGGGAATTATTTCTACACAAAGACAAAAACGAGGATTAATTAATATTGTAGGAACTGCTTATAAATACTTATTTGGAACATTAACAGAAGGCGATAAAAAAGAGCTAAAAGATAAATTATAAAATTTACAATATCAAGTAATTGAAAATAAAGATTTCAATGAAATAGTTACAGTAATAAATAAACAATCCGAAGACATAAAAAGACTTGTGAAAGATGAAGAAATAGATGCATTACAAATTTTTAGATATTCATTAAACATTTTCCATGAGTATATTGAAGATTTACAAATGGGATTACAATTAACAAGAATAGGAATATTCAATCCTAAAATATTGAAACATGAAGAGTTGGATAACATAGACGAAGAAAAACTCTTATCAATCAAAACTTCAGCTTGAATAAGTAGCCAAACTAAAGACACTTTTATTTTAGTTCATATACCAACTTCATTTAAGGAAACCCAAAAATATAGAATTATAAAATACCCAGATAATATAGGCAGACAAATTGACATAAATGATAACTTTGAATATTTTGTAACTGATAAAAACATTGTTTTTTATTTAGAAAACACACCAAGTTTAGACCAAAAATTTATAATCACTGATTCAAATTCAAATTCAAATTCTTACTAATCAACTAGCGAATTGTCAACACACGTTTATATCAGAAAATGAATCTATAAAATATATTGAACCGAACGTCATTATAACTTATAATTTAAGCAAAACACAAATTAAACAAGATTGTGAAATATTCAACAAAACGATACAGGGAAACAACATAATACAATTAAGTCAATGCACTTTAGAAATAAGAAACATAAAATTTACTACTACCAAAATTGTAAACGAATATAAATTATATTATCTAGCACGAATGTAACATTATATGAACCAATTCCATTATTAAAAATTAAGAAATCAATTAGTAATCAAGAAAAGCAAGAAACAGTTTACAAGTGGATTGTATTCACAATTTTAATAATTATAGTTTTAACCATCACTACTTACATCATATTTACCTATAGGCGCCTAGCCAGCAAAAAAGAAATTTTTGTTAGATTCAACAAGGATGTTGAATGTTCTAAAGAAGGGTCGAGTGACGTATTACCAAATACTCCAGACATCAAGCCTAACACCCAGCCTGTATATCCCGAGATACCCATAACATCACATTTCAGAGCCTACTATAGGAGTTATTCAAATTAATCAGACATAAACATTTCCCGTTAGACATAAACATTTCCCACGCTTGTTATCAACAGTCCCCTTATTATAAAAATGTCACACGCCTTTACCGACGACTGCAGACATAAACAAGTGGTAAACTTTTAAACAAAGGGTCCAGCATGAGAACCCATTCATCAGCATAAAAGCTTTGACCAATAATAATTTAATAAACAAAAGATGCAGCCTGACAACCCACCCATCAGGCCACCAATTCGACCAATCGAAATCTTCTGATCGAAGTCCACTTTCGCTGCTAGCGTCGCTGTCACCGATAAAAGCCATAGTTATAAGAATAATGCAATTGTAAAAACAGTTCAATTTTGGGAATCTAACTATTAAGACATTACCAATAAAACTCCACTGTATATTAAAATAAAAATAGCTTTTTTTTAAATATATTGCAAAGTGAAAAATCGAATTTGTATAGTAAAAAATAGTTGAAAATAAGTATTGTGTATATTAAACAATATGATCTTTAGAAAAATAGTTTTATGTTCAAAAGAAATTCAATAATTTTTTTTTTTTTGGATTATTAATATTCATTCTTAATTCATCATTCATCAGTGGTTCGCTAACTAATTACTTTTAATTTTATTAAAAATAAATTATTTTTTTTTTTCAAAGAAAAAAATTTACAGTGTAAATTCATTTCTTTTTGTCCATCTATTTTTTTTTTTCATAGTTAATTTTAGAAGTAATGTCTTTCTTAAATTTTCGGCATTGATATATATATATATATTTTTTTTGTTTATGAGAATTTAATTGGCACTAATATCTTAGTTTCAATAATTCGAAATAAAGGTAAAACAACTCACACAGCTGGTTCCTCGGCGGGCGATCGATCTTCCGACGCAGGCAGGCTGGAAAAGAAATCAAGGCATTTCTGCTTTGACATGGTTAATTTCTTTTTTTCTAATTAATTTTTTTTTTGAATCAACACGAATTTCAGAAATCTTTTGCAGGGAGATAGGAACCGTAAATTAACCGCGCACTAGATGAATCATAACTTAATTTAAATCTTATAATAATTTAATTAAATTAAATTTATTTTTTTTTTTTTATAACATAATTATTGTCACTTCAATACTCAATCGCATTCTTCTAATAATTTTTTTTTTTTTGATTTACGTGGTTGGCTGATATGCACGTGAACATTTTTCGCGAGCTGGATTTTTTTTAGGTTACAAATAAGGTTAAGATCGAGCCCAAGCGTAGTTTTTACATTTTTTTTAAATTTGCATTTGGGTTAGGGCCGATCTGCTTATCTGGCCGAGGAAATTCCTCGTTAAGTTAAATGAGAGAGTGCTCCCTGCTCCTGCTGATCACTTAAAAAAATTGGGGTGCTCCCTAAGGCACTGCGGTTTGGCAAAGGCGGGTGCTCCTCAGGGCGACTGCAGATCGCCGGTCAATGGGGTGCTCCTCCGGGCGGATCCGAATCGCTGGGCAGCGTGGGTGCTCCACAGGGCAGATTTGGACTGCCAACCGATGTGGGTGCTCCCCGGAAAATTGGCGAAAGTTAATTGGCCCTTGCACATGCGCTTGTGCAGGTATGCCGTGGCGGCGTTGGCGGCCGTATCGGGAAACGTAAAATTTCAGCTTTTTAAAAGAAATCGAAAATTCAGCACTTGAAAATATTTAGCGAGAAAACCCACACAACTTACTTCTTTGCTTGAATTGTTCGCGGGAAAAATCACTTTTGCAAGAACATCGAAGTACCGCGTGTATATTTTTTTTCACCACTTTGCCGAATGGGAACGAATAAATTTCACACGTCTGACTGCCACGCCGGTTTAATTATGAAGGAAGTTCAAAAATCATGCGACGTCGGTTTCGGCCTTTTCCAGAAATTTCTGCCAGCTGAAAAATCCGCCATTTCGGCTTAGGACAAGCTTCTCAGCAACAGCTGATTGTGGAACTATCTGGCATCACCCGCAAAAATACTAATTAGTATTTTTTTTGCTAAACACTAATTTCCGACACTACATTTGGCTAGGCATCTGGCTACTCTCCAAAGGTCGCTAAATACAAAAATAAGAACCAGTTTTCAAGCCAAAACAAACAAACGTTCTTCAGGCGCCGCTACAAAGCCCCCCCGGAAAATCTGGCTAGTGTTACACTAGACAGATACCGACTCAAGACACGTTATTGTCGAATATCTTTTGCATGATAGGTACCTATAATTCGACCCTGTAAATCTTCCAATTCGTAATAAGAGTTTCCTAACTTTCTTCGAACCCTCGCTTTCACAAAGTAAGGACCGAATTTTGCGTTGTAGCCAGTTTGAAAATAGCTTTGTTTAAAATTTCGACTGTAAATCTCTTGCCCTTCTTCGAAAGACACAACTCTAGAGCGAAGATTATATCGCTTCTCGTTTATATCGTGCTTTTCCTGCATTAACTTGCAAGCTTTATCTCGAACTATTTCAAATGAATCCTGACGATTGAATTTCAAAGAACGATCATCTAGTAAATTTAACTTTCTTAACAAAGAATATGTACCACCGGATGTAATCATATGTTGTCCGAAGACCATGTAGTAGGGAGAGGTTCCCAAACTAGCATGAACGGACGATCTCAACGCGCAATATATTCTGTGGAGATACTCGTCCCAGTCCTTTTAGTCGAAGATAAGCCCTAATTGCAGAAATTACAGAGCGGTTAACGCGGTCGGACGCATTAGCCTGAGGCGAATGAACGGCCGTCAGCGTATGCGTAATGCCGTATTGCTGCACCAATTTCTGAAAAGCGTAAGAGTGAAATTGTCAGCCGTTGTTTGTTTGAGAAAGACATATTTTGAAAAAATGGTCGAGCACGATAAATATACCGATATTTCCACTTCTGGGTCTGGGATAAGGTCCAAGGAAATCTATGAACAACCGTTGGAAAAATCGCTGACTTTCCGGCGCTTTTCCTAATGGCGGTCGAAATACACAATTTGGAGCTTTAGTGGTTTTGCACACTTCGCAGGCATTTATATAAGCCTTTACTTCTGGAACAAGGCCAGGCCAAAAATAGTATCGCCTTACTCTCTCAATCGTCTTGGGTGTGCCACCGTGAGAAGAGAAAGGACTATCGTGCGCTCGTGAGAGGATTTCTGGAACCAGTTCTTTAGGTACCCAGAGCTTCCAGGCATACTCATCATGAACTTGCTCTCCCGTTAAATGTTCGGCTTTCCGATAAACATAACCACTGTCAGACTTACCTTTTACCTTTTACCTTTACCTTTACCTTTACCTTTTCTACAAGTGAAACATACTCAGCTGATTGGAAATGCTCTGATTTCATGTCCACTAAAAATCCTTCGCGTAAGTCTATAGCGGCTACCACGTCTTCGTTAACACGGGAAAGTGAGTCGGGAACAATATTTAGAGAGCCCTTTCGATGTTCAATTGTGAAAGATATGAATCTTTGTAAAGCTAAAGCCCATCGAGCTAGTCGTGAATTTAGGTCGTGATTAGACATTAGCCACTTCAATGAGGCATGATCTGTTATGATTTTAAATTTATGTCCCTCCACATACGCCCTAAAATTCTTAAGAGCTGCTATCGCCGCTAGGCATTCTTGCTCGGTGACAGTATAATTACGCTGCTTCTTTGAAAAGAAAGCAAAAGGCCGTTCGTCTCCTTCTTCCGTTTACAGCGTCGCAATGTATCGCGAAAGGCTTTGTAAAGTCGGGGCTGCATAAGACTGGAGCCTGGCTGAGTGATAGTTTTAAGCCTTCGAAAGCTTTTATGGCCTCGTCGGTTAAACTAAACCTTCGTTTTGTGGTCATTAAGTCTGTTAAAGGAGCTGAGAGTGAAGCGAAATTAAGAACAATCTTACGATACCACCCACACAAACACATAAAACTTCGTAGACTGCGTAATGTCTTCGGTAACGGAAAATTAGTATTTGCGGTCACCTTTTCTGGGTCGGTGCGTATTCCACCATCGCCGATTATATGACCTAGATATCGCACACGTAGCATACAGAAGTGACTTTTGCCAATATTGATCGTCAAACCTGCACGCTTTATCTGCAGCGCGATCTCTCTGAGAACTTCAAGATGTCTCTCAAAGCTGGAAGAAACTACCAATAAATCGTCAAGGTAAATGCACACCTCGTTTCTGAGATGAGCTGGCACAACCTTGTCCATTAAACGGGACATTGTACTAGTGGCATTGCACAGCCCAAAAGGCATAACCTTAAACTGGTAGAGCGGTCTACCAGGGACAGTGAAAGCCGTCTTGCCTCGTGATGAAACCTGCCAATAGGCATCCTTAAGGTCAAGGCTGGATATGAATTCCGCCTTAGGCAAACGACTTAAAATTCCCGCTATCTGGGGAAAAGGGTATGCATCCTTTTCCGTAAAACTGTTTACCTTTCGGCAATCGAGACAAATCCTAACTTTTCCGGGTTTCGTCACCATTACAATAGGAGAAGACCACGAACTTTCGGACTCCTCTATCACACCCAATTGTAACATTTTGTCAATCTCGGCATACATGGCCTTTTCAACTGCGGGTGAGACAGGAAAGTGTCGTTGTTTTATCGGTTTAGCCGTACCGACATCGATTGAGTGCGTTATCAAGTTGGTCTTGCCGAGACCTTCTTGAGTGAAAGACGGAAAACAATTAATGACGTTCGTTAATTTGGCTTTGTCAAACTCGGATAAGTTATGCTGATCAGCATTAACCTTACGGTCGGGATCGGATTCTAGTGATGATATATTAATGCATTTCGGAAGCAAATCGTAAAGTTTCAGAAATCTATGCCTAAATACAAATTTTGCTTCAGCGAAGGTACCACGTAGATTTTAAAGGTATTTTAACGTCGTTGTATTCTACAACAACTTTTAAATGACCAACTATCTGCTGAGATGTTCTATCAGCAGTTGTAGCGATGCCTTTTATCGACTTCAATTCTTTACTGTTAATTATGTCACTGGCTAGGTTTCCACCGACACAACTTATCGACGCGCCAGAGTCTAACAGTCCGTAAACGGTACGATCGAACATGCGAATTGATAAAAAGGGTCGAGGATCTTTTGGTCCTGCAGGTAGCGAGTTAATATATTCCAGTCCGGCTTTACACGTTTTGACCTCTTGCCAAAATGATTTCATTTGGACGGAACTTCGCGTTTTTCGCTTTTCTAATTCGTGTTCATTATTTACATCCGGGACATCAATTTTTCCTAATATTGGAATTTGCTATGCAGCAAAGGACAGTCTGGGGATATTTGTACGTCAGGGAAAAATGTTTGTGCAACTGTCGCTGCATGCTCTATTGATCGGTCATCGTTGCTTGGCTCCGAACGCCACTGGAGGCCTTCTGTTTGTATGGCGGCATCGACCGCCCGCTCTGTAGTTTTTGAACACTTGTTACAACTTGTTTTGTATGTGTTGACAGCTCCGCATCCGTAACAAAAAACTCTTCTTTCGGCTACACAGTCCTGATACCTTGACCTTCCTTGCGGCAATTCCAGCACAACAAGGAAAAGGCTTCGATATCGGCTTCTTTATCGGATTCCGATTCTGTAGGCATCTCCTGTTCTGGACTAAATTTCGAGACTTCACGTTTGAAAGGGAAGATTTGAAATAACCCTGACAACGTCTAACATCAGACAAAAACGCTTCACGCCTGCGACAAATCTCCCTCAGTTCTGAAACTGATTGAATGTCCATATTCAAGATTTCATGTCTAATTTCGGGACGAAGATTGTTTCAGGGAACCCGAATGAGCTTATGAGGCATCCAAGGCTGCTCTAATTGATCGATTAGACTTGAAATGGTGTCATAGAAACTATCAAAAGTTTCGTTTGACTTTTGTTTGGGGTTCCTAATCAACTCCTCAAGATCACCATCAGCCCTACTCGGTCGAAACTGTAGACGCAGGGCTAAACAAAAGCTATCCCATCGAACTTCACCATAAGCTTTGTGATATCGCCATTAGAATTCATTAGCTTTCCCTTCGAAAAAACGCTAGCATTCCTACACAGTACAGTGAAATTATTGCCTAACGACTCCATAATTAGTGCTTCAACGCGGTAAATAAAATTGTTCACTGACACTCCTACACCGGAAAATTTTATTTTCCAGCCGTTCAAAATATGAACTACTTTATCTGTTCGATTTAATAAATCTGCATCGGCACTTCGTAGCGACGCAGGAGAGCACGGAGCTAAAGTAACTTCTCTTGTATCGATCCTTTTGAAACCACTTGAACTGTTGAGAATTGAACGGTTGACTCAGCTCGCTTGGGTTCTATTAGCACCTTGCTCTGTGACGAAGCGTATCTATATTTTTATAAAATTTCTCAGAAATTATAAAAAAAGACGAAGAAAGGAAAGAGGTTTTATACTTTATATGGACTTGGTCAGCGGATTGTTCTAGAACATACTGCTGTACTCCAACTCGGATTAAAAAAATATAAATCCTCTAGTCTCAAGAAGGGAAAAAAATTTTGTTCATAACATCTTTCTGGATATGGCACTGCTCGTGAGTAATGCCAATATTTTCCGTATAGAGAAGTATATGTACTAATTTAATTTCATAAGGGTGATTAGCTCAATGACTCGGTATTTGATTCCGGGACAGAAAATCTACCTAGTTCTGGCTTATTCCTCTGCTTTCCTCAAATCAAGACACCTTGTCCTTTCTGCTATTGATAGAAAAAAAATTCTCTCGTTAATTTATAATTTTCGGACAGTCAAAATACTAATAGTCACTGAACTGTTTTCCAGGAATAATTAAAAATTTAGGAAAAAATTTTAAAAAGAGTAAAGAAAAATGTTAAAGATTGTTAAATTTATGCATCTGCCAATGAATTAAACTGTATTCATTAAGGCCTACACGTTTGGGCGCCACTTTTCTTATTAATAATTATTAATTATAACTAGCGTTAAGCATGTAGCGCAAAATACTTTAATGTTTTCAAGGATCTGTATTGGCTGGGCACTAAATATTCCGGCTCTAGCTCGTCGGCTGGGGGTGGAGGTCTTGCTCGTACAGATCTTGCCACTGTCTACGTATTACTATTAATAAAATCAGAATTGAGCGTGCATGCGACAATATCAAAAGCTAGATACTTAACCGGAAGAAAAGATGCATAATTTAGAAAAGCAGAGTTTTGAGAAATTAATGAAAGGGGACAGTGTAAACGAAAGAGAGAGAAATTTGTTGTTTGCGACGCCTTAGATGTAATTTGGCTCGCATATTGCCCACCTACCTATGACCACCTGCCGCTAGAGCATGATTCTGGTGATCTCTTGTACACCCTAGGACCGCAGAGACATCAGCTGAGTTCAGTTATTTAGATTTCTTTAAGCTTTCATTTTAATCATTATTTCAATTGCTATGAACATATTTAATCTTTCTTAGATAATTTAGAAACGAAAAACAATTTCAGCGAGAAAAGATAAAACATAATAAGCGTTAAACCTCATGGGTAAATACTGAGCTACACAGGTGTATATAATTATTAATGTAAAGTACATATGTATAGTAAAAATAGTTGAAAATAAGTATTGTGTATATTAAACAATATGATCTATAGAAAAATAGTTTTATGTTCAAAGGAAATTCAATAATTTGTTCTTTTAGGATTATTAATATTCATTCTTAATTCATCATTCATCAGTGGTTCGCTAATTAATTACTTTTAATTTTATTAAAAAAATTTTTTTTTTAAAAAAAAAAAAAATTTTTTATTTTTTTTTTTTTTTTTTTTTTTTTTTTTTTTTTTTTTTTTTTTTTAATTTTTTTTTTTTTATTTTTTGGTTTTTATTTATTTTTTTATTTTTTTTTTGTTTATGAGAATTTAATATCTTAGTTTTAATAATTCGAAATAAAGGTAAAACAACTCACACAGCTGGTTCCTCGGCGGGCGATCGATCTTCCGACGCAGGCAGGCTGGAAAAGAAATCAAGGCATTTCTGCTTTGACATGGTTAATTTCTTATATAAAAAAATAATATAATATTATATATTTTTTATTTTATGGCACTCAAAAAATTTTCTAATTAATTTTTTTTTTGAATCAACACGAATTTCAGAAATCTTTTGCAGGGAGATAGGAACCGTAAATTAACCGCGCACTAGATGAATCATAACTTAATTTAAATCTTATAATAATTTAATTAAATTAAATTTTTTTTTTTTTTTTATAACATAATTATTGTCACTTCAATACTCAATCGCATTCTTCTAATAATTTTTTTTTTTTGATTTACGTGGTTGGCTGATATGCACGTGAACATTTTTCGCGAGCTGGATTTTTTTAGGTTACAAATAAGGTTAAGATCGAGCCCAAGCGTAGTTTTTACATTTTTTTAAATTTGCATTTGGGTTAGGGCCGATCTGCTTATCTGGCCGAGGAAATTCCTCGTTAAGTTAAATGAGAGAGTGCTCCCTGCTCCTGCTGATCACTTAAAAAAATTGGGGTGCTCCCTAAGGCACTGCGGTTTGGCAAAGGCGGGTGCTCCTCAGGGCGACTGCAGATCGCCGGTCAATGGGGTGCTCCTCCGGGCGGATCCGAATCGCTGGGCAGCGTGGGTGCTCCACAGGGCAGATTTGGACTGCCAACCGATGTGGGTGCTCCCCGGAAAATTGGCGAAAGTTAATTGGCCCTTGCACATGCGCTTGTGCAGGTATGCCGTGGCGGCGTTGGCGGCCGTATCGGGAAACGTAAAATTTCAGCTTTTTAAAAGAAATCGAAAATTCAGCACTTGAAAATATTTAGCGAGAAAACCCACACAACTTACTTCTTTGCTTGAATTGTTCGCGGGAAAAATCACTTTGCAAGAACATCGAAGTACCGCGTGTATATTTTTTTTCACCACTTTGCCGAATGGGAACGAATAAATTTCACACGTCTGACTGCCACGCCGGTTTAATTATGAAGGAAGTTCAAAAATCATGCGACGTCGGTTTCGGCCTTTTCCAAAAATTTCTGCCAGCTGAAAAATCCGCCATTTCGGCTTAGGACAAGCTTCTCAGCAACAGCTGATTGTGGAACTATCTGGCATCACCCGCAAAAATACTAATTAGTATTTTTTTTGCTAAACACTAATTTCCGACACTACATTTGGCTAGGCATCTGGCTACTCTCCAAAGGTCGCTAAATACAAAAATAAGAACCAGTTTTCAAGCCAAAACAAACAAACGTTCTTCAGGCGCCGCTACAAAGCCCCCCCGGAAAATCTGGCTAGTGTTACACTAGACAGATACCGACTCAAGACACGTTATTGTCGAATATCTTTTGCATGATAGGTACCTATAATTCGACCCTGTAAATCTTCCAATTCGTAATAAGAGTTTCCTAACTTTCTTCGAACCCTCGCTTTCACAAAGTAAGGACCGAATTTTGCGTTGTAGCCAGTTTGAAAATAGCTTTGTTTAAAATTTCGACTGTAAATCTCTTGCCCTTCTTCGAAAGACACAACTCTAGAGCGAAGATTATATCGCTTCTCGTTTATATCGTGCTTTTCCTGCATTAACTTGCAAGCTTTATCTCGAACTATTTCAAATGAATCCTGACGATTGAATTTCAAAGAACGATCATCTAGTAAATTTAACTTTCTTAACAAAGAATATGTACCACCGGATGTAATCATATGTTGTCCGAAGACCATGTAGTAGGGAGAGGTTCCCAAACTAGCATGAACGGACGATCTCAACGCGCAATATATTCTGTGGAGATACTCGTCCCAGTCCTTTTGGTCAGGTCGAAGATAAGCCCTAATTGCAGAAATTACAGAGCGGTTAACGCGGTCGGACGCATTAGCCTGAGGCGAATGAACGGCCGTCAGCGTATGCGTAATGCCGTATTGCTGCACCAATTTCTGAAAAGCGTAAGAGTGAAATTGTCAGCCGTTGTTTGTTTGAGAAAGACATATTTTGAAAAATGGTCGAGCACGATAAATATACCGATATTTCCACTTCTGGGTCTGGGATAAGGTCCAAGGAAATCTATGAACAACCGTTGGAAAAATCGCTGACTTTCCGGCGCTTTTCCTAATGGCGGTCGAAATACACAATTTGGAGCTTTAGTGGTTTTGCACACTTCGCAGGCATTTATATAAGCCTTTACTTCTGGAACAAGGCCAGGCCAAAAATAGTATCGCCTTACTCTCTCAATCGTCTTGGGTGTGCCACCGTGAGAAGAGAAAGGACTATCGTGCGCTCGTGAGAGGATTTCTGGAACCAGTTCTTTAGGTACCCAGAGCTTCCAGGCATACTCATCATGAACTTGCTCTCCCGTTAAATGTTCGGCTTTCCGATAAACATAACCACTGTCAGACTTACCTTTTACCAAAATTTTACCTTTACCTTTACCTTTACCTTTTCTACAAGTGAAACATACTCAGCTGATTGGAAATGCTCTGATTTCATGTCCACTAAAAATCCTTCGCGTAAGTCTATAGCGGCTACCACGTCTTCGTTAACACGGGAAAGTGAGTCGGGAACAATATTTAGAGAGCCCTTTCGATGTTCAATTGTGAAAGATATGAATCTTTGTAAAGCTAAAGCCCATCGAGCTAGTCGTGAATTTAGGTCGTGATTAGACATTAGCCACTTCAATGAGGCATGATCTGTTATGATTTTAAATTTATGTCCCTCCACATACGCCCTAAAATTCTTAAGAGCTGCTATCGCCGCTAGGCATTCTTGCTCGGTGACAGTATAATTACGCTGCTTCTTTGAAAAGAAAGCAAAAGGCCGTTCGTCTCCTTCTTCCGACAGCGTCGCAATGTATCGCGAAAGGCTTTGTAAAGTCGGGGCTGCATAAGACTGGAGCCTGGCTGAGTGATAGTTTTAAGCCTTCGAAAGCTTTTATGGCCTCGTCGGTTAAACTAAACCTTCGTTTTGTGGTCATTAAGTCTGTTAAAGGAGCTGAGAGTGAAGCGAAATTAAGAACAATCTTACGATACCACCCACACAAACACATAAAACTTCGTAGACTGCGTAATGTCTTCGGTAACGGAAAATTAGTATTTGCGGTCACCTTTTCTGGGTCGGTGCGTATTCCACCATCGCCGATTATATGACCTAGATATCGCACACGTAGCATACAGAAGTGACTTTTGCCAATATTGATCGTCAAACCTGCACGCTTTATCTGCAGCGCGATCTCTCTGAGAACTTCAAGATGTCTCTCAAAGCTGGAAGAAACTACCAATAAATCGTCAAGGTAAATGCACACCTCGTTTCTGAGATGAGCTGGCACAACCTTGTCCATTAAACGGGACATTGTACTAGTGGCATTGCACAGCCCAAAAGGCATAACCTTAAACTGGTAGAGCGGTCTACCAGGGACAGTGAAAGCCGTCTTGCCTCGTGATGAAACCTGCCAATAGGCATCCTTAAGGTCAAGGCTGGATATGAATTCCGCCTTAGGCAAACGACTTAAAATTCCCGCTATCTGGGGAAAAGGGTATGCATCCTTTTCCGTAAAACTGTTTACCTTTCGGCAATCGAGACAAATCCTAACTTTTCCGGGTTTCGTCACCATTACAATAGGAGAAGACCACGAACTTTCGGACTCCTCTATCACACCCAATTGTAACATTTTGTCAATCTCGGCATACATGGCCTTTTCAACTGCGGGTGAGACAGGAAAGTGTCGTTGTTTTATCGGTTTAGCCGTACCGACATCGATTGAGTGCGTTATCAAGTTGGTCTTGCCGAGACCTTCTTGAGTGAAAGACGGAAAACAATTAATGACGTTCGTTAATTTGGCTTTGTCAAACTCGGATAAGTTATGCTGATCAGCATTAACCTTACGGTCGGGATCGGATTCTAGTGATGATATATTAATGCATTTCGGAAGCAAATCGTAAAGTTTCCAGAAATCTATGCCTAAATACAAATTTTGCTTCAGCGAAGGTACCACGTAGATTTTTAAAGGTATTTTAACGTCGTTGTATTCTACAACAACTTTTAAATGACCAACTATCTGCTGAGATGTTCTATCAGCATATCATATCATAACAGTCCGTAAACGGTACGATCGAACATGCGAATTGATAAAAAGGGTCGAGGATCTTTTGGTCCTGCAGGTAGTGAGTTAATATATTCCAGTCCGGCTTTACACGTTTTGACCTCTTGCCAAAATGATTTCATTTGGACGGAACTTCGCGTTTTTCGCTTTCCTAATTCGTGTTCATTATTTACATCCGGGACATCAATTTTTCCTAATATTGGAATTTGCTATGCAGCAAAGGACAGTCTGGGGATATTTGTACGTCAGGGAAAAATGTTGGTGCAACTGTCGCTGCATGCTCTATTGATCGGTCATCGTTGCTTGGCTCCGAACGCCACTGGAGGCCTTCTGTTTGTATGGCGGCATCGACCCGCCCGCTCTGTAGTTTTTTGAACACTTGTTACAACTTGTTTTGTATGTGTTGACAGCTCCGCATCCGTAACAAAAAACTCTTCTTTCGGCTACACAGTCCTGATACCTGTGACCTTCCTTGCGGCAATTCCAGCACAACAAGGAAAAGGCTTCGATATCGGCTTCTTTATCGGATTCCGATTCTGTAGGCATCTCCTGTTCTGGACTAAATTTCGAGACTTCACGTTTGAAAGGGGAAGATTTGAAATAACCCTGACAACATCTAACATCAGACAAAAACGCTTCACGCCTGCGACAAATCTCCCTCAGTTCTGAAACTGATTGAATGTCGATTTTCAAGATTTCATGACTAATTTCGGGACGAAGATTGTTTCGGAGAACCCGAATGAGCTTGTGAGGCATCCAAGGCTGCTCTAATTGATCGATTAGACTTGAAATGGTGTCATAGAAACTATCAAAAGTTTCGTTTGACTTTTGTTTGGGGTTCCTAATCAACTCCTCAAGATCACCATCAGCCCTACTCGGTCGAAACTGTAGACGCAGGGCTAAACAAAAGCTATCCCATCGAACTTCACCATAAGCTTTGTGATATCGCCATTAGAATTCATTAGCTTTCCCTTCGAAAAAAACGCTAGCATTCCTACACAGTACAGTGAAATTATTGCCTAACGACTCCATAGTTAGTGCTTCAACGCGGTAAATAAAAATGTTCACTGACACTCCTACACCGGAAAATTTTATTTTCCAGCCGTTCAAAATATGAACTACTTTATCTGTTCGATTTAATAAATCTGCATCGGCACTTCGTAGCGACGCAGGAGAGCACGGAGCTAAAGTAACTTCTCTTGTATCGATCCTTTTGAAACCACTTCCGAACTGTTGAGAATTGAACGGTTGACTCAGCTCGCTTGGGGTTCTATTAGCACCTTGCTCTGTGACGAAGCGTATCTATATTTTTATAAAATTTCTCAGAAATTAGAAAAAAAAGACGAAGAAAGGAAAGAGGTTTTATACTTTATATGGACTTGGTCAGCGGATTGTTCTAGAACATACTCGCTTGTACTCCAACTCCGGATTAAAAGAATATAAATCCTCTAGTCTCAAGAAGGGAAACAAAATTTTGTTCATAACATCTTTCTGGATATGGCACTGCTCGTGAGTAATGCCAATATTTTCCGTATAGAGAAGTATATGTACTAATTTAATTTCATAAGGGTGATTAGCTCAATGACTCGGTATTTGATTCCGGGACAGAAAATCTACCTAGTTCTGGCTTATTCCTCTGCTTTCCTCAAATCAAGACACCTTGTCCTTTCTGCTATTGATAGAAAAAAAAATTCTCTCGTTAATTTATAATTTTCGGACAGTCAGAAATACTAATAGTCACTCGAACTGTTTTCCAGGAATAATTAAAAATTTAGGAAAAAATTTTAAAAAGAGTAAAGAAAAATGTTAAAGATTGTTAAATTTATGCATCTGCCAATGAATTAAACTGTATTCATTAAGGCCTACACGTTTGGGCGCCACTTTTCTTATTAATAATTATTAATTATAACTGTAGCGTGTAAGCATGTAGCGCAAAGTACTTTAATGTTTTCAAGGATCTGTATTGGCTGGGCACGCTAAATATTCCGGCTCTAGCTCGTCGGCTTGGGGGGTGGAGGTCTTGCTCGTACAGATCTTGCCACTGTCTACGTATTACTATTAATAAAATCAGAATTGAGCGTGCATGCGACAATATCAAAAGCTAGATACTTAACCGGAAGAAAAGATGCATAATTTAGAAAAGCAGAGTTTTGAGAAATTAATGAAAGGGGACAGTGTAAACGAAAGAGAGAGAAATTTGTTGTTTGCGACGCCTTAGATGTAATTTGGCTCGCATATTGCCCACCCTACCTATGACCACCTGCCGCTAGAGCATGATTCTGGTGATCTCTTGTACACCCTAGGACCGCAGAGACATCAGCTGAGTTCAGTTATTTAGATTTCTTTAAGCTTTCATTTTAATCATTATTTCAATTGCTATGAACATATTTAATCTTTCTTAGATAATTTACAAACGAGAAAACAATTTCGGCGAGAAAAGATAAAACATAATAAGCGTTAAGCCTCATGGGTAAATACTGGGCTACACAGGTGTATATAATTATTAATGTAAAGTACATATGTATAGTAAAAATAGTTGAAAATAAGTATTGTGTATATTAAACAATAAGATCTATAGAAAAATAGTTTTATGTTCAAAGGAAATTCAATAATTTGTTCTTTTAGGATTATTAATATTCATTCTTAATTCATCATTCATCAGTGGTTCGCTAATTAATTACTTTTAATTTTATTAAAATCAAATAATTTATTTTTAAAAGAAAAAAATTCTTAGTGTAAATTCATTTTTTTTTAATTCATTTTTTTTTCCATAGTTAATTTTAGAAGTAATGGCTTTCTTAAATTTTCGGCTTTGATATATATATATAATTTATTTTTGTTTATGAGAATTTAATATCTTAGTTTTAATAATTTGAAATAAAGGTAAAACAACTCACACAGTTGGTTCCTCGGCGGACGATCGATCTTCCGACGCAGGCAGGCTGGAAAAGAAATCAAGGCATTCTGCTTTGACATAAAATAATAAATATAATAAAATAATATAATATAATATATACTATATTATATGTGCACTCAAAAACATTTTCTAATTAATTTCGTTTTTATTTGAATCAAAACGAATTTAAGAAAACTTTTGCAGGGAGATAGGAACCGTAAATTAACCGCGCACTAGATGAATCATAACTTAATTTAAATCTTATAATTATTTAATTAAATTAAATTTTTTTTTTTTATAACATAATTGTCACTTCAATACTCAATCGCATTCTTCTAATAATTTTTTTTTTATTTACGTGAACACATGTTTAGAAATTTCTTCCAGTGTAGCCTTGTTGGCTGATATGCACGCAGCGTGGGTGCTCCACAGGGCAGATTTGGACTGCCGGCCGATGTGGGTGCTCCCCGGAAAATTGGCGAAAATTAACTGGGCCCCTTGCACATGCGCTTGTGCTGGTATGCCGTGGCGGCGGTGGCGGCCGTATCGGGAAACGTAAAATTTCAGCTTTTAAAAGAAATCGAAAATTCAGCCCTTGAAAATATTTAGTGAGAAAACCCACACAACTCACTTCTTTGCTTGAATTATTCGCGGGAAAAATCACTTTGCAAGAACTTCGAAATACCGCGTGTATATTTTTTTCACCACTTTGTCGAATGGGAACGAATAAATTTCACACGTCTGACTGCCACGCCGGTTTAATTAAGAAGGAAGTTCAAAAATCATGCGACGTCGGTTTCGGCCTTTTCCAGAAATTTCTGCCAGCTGAAAAATCCGCCATTTCGGCTTAGGACAAGCTTCTCAGCAACAGCTGATTGTGGAACTATCTGGCATCACCCGCAAAAATACTAATTAGTATTTTTTTGCTAAACACTAATTTCTGACACTAAATTTGGCTAGGCATCTGGCTACTCTCCAAAGGTCGCTAAATACAAAAATAAGTCCCAGTTTTCAAGCCAAAACAAACAAACGGTCTTCAGGCGCCGCTACAAGTGTAGACAGACAGCAGAAAATTCTTAAGATTTTTTCTTTAAACTTTAAGTTGTGTTTCTACCTGCAAAATTGTACTCACAGACATTTATTCATATTTTATATTTATTTAAGTTTTCTACTGAAAATTTTGCGAATAACAGAAACAGCCTACTTACATTTTTTGTAAGTGCAGCTTATTGTATTCCGATCCCTCGAGGGGGCGAGGGGGCTGGTTGCTGGCGGCGGCTGCTGCTGACGATTGCTATCCCTCGAGCGGGAAGAGGGGGTTGATTACTGGCGGCGACTGCTGCTGACGATTGCTATCCCTCGAGCGTGGCGAGGGGGCTGGTTGCTGGCGGTGACTGTTGCTCGCGATCGCTATCCCTCGTGCGGGGCGAGGGGTGAAAAGGTGCGCTGGCTACGACTGCAGACGGCAACTGTGACTGCGACTGCTGACGGCGACTGCGGCTGCGACTGCGACTGTTGGCGGCGACTGCTGACGGCGACGACTGCTGATTTCTCGTGCGGGCGAGGGGTAATTTTTTGAAAATTTGTTAGCTCAATTTTTTGGCTAGAATTTTTTTCACACTTTTTTTATTAACTGCCTACTTTTGATAGGGGTCCGATTTCCCGGGTATTGGTCTAATAAAACTTCGCGCGATTTTTTCGATTAAAATTCCGTTTTCTCTTCTCTTTTTTTATTTTATTAACTTCTTTATTATTTTCTTTTTTAGTGAGTTCCATTATTTTCACGTTAGGGCGCCAATTACTTTTCCACAGATTCCATTTGTTTGTTTTGTATTTCTGTTTATATTTATTTATTACTCCAAGCCTGTTTAGGCAAAGGGTTAGATAAATTTATATAGGGTTATCTTAACACAGCTATGGCTGCGGAGTACTAAACTTAGACTAACTTAAGGTTCTGATCCGGCCAGAGCTTGAGGCATTTGCCTGCTAGCAGCGCTTTCACCAAAAGGTCAGCACTTGGTATCCAGCGATCATTCGCTGACCGCATGTTCCCTGCGTTTCCGCTAAAGCGTCGGGTCCCGAAGTTTTCTGTGCGTTCCAGATTACGTTCACCCAAACGATGAAGGTAAGGAAGGCTAAGCACGTTGCACTGCATGGTGATATTTATGGAAGTAGAGTTGGCTACTCCTGGAGCACACTTCTGGGCTACGTCATAATTAACGTATCGGGTTTCGTTGATCGTGGCACAATAGTTTAAGGTGATGAGGAAGGTGCCTCGTAAGTGGACGTGAGTGCCATTGTCCACAGTCACACGCGCCGGGCGATCGTTCACAATGAGAATCCCATCGCCAACGTAGGTGACGGGATGCAGGTTACTTTGATGGATTTCGCAGTACGCAGTGCCTCCAGCATGGAGCTCCTGGGCGCACGATCTTCTTAGCGCCAGCTGGCAGAAGGTAACTCTTGGTGTTGTGGAGCAATTCTTCACCGCATGGATCTCCCCGTTACATTCCGCTATTACGCTATCCTCCAGTATGAGTATGGTGTCGTGATGCGAAAAATAGTAATTTTATTTCAGACTGATTTGATCCTAGGAAATTTAATAATGAAGTGTAAAATTTTAGCGGATTGTAAGATTTTTACGGACGCCACGGACAAAACATCTTTAATCGCGGTCTCGGTGGGCTATTCCAACCACACATTCTCCAGGTCTGTCTAATCTAATATGCTAGGGCTTACTATGTTGACCTTGGCAAGAGCTACAGCAAGCAACCATTGTCATCATTCTATTTCGAGTTAATAACATTTCGAATAGATGTCCCGTGTCGATTTGGGACTGTTTAGCCGACCTCAGAATTTGATTGACGGTGTTGGAAATTCTATTGATTTGGTCCTGAATTTTGTTATTGATATTTATTTTCCTATTGTTTGCGTAATTTAGTTGGAATTCGTTAAATTTAAATTTTTCAAAATCTTCTGCATCTGGCGTTCCCGCCACTACCTTCAATGCTGTCCCTAAGAAGTCTAGGCTTCTGGCTACTCTATGGTGAATGCTCAGAGATTAGAGCAGGTCGCTTAGGTGAGCGATGTCAACGCTCAAAAGTTTTTGCATATGCGAATGGGGGAACGTATTGGTCATCCCCTCCGTTTCTACTATAACGCGCCTATATTCAGAGAGGTTTGCCGAATGTTTTACATACGCGAATTCCGACCATCGACAATGGGAATGTACTTAGCTTTAGAGTAGTCCCTGACATGTGCCGATGTTGCGGCAAGAACAAAAAGCAGGGGTATGAACCTGTTATTTGAATACATTGTAATTGTTTGAACTAATGGGGTAGCCCACCACCAAAGCATAAAAAATAAAGCATGAAAATAAAGCGAGATTTAAATTAATAATGATAAAAAACGTATGCCAAGTGGCTAGTAATGAAAAATACGGAAAAAAACTATCAGGCTAGCGATTGCTGGCCTTCCTAAGGTTGTCCTTGTGGACCACCCTGCCCTTAATGAGGACTGTGGTCCCCATGTCCGCTTCCCCCGCTTTTTCTTCGCATAACGGCAAAAGCTTGTTGCCTAGTCTCCTGTTAGATTTCACTAGGACTTTGTCGCCGACATTGAACACTCTGTTTTGTCGGGATGTATTTTCCTCTTAGCTGTCTCTTAGCTTATTTTGGGAATGCCTAAGTCTATCCTCTATGTCGCACTGTGGGTCAGTCGATTGTGTGACTACCACGTCGGCGGGCCTTTTATTGATGACCGAATGGATAGACTTCTTGTATCTAGTCGTGGCCAGTTAAATCAACTCTACAGTGTCGCTGATGCCTTTGTCGATTTTGAGGCATCGGGTAAGCTCCACCAGAGTGCTGTGGAAACGCTCCACTTGGCCGTTTCACTCCAAAGTGATTTTCCAGCATGGTCAGAATGGTGTATGAGTTCAACGAGGGTTCATTGTCGCAGTGATGACCTTGGCTTTAGGGAAGACGTTCAGGATTTGTAGTAGAGCCGGTTTGTGATCCTCTATTGTACTAGAGGGAATCGGTTAGACCATTGCAAATTTTGAAAATTTGTCAATGCATGTGAAGAAGTATTTCCTGTCTGTAGAGAAAATGTCTATGTGTAGCATTTCCCCCACTTGCGATGGAACTCGCGTTTCGCCGAGTTCATGTTTTTTTGGATGCCTGTCATACTTTGCTTTCGCGCAGGTCTTACAGTTAGAGACGATTTCATTTGCTGACTTGGTCATATTCGGGAAGTAGTACTCGGAGAGTATCTGCTTAACATTTTCTTGGGCCGATCTGTGAGCCCTATTGTGCTCGACGGTGAGGATTTCCCGTCTCTCAAGAACTGCAAAAATATCCGTTACACGATTTTTGCAATGCCAAAATTTGGTGGCTGGAAATTGCCGAACCAATTCGTTCTGTATCATTGCCAGCGTGTGCAAGTCACAATGAATGGCGTTTATGCCCTTAGGAACGATTATGTCTGCGAGCTCATCAAGTAATGACTCTTTGCAGGAGAAGTTAATCGCATGCCGTCTCTTGTTTCCAAAGAGGACGAAGCTGCGATTAGACGGAAAGTGTACTTCCTCCAGAGTTATCTGGTTCTGAAAGCAATTCAAAGGCTTGTCCGTGGATTCGATGGTGTGTGTGAGCGACATTTCAGCGTGGATAGTGGCCGCACACGAATTAGCTTCTTCCTGCTCCACAAAGCTAAGTTGCTGTCTGGAGAGGGCATCCGCGACGAGATTTTCTTTGCCGGACTTATAAAACATTTTGGCGCCGCTCTCGCCGGATTACACTCTGATACCGCGAAGGTTAACGGCTGGTGAACAGTGTAGATATTTATATCCTTTACTGCATATAGATAATGGCGTTACTTGGCTAGTGCCCCAAACAATGGCTAATAATTCCCGCTCGTTAGTAGCGTAATTAATCTCTCGGTCCTTTAGAGTTCTGGAGATCATTGTAATAGGTCTTCCCTCCTGGGATAGCACCGCACCAATGCCAAATGCCGAGGCATCCGTCGTTAGATCGAATGCCTTTTTATAATCTGGGTATCTGAGGATGACATCCTCTGAAACCAGAATATTGCGCAGTTTTTGGAAAGCAATTCGTTGCTGTTCACTAAAATGCACCTGGATATTCATGGACCTGTGTCTGCTGACACTTCCATTTTCTCCCTTAAGAATGTCGGAGATGGGCCTAGCTATTGACGCAAAATCTTTAATAAAGCATCTGTAATAGCTGGCCAGGCCAAGGAATGATCTAACCTCGAATATGTTTTTAGGTTCTGGAAATTCCTGAATGGCCTTGATTTTTTCTGGGTCGGTAGTTGCACCGTTGTTGGTGACAATAACGCCCAAAAAGCTAACTCTCTTTTTGAAAAACCGCGATTTTTGCGTTGATATCCTCATATTAGCATTGTAAAGGCTCTTGAGAACCCAACCTACGTGCTGGATGTGGGAGTTTTCATCCTCTGAGAAGACTATAACATCATCAACATAAACATAGCAGAATTTTCCGATCTGCTCTCGCAGTATGTCGTCAATAGTTCTTTGGAAAATGCTGGCCGCATTTTTTAGTCCAAATGGCATTCTTCGAAATTCGTACTTTCCTCCGTTAACGGAAAAGAAGTTTTTTCACGGTCGCGTTCTGCAAGCATGATCTGGTGATATCCAGACTTCAAATAAAGTGTTGTGAAGTATTTGACTTTTCCTAAATTCCCCAATATCATAGAGATATTTAGCATGGGGTAGCGATCAGGTATTGTCCTTTCGTTCAATTTTCGAAAGTACAATACGAGTCGCGGAGCATTTTCAAAAAGGTCTTTCTGACTAAAGCTGGTGCATCTGAGCAGTCAACTTCAGTGAAATTGACATCGGGGCACGATTGGAAATCAATTTTCTCTTCTTTGTTGCCCCATTTGAGATGGCCGGAGGCCTGACACAGCGATGCCCCCGCCTGTTTAAGTAGGTCAAGGCCGATGATCGCATCGAAGGAAGACAAGTCGGGTAAGATGAAGAAAAGTGACACGATGGATTTCTTCGTGATTGTGGTGACGCCGTGAATGGAGTGAATTCTGAAGGGGGACGGAAGTACTGAAAAGTACTTCGTAGGGACGGATGAAATTTTTTGACGCGCCCGTATCTATTAAAAGACTCATATTTACCTCCGTTACTCTTCGTCTGATGACGGGTAGCAGGGATTTTCCCCTAAAAAATTAATAACGTCCGAATCATATACATGAATTCCTGAGCCGCGCTCGAGGCTGTAGCTGTGTACTTATCTTCTGTTCGCCTGCGCTCTGCGCGACGTGGTTAACCCTTTGTCTTTAAGCGGGGCCTGAACTTCCGGACATAGCTGGCTTCCCATTTTGGTTAGCCTGTGCTTGGGTCGGTTGTCTACATCGAGAAAGGGATGGGTCAACCTCCATTGGTTCCGGCGTGTTTTCACGACGTCTCTCGTTATCGTTACGTTGAGAGGATAACTGTCCTCCTATGCTTCTGGCCTTAAACGCAGTAAGCGTATTGATAAATGATAACGACGAAGGCTGGAGTAAAGTTTGAGAGCAGCAGCTCTTTATTTCAGTAAATTCAAAACATAACTGAACTTAAAGCTAACAAAGAAAGAGACTCATAGCGGCCACTCCAATGGGCAGTGCTTGCCGGCTATGCACGAGCTTCCGGCCAGACGCTGTGTCAGCAGTTTGGCCGGAGCGAGGTCATTGCCGTCGCCCGGTTATTATTATTATTATTAATATCGGGGTGTCCAGTGTACCGCGACCTATAAGATCTATTGTACCCCCATTCAGAGCCTACAGCTCAGATATCAACCCACTTCCTCGAATAAAGTCGAGGAGTTTTAGTGGGTTGATTCTTACTAGGAGCTCAGGTGTAAGAGTTCTGGTTCCTAAGATTTTACATCTTATGCTTGCTAACGCCGGACAGTCTGCAATGATGTGTCTAGAGGTTTCGTCCTCTATGTCGCAGAATCTGCAAGTTCCACTGCTGGTTATACCCATCTTACCTAGGTGACTTTTCAGTCTACAGTGCCCGGTTAGTAATCCGGTAACGATCCTAAGTGAGTTTTTCCCCAGTTGAATAAGTTCCTTGAACCTCTTCTTGTTATAGTTATTTATTTGAGTTTTGGCTTGCCTAAGACCTGGGGTATTTCTCCAGTGTTCTTGTCTCATGGCGCCTTCCGCTTTCCTAAGGTATTCTTTTATAGTGTGCCTCCCTATGCCACAGTAGGGCTCTGGGCCTACCAGGGGCTGTTCGGCTCCTAGTTTTGCCATTTTATCGGCAAGTTCATTTCCGGATATGTCCTTATGTCCCGGAATCCATCTGAGGGCCAGCCTGTTTCGACTGCCCAGTATATTTAGCTTACTCTTCACCTCTAGGACTAGCTTCGAGGTGATTTTGTTACTATGTAAAGCAGTAATTGCTGCTCGGCTGTCCGAAAGGATCGATATGTCCTTTTCCTTGTATCCACGCTGTATGTTGAGCTCTGCACAACGTCCAATGGCACATACCTCAGCCTGGAATATGCTGGTGTATTGGCCAAGGGATTCGTGGTATTTAATGCGAGGCCCTACTACTCCAAGGCCCGTGCCTTGTTGTGTCAGGGATCCATCTGTGTACCATGCAATGGTGTGTTTAGCCATCGGATGCACTTCAGACAGTGTGGTCCAATCTTTCTTATTGCCTAGGTGTGCTGTGAAGTTCTGCTCGAAGATTAGTTCGGCTGTCATTTCATCCCTAGGGTGGAGTATTAGGGGCACCTCACCTAGCAAATTAGTCGCATCCCTGTTATTTAGAATGCAACCACTACCTGTGCCTTCAGTGCTTATTCTCAGGAGTGTAGCTTTGCGTTGGATATCAATCACATAGTGGAGTGGTGTTAGCTCCATCAAAACTTCTAAGGCAGCTGTAGGACAGGTTCTCATTGCCCCTGTCATGCATACGCAGGCAAGTCTTTGTAGTTTTCCTAGCTGGTTTTGCATGCTGATGAGCTTAGCTCGTTTGCCCCATGCAAGTGCTCCGTAGGTGAGGATTGGTCTCACGATCATTAAGTATAGCCATCGTATTATCTGAGGCCTGGTTCCCCAGGATTTCCCAGCAATTTTCCGACAGGTATAGAGTGCTCTGTAACACTTTTCCAATGTCTTTTGGACATGGGAAGCGAAAGTCAGTTTACTATCTAAGGTGATTCCTAGATATTTAACCTCTCGGCTAGTTTCTATAGGAGTTCCTAGCAGTGAGATTTGTCTCATTCTCTGTAGTTTGTACTTCCTTGTGAAAGGAACGATGACTGTCTTAGCAGGATTTAAGTTGAGTCCAACCTCCCTGCACCAGTCTAGCGTTGTCCTTAGTCCTAGTTGGACGATGTCGCAGAGTGTCGCTTCAAATTTGCCTCTGGCGATTATCACGATGTCATCGGCGTATCCTTGACATTGAATTCCTTTTCCAGCAAGCTTGCTGAGAAGGTCATCTACTAGCAGGCTCCATAGCAGAGGGGACAGTACTCCTCCTTGCGGACAGCCTTTGCTGGTAGCGATTGTTACTCTTTCCGAACCCAGTGTACATGTTGCTTGCCTGGATTCAAGTAGGTTGCCAATCCATTTGCTCGTAGTAGTGTCTATGTTCCTTCTGGACAGGGCAGCTCGAACTGCATCATGTGATGTGTTGTCGAAGGCTCCCTCTATGTCTAGGAAGGCACAGATAGCTATTTCTTTGCTGTCAATTGCCCCTTCTAGGGTGCGACATAGTTGATAAAGTGCAGTGTCTGTTGAACGGCCTGCTCTATATGCATGCTGTGTGTTTTGCAGCGGACAGTCTCTGAGAGCTGTTCTTCTGATGTTGTAGTCTACCAGTTTTTCCAGCGTTTTGAGACAAAACGAAGTTAAGCTGATAGGTCTGAAGGACTTTGGGCTGGTGATGTCTTTCTTCCCGATCTTGGGGATGAAGACCACCCTAGCGCTGCACCATGCACTTGGGATATACCCAAGGGCTAGGCTGCTCACCAATAGTCTTCTTAGGCGGGTTAGGAGTAGTTCCTGCCCCTGCTGTAAGAAAGCTGGAGAGATCATGTCTAATCCCGGTGATTTAAATGGTTGGAAGGTTCCAATAGCCCATTTGAGTTTCTCGGGCGTAACTATAGATTTGGCTGTTGCCCAGTCACTGGCTACTGTCCTAGGGGTTCTATGTTGATCACGCCTTGCGTTTCCCATAGTGGGAGTATTCCCCGGGAAATGCGTGTCAAATAGCAATTCTAATTTCTCCCGATCCGTGGAGGTGAAGGTGTTATTCCCTTTCCTCAGGGCTAAATTACTATCCGCTGCACTTTTAGCCATTGCTTTTTGCAGTCTCGCGCCCTCGTTGACGTTACTTATTGCCTCACAGAAGTTCCTATAGTTTTTCCGTTTGGCCTTCCTGATCTCTTTGTTGTAGAGCGTCAGGCTTTGCCTGTATAGTTCCCAGTTTCTATCAGTTTTTGGTTTGTTGAAAAGCTTCCGAGTGGTTACTCGTAGTCGTTCAAGACTAGCATTCCACCATGGTGCGTCTGTTTCCCGCCTCTGTCTACCTAGAGGACAACTGTCTTCAAAGGCATTTACTATCTTGTGACCCAGGTTGTCTACCGCTCTGTCTAATTCCAAGGGATGTCTAGGGTATCCTGACGGTTCGTTGGAAAGATTGAGCTCTAGAGTTGACCTGAATTTGTCCCAGTTTGTTTTTCTGGGGTTTCTTTTAGGGCTACATCTTTTTGTTTTGAAGGCTACTTCAAACAAAATTGTCCTGTGGTCTGACATTGATTCTTCTGGTGACACATGCCAGTTCTTAATGTGGGGTTTAAAAGAGTTGGTTACTAGAGTTATGTCTAGCACCTCTTCTCGTACCCTAGTAACAAATGTCGGCCTGGCGCCGACATTACAGATCTCTAGGTTATTGTTTAAAATAAATTCTAGTAATTGCTCACCTCTGTTGTTGACATCCGTGCTACCCCAGATCACGTGATGTGCGTTGGCATCACATCCTATGATGAGGGGGATCTTGTTCGTCCGGCAGTGGTCTACTAGCCCGGGTATTCCTGGCGGTGGACAGGCCTCCTCCCCGGCAAAGTAGGCGGAGGCCACTGCTAGCTTCGGTGCAGCTTCTGTGCCGTCGATGGTTACGGCGACGCAGTCTCTGCTCATGAACTCTGAAAAGATACTATAGTTGATATCTTTCCTTATAACGATGCATGATCTGGGAGGTGATCCTCCTGGATCGCATATTACCTTAGTGTCCTTCGTGTACAGGCCTTTTATGCCATGGTGCCACCATGGCTCCTGTACAAGGGCTAGCCCGAGGTGTTGGGAGGTGAACATCCTCGCCAAGACAGCAGATGCTGCTTTGGCCCGATGGATGTTTACCTGGGCTAGCCGAGTGCTGCTTGATGCAGCCATCACTCCGAGGTTTGATGCTCCGTGAGGTCTGGTGAAGAGAGAGCAAGTCTCTCCACCACCGGCTATCACGGTCACCTCGGCTTCTTCGCAGCTTTCGTCCAGGAGGAGCTCCTGGGCCAGCTCTTGGGATGACATAGGGTGTCCATCCCCTTGGTCGTCCCCAATGTCCATGCTGGTGATGGATTGTTCATCCTGTTCACCTCGCTGTGACTTCGGCTCCACATTCGGTTGTTCGAGGGTATCCTCGACAGCCTTGCATGTGCCGTCATTGGGCGTCTCTTCCGGAGCTCTCTTGGTCTTTTTCAGACCGCTCACGGTGACGTGGCCAAACCGGAAGTTGAGTTTGTGGTCACGCTCCACTATCTCATCCCTTCCGGTCTGGTCCATCCCTACGACCAGGAGTGCACCAGCTCCGTCGTTCTTCCTGGAGATGACCTTCCAGGCGTCCGTCTCGACCCGGTTCTGGAAACCAATGAAGGCCAGTATTTCTTCATTGGTCCGGTCGGAGCTCCTCGGGCAGAACAACGTGGCGTTGTATGCTGCCGGGATGTCTGCTCCCGTGCGGGTCTCTAGGGGTACTCCCTTCCACGTCCGCAGCTGAGGTACGGCAATCTTGAGCCACTCAGCTGAGCCTTCATCCAGGCAGTCGATAATCAGGTAACCCACCCTGAAGTGGATTCCCCTGAACACGACGGGACCGCTCCACGCTGACGTGAGCATCTCGTCCATGACCGACTCCTGAAGCCCGGATAGTTCCTCTGCGGTCAGGCTGGCCGCCGGGAAACCTTCCGGGAGTATAGCCACCCTGATGAGGGTGGCTTTCTTGGCAGCCTCCGCGTAAGTCGGACGGGGTCCGATGACCGGCGGTGCCGAGCTAGAGGGTCTTCCTCCAGCGGTTGTCGGCTTCTGGTTTTGATGGGGCTGGGAAGGTATCTTCCTGGCCCGCACTTTTGCCTTTACTGCCGCTGCTGCTGATGTGCTAGGCCCCTCTTGCTCAGGGACCCGTGAGGACGTCTCACTAGCCCCCGGGCCGTGCCTAGACCTTTTGGGGTGTCCGTCGGTGGTGTGCGGCTGGTGTTCAGCCGTTTACCAACCGGTGCTGTCCCCAAAGCCGGCTGCTCCCTCGGCTCCTTTGCCTTCTTCAAGGCCTCCTCTGGTTTCATGCCCTGCATGAGGTACCTCAGGTACCACTTTACCTTTGACCCTGGCAGGCCACGCCTGTTGGGGTCGTCCAGTCCTCCAGGCTGTCCCAGGGCTGGAAGAGCGTCCTGCTTCTTCAGCTGCCTGATAGAGGTTGGCCTATCAGATGCGAGAGGTGGGCATGCTGGCAGGGTAGCTCCTGCTGGCACCCCACGCTCCCTGGCTGGGAATGTCTGGGCTGCTGGTTTATTCCTAGGCGGGTGCGCTGCCGCCTGGGGTCTGTCGCCTTCGAGGGATCTTTCCTCAAAGTGTCTTGCGACACCGGTTGCAGGGATATCCTGCGGGATTTTTATTTCTTTGCTTCTTTTCATGTGTTCCCACGAGCTGCGGAGAAGTATGTGGTCCGCCCGGGCAGAGATCCGCTGTACCCGGGTAAGGCGTACTTAGGACAGGCGGTCGCCACTTGCCTGAACCCTCCGTTTGCGACTGGGCTATTTGTTAACTCGGGCCCCCAGCCAGGCTGACTATCGGCACGGGTCGAATGACACCTTAGTCCGGCACCGAGGTGAGATGTGGGGGATAGGATGGAGGTGGGTAGTCGTGAGGGAGGGGGTGTGTAAGGCTACGGTGTTAAGACGGCCAAACAAGCGTCTTGTCGGTATACCTCCATCGGTATACCCGCTGTTTGTCCGGGGTTGCTTATTTGCTTACGCTTATTCGCAACTAACCTTCCCAGAAGGTCGTTCGCTATCCGCAACCTGCGACCCGCCTGGTGGCCCCAGCTAAGCCTCCCTTCGAACCATCCCACTAGTTCTTGAGGACCAAGCGTCGCCCGGTTAACTTAGTTAACTTACATATACCTCCGCGCTCCGGCCTAAGTGAGCATAGCTATATATTTATGCCGCTGTTGGCAGCGCAGCTACGAGACTTAGAGCTCTTTAGCTTCTAAGTAAATTTGTAAAATACAAGAAACTCATGAGAGCTGGAAGCGGCAACTACAGCCGCTCCAGTAAAATAATAACGAAACTAAATAAAGTTAAAAAGTGGACTTTTTAATTAAATTACTCCATGGCATTACATACATAAATTACTACTTGGGATATCATACATAAATCTCTACACAGTCCCCTTCCTTGAACTGTAAATGCAGTGCACTCGCGTCTCGTCCTGGCCATGGGGATTTGCCAATATTTGCTCATCAGGTCAAGAGTTGAGATGTACTTTGCATTGCGCAACCGCTCCAAAATGCGAGTTATCCTGGGCAGCGGTTACGCATCGGGGAATGGAAATGGGCACTCAGTCGCCAAAAATCAACACATAATCCCATTTCGATCTGCTTATTAATAATCCTCCGCATTGTGATCGAGTGTTCGGAGATGTGTGACAGTCCGGTCAGTCCGTCGAATTTGGACAATTCCTCCTAAAGAAATTTGTGCCCCGAAGGTTCTAAATCTTCCAGCCCTCTATTACTGCTATATACGCTGGTCTGGGGAAGGCAATCGCAATTCCTCGGCTGGCTCTGTCGATACCGAATTCTGATTCCGTCGAATTTTTTACGCACGTCTGTGTCCTCTCTAAGCTATAGAATACTGCTAATCGGGGCAGCTTGCATCCTGCGCTCTGGTTCGTTGCTTTGTGGTTCTGGGACGATGGCTTCGAAGTTGTCGATTTGTTCTGAAGAAGACTCACTTATCAGAAAAGGAGACAGAACTGAATCTATCTTGGTGCTGGCTACGAGAAGAGGCCTAAGTTGTAGCGAATCGCGACCATATTGGAGGGTGGCGGACACGCCGCAGAGAAAGTCCATGCCCAACAGCACATCTTCCTGGATTGAGGGTTAAAATAAGAGTGCAAATGTGACCCAACGTTATTCCTACTGGGCTTTTGCCACCAGTGACTTGGTTACTTCCTTTCGTGAGCCTTCGATCAGGCTGAATTGGGTGCGTATCGTCCGTAAGTTATGTGGTGTGCCCACGATTTGAACGACTCTTTCGCTCACGAAACTTCTGCTGGCTCCGGTGTCTATAGTTGCATTAAATACTCAACTATCAATTTGTACTTATGCGATGATTCTGCTCGCCTGGACCTTTAAAATATCTTTTAATTCCACCTGGCAGTCTCCGGCCGCTCCCCGAGGGGACGAAGACTCCACTCGTTTCCCGGATGACTACGACGGCAACACTCGTTGGTTCGTATTCCACGGTGAGCACACTCCCAGCAAAAGAGAACTCTGGGATTGCGACACTCGTGTGAAAAATGCCCAGCCTGCGCACAATTCCTGCAGGCTAGTCTGAAGTTCGGCACTATTGACACGTTCCCCACGCGAAGAACTATTTCCGGACCGCGGCGTCCGGTGTGAGTGTTCGCCGTGGTGGTCGTGATGTATCTTGGCTCCTGAGTACGACGGGATCTAGTCGCTTCTCCTCGGCGGTGGCTGCAGTACAGTTTCTAACTCCTGTTCCGGATTATATCCCGCTCTGTGCATCACCAATCGGATATTGCTTAAATGTTTCTCCTTGCCGCTGGTGCCTGGTGCGGATCTCATCCTCGAACCTCTGAAAATACCTCGGTGGTAACAAAAAGGCAAGAAATGCCTTCTAAAAGTTTGTCCAGAATTCTCCCCGTAGCTGGCTTGTCCTGAACCAGTGTTCAGCCGTGTCTGTCAAAAGAACAGGGATAGCCTGCGGTATCTTCTCAACGTTGACTTTGTAGGCAATGGCTCGTTCCTCGATGTGCTGGATAAACGAGATCGGGTCCGTTGTCCCGTCGAAGGTGATTCCCCAGTTCCTCAACTATTCTGCTAGAGTTTCCGCTGTCATTTCCGTCTTTCTGGGAAAAATATACCGCCTCGCAGTGTTGGCTTCCATGTCGACAATTGTCTCAGCGGGGCTGGCGCAACCAAATGTTGGGACGTCGGACCCGCAGGATTTGGACTCGGCGTCCCTTGCTTCCACTCGCTGAGCGCGACCAATAATTCCGATTCGCATTCCTGAAGATGCTCGGCTATCTCCAAGACGTGATCGTTACAATTATTAAAGGCTGCGAACCGGCTCCTTATCTCCTCTGCGCTTCCTGTTGCCTCCAAGGCAAACTCCTTCCTTTCTGAAATACGAAATCCACCGTACACCAATGTTTGCGAAAAAAAATCAAACGAAGAACAAGGAAAAAAAGATTTTTGACGGGGAGGCAAATTTTTAAGGAAGCCCAAAAAGTTACGAAGAAAAACAACAGTGAAAATGTAGATGTTTATTTATTTGCTAACGAAACGATAGCAACCACAATAAGGCGGAAGACGACGATTAAAATTTTTCTCGACGGCGATGTGGAAAACTTAACGTAGTGGAAAAAACTCTGCGGAAATGTGTTGAATCGGCGACGGGGGTTTTCAGATTCTCTTGCTATGATTCCAATGACTATACTTGCAGTCGATTGCTGTGGATGTGACAGAGACGACGACGAGAGTGAAAAACAAGATTTCTGCGCTGTGGGGAGTATGGATTATTTTCTCCCTACCTTGTGATTTTAAAATCTCGCGGTCTGATTGGCTAACCTATAGAGGGCCCGTTCTCTCTCTCTCTTCTCTATGCTTGCTTTGCTTGTCCGTATGTGACTCACATGATCTGCTGGTCACGTGATCTGTTACCTCTGACAACATCTCGTTTTAGGTTATGTTTGTTATTATTATAAATAATACACAGGCGGGAGAACTTATAAGTTTATATATATATATATATATTGATTCTTGTTCTAGATCGTTTTAGGTTGTTTGGTCTTGATATGGGTATACTTATATAAGTTGTCCCACCTGTATTGTGTATATTGGTTTTTGGTGTACTTATATAAGTTCTCCCGGCCGTGTATAAATTATATATATATCTATATAATACGCAGGCGGAAGAACTTATATAAGTATATATAAATGTATACATATATATGCTAACATGCCCATATTCCTATAAGACTCTGCATATATTTAAGCAACACTTACACAGTCCCATAACACTTTGAATATACCCATTACTTTATGTATCCACAATATACCCTATACGAGCCTATACAAGAGCCAAAAATCCGATAATTATGATATCCTGTTAGGTCGAAATTACCTAGAAGCTGCTAAAGCAAATATTTACTATGAAAACAAAACAATTAAACTAGGCCCAAGAACATATGAATTCCGATACATCGACGAAGACATGGAAGAAGATAAGACCGCACAGGAGTGCCTTAATCTACCTTCTACAGAATATCAATCGGTAAACTTCGCGATTCATAATGATTTACGCGAAAACAATGAATTTAGGCTCGAACATCTGAATAGCGAGGAAATTGAAAGTTTAAAGAAGGAATATGAATGAATATGGTGACATTCAGTACAGAAAAGGTGAGAATTTGACTTTCACAAGTACCATTAAACATACAATCCAAATTCAGCATGAAGAACCAGTTTATCGTAAGCCATATAAATACCCCCAGAGCGTCGACGAAGAAGTAAATAGGCAAATCAAAGAAATGATAGAGCAGGGAATAATTCGTAAGTCGAAATCTCCTTACTGTTCATCTATTTGGGTCGTTCAAAAAAAAAAACAGATGCGTCTGGCAAGAAAAAGTTTAGGTTGGTTGTAGATTATAGGAATTTAAACCAAATCACTATCATTGATAAACTTCCAATTCCTAGAACGAGATACTTGACAAATTAGGAAAAAAAAATATTTGGAAATGCGAGTTCATGAAAAGAGAAACAGAATTCCTAGGTCATACTAATGGTATCAAACCCAATCCAAATAAAACCAATGATATCACAAATTTCCCACTACCAAAGACTCCAAAACAAATAAAATCATTTTTGGGATTATGTGGATTCTATCGCAAGTTCATTCCAAACTTCACTAACATATTTAAACCCATGACCATTCAATTGAAAAAAGGAGCAACAATAGGCACAGAAAATAAAGATTTCATAGCAGCATTTGAAAGGTTAAAAGTACTTATTACATCAGATCCGATTTTAATCTACCCTGATTTTAGTAAAACTTTTTCCCTGTAACGAAACACGAATAATTTCGAGTTCAGGCGAGATGGTAATATATGGAACTGAGCGCACGCGAGCGTTGGTCCGGCTGCTGCTTGTCGGCTATGAGGGGGTGGTGGTCTTGCTTCAGAGTCCATAGATGCCTTTTTTGATCCTAATACTTATTTTCGCGTGAAAGACAAGCTTACTAGAACCGGAAGTAGAGAACTCATACGAGAATAGTGGAGAGGGACATTGGTTTCTTCTAGCCCAAACAAGTCTCAGTTCACCTCCGATGACTTTTATTTTCTTAACTATTGATGACCCCTTATTAGGCCTAAGTAACTTACTCTACAGAGGCTTCATGCTAGCTGCGCCAAAAAATATTGATGTTCAAAACATTATAAACATATTTATTAAAACTAAGACGAAATAATACTCTTAAAAATAGACATAAAATTTATAGTGAATAAATAAATAAATATTGGAATCGACATGTATGAACGTATATAACGGTAAATATAAATAATAATTAAAAATATATTAATGATCAAAATGCGACTAATGAAATTAATGGTAAATCATAATACAATGAAATTTATTTCGGACAAATTAGTTGCTTAAGGCAGAGTATTCGATTGACAGAGTGCGTGAGAATAGGAATACTTTGAAACGGCGACTGGGTTGCGTTCGCGCAAACATATAAATGCATTTAAATTTCTTTTGGTTATTTTGCCTTTGTTTACATTTTTCTTTTTCAAGACGCCCTAGCGAACGGTAGCGTGTGATTTATTTTTTTTCTTTTTGTAACAGCATAACTATACGCAATGCAGGAACATTCATGTAGGGGTAATATTGGGATTTGTTGATTTAATAATGCTCTCTTGAGCTCATCACTCACCAATTTTCTTTAATCATCCATCGATGAAAGCGCTTTCGGCGACGGTAGTCTGCTGCTTGGGAGGAACTAGAAATTTTATTTATTTGAACATTATCCGATGCCGCTAAATGAACGCTAGTACTTTTAATTCTGATTCTTTTTTTTTGAGCTATTTTTTTTTTGTTGTTAATATAAGCCTAATTCGTTTTTCTTTTTCTTTTAAGCTACCAATAAAAACAACACCAAGATAGCCACACATTCCATATTTTTCTCACTCACTTAATCATTCACTCCATTCGAATACCGAAAAATTACTAGAATAAAAAAAAAACTTAGACTAAATTTACTTTACTAATTTCTGCACATCACTGCAGCTTTTTGCTGCTTAACTTTTTTCAGTTGGGCTGACGATAAAACTATTGGCAATTAATATGACATTTTCCTTAATACGATGAGACTTTTAACACCACCGACGAATTCTGCGACACTCTCGCTCTCCCGCCGGACGCTGACTTGACCGCTGATTTCTTTTATGTTTTCTGCCGGCCGTCCATTCGTGGTCTCCTCCTTCTCCTTTTTGGAGCCCCGATCTCTGGTGGCTTTTGCGCTGTGTTGGCTTCACAGCACTGCAAAAAAAACTGGTGTCTGCTTCTAATTTCACGGGTTGCGTCTTGGACTTGGGGCGGCACCTTTTGGCCAACACCTATGCAACAAGATGAGCCCCCCTAGAAAATCTGAAAGACCTCATTCACTTCTCACTCACCCCTGAACTTGGCCGGAATCCCGCTGGGATCTTCCTTCTGGGCTCCCTTGCCGTGATAACTGCACTTTCACTTGTTAACTGATTTCAAACACCACTTTTTTCTCAACCGACCACTTTGGATGCCCAATTAGGAATGGCGGCTAGTGACGCCGCAATAAAAGCGGCAACCTAATTGGAGAAATTCTATCACACAGAGAAAGTCTGACATTTCGCACTGTTACCCCGAATGATCTAACCCCGCCAGGCCACCAATTCTCTCCATCGAGATCTAGATGGCGCCACCGATTTTTTTTACTGCACCAAGCGCTACAAATACCCCCCGCTAAAGATCTGTCTTGGGGGTTACACATCCAAGACAGATAAACCAAAGGAAAGGGCAGCTCTACTTCTGCTTCATATCCTTTGCATGATACCGGGCAACATACTTCCCTTGCAGGTCCTCTAGATCGTAATATGATTGGCCAACTCTCTTTTTAACTCTGGCCTTTAAGTACGTTGGAGCTAACTTGGCATTGTATCCCGCCACAAAATTACTTTGTTTAAAATTACGTCTGTACACCTCTTGCCCTTCCGCGTAAGATATATCCCTGGAACGCAGACTATACTGGCGCTAGTTCTTTCCATTTAGCCTCTTCATTACGTCGCAGGCCTTACTACGAATTGTATCCAACGAATCTTCTCGGGTAAACATCGCTGACCTATCTTCCAACATTTGCAAATTCCTCAATAGCTTAAAAGTCGAACCGGAAGATATATAATGCTGTCCGTAAACCATATAGTAAGGTGAAGTGCCAATACTTGAATGGACAGCCGACCGCAATGCACAACAAATGCTGCTAAGCTGCTCATCCCAATCTTTCTGATCCGGGCGAACATAAGAACGGATTGCCGCTATAACAGACCGATTCACCCTTTCAGACGCATTGGCTTGCGGCGAATAAACAGCGGTATGGCCTACTTTATTTTCCCGCAGAAACTTTTGAAATGCCTCGGATTTAAACTGGCTACCATTGTCAGATACAATAGTTTCTGGCACTCCGAAAGTGTGAAAAAGATCCTGCTGCATATATTTGATCACCACATCCGCTGTGAGTTTCTTCACAGCTTTCAAAAACACAAACTTCGTGTAGTGATCCAGGACTATAAAAATCCCTATATGCCTCCTAGGACGGGGGTATGGTCCGAGAAAATCTATAAACAACCTCTGGAAGAATCGCTGGGATTCCGGAGAAGTACCCATTAGCGGTCGTTGTATACAATTTGGCGCTTTTGTCATCTTGCAAGTATAGCAAGCCTGAATATATCTCTTTACATCGTTTACCAAACCTGGCCAGAAATAATACCGTCGCACCCTCTCTAATGTTTTATGAATACCTCCATGGGAAGCCAGTGGATCATCATGAGCCTTTTTCAGCACTTCTGGTACTAATTTGGGCGGAATCCAAAGTTTCCAATTAAACACATCGGGTAAGGGTTCGCCTGTGGCATGCTCTGTTCTGCGATATACCAAATTATCAGATACTGTGAGATCTGGAAGTTTCTCGGCATTGGTTTTGACCTTTTGCAATAACTCCAAGTATTCTACATTTTTAAATTCAAGTGAATCTAATTCCACTAGTAAACCCTGACTTGCATCTAAAACAGCTAACTCCGACTCATCTACTCTAGACAACGCATCTGGAACTACATTCAATTTTCCACTACGATGCTCAATTTTAAAATCCAAACTCTGGAGCTTTAATGTCCATCGAGATAGCTGGGAATGCAAGTCCGTCTGTGACATTAGCCACTTTAAAGAGGCATGATCTGTTATAACCGTAAATGCGTGACCTTCTACGTAAGCTCGGAATCGTTTTATACAAATGATGGCAGCAAGACACTCTTGTTCACTTACCATGTAGCTTTTCTGGGCGGAATTCAATTTTTTTGAAACAAATGCTATTGGATATTCACCCCCTTCATCGGATTTTTGCACCAAAACGCCTCCCACACCTGTCTTGCTCGCATCGCAGTGTATAAAAAATGGTCTACTAAAATCTGGGCTGTGCAAAACTGGGGCCGAACACAACATTTCCTTCAGCTGCTCGAAAGCTCTTTTTCCTCCTCTGACATTACAAACTTTTTTCTCGGCTTTAAAAGATCAGTGAGAGCGGCTGTGACGGAGGAAAAATTTTTAATGAATTTCCTGTACCACCCAGTCATTCCAAGAAAACGACGCAGAGCCTTGAGCGACTGCGGCAGAGGAAAATCTTTCATGGCCGATATTTTCTCTGGGTCAGTACGTATAACGCCCTCACCAACAATATGGCCCAAGTATTTTACGCTTCGCATGCAGGACTTGCTTTTTTCGACATTTAGGGTCAAACCAGCTGTTTTGACAAAGACTGCTACTAAGCTCAACACTCTCATATGGGCCTCAAAACTCTCAGATATGATAAGCAGATCGTCCAAGTACACGAAAACCTCGTTCCTTAGACTGGCTGGAATTACCTTGTCCATTGATATGGTCATTGTCTGAGAAGCATTGGTGAGACCAAAAGGCATAAAGGGGCTTCCCCGGAATAGTGAAAGCAGTCTTATCTCGCGATGCCTTATCAAGGGGGATCTGCCAATATGCATCTTTAAGGTCGAGACTGGATATAAACATCGCCTTGGGAAGTCTTCCCAAAATGCCATCTATTTGCTGCAGCGCATATACATCCTTCTTGCTAACTGCGTTGACTTTTCGGCTGTCTAAGCAGAGACGAATTTTTCCTGGCTTCTGTACCAAAACCACCGGCGATGACCAGGCACTATCTGACTCCTCTATCACCCCCAAACTCAACATCCGATCTACCTCTTCATATAGAAGTTTTTCAACCGCTGGGGAAACGCGAAAATGCCTTTGTTTCACCGACTTTGCGTCTCCTATATCAATCGTGTAAGAAATAAGGCTGGTTTTGCCTAAACCAGAAATAGCGAATGATGGAAACAGCGCCACTACAGACTTGAGTATTTCCTGTTGGCTAGTTGTAAGATTATGCGACTCCGGAGCTATTTCCGCCATATTCATACTGGCTGGCAAAAGATCGAAAGCCTGCCAAAAATCTATTCATAAGTAAAGATCCTGACTGAGGCTTGGAATTATATGCAGTTCTAAATCCTTAGTGATTTTCTTGCACTGCACCGGAATTTTTAAACGGCCTATTATTTCTTGTCTCTTTCCATCCGCTGTACTTGCCACCGTTGCCACTCTTTTAAAAGGAATTCGACTCAAGACCACTTGCTCAGCCAATTTCCCTCCTAACGCACTCCTGTATCAAGAAGCCCTAATACCACTCGATCTAACACCCGTACCTCAGCATAAGGTCGTTTATCATATTTTTGTAACGAATGGCATTAATGGTTTTAGGCGCACTCCAAAACGCTCTTATTCTGCTTGCATTCCTTGATCTTTTTTTCGGACAGACAGGATTCGGACTTGGCAAACGCTGATTAGATTTAACTAATTGGGGCCAAAATGTAAGCGGACAATGGTTTTTTTCGGACAAATTTAGTAGGTCTGTTGAACTTAGCATTTCTACTGGTTCGTCTCTGGATTCGTCGGCTTCTGGCGCTGAACACACAACGACTGACGAGGCTGTGTGTTCATCTTGGCGTTTTTTTGACATTTTACGCAGGAAGGTTTATATGTATTTGGACGACCACATCCAAAACAAAAGATTTTGCGTTTTCCCTCGCAGTCGTGGTACCTGTGGTCTTCTTGGCGGCAGTTCCAGCAAATTAGAGCCATGGCACCTATTTCACCGTCGACTTCGACGTCTGAAAATTCGGTCGCATCATCAGATTGGGCTTCCTCTACCAGTTCTGCCACATTTTTACGGAACGGAACCGTCTTTTGGTAGCTATAATTTTGCTTTACATCCTCTAAGAACCTTTCTCTACGCCGACAAATTTCGCGCAAGCTATCTACTGAGCTGATTCTGATATTTAACAGCTCATGATATTTAACAGCTCTTAAATTCCTGCTCAAGGTATCTACAATACCGCGTTCTGGCATTGGATACTCTAAATTGTCCATAAGCTGAACGACAGCGTCATGAAATGTATCGAAATCTTCTTTATCTTTTTGCTTCCTATCTCGGATCGCTTCTCTAATATCAACATCGCTGTGCGTGTCCCGGAATTGCTTCCTTAAAGCACAGCAGAGTCCATCCCAGTTGACCACTCTGACCGATTTATGAAATCTCCAATAGAAATCCCTGGCCTTTCCCTCAAATAAGATACTAGCATTGCAACACAAAGCCTCATAATTCGAACCTAGTGTCTGCTCTGTGAGTGCTTGTACTCTGTATATAAAATTATCTACACTCAAGCCCTCTTTGCTGCCACTAATCCTTAAAACCTAAAAACGTAACAAGAAAGCTTGAATTAATAAACAAAAAAATATATCATAAAATATTTTGCCAACAAGCATAGCTTATTCCCCTGCGAATAAGTACTGGCCTTGAACTCATCCAAATTTGACAATGTAAAAGAAACCAAAGAAAACAAAGACAGCAAAAAAAATCGCGCTAAACAACAACAAACGGCGCTGCTGCGCGGGTGGTCAGCCGTGGTCAGTTACCGCTCTTAAGAGATAAGCGACGACTGATGTCCAAGCGACTGCTACCGCGCTCTTCTTTGCTAAGAGTAAAGTATTACACTTTTGCCATCATCTGTGGCTTGCAATTCCCTTGTAAAAGGTTGTTACAATAAATCCTATGCAGATGCTCGATAAAAGATTATGATTTCGCTCATAAAGACTCAACCCTTTACTACAACAAATCATACGTTGTCAGACAAATCATTACTAAAATGATTGTTAGCCTGCTTCTTCTAAGCGTACTGATATGCCGTGTTTTGGGGGCTACCCTGGAAAATAGTGTATAGGAAAGCTAATGCTCCTCTGCTGCTTCCGTTTAACGTGGCCGACTGACCTACTACTGATAATTCGGTTAGTCGTTCTTCCAAATCGCCAGATCGGAAGTGCAGCGGAACTGAGAGAATTTTTGTTTTGAAAGTGTACGCCAGCAGCTGTGTTACTATCACACATTCTGGTTTAGCACACTGCCGAATTGCTGACACCCTAGATGGAGAAAAGAAATGATGTATGAGTTTGTGAGCACATTTTAAATGTGGCCGAAACGTTGGGCGCCAAAGAATTAATAATCATTATTAACTGAATTATTTATAATTGTAACGAATCACGAATAACTCCGAGTTCAGGCGAGATGGTAATATATGGAACTGAGCGCAAACGAGCGTTGGTCCGGCTGCTGCTTGTCGGCAATGAGGGGGTGGTGGTCTTGCTTCAGAGTCCATAGATGCCTTTTTTTGATCCTAATACTTATTTTCGCGTGAAAGACAAGCTTACTAGAACCGGAAGTAGAGAACTCATACGAGAATAGTGGAGAGGGACATTGGTTTCTTCTAGCCCAAACAAGTCTCAGTTCACCTCCGATGACTGAGGAGGTCTTCTGCCCGCCCTACCTATGGCCAACATACCCTTTTATTTTCTTAACTATTGATGACCCCTTATTAGGCCTAAGTAACTTACTCTACAGAGGTTTCATGCTAGCTGCGCCAAAAAATATTGATGTTCAAAACATTATCAACATATTTATTAAAACTAAGACGAAAAAATACTCTTAAAAATAGACATAAAATTTATGGTGAATAAATAAATAAATATTGGAATCGACATGTATGAACGTATATAACGGTAAATATAAATAATAATTAAAAATATATTAATAATCAAAATGCGACTAATGAAATTAATGGTAAATCATAATACAATGAAATTTATTTCGGGCAAATTAGCTGCTTAAGGCAGTGTATTCGATTGACATAGTGCGTGAGGATAGGAATACTTTGAAACGGAGACTGGGTTGCGTTCGCGCAAACATATAAATGCATTTAAATTTCTTTTGGTTTTTTGCCTTTGTTTACATTTTTCTTTTCCAAGAGGCCCTAGCGAACGGTAGCGTATGATTTATTTTTTTTCTTTTTGTAACAGCATAACTATACGCAATGTAGGAACATTCATGTAGGGGTAATATTGGGATTTGTTGAATTAGTAATGCTCTCTTGAGCTCATCACTCACCAATTTTCTTTAAACATCCATCGCTGAAAGCGCTTTCGGCGACGGTAGTCTGCTGCTTGGGAGGAACTAGAAATTTTATTTATTTGAACATTATCCGATGCCACTAAATGAACGCTAGTACTTTTAATTCTGATTCTTTTTTTTTGAGCTATTTTTTTTTGTTGTTAATATAAGCCTAATTCGTTTTTCTTTTTCTTTTAAGCTACCAATAAAAACAACACCAAGATAGCCACACATTCCATATTTTTCTCACTCACTTAATCATTCACTCCATTCGAATACCGAAAAATTACTAGAATAAAAAAAAAACTTTGACTAAATTTACTTTACTAATTTCTGCACATCACTGCAGCTTTTTGCTGCTTAACTTTTTTCAGTTGGGCTGACGATAAAACTATTGGCAATTAATATGCCATTTTCCTTAATACGATGAGACTTTTAACACCACCGACGAATTCTGCGACACTCTCGCTCTCCCGCCGGACGCTGACTTGACCGCTGATTTCTTTTATGTTTTCTGCCGGCCTCCTTCTCCTTTTTGGAGCGCCGATCTCTGTGGCTTTTGCGCTGTGGTGGCTTCACAGCACTGCAAAAAAAACTGGGGCCTGTTTCTAATTTCACGGGTTGCGTCTTGGACTTGGGGCGGCACCTTTTGGCCAACACCTATGCAACAAGATGAGCCCCCTTGAAAATTTTGAAAGACCTCATTCACTTCTCACTCACCCCTGAACGTGGCCGGAATTCCGCTGGGTTCTTCTGGGCTCCCTTGCTGATAACTGTGCGGCTGTTGGTAGCCGCCTCTGCTTATCGAGCATTTTCACTTGTTAACTGATTTCAAACACCACTTTTTACTCAACCGACCACTTTGGATGCCCAATTAGGAATGGCGGCTAGTGACGCCGCAATAAAGGCGGCAACCTAATTGGAGAAATTCTCTCACTCAGAGAAAGTCTGACATTTCGCCCTGTTACCCCGAATGATCTAACCCCGCCAGGCCACCAAATCGAGATCTAGATGGCGCCACAGATTTTTTTACTTCGTATCTATATGGCGTTGGACCATCTGCAGCTGCACCAAGCGTTACATCCCTAACTACTGACGCTAGTAATATTGCCATCGGTGCAGTTTTGTCTCAAAATCATAAACCCGTTTGTTAGCCCGTAGAACTTTGAACGAGCATGAAATAAACTATGCCACTATAGAGAAAGAACTTCTAGCCATAGTTTGGGCGACAAAATATTTCAGATCATACTTATTTGGGAGATCTTTTGAAATACTTAGTGACCATAAACCCCTTGTCTGGCTTAATAATATCAAAGAACCAAACATGAAACTTCAAAGGTGGAAAATTAAATTAAACGAATTTGATTATAAGATTAAGTATTTTCCCGGAAAAGAAAATTATGTAGCAGATGCATTATCGCGTATCAAAATAGAAGAACTAATGCTTGGCGAAGTTGCCAATAGTGTAGATGCAACTATACATAGCGCTTCTGAAGATAATCTTAATTACATATCCATCACAGAACGACCTTTCAATGATTTCTCTAGACAAATAGAATTAGAGAAAAGAGACAACGATGAAACTGAGGTAAAATATTATTTTCACAAATTGAAAATTAAAATAATTTACAAGAAAATGACAGATGACTTTGCTAAAAACATCATTAAAGAATATGTATGCACTAAGAAAACGTAATTTATTTCCATAATGATGATGATTTTTTAACATTCCAAAGGGCATACGTACAAATAATAAGTCACAACAATTTAACGAAACTGGTAAAATGCACGCTTATATTAAAAGATATTCAGACTTATGCTGAATTCAAAAATATGATATTAAAAATGCATAAAGAACTTCTACACCCAGGAATCGAAAAAACTATCAACTGGTTTAAAGAAGAACATTATTATCCAGATAGCCAAAAGTTAATACAAAATATAATCAATGAATTTGAAATCTGCAACATTGCAAAAACAGAACACAGAAATACAAAACTATCATTTGAAATAACTCCAGAAATACTTAACGCAAGAGATCGATATGAAATTGATTTCTATATGGTCGGTAACCCCGCAATTTTTATCTTGTATCGACATTTATTCGAAATTCGCTACTTTAATTGAAGTGAAAAGTAGAGATTGGCTAGAACCAAAAAGAATCATAATGAAGGTATTTAACGACATTGGAAAACCACAAAAAATCAAAGCAGACAAAGATTACGCTTTTATGTGTATAGCCTTGCAAAACTGGTTAAAATCTGAAGGAGTAGATATATTAGTAACAACCAGCAAAAACGGTGTGTCTGATGTAGAAAGGTTTCATAAGACAGTATATGAAAAATTGAGAATTATAAGTAACGAAAACAATATAGATTATTGTATGTGTACAATCATAAAACAAAACACAACACGTCTAATAGAACTCGCGCAGATATTTTTCTATATGCAGGAACACCAGATATTAACACTCAACAAAATAAAATCAATAAAATAGATAGGCTAAATGTAAATAGACACGATTTTGAAGTTAATACAAAATATAAACAAGCACCATTAGTTAAAACCAAGATTACCAATCCCTTCAAGAAAACAGGTTTAATAAGACAGGTTGGCAACAAACACTTCGAAGAAACAAATAGAAGCAGGAAAATCACACACTGTAAGTCAAAATTCAAAAAACAAAAGAAGACTAGCAAGAGCAAATATGATAATTCCAGACAAGCCGAGGAAGATGAAACATAACCAAGTCATCCATATATTATCCCTGATATTATTCTCGCTTATAAGTACAACCAAGGCACAAAGTATCGAAATAAGTCCGATAAACGCAAAAAACGAATATCTGATATTCAAAACCGGATCAATGGAAATTCCAACGAATTTTGAATACCACCATTTAAGTATAAATTTAACAAAGACCGAAATGACATTCGACAACCTACTAGACAAAGCCAAAGAATTCCAACACATTGTCCAAATCCAATATTTAGTTGAAAAATTAAAAAGAGAAATGAATGGGTTAAGAATAGTCAGACGAAGCAAACGCGGGATTTTAAACGTGGTAGGTTCAGTTTATAAAGATTTGTTTGGCACACAAGACAAGGCACAACATTATTAAAACATGATTATTTAAAACAGGTTAATTCGGAAAAGTTGTTAAAAGTAAAAACATCAACATGGGTCAAAACAGACACGAACGAAATCCTGATAATTTCCCAAATTCCTAATGAAATAACGAAAACTCATGTATATGAAATAATTCCATATCCAGATGAATTTGATAATATCTAAACAGAAAACACATTTGATAAATATTACATTTATGAAGATAAAGTATTCAATGAAAACACAGGTCAAATTATTTAATTGGAATCCTAAAACAAGAACCGACAAAATGCAAATATGTAAAAACCCATACAAATTTCCAAATAAATTACATCGAACAGAATATTTTGTTAACATAAATAAATTGTATAAGCACAGAAGTTTCGATCGTTGGTAATAATATTGTTAAAATAAAAAATTGTACTATACAGTTAGATGAGTTCATAATATCCAACAATATAGCAGACTATTCACAATCAATTTATGTTAACAACAATATCACAAAACTCGAACCATTGTCATATATCCAAACTAAAGAAATAATCGAATCACATATAAAATATTACAATACATTTCAGATAATATGTTTAACCACATTTGTAATCACTATAATAAGTTTGACATTATATTTAATTTACAAATTTAAAAATATTCCTAAGAAACTTATTGTAAAATATTCTAAGCGTGAAGAAGAACCAATCATAGCAAATAAGAATGTAAAAACTACTGAGGAAAATATTGCAGCAGAGAATATTATGTTATACCCTACGTTATCGCCCTGAGGACAGGCCAAATTCAAAGGTTGGGGGAGTGACATGCCCATATTCCTATGAGACTCTGCATGTATTTAAGCAACACATACACAGTCCCATAACACTCTGAATTCACCCATTACGTTATATATCCACAATATACCCTATACTACCCTAGAATTATGCAACCTTGTAACAAGAACCCAAAACCGAAGGCCAAGGGAAAATCCCCAAATGTGTTATCACCCAAAACTGTAGACTAAACAACTCACCCCATTTGTCACGTTCACACGTTCAATGATAATCAAAGTTCGGCTCGCAGACACATAAACTCCTTTTTCAAAACACATAAACTCCTATTTCAATCCAAAGACATTTCAAAGTCGTAAAATCTAAGAGCGCACTTGTATCCGAAAAGCTCGAGACCGAGGCTTGATCGTCAACAGAATCAGATCAGCAAGTTAGGTTCAGTTTGAGACCTTAATGTAATAGCTCACTAATACGTAAAAACTCTGTAAACCATCAATTGAATAAAATAAAATTATATTTTTTTATTTAATCGGAGTTGCAAAATTATAATTATATATATATTTATTTGTTGATTCTTGTTCTAGATTTCCATGTCCCTCAATATTTATTTCTTCTCCATGCATACCAACTTGAAAAAAAAATCGCTTTTGTATGGCTGTACCCAAAAACATAAACAAAAAAAAAAACAAAAACCGAAGAAAAAAGCTTTTGTTTTTTTTTTTTTGATTCTGGTTCTAGATTTCTATGTCCCTCGATATTTATTCCTCTCCATGCATACCATCTTGAAAAAAATATCGCTTTTGTATGGCTGTAAAAAAAAAACAAAAATCGAAGAAAAAAACTTTTTTTTTTTTTTTTGCAAAGTAGCCAGATGGGTTTTTAGGCCATATAGTCATCTAAAATTCGTAAGCCCCAAGTCCCTGCTCGGCGCCAGACGGTGAAGTAGTTTCTTAAGCTGGGGTGAAGAACGGTCACGCCAGGATCTGACGTGAGACGGAGTGTGTCAGAACACAGTTTTTGATTTGGATATCAACTAAGAGCGGGTCGCGGTACTCGCCATGATGGGACCGAGAGAGGACAAGTCTTGCAAAGGCATGTGCCTGCCTTACATGGAAATCCGCCAGCACTCGCTGTCGGGCCAAGCTATGCGGTCGGCTCAGACCTCGGACAAAACATCTAGTTAAATAAATCTAGGTTTTAACATTGGAGGGCATTTTTGGGCCGGCTGAAGTGTGGGCAAGAAAATATAGTGTATTTCTAAGCTTCAAGTTGATCTTTGCTTTTTATTAGATTTTTGTACATTTTTATATTTGTTTTGATTCAGCATTAACAAAATTTATACAGTTTTTTACAATGTATTCAATCATTTTCGTTTCGTTTTGGGCGAATTTCTCATTTTCATTACCGTTACATGTGTTAGGTTTTCCTTAACCAGGGTTATGGCTGATCTAGCCTGTTTCTACCAAGCGATACCGCATCGGGGCCCGCCTAGATTTCAAAATACAAGTTAACTGTGACCAGCAAAACCAAAGTTGTTGACCACAGTTTACGTAAACATCGCGCCGGCCAAACTGCTGACACAGCGTCTCGCATGCTCGTGCATAGCCGGCAAACACTGCCCATTGGAGTGGCCGTTATGAAGTTCAATTATGTTAGCTTTAAGTTTTAGTTCTTATTCGACTTTCGAATAATAAAGAGCCATCGCTCGTAAACTCAACTCCGACCAACAGTCGTTAACTGCATATAATTTATTCACTGTCTGAGTCCATAGATCAGCAGGTAAGAGGGGCAGTCACCCCTCCAACGTAATCATCCTAATTCAGCATTGGGACACCTTCGGCCAGCCGGCCAGCAATCAACAGCGGACATACCGTTCGCCCGAGAGGAAGAAAAGGAACTTCCTGATACCGACGGCGATTCATCACCCACCGGATCAACAACTAAACTAATTGGCGCTCAACTAGTTTTAACAAATTACCCGACCGAATAAAACTAAAGCTTGGAAATTAAAAGTGACGGCGGCGCGGGAAAAACGTAGCTGCAAAACGACACAAAATTCACAGAACATGTAAGTGGGCCCTTCGGCAAAAACTTTTATGTCTTCAATCAAAGTTATCTATATAATTCGGACCACTGTCTCAAGAAAAACAAGCATTTAATTCTGCCCATTTAATTCTTGTAACAAAAAAAAAAAAAAAAAAATCAAATAAATCAAATAAATAAATAAACGATTGTGAAGTGAATTTTTAGAAAATCTCAGTATTTAGAAATTTATAATTTATAATTTGACAGCCGCAGTTAAGTTAAAAGGAAATACGACCCCCAAAGTCTTACGTGCTTACGTGCACGGGTTTCTGTGCAGTTAAATTCAACTACCCATGAGTGATCAGTTTCTCCAATATAGGAACAGAAAACAATACTCAAGCAACTCAGAGTCCGAGAGTATAGGGCAAGTCCACGCCTCAACCCCAAAACGCAAGCCCCCCGTCCCTCCTACAGACGTCATGGATCCCGAGCAACTTAGGTCCGTTACACAGGGAGCGATTAATAATGCCCTAACAGAACAGGCCGCTCAGAACCACATAAGAGAGCAGGGGTTAAGACAACAAATCGAGGAGTTGGCTGGCAGGGTGGCAGCAATAAATAGTTCACCAGCAACGGCCGCAGAAATAAAAACATACACGGCTATTCAAATAGATGATAATATACAATGTAGCGAACCTTTAGATGCTGTAAAATGCTTGCCCGAATTTGCGGGTGCACAGGAAACATACGTCTCCTGGCGACAGGCGGCCACGGCCGCTTACCATATTTTCAGACGGTATGATGGTAGCTCGCGTCACTACCAGGTAGTTATCATCATTAGAAGTAAGATTAGGGGCCCTGCCGACGCCGTGCTGTCCTCATTCGATAATAAGTCGTCTTGACTTCACGTTCAGTGACAAGCGACCAATGCATGTCATTGAACAAGAGCTGGGAACCCTAAGACAGGGTGGCATGACTCATTTACAGTATTACGATTAGTTTGAGAAAAAACTCACCTTATTGACAAATAAAGTCAATATGTCGTACGACACGTCAATGGTAACAATTTTGTGTGCCAAATTCCGCGAGGACGCTGTACGCGTGTTCATTTCAGGCCTCAAGCGAAACCTCACGGATGTGCTCTTCTCAGCAAAGCCGAAAGACATGCCATCGGCTTTGGCCCTGGCATCGAACCACAAAAGGTATATTTTCGCAACTACGTTTGCAAGAAGCCAGGAGGACAAAGATCGTCGGCCAAATCCAAAGCCACAAGATCGTCAACAGGTCAAACCCTTCCCGCAGCCTAATTAGCAGTTTGGTGCCGGTAAAAACCCGCACTTTAGCAAACCATATAAGGCCCAAGTGCATTCTGCACCGCAAAATAATACTCCGGAGCCAATGGTTGTTGACTCATCCATTTCTAAATTTGTACAACCGACCCAAGCACAGGTTTACCAAAACGGGAAACCGGCTACGTCCGGCCGTTCAGGCCCTATTGAAAGACAAAGAGTTAATCATGTCACTCAAAGTGGCGAGCAGACCGACAAAAATTATTCTAGCGCAGTCTCCAGTGCAGCGGCAAAAATTGATGACGATGCCATTGAAGGTTATGATTCGGATGTCATCAATTTTTAGGGCAAAATCCCTGCTACCCGTCCTCAGACGAAGAGTAGCGGGGGCTTCCAAGAAATTCCTCATAGACACGGGCGCGTCTAAAAACTTTATTTGATCTTACAAGGGGCTAAAAGGCGTCCGCCCGGTAGAAGCTCCTTTCAATATTCATTCAATCCATGGCGCAACACAAATAACACAGAAATGGCTTGTCTCAATTTTCAATATAAAAGCAACATTCTTTATTCTATCGGACCTATCAACGTTCAATGGGATAATCGGCCTCGACCTGTTAACACAGGCTGGGGCATCGCTTTGCTTAAAATCTGGGAGTCTTAAATGGGGTACGGAAGTCGAAGAAATTTCCTTCCATACCTGTGCTGATGTCAATTTTACTAACGTAGATTGCTCTGATGCACCCCCTGTAATCAAAGATGCCTTTATAAAAATGCTTAAAAGCAGAAATGGCATTTGCAGACCTCAATGAGGCACTACCATATAACACTTCGGTAGTAGCCACAATAAGAACAATGGATGAGGAACCTATTTATGCAAAACTGTATCCGTACCCCATGGGGGCGGCCGATTTTGTTAACAAGGAAATCCAAAATCTATTGGGCAGCGGCATAATCAAAAAATCAGTGTCTCCGTACAACAACCCAATATGGGTAGTGGACAAGAAGGGCACTGATGAAATGGGCAACAAAAACATACGACTAGTAATTGACTTTCGCAAGCTAAATGAAAGAACGGTACCTGACAAGTACCCCATGCCAAATATCTCCATGATATTGGGAAACCTAGGCAAGGCCAAATATTTTACAACTTTGGACCTTAAGTCAGGATACCACCAGATCATGCTCGCAGAGCGTGATCGAGAAAAAACTTCCTTTTCGGTAAACGGAGGGAAATATGAATTTCGCAGACTCCCTTTTGGTCTGAAAAATGCTGCCAGCATTTTTCAAAGGACAATCGACGACATTTTGCGAGAACAAATCGGCAAATTTTGTCACGTATACGTGGATGATGTGATTATTTTTTCTGAAAATGAAGAATCACATGTCACACACGTAGATTGGGTTCTAAAGAACCTCTGCGAAGCAAAGTCTGTAGAAAAATCACGATTCTTTAAAAAAAGCGTAGGCTTCTTGGGATTCATAGTCACAACAATGGTGCAACAACTGACCCGGAGAAGGTCAAAGCCATTAAAGACTTCCCGGAACCAAAATCCGTGTTTGAAGTCAGATCATTCCTTGGCCTGGCGAGCTACTACAGATGTTTCATAAAGGACTTTGCAGCAATAGCAAGACCCATTTCGGACACCTTGAAAGGCGAAAACGGAACGGTTAGTAGACATAGATCACGGAACATTTCGGTCCAGTTCTCTGAGGCGCAGCAACAAGCGTTTCAGAAGCTGCGAAATATCTTGGCATCTGAAAACGTCATGCTAAGATACCCCGATTTTAAAAAAGCATTTGATCTAACGACAGATGCATCGGCCTTGGCATTGGCGCGGTTTTGTCCCAAGAGGGTCGTCCTATTACAATGATCTCAAGGACATTGAAGGACAGGGAAATAAATTATGCTACAAATGAAAGGGAATTGTTAGCTATTATTTGGGCATTAGCCAAATTACGGCACTATCTGTACGCAGTAAAAGACATAAATATCTTTACTGATCATCAGCCCTTGACCTTTGCGGTCTCGGAGTCAAATCCGAACGCTAAAATCAAGAGGTGGAAGGCACGCATCGATGAGTCAGGTGCGCGTATTTTTTATAAGCCTGGCAAAGAGAACTTGGTCGCGGACGCGCTGTCCAGACAACAACTCAATGCCATGGATGAGCAGGAAGCTGAATCATGCATAGTCACGATACACAGCGAACTCCCCCTGACCCACACCATTGCTTCCAGAACCAATTGGTTCTCGAAGAGGCGCGCTCCCTATTGAAACGCAGCTTCATACTGTTTGGGAACAAAAGGCGTCACTTAGTTAGCTTCTCTTGCAAAGAATCATTGCTCAGAGAAATCGCAGTTATTATCGTTCCTAATGGCGTAAACGCCATCCATTGTGACCTACACACGTTGGCCATGCTACAGGACCAGCTGGTTCGACAAATTCCAGCAACAAAATTCACTGCAAAAACCGAGTAACAGACATTTTTGGAGTTGATGAGAGACGGGAAATTATCACAGGTGAGCATAATAGGGCCCATAGCTCGGCCCAGGAAAATGTGAAGCAAGTGCTCTCCGAGTACTACTTCCCGAAGATGGCAAAATTGGCCAGCGAAATCGTCTCAAACTGTAAGACATGCGCGAGAGCCAAATATGCCAGACATCCAAAAAAACAGGAGCTGGGTGAGACACCAATCCCCTCTCATATAGGAGAAATATTGCACATAGACATATACTCCACCGACAGGAAATATTATCTCACTTGCATTTGCTGTCGTGCAACATGTCCACTCAAGGACCATTGAGGATCTTAAACCAGCTTTACTTCAGCTGATGAATTATTTTCCAAAAGCTAGGGTAATCTATTGCGACAACGAACCATCGTTGAAGTCGCAGACAATCTCAACCTTGCTCAATAATCATTTTGGCGTTAGCATTGCAAATGCACCGCCTCTACATAGTGTTTTAAACGGGTAGGTAGAGCGGTTCCATAGTACCCTATCGGAACTCAGTCGATGTTTAAAAATCGACACCGGAATAACCGACACCGTGGAAATAATTCTATTAGCCACTACCAGGTACAACAAATCAATCCACACGGTCATTGACAAAAGACCAGCTGATGTTGTGCAGGCGAACTCGGACGACTTACAAACAGAAGTCCGGGAAAAGATAAAAAACGCACAGGACGCGCTAAGAAACAGGGAGAACGGGACTCGGCAGAATAGGGTCTTCGAAGTTGGAGAAAAAGTTTTCGTAAAGTCCAACAAAAGGCTAGGAAATAAACTCACACCCTTGTGTGAAGAAAGAGCTGTAGAAGCGGACCTGGGGACCACGGTCCTCATTAAGGGGAGGGTGGTCCACAAGGACAATCTTAAATAGTACAATCAGATAATGTCCTTCTTTAACAATTTTTATTACACTTTTAAGCCACTTGGCGCAAATTCGTACTAGCCATAAGTTTCATTGCCACCGGCATGCCTTATAGTTTAAGTTTATTTTATTGGTGGTGGGATACCTCTCGATGAACAAAAAAATAACTAAAGTTCAATTCCACAGGTTCGGACTCATACCTTATTTTTTCCTATTCTTGGCGTCGGCTCACATAACTGATTATTCCCAGGCCAGGTATATCCCCATCGTTGACGGCCAAACACTAGTGTGGGAAGAGTTCGCGTTTGTCACTCACACAGCGAACCTCTCGGAGTATGCGCGAGTTATAGTATGAAATAGTTAACGGTGATTCTTATTCATCCAATATTCAGTTAAGGTTTATATATAGACAGTTGATGTGTTCGCTTTGGTTGTTCCAAATCAAACCTCCGCCAAAGAATTTTATGTGTTTACAATTATGTATGTGTGGGTGAGTAAATGCTAACAAAGTATTTTCTGGAGCTCTGCTGAGTGGGTGTCGTTTAGCAACATCCTGCCTTGTGCTGATGTTGCATTTCTTACGTGCATCTTAGGTGGGACAACGAACGGCTAGCTGTCGGTCACTGTCCACTTGGAAGAGGGTAACACGGGGAGGTTTAGGCGGTGGCATAGTCGATGGTACCGGTACGGTAACTCCTCCCCCCCTAGAATGGAGCGATGGCCACATCTGTAGTATATCCAGAGCGACATTGTGCAGAAAAGCATTGGGGGTGAAGATTGTTTTTGTTTTTCTAATTCTCCATATTGCCAGTACCGTTATCGCTAGAAGCACCAGCATACCATATATTACGGAAAAATGTGTTTCCTGTACTTTTCCCATGTACACTACTTTTTTTGAGGTTTCTCATATCTTCAAGATGTAAAACTTCTAGGTTTAACTCCTGTTTAGTGTTATTTATAAGTATCTGCTTACTTATTGTAGTGGTAAGTACTATATGGTCCTCTTTATGTTCCATAACTTGGCCATCATACTTTATGCCATTTATTTCGATCGAACAGTTTGCATATTTGATTGCTAACGCCCCTGATATTGTAATATCCTCTCCACACGTGTTGTTTACAGGTAAGTTCAAAGCATTGAAAATGAATATGTGTCCATCCTCAGGTGCCAAAACCATTTCTCTTCCCTCTAGGTTTACTGAATCGCATATTGGTGGTTTGTTCGTTAAAATCTTCCTCAAGCACTCCTTTCCTTTTGTCTCAACACCCAACTCTTCGCTCTCACAAATAAAAGTTTTATGAACTTTTGAATATTGGTTGTTAAAGAAACTTATTTTATGCTTATTAATTGCTACATAATTTGGTATTATTAATAAATGAGTTCCATTAATTGGAATTGGTATAACATGATATAGCTGATAAACATTTGGCTCAAAAATTGGAGCTCTTACCCTAAATATTATGTCTGTCTCATTTATTTGTGTCTGTATATTTATTAGTTCGTAAACTTGTTCATTTGAAACAATTTTGAGCCCTTGACTCTCTACAAACTGTATAATCCTCTCTAATTCTGTCTCTGCTAAAATGAATTTAGGCACAATGCGAAGTTTCGCTAACAATATGCTTTCCGCAATATTGTTTAAGTGTACTGTTAACAAATCAATACTGTAACTAATCCTATTTAAATGCTGCAGCATATGTATTTCATTGTGCTCTTGTGTTAGTTCCCTAAATACGTTATTCTTATAATTCTTTATAAACAAATTTATATCTTCCTGCTCCTTATTTATATGCTTAGTAATTTTCGTAAACCTACTCAAGGTTTCCTGATAAAAGGTTCTTTGCTCGTCCGCTTCTTTTGTAAGAAACCTTGTTTCATTTCTCAATTCTTTTATTCTATTTCCTATTTTCTCCTCATCATATGCGTCCATATTTCCCGAAACTATATTTATCATGCTCCCTAATCCATTAAAAATTCCTCTTTTGACCCTATTTCTTGGTTTAAGTACTTCTAGCTTCTCCTTCACCTGATACAATTTTTCCTTAACCACCTGGACTGCCTCACCTGAGAATCTAACCTTCTCTATGTCTAACAACGCGTTCTCAATCTGTGCAATATTACCTTCATAGTCCTTAAAGTTTATTATATGGTCAAACATCTTCGCTCCGACCATTACTCTTGCCTTTCCCAGTTCCATTTTTACGATCGCCTCTTCTCGTTTTAGTGCTTGCACCGCCATTGTCTGTCCATGGACTAATATGCACCTGTAACCGTGATTGATTAGTTTTTATTTTGTTTAATTCTTTTTTTAATTTTTGATTTATGTATCTTCTGTTTCTTTTTTGTAACGAATGTAACCCCATTATCCTCATCTACTGTGTGTTCCGTAAACCTAGGTGTTAACTTTTTTCTTCTATTCTCCTTCCTATAAACTACATCCTCTTTTTCTAACTCCATGGGTTCTTCTCTTCCTTCATTGAGTTTTCGCGTCCTTTCCTGTTTTTGTCTTTCCAACCTGTTCTTAACTTCCTTAAAAATTTCCTCCTGATATGCATTTAACTTCCTTAAGTACTCGTGCTCTGTATCGAAATTAATTTCCCGTTCAAAAACGTGTGTTCTCCCCGAGAACAATTCGAACGGCTTCAATTTCGTACTGGAGTGTATTGAGTTATTATAAGTTAGGAAAACTTCATCTAAAACTTCCTCATGCTCATTTTCTAGTTTTAAGTCCTTCCTTGTTTTCATAATTATCCTATAAATTTCTGTCAGTGTTGAATGAAGCCTTTCAACCGGTGAATTGCTGGACGATTGTTGAAATGACGTCACATGCAATTCAATTCCGTACTGCCTACAGAAATCCTTGAATAGTGCCGAGGCATACTCTGCGCCTTGGTCACATATGATCTTTTTAGGAACGCCGTACTGACCTATGAACTTCTTTATTGATTTAACAATATTTAAACTGTCCCTTGCCGGTATAGTGTATCCCACGGCAAACCTTGAAAACTTGTCTATTATTGTTATTACATAGTTTTTGTTGATTGTATATAAGTCCGTATGAACGATATCAAGTGGCTTGCACGGGGTTTCCGTATTTTGAAATACCACCTTTTGCGGTTGCCGATCATATTTCAATGTCTGGCAAGTTTCACACGCATTAATGACCTGTGTTACTCGGTTTTTCATAAATGGAAAATAAATGTCCCGTCTCATCTTCCAAAACGTTTCATCTATTCCCCTATGATTACCTGAGGTGTGATACCTTTCTATTTCTTCTCTTTGTTCACTAATATCTGTTATTTCCCGCATGAAGGTAAGACATCGTACTGCTTTATACAGTTTGCTCCTCCAAAAATAACTCTGAAACGCTTCTTCTACCTTTTTAAGAACTTCATCTGACGTGTATATCGCACACAACCTGTATGGTTTAAGCACCTCCCTAAGAATTTTTGCAATTTCCTCTTTTGTGAACTCCTTTTCTGTTATCGTCCTTCTTGTCTTGTTCTTAAAAGGTGTCACCACTGTTCTGCTTGGTGTCGACCCAACCTCAAATATTAACTGGATATTAAAGTCATTCAGTGGCTTTTCTGCCACATGAATGCAACTTAATTCCAGTTCACTTGTATGGGCCGCACAAGTAGCCTGAGTTGACTCTAGTTCACTGTTGTGAACTTGTAGTTCAATTCTGCTCAAGGCGTCTGCCACGACGTTTTGTGACCCCTTTTTGTAGGTCACCTCGTAGTCATATTCCAACAGTTGCAGCTTCCACCTCACCAACTTGGAATTTGGTTCTTTAAATCCCATGAGCCAAGTTAGTGGGCGATGATCTGTGACTATTGTGAATTTGTGACCAAACAAGTACGGTCTGAAGTGTTTTATGCCCCAAACTATGGCAAGCATTTCCTTTACTGCGGAATATGTCTACTGTGGAATAATTTACTTCAGCCTCATTTAACGTTCTGCTTGCAAATGCGATTGGACGATCACCTCCCATTGCTCCTTGTAATAACACTGCACCAATAGCAAAATTGCTAGCATCTGTGGTCAAAATGAAGGGTTTTGTAAAATCTGGATATCTCAACAATGGATCATTGCATAACAACGTCTTGCAATATTCAAAAGTTTTTGTTAACTCCTCATCTATGATTATCTGTTGTTTTCCTTTTAGTCTCTTAGTTAATGGTTTCGTTATTTTTGCAAAATCTTTTATGAATTTCATGTAATAGCCAATAAGTCCAAGAAATGACTTTATTTCCTTTGGTGTTTTGGGCAAAGGAAAAAGCTTTATGGCTTCAATCTTCTTTGGGTTTGGTCTGACTCCTTCTTGTGTCACTACATGCCCTAAATACTCTATCTCCTTCTTTAAGAATTCTGATTTGTCTGTTTGAAGTTTAAAATTTGCTCCACTTATCCTTTTAAAAACTGTCCTCAAATCTTGCATGTTACTTTGTAGGGACGGGGAATACACAATTATGTCATCCATGTATCCCATCCCACCAACTCTCCCATCAGGTTATTCATCACTCTTTGAAACGTCGCTGGAGCATTTGTCAGTCCAAAAGGCATCCTTACATATTCAAAATGCCCGTTATCCGTTGTAAATGCTGTTTTTGGAATGTCCTGTTTTTCCATCTCAATCTGATGGTATCCGCTAGCCAAATCTAATACCGAGAAATACATGGCTTTTCCCAGTTTATCGAGTACTTCGCCAATTACTGGCATCGGATACCTATCCTTCACTGTCTTCTCATTCAACTTCCTAAAATCTACCACCAATCTCCACTTTTGTTTTCCTGACAGGTCCATCTTCTTTGGTACTAGCCAAACTGGTGCACTCCAAGGTGAGTGACTGTGCCTAATAACTTCCTGTTCTAACAATTCCTGTATCTGATTCTTCATTTCTTCTCTTTGTTTAAATCCATATCTATATGGCTTTTTATAGATAGGAATATCGTCCGTTGTTGGAATTGAGTGAGTTACCGCATTGGTAAATGTCAGTTTATTTCCCTTTGTGTGAAAAATACTTGGAAATTCCGAACACAGTTTTTTAAGGCTTGCCGCCTCTTCTGTATTTAGATGGGACATATCCAATTTTGCATGGCTTGCATCACCCCCAGCTAATTCCGTTGTGTTCCTGCATACATACTCCTGTTTAAATGGTCTTAGCATTTCGATTTCTACATAATCTTTGGAATCATATGCAGTGACAGCCAACGGCTTTTCTAGGTATAATTTCTTTTCTTTTCCTGTGAAATTGACAACTTCTAGGTCGGCCTGTCCCTTCTTTGCATAATAAATTCCACCGGTTATTTCTAACCCTTCTTCCACTAGTGTCGTTTGTATCAAAAATGAACCATTGTTTACTGAAACTGGTAAGGTGACAATTGTTTTAGTCGCCTCCTCCAGGATATGTATGTCAGTGGTTCTATTGGGCTTCAAATGGACTTTAACTGTCCCTGTCTTGGTTCTTAATACGAGATTTTCTAAATCTAAACTTAATTAATATGTCTATTCCCAATAATCCATCAAACCAGGAATGAAAATGGAATAAAAAGAAATCAAACGATTCCCCTTTTGCAATTTCCTGCAGCTCGACATCTTTTATATAACTGTTTATTTTATGACTCCCTATTGGAGTTTTAACTACAAGGTTTTCTTTCAATTTTTGCTGTTGATCTTTACTAACCATTGCGGGATTTAAATACGAATTTGTAGCTCCCGAATCTATTAATAATTTTAGTTCTTTTTCGTTATTTACTTTAACTACCACGTATGGTAATGTCGCCTGATGGGTATTCTTCCTTATATACCCTGTCTGTTTTTTGAGGCATTCTGGCAAAAATTTCCCTCGTCCTCAATGTTATTCAACTCCTGCTCCTCTTCTCTTTCTACTGTATTTAATTGCCCTGACTGCCATAGTTTGGCACCTCTAGGCCCAGTTGATGAGCATTCTGCAATTTCTTGTTTTGGCATTATTGCCTTTTTATTATACCCTGAAGAGTTAGAGGTCGACTGATTGTCATATCCTCTATTCCTAATTCCTTCCTTATTCCACCTGGGGTTCCTATTATATCCTCCTTGTTGCCTATATCCTTCATTATCTCTGTTAAAGTTGTTATTGTATCCTCTGTTTCTATTATACCCAAAGTTCTGCCTGTTATAACCCCCTGCCATACTAAAATTATTGCTCCTGGGTACCTCTTTAGACCGGTAATAAATGTCTCTCTCCTTAACCGCTATCTCGTATGCTTCCAAGAGCGTCTTCGGAACTCTTCCCCTCACGGCACTACCTAAATTGCCTTTAAGACCTGTTACGAACGCCTCCAGACACGTTTCCTCATATAACTTTTTCTTCACCTGAATTGCGATGGGGTTCGTATCTGTCCTGTCTATAACATTACACAATGCCTTATGTACATCAGATACCTCTGAGTAAAATAATTCTACTGTTAGTTTTTTATTTTCCAACTGGTTTAATTCCCTCAGTAAATCAGGTTCTGACCTCTTGTCTGCAAAATGGGCTATCAAAATTCTTTTAATTACATCCCAATTTAATCCACAATTTGATTTTACCAAAATGTCATCGGCCTTTCCTTGGATTTTATTCCTTATTTGCCTAAGGATCATTAGTCCCATAGGTGTTAATCATTAAAAGGATCTCCTCTGCGTTTAAGATGAACTCGTTTATCCTTTCTTTTTCCCCCATAAAAACATGCATCGACCGGATCACGTCGGAAATTTTCACAGTACCTAACATCTCAAATGTTGCCTGTTGCATTCCTAAATTGTCCTGATGCGTCATTGTATTAGCTTCCCTGTTCTGCACTGCTCTAGAAGTTGAGGGCTCAAAATTTAACTGTTCAACTATCGTTGGCAAACTGGTAGCCTTTTTTATAACTTTACTTTTAGTCAGAGGTCTAAGTGACTCTTTGACTTTGCTAATTTTTGACATTTACAATTCTCTTTTGTTTACTCTTTCAACTATTATTTTTTATTTTTTTTTTTCTTTGCTTATGCTTATTATATAGTATATGTGTATCTTGATATATATGTATATATTGTATTATGTATTTTCTTAGCTTTTTCCTGATGTGTCTTTAATAATTCCTTTTCCTTAGAAGTGAGGTGTGTGTCGGTGTCTTTTATCTGTAAAATTTTGTTATTATCATTTGTTCAATTGTTTTATTACTAAACATTTTTGTACTGTGTTGGAAGTGTTGTGTATGTGTTTCTTTTATTTTGTTTTTTTTTAATTTTCATTTCACCCTTCTATACCCTTGCGCGATGCAGTGGTATCAGGTTCCCTTGTATTTTTGTAACATATATATATATTCTATTATTATTGCATAATCGTCACCCTTGCGCTATGCAGTGGTTTCTGATATGGCAAAATTTCTTCTTGTAGGTGTTATACTTTATTATATTTAACTTTGAGATTCACCAAATACCCTTGCGCGATGCAGTGGTCTTTGGGATTTCCTTGTCTGTTTACTATTTTTTTTTTTTTCACGGTGCTGAAGCTAACTGGAAATCCTGCGCGATGCATTTATTCCAGCCACGAGCGGACAGTCACTTGCAATAGATATTTCTTTTATAATCTTTTCCTTTTTTTTTTTTTTTTTTTTTATTTATTGACAGGCAGAGTATCCACCCAGCGACCTGGGTTTCTTTTCCCAAGCTGCATGTTTGATGTTCGCGTCCAACATCGAACTTTCGAACGTCTTACTTGCAACTCAATCCGTCGAACTAAATGGTTCGATGACGTTGCAGGTCGCCAGGTTGCGTCGCACCAGATTCCCAGTCAACACATTATTTGATTTAATTTATTCTTGCCAATGTTCTTTGTTGTTGTTTCATTTTATGCCTTTCAATTTTATCATTTTTATATTTGTGCACCCTTTCTTTTTCTATTTACACCACACACCTCACTTCCATCACTTACTGTTGTATATAAATTATACAAATAATTGTTTTCATCATTTCGGTCCTTCTCAGTTCTCCGGGTATGTGTGTCCTTTTTTTCTCCTTCCGGCTGATAGGTCCGGCTGCGCCAGTTATAGTATGAAATAGTTAACGGTGATTCTTATTCATCCAATATTCAGTTAAGGTTTATATATAGACAGTTGATGTGTTCGCTTTGGTTGTACCAAACGGAATAATTTTTTATTGTGGCTTGAGATTCAAATCAAACCTCCGCCAAAGAATTTTATGTGTTTACAATTATGTATGTGTGGGTGAGTAAATGCTAACAAAGTATTTTCTGGAGCTCTGCTGAGTGGGTGTCGTTTAGCAACATCCTGCCTTGTGCTGATGTTGCATTTCTTATGTGCATCTTATGTGGGACAACGAACGGCTAGCTGTCGGTCACTGTCCACTTGGAAGAGGGTAACACGGGGAGGTTTAGGCGGTGGCATAGTCGATGGTACCGGTACGGTAACTCGCGCGTGGTGGAAGAAATAGACAACATGATAAACAGGTTTCCACTATCCCACATGAAAAAGCTTCTAAGCGTAGATACCGCCCACCTCCGAGGACTTGTTGGAGTCGTTGGGCATTCATCATCGAGTAGCTAGGAGTCTAGATTTCTTAGGGTCAGCGCTAAAGGTCGTAGCAGGGACACCAGACGCCGGTGATTTAGGGAAAATCAGATTCACCGAAATGAAGTTAGTTGAGTCAAGCAATAGGCAAATTCAAATAAACTCTAAAATTCAAAATCAAATTAATCAGCTAACATCGACCGTTAATCAAATTCTGAGATCCACCAAAAATTCACAAGTAGACACTGGACACCTATATGAGACACTACTTGCTAGAAACAGAATGTTGATGATGGAATCACAGAATTTAATTCTTGCAATAACCCTTGCCAAAATTAATATTGTTAGTCCGAACATTTTAGACCACGAAGACTTAAAATCAGTTTGGCTTGAGGACCCCACCAACACTCCCATAGGGGATCTTTTGTCCGTTTCGTTCGTGAAGATTCTGCAGTCCGTTAACGTTTTACATTCTATCATAAAATTTCCTAAAATAAAATTAGCATGCAAAAAGATAACTACTTTTCCAGTCGCTCATAGTGAGACAATGCTGCAGATAACAGACAACATTATAGCGGAATGCGGCGGAGAAATTCACGCCATTAAAAACTGCTCCGTTTCACAGGGAGCCACATACTGAGTTTGGCAGAGAGTTCATGCGCCAAGGAACTGCATGCTGCATCAAATACGTGGACGAAGGGATCGTAATCATCAACGACAGGTTTGCCAATGTTCGAGTGGACAATGGGACAGAAGTCTGGATACATGGCACTCACCTCATCACCTTCGATAAACAGGCCATGATAAATGAAACCCTCTTCATCAATCAAGCTAACGCCCAGAAGAGAACTCCAGGGGCAGCCAGCTCCCCCCTGTTGAACATCACTGCCAACCAAGATGTTCTCAGCCTCCCGTACCTTTACCGCTTGAGTGAACGAAACTTGGAGTTTATCAGGAGTTCCGAGACGAGATTGACGACAACCAAATGCATCTCACAGCAATTATTGTAGGAAAAATATACTGTGCGCGCATCTGCATTGGTCTTACAAAAAGATCTGCCATCCAAATAAAAGAAGTGATTGCAGATTTAGGATCGACCGAGGGCGGCCTTAACTTAACTGTGGCCAGCAAAACCAAAGTTGTTGACCACAGTTTACGTAAACATCGCGCCGGTCAAACTGCTGACACAGCGTCTCGGATGCTCGTGCATAGCCGGCAAACACTGCCCATTGGAGTGGCCGCTATGAAGTTCAATTATGTTAGCTTTAAGTTTTAGTTCTGATTCGACTTTCGAATAATAAAGAGCCATCGCTCGTAAACTCAACTCCGACCAACAGTCGTTAACTGCGTATAATTTATTCACTGTCTGAGTCCATAGATCAGCAGGTAAGAGGGGCAGTCACCCCTCCAACGTAATCATCCTAATTCAGCATTGGGACACCTTCGGCCAGCCGGCCAGCAATCAACAGCGGACATACCGTTCGCCTGAGAGGAAGAAAAGGAACTTCATGATACCGACGGCGATTCATCACCCACCGGATCAACAACTAAACTAATTTACACACACAGCCTTTTGGCCGGACTTGCCTCGCTGGCCACTCGTTGCGTTCTCACTGATTTGGCACTCACCCGTGCTCCGCCGCTGGTCCTGTGCCGGCACATCTACTCCCGAATCCTCTGCTGCTCCTTCTCCGCGTCAGTCGGCACCCGACTGGGTCTCCTCGGGTGTTTTTCGTCGCCTTCAGATGGGGCGGGTATCCTGCAGATGTCAGTCGACCACCTGGGCTCGTTGAGTGCTTTTCATACTCCTCGCTTGGTCACTTGAAGGGGGTGGCATCTTAACGCACAAAAATTCTTCGTCCGTGCCAATCGACCTCTTTCGAAGAACTCAACGAGTTTCGTTTTACGAAACTTCTCGCCGTTCTGTTTTCTTGGCTTCTCGAAGTTTCGGCATCGCTCCCTCTCGCTCTGTCTCTCATGGGCGCGAGCCAGTTTTTGAGGGTTGATTTATAAAGCGATCGTGCCCTCTCCCGTTCGCTTTTATGCGGGGCTTGGTCATGTGACCGTTTTTCGTGGTGAATTTATGTATGTGTGTGACGGTGTGAGGTAAGCCTTCCAGGCTAGCCATGCGAGTCTCGGTGGTGGTGACAGTTTTGTTAACTATCGTATGTGACCTTGCAGCCTTGCAGCAGCCCACGGCGCATCGTGTGCATTAGGGTTTTTTCTCTCTCATTCTTATTCTCATTTCTATGCTCGCGAACTCGTTACACGAGTTCGATCGTTCAGTCGCAAAAAGCGCATTTTAAAGAAGGTTGCCCTGCGCTTGAATTCGTCTTTGTATGTATGCGTGCTCATACACGGGGGCATGGGTGCGTTTATTTCATTTCGGGGCATCAAGAATATTTTGTAATTTCAAAGTTTTCAAACTCTGTACCCTAACAATATGGGCGTATTTACTATTGGGTTATGATAAATATATGAACATTATATGTTATAATATATTTTTTAATATTTCAGCATACATTTTATTGTTGTTTACAAATTCAAATCAGTGGTAAGAGTAAAATGTTATACATATATGTATGTATTCGAATTAATACAAATCAGTCCACTGAGATGGGGACAGAGCATATCGCAGTCGGTGTCACTTAAAGCACCGACTGCTCTTAAGTGGTTGAGAAAACTTTAAACCAAATAAGCTTTTGTTGTTGTTTTGCGACCGGATGGTGCCTACATATCCTACTGACTATTGCTTTTTCGGGAAGAAACAGAAACAGCTGTTTGGCTTTTGTTTTGTTTAAATTTTTTAGGACACTTATTTTGAATGTTATGTTTAACGATCTTTGGCTGATTTGTTTTTTAATGATTCGCAGTGTAATTTTAATTGTCTTTAACAATTCTCATTGTCTTTAAACAATTATAATCTAAGATATTGGTACAATTAAAATTATACTATAATTATCACTTAAACATTATTTAAACAACAAAATCCAGATTTTTATATTTGTTCCGTTAAGTAGTAATTTTCATACACCTGTCTTTAATAGTAGTTTTTTAACTTTTTCAAAATTCAAAATGAATTAAGCTTATAAAATAATTTTTATATTTTTGTAAATGTAAACAGAGGCAAAGTAGGCAAAGTCTGACACGAAACGTTGGTTTCCCTTGGTTGGTAACCCGGTGACCCAGGTACAACAGTTCGCCTATATAGTGACAGATCCATAATTCCACATAACTCTTATGAACACGCCACACGCCTACACATACACCCTAAGTACCCCAATCAGCCAATATCTAATTGCAAATGTAACCAAGTCTTAGACTAAACATCCAAAACGAATCAAATTACATTATCAGTTCGTTCCCACACTTTCGGACCCTCAATGGAAAATTACCATGGTAACGAATCCCCAAGATTCTAGACTAAGCAATCGGAATGAGTAGCTGGTGCATTATCAATCAACAATCCAAAGGGCAATTAGAAACCTCACTCAATTAAAGCCAACTCCACTCATAGAAAGCTCTAAAGCTCAAAACCGATGTATGATCGTCAAAGAAGTTTAAGTTAAGAAGCGAGTTCAGTTTAATACTTGTCTTAAGACAGTCAGTTTTCTTCCAAATAAAAAATAATTATAAGCAGTTAAAAAATAAATGCAATAAAGTTTGTTTTATTATGCTTATGGTTCAGAAATTTAATTGCCGCAGCCGGTATGATCTTGAAGTCATTTTAAAAGTCGGTACTGATCAACTAAAGGATATTACTATACGACTACTATATCCCGATCAGCGAAAATTCCGTGAATATACAAAAAGACAAATATCGAGATCCGCCGAAAGAATCTATGTATAATTTTCGCACGCAGAAACAAAAGAAATAAAATCCAATTAGGTCAATACGCGCTTAACAATTATAAAAAGTGTCAATATTGAAAACAAAAAAACAAAGAACATTAAACATGGCAAATCCACCAGTGCTACATATGAATCAACTAATCGGACATATCAAAAGCTACCTTATTTCGACGGTGTAACGTACACACTTAGGCGTACGATACAATTTTTGAATAATAATATGTTAGGTTATAGGTATAAGCGTCGGACCGTGAATATTAAATATTAAGTTAGTAGTATGTAAGTTATAGGTGTAAGTGACCCATAATGAATAATAAATTTTAAGTTGAAATTGAATATTAAGCTAAGTTCCTAACCCGAGTGGCAACGCCAACAGATTTTTAGTGGGTAAGGAAAAATACTAGAAATTAAGAAATATACTAGAAATCCCGAAAGCGGGAAAAAGAGAGCGTGGGGATGGTGGTCTCACACCGATCGAGCAGGCGGTCTCTCGTGCCGGAAAAGTAGAACGGAGCGGACGCGCCTCCCTTAATTCGCTTGCCGGATAATTCGAGTTACGTCTCGACCGCGCGAAGGCACGCGGTTCGTGAAGAAGTGGACGAGTGATTGTTTTGAGGTTAGTGTATGCAAAATTCCTATCCGTCAAACAAAGACGGTGTAGCGGACTCGTAGGAAGACAGTAGATAAATAAAAAGATAATAATAATAATAATAATAAAATAGAATAATAAAACAAAGTAAATTCCATGATCGTGATTCTTTTTATTTATAGTAGCCTAGCTCCCTTCCTCGTAGTGCATGTGACCTGTACGTGGACATCCGTCCCGTCCGGTCTGGTATCCTAACCTCACTCCCCGTAGTATTTGGGACCTGTACGTGGACACCCGGCCCGTCTGGTCCAGTATCTTGGTTCCCCATATCGTAGCATTTGAGACCCGACGTGGACACCCATCCCGTTCGGTCTAGTACCTTAGATTCCCCTCCTCGTAGTGCATGTGACCTGTACGTGGACACCCGGCCCGTCTGGTCTAGTACCCTAGTTTTCCTCCTCGTAGCGCATGCGACCGGCACGTGGACACCCGGCCCGTCTGGTCTAGTACAATAGCTTTTCTCTTCGTAGTGCATGTGACCTGCGCGCGGACATCATTCCCGACTGGTCAATCGTACCGCCATCCTTTCTCCTCAATCCCCCCTCGTGTCTGACAAATCCTATCCGGCTTGGCCTCGCCCGAAGGTCCAGCCCGGTGGATTTTCGGCATCCGATACATCGAGAACGACTTGCGTGCGACGCAACTCCCCGGCCCTACTCTCGCGAAATAGTATCCTGGCTTGGCCTCGTCCGAAGGTCCAGCCCGGTGAATTTTTTTGCCTACGACACGCGGAAAGCGACTTACGTGTCCCAATCGCGGAAGTGATCGGCGGGACTACCCGGCGTCCCCATACTCGCGAAACCGTTCGTCTGGCTTGGCCTCGCCCCAAGGTCCAGCCCGTGGAATTTTTCACCCAGGAGCAAGACACGGCGTAACCAGCTCCGACACCAACTCTCTCTCCCCGGCGTCTATGAGAACCTTCGGCGTGACTCCCCAAACGACTCATTCACTCGTTGAATGATACTCTCTAGTCCGGTGTTTCGGTGATTTACAAATTTCTTGTAAAGGACTCCTGGATCTGACTGAGATCTGTACCCCGGCCAGAGAGCATCCTTACAAGTGGCGCCCGAGCAGGGACACCGAGACTAGCTAGAGAATCACCCAAGTGGCTTAAAGACCCACTGAAGAAAGGGAAGGGTAGAGTCACCCGAACCGATCTCCGGAAGGATCTAGAAGACTTGAGAAGGAAGTTCACGCCAAACTAAATCGAAGAGGATAACCAATGATGAGTAACCCTAAGGAATCTGACGGTGAGTACGAAGAAGCCGATTTTGTTAAGAATCCAGGTATAGGAGTCCGCTGGATATACGCTCGCCGAAAAGACGAACTCAGCGCTCTCGCCCTGGAGTTTGGTTTTAAAACCGACGGAACCGTCGAGGAGACCAGGAAGGCATTCGCCAACCTCGTCAACACAGGGTCGTTCCCACAAAGTGTGTGGGACCGACTGGCTCAGTTGCAGGTGCAATATAGTAGCCGGGCCCCAAGTCCGAACCCTACAGGCAGGAACGGTGAGACGGGACAGTTCGCAGAATCCCTCACCATTCCTATGACGACCGGAGCCACATCGATCGGGACACCAGCCCGCCATCGAGGGATCCACCCAGGATCGACGCACGGTAGCTGGATGCCACCGGTAGACGCCCGCTTACCCGCCAATCTACAAGGACAAGACACACGGAGCAGCACGGCTCCAACTCAACATCTGCTCCCCGAGAAGATGCACAAATGGAATCTACGGTTCGATGGGAGTTCGGATCCGTTGACTCTCATCGCCGCGCTCGATGAAAAGATGACGACTTACAGGATAAATCCAGAGGAGGTACCCCGCGTTATGTCCGAGATCTTGGAGGGCCCAGCGGCACGATGGTTTCGCACGAGCCACCTACAGTCGGCCTCATGGGGAACTTTCAGGAGGGAATTCCTCGACTTCTTCCTACCACCTCGATATTTCGAGCGGTTGGAAGATGAGATACGGACCCACGTGCAGCGGAGAGGAGAGCCTTTCAAGACCTACTTGATCGAGCTCAGAACCAAGATGCAGCAAGCCGGTTATCGAGAAGAGGAAGAATTGTACCGGGCATATGAAAACATGGCTCCATAATACCGACTGTATATTAAACGCAGTGAATTCGCGACTTTGACACAATTGACTCATATGGCCACAGAATATGAGAGTGTCAAACAACTCGAGACGACTCGACGTGAGCCAAAAACAACCATGGACAGGAAGCAAGAAGAACCTCAACTTCGCCGATCGCCGAACCCATTCCGAAATCCGGTGAATTCAACGCAGACAGGACACGTGACCCATCAGATGATCGGTCAAGGAACCTCTCGACTAGATATAAGGCGGGCTTGTAATCGCTGTGGAGAGAACGGACATCTCCAAAGGAACTGCCCCAATCCACGTCGGGATTTCTGTTGGGACTGTGGACGACCAGGAGTTTTGACTATAGAATGTTGCCGTCGAAATGCGTCGGGAAACGGAGAACGCCTCCGCCGGAACCCGGGTGCGACGGAGACGAACGGAGCAGCAACCCGACCCCAGTAAAACCCCCGTTGAGATTACACGGCGGGCTCATCACAGCAGCGATAGAAGTCGGAGGACAACGTGTGGACGCCACCATTGATACAGGGGCATCGAGGAGTTTCGTCAGTGAAAGTTTTACTCGACTGGCCGCGCGTGCAGACGAGTTACAGGATGTTGTCACTAGAATAGCGTTGGCCGATCGGTCATGTCTGGATGTGACAAAGCTCTGGCGAACCTCGGTTACGTTAGCCGGCACTACGGTGCTCTTACCCATGTTAGTAATGCCCACCATGTTAGATCGTGTAATACTTGGAATGGACTTCCTCAAAGTAGCGGGAACTCAGGTGCGATGTGGTCGAGCTACACTCGACTTGCAGAATGAAGCCCAAGCGGCTGGAGACCATTTTTTACAGCCAGTGCTTATAAAGGCGCGGGGCAACCAGGAGAAAACGGTACACCCTGTTGCGGTTGGTGCCCATTTGGGAACTGCCAGGCCAGAAGAAGCAGAGATACCCAGTCCTATTCCCACGCGAACTATAACCCCGAACATCAATGCCGGTGCGCTCATTAGGATGAGGACGGTAGAAGACGAAGAACAGCGACAGAGCACATTGTTGAGTCCGGCGCAACAAAGCTTCATCGATCGGGAACTGGCCTTATTCGAGAAACTGCACGGGGTGTCTCACGTCGCCGAGCACACCATCGTCATGCGCGACGACAAGCCCGTAAAACAAAGATATTATCCCCGGAACCCCGCGATGCAACATGTCATCGATGCCCAAGTAGACGAACTGCTCCGTGACGGGGCCATCGAACCCTCCAGAAGCCCACACAGCGCTCCCATCGTATTGGTCAAGAAGAAAACTGGCGATTGGCGCATGTGTATAGATTACCGTCAGTTAAACGCACACTCAGTGCCCGACGCCTACCCAGTCCCGAGAATCAATCACATTTTGGAAAAATTACGCCACGCCCGATATATCTCCACGTTGGACTTGAAGCACGGCTATTGGCAAATTCCCATGGCTAGGGATAGTCGCCAATATACAGCGTTCACGGTCCCTGGGAGAGGATTGTATCAATGGAAGGTCATGCCCTTCGGGTTTGCATTCTGCCAGCGCCACGTTTCAACGCGCTCTGGATAGTGTAATCGGCGTGGAAATGGAACCGGTCGCCTTCGCTTACCTAGACGATATTATTATCATAAGCGCGACAGAAGAACAGCACTTTACTCATCTCTCGGAAGTTTTCCGCAGATTGCGGGCTGCGAATTTAAGGATAAATCCAAAGAAGTGTTGCTTCTTCAAGCAGAAACTCGTTTACCTCGGCCAGCAGTGGCGGAATTCAGACTGACCCCGAGAAGGTGTCTGCGATCAACGGGTTGAAGGCCCCCTCTAACTTAAAGGAACTCCGCCAATGGATCGGGATGGCATCGTGGTATCGGCGATTTGTCCCTAGCTTCGCGACTATCGTGCAACCGATGACCGCGCTACTAAAGAAAGGACGGAAGTGGACCTGGGGACCAGAACAGCAAGCCGCCTTGGAAGAAATTAAAAGATGCCTGACTACTGCTCCCGTATTAGGCTGTCCGGATTTCGACCAGAAGTTCATTTTGCAAACAGACGCGAGTGACGTCGGCTTGGGCGTAGTTTTATCGCAGGGCTCCGAAAGTCAAGAGAAGGTCATCGCATACGCTAGCCGCCGATTAACCACCGCGGAACAAAATTACACTACCACGGAGAAAGAGTGTCTGGCCATAATCTGGGCAATCAGGAAGATGCGGTGCTACCTGGAAGGGTACCGATTCGAGGTCGTTACTGACCATCTAGCTCTCAAGTGGCTAAATTCTATTGAGAGCCCTTCTGGCCGAATAGCGCGTTGGGCGCTAGAATTGCAGCAATTCCAATTCGACGTACGCTATCGACGAGGTAAATTGAACGTCGTGGCCGACGCACTTTCTCGACAGCCTTGTGAGATACTGCAGGGTGCTGTCGAACTCGAGGACCACTGCGACTGGATCAAAAGGATGAAGGAGCAAATACAGGAGGAACCCGAGAAATTCGCTGACTACATGATCGAAAACGACCAGCTCTACAGGAACATGGGTTACCGAGCTGACGATGAGGACTACTTCCCGTGGAAGCTCTGTGTGCCAACTTCTCGTAGAAGCCGCGTCTTACGTGAATGTCACGATTCCCCGACCGCAGGACACTTGGGAGCCCGAAAAACAATTACGCGTCTGACCCAGAGGTATTTCTGGCCCGGTATGTATCGCGACGCGAAACGCCACGTTCGCCATTGTGAATCTTGTCAAAAGTTTAAGACGGAACAAACCAAAGCGGCAGGTAAGATGCTAACCCGGGTTGTCAGCGAACCTTTCGACATTCTCTGCGCGGATTTTGTATGCCCGCTACCCCGGTCAAAACAAGGAAATACCATGCTTCTGGTGTTTCACGATGTATTTTCGAAATGGATAGAACTGATACCACTCCGGAAAGCCACCGCAGCTCAAGTGCAGAAAGCGTTTCGGGAACGTATACTTGCACGAGTGGGCATTCCCCGGAAGTTCGTGTGCGACAATGGAACCCAATTCACAAGCCGGGTCCTGAAAGACTATTTCACCAAGCTCGGCGTAGAAGTCCAGTACACGGCTCCATATTGTCCACAAGAGAATCCCACAGAAAGGACCAACCGCACTGTGAAGACGCTGATATCCCAGCTGTCGGAAGGCGACCAGAGTTCGTGGGATAATATGCTGCCAGAGATATCCCTCGCGATCAATAGTAGTGTATCGGATTCGACGGGGTATAGTCCCGCGTTCCTAACTCAAGGACGGGAACCACGCTTGCCTGCGATGCTGTATGATGAACTGACCCCCGGATCGGCGGTCGTGCATGCAGGTCCTGAAGACAAGGCGTCTCTCCTCAAAGGCATCTTCGACATCGTACGAGCGAATCTTCAGCGAGCGTCTCAAGACCAGGCGAGACACTATAACCTACGAAGGCGAGAATGGAGACCCACGCTCGGCGGTCAAGTTTGGCTGCGTCAGCATCCCTTATCGAAAGTGGCCGAGGGATTCGCCGCCAAACTTGCTCCCAAGTATGACGGCCCTTATACCGTTACAAAATTCACATCTCCGAACTTGGTACGCCTGCAACGTCCCGGAGATCGACGGCGACGCATCGCCAACATATCCCAGCTCAAACCGTACTACGCAGAAGCCCCTCCGGATAGGATCGACGATAGTATTGTCGGATCGAACGACCCGATGCAGTAAGCGGCATACAGCCGCAGAATAGTATAACAACTAGTCTAGTAAACATTGTATAACCACTGTATAACCTCCGAATAACCATTGTGTAACCAGTCGAGTAACTATTGTATAACCATTATAACAGATTAAGGCCGAGTCCTTTGTTAGCTACACCGTCAGGTAGGGAGTTCGATGAGGTGGGGCAATATCAATAAGTTAAGTTTACCATTTCAGATGGATGAAGTAATTGTGTTGTCGGACGACTCCAACGACACGGAGGTCTTCCACATGGAGACGAGTCATCATGACGGAGGCGACGAAGCGATGGAAAGGGAGTTCCTCACGTCGGACGACGAAACAGACGGTAGCTCGGTGGAGACAGACGACTGTTCCCAGGCTCCGGAAGGATCCCGGTTCGAAGGACTCCGCGGAGGCTTGTGGAGCCCCCGACCCGACGGGTCGCGACAATATCATCATCCGACGTCGCCCCAGTCTGCTCCCTACCGCCTGGAAGACGACGAAGATGACGCCAGTGACCAGGATTCGGAGATGTTCAGCAGGGCCCCACGTTCCAGGGAAAGCTCACCAGGTGGGTCCAGCGGTTACCCCAACGGACGACGACCAGGGGAGCCGTACTATACGGAGTCCCGACGGCCCACCTCGGAGGAGGAGTACCCGTGGACCCGACGCGACCCTCGGTCAGGCCATCCGGGTTACCCAAGGCCCAGTCCTCCACGATTCCCGGACGTGGAACATTCGTACCATCATACGTCCGAAGACCAGGTCTGCCGGTATGCGGGACACGTCTCGTTCATGCGCATCGACGTCCGCTCAGTAGTAGTCAAAGTCCCGGGGTTACCTGCAGAGGGACCCTACGTCGACGAACCGCCATCCCCGCCTCTGCCCCCGGCGTTGGAAAACAGCAGAGCGATGGATCCCGACGTTGACGTCGAGAAGGCAGTCGGCGAGAGGATAGGACAACCGAGGACCCCGCCCCGACGTACTGTAGTGCCCCCCGTGTCGGTTTCTCTAGGGGTTCAGACATCCCCAGTCGTGGAGCGGTTCAAGGAGACGAAAATGTCTAGCCAGAGTACCCAGACCTCTCCGGCTAACCAAGTTCGGGTACAGGAGGTAGAACCCGTACAGGAAGCGGGACTCCCCGAACCCAGGGTCATAACATCAGACTCCCCGGATCCCGTATACCTGGCGGGATTCGAACTGATCTCCGACAGCGAGGACGACGAAGGGGAAAGGCCATTATTCCGCCGGTGCTTCCAGACGTCGCCGCAGCAGGATCCGCGGGACGTGGACACCTCGGCCAGACCTCGGCCACATTACCCCAATCGAGGCGACGCTGGACAGCGGTGGGACGGGGCCGTAGATCCCCAGCACTTCCCTAGCTGTGCTCATCCAATCGACCAGCTGACCGAGTGGGAAGATCGCTTGCTGGACCAGGTCCTAATGGACATTTCGGAGATCGATTCGACCGAATCCGCCGCTAGGAATACCCCACCGAATGCCACGACGACGGACGGCGTAGAAGACGTATCGAATTCCGCACTGAAGTTGACGGAACCCACAGGAGGGGAGGACGACCTCTGCCCGTTGCCGGAGGGCTGGATTGGTGGTAGCGGTTTACGTTACTTACCCAGGCGTATCGTCCAGGAGATCGAGAGGAAGGTAGCGACCCGGGCCGGCCGCGGACGCCGAGTCCGCATAGCCATAGGAGGTGACGGACTCCGCTTCATCGTCACCATCAAGAGCGACGGGCGCCTCTTTATCGCGCCGCGGGAAGAAAGGGGGGGGTAACGTACACACTTAGGCGTACGATACAATTTTTGAATAATAATATGTTAGGTTATAGGTATAAGCGTCGGACCGTGAATATTAAATATTAAGTTAGTAGTATGTAAGTTATAGGTGTAAGTGACCCATAATGAATAATAAATTTTAAGTTGAAATTGAATATTAAGCTAAGTTCCTAACCCGAGTGGCAACGCCAACAGATTTTTAGTGGGTAAGGAAAAATACTAGAAATTAAGAAATATACTAGAAATCCCGAAAGCGGGAAAAAGAGAGCGTGGGGAAGGTGGTCTCACACCGTTCGAGCAGGCGGTCTCTCGTGCCGGAAAAGTAGAACGGAGCGGACGCGCCTCCCTTAATTCGCTTGCCGGATAATTCGAGTTACGCCTCGACCGCGCGAAGGCACGCGGTTCGTGAAGAAGTGGACGAGTGATTGTTTTGAGGTTAGTGTATGCAAAATTCCTATCCGTCAAACAAAGACGGTGTAGCGGACTCGTAGGAAGACAGTAGATAAATAAAAAGATAATAACAATAATAATAAAATAGAATAATAAAACAAAGTAAATTCCATGATCGTGATTCTTTTTATTTATAGTAGCCTAGCTCCCTTCCTCGTAGTGCATGTGACCTGTACGTGGACATCCGTCCCGTCCGGTCTGGTATCCTAACCTCACTCCCCGTAGTATTTGGGACCTGTACGTGGACACCCGGCCCGTCTGGTCCAGTATCTTGGTTCCCCACATCGTAGCATTTGAGACCCGACGTGGACACCCATCCCGCTCGGTCTAGTATCTTAGATTCCCCCCTCCCTCGTAGTGCATGGGGCCTGTACGTGGACATCCGTCCCGTCCGGTCTAGTATCTTAACCTCACTCCCCGTAGTATTTGGGACCTGTACGTGGACACCCGGCCCGTCTGGTCCAGTATCTTGGTTCCCCATATCGTAGCATTTGAGACCCGACGTGGACACCCATCCCGTTCGGTCTAGTACCTTAGATTCCCCTCCTCGTAGTGCATGTGACCTGTACGTGGACACCCGGCCCGTCTGGTCTAGTACCCTAGTTTTCCTCCTCGTAGCGCATGCGACCGGCACGTGGACACCCGGCCCGTCTGGTCTAGTACAATAGCTTTTCTCTTCGTAGTGCATGTGACCTGCGCGCGGACATCATTCCCGACTGGTCAATCGTACCGCCATCCTTTCTCCTCAATCCCCCCTCGTGTCTGACAAATCCTATCCGGCTTGGCCTCGCCCGAAGGTCCAGCCCGGTGGATTTTCGGCATCCGATACATCGAGAACGACTTGCGTGCGACGCAACTCCCCGGCCCTACTCTCGCGAAATAGTATCCTGGCTTGGCCTCGTCCGAAGGTCCAGCCCGGTGAATTTTTTTGCCTACGACACGCGGAAAGCGACTTACGTGTCCCAATCGCGGAAGTGATCGGCGGGACTACCCGGCGTCCCCATACTCGCGAAACCGTTCGTCTGGCTTGGCCTCGCCCCAAGGTCCAGCCCGTGGAATTTTTCACCCAGGAGGAAGACACGGCGTAACCAGCTCCGACACCAACTCTCTCTCCCCCGGCGTCTATGAGAACCTTCGGCGTGACTCCCCAAACGACTCATTCACTCGTTGAATGATACTCTCTAGTCCGGTGTTTCGGTGATTTACAAATTTCTTGTAAAGGACTCCTGGATCTGACTGAGATCTGTACCCCGGCCAGAGAGCATCCTTACCCGGCATCCCCATACTCGCGAAACCGTTCGTCTGGCTTGGCCTCGCCCCAAGGTCCAGCCCGGTGAATTTTTGGCCTGCGACACGCGGAAAACGACTTACGTGTCCCAATCGCGGAAGTGATCAGCGGGACTATCCGGCGTCCCCATACTCGCGAAAACTGTTTGCCTGGCTCGGCCTCGCCCTAAGGTCCAGCCCGTGGAATTTTTAACCCAGGAGCAAGGTACGGCGTGACCAACTCCGACACCAACTCTCTCTCTCGGCGTCTATGAGAACCTTCGGTGTGACTCCCCAAACGACTCATTCACTCGTTGAATGATACTCTCTAGTCCGGTGTTTCGGTGATTTACAAATTTCTTGTAAAGGACTCCTGGATCTGACTGAGATCTGTACCCCGGCCAGAGAGCATCCTTACAACGGAAATCAATCGGAATTAAGTCGCTACATGGCCAGAGTAGAGTATTTACTGAAACTTTACTCTACTCAAGATGTGCGTCAAATCTACATCATCTATGGAGCTATTGAGAGGCAGTCATCGAAGAGGAAAAATCCAACACATGGGGAACAGCAAAAGTGGTCTTAATTAAAGCTTTCAAGGCCATACGAGGATACAGTATGTTTGGGACGCCCCATATCAAGGAAGCATCAGTAAGTTTGTAAATTAACTAAAAATTAAATCATTAAACGTACACAATAAATTAGAATTAGAATCAGATCCAACAGACAGGTTAATTTACACAAGTTCCTTAAAAAAACCATTAGAGATTGTATAATTCTTTTTCCAATAGAGATATAACAACACTTGCCTATTCAAAAGAAGCAGCAATGGTCCTAGGTCATTGGGATGCATACCCTTTTGATAAATTTAAACCCAGGCGCCATGATAGTCGAAGGAATTCGGGAAATACACATCAAAATTATTATTATCAGAGGAATAATTCCCATTTTTATAGCTATCCAAAAAACAGCAATAATAATTATCCAAGAAATAATATTAATTCAAATTCGACAAATCCTCATAGTTCACCAAACAGAAATCAAATTCCCCCTCACAATCGGGGAAATTATAATGAGTATAGGAGGAACCTAGATCAAGAAAAGGCCTAAAACCCCTAAAATTTCCAAGCATCAACTTCCAATAATTCTCCGAATACACCTGTTAAGAGACAACGAGAGAGTGACATTGCACAGAATAGAATGGACCTAAATGTTCAGCAAATTGCCTCGGATACAGAAAGTGTTGCCCATATGTCAGAGTAATGAAGGGAGGGAAACCTCTTATAGATATGATAGATACAGGGTCATCTATCAATTTAATGACGAAAAATTTTGGAAATAATGAAGAACAAAATGAGAAATTAAAAGTATTCACAATAAATGGATCAATGGAATTAAATATAAGTATAACCCATGCTAAATCTGCCCAGTTAAACAATAGTTCTATTTACATAAATTTTCGGAGAATTATGACATTTTAATAGGTAGAAATTATTTGAAAGAAAGTAAAGCGAAGATAAACTATGAAGAAGAAACATTGACGTTAGGAGACACATTACTTTACATAAAATATGAGGACACAATCAGTTAAAAAAGAGATTGAAGAGGATAAGACCACATTAGAATGCGGTTTATTTTTGCCATTAATAATTAATTAAAAGAATGCAATGAATACAGAGTAGACCATTTGAACGAAGAAGAAAGAGAATGTTTTGTTTGAATATAATGGCATACAGTATAAAGAAAGTGAAAATTTGACTTTTACAAGTATTATTAAACATTTAATACAAACAAAACATGGAGACCCAGTATAAAGGAAGCCATACAAATATCCTTAAATCTTTGATGATGAAGTTAATAAGCAAATAAATGAAATGATTAAACCGGGAATAATTCTTAAATCAAAATCTCCCTATTGCTCACCCTATCAATGATAAATTTTCGAAGGATTTCATCAAATCCAAATGGGACAAGAGTCAATAGCTAAAACAGCATTCTCAACAAAACACTGTCATTACGAGTATACACGAATGCCATTTCGCCTTAAAAACGCCCCCGCCACCTTTCAAAGATGTATGAACAACTTATTAGAACATTTAATCTATAAAGATTGTTAATATATATGATATTATATTTTTTTGCACTTCATTGTGTAAGGATGCTCTCTGGCCGGGGTACAGATCTCAGTCAGATCCAGGAGTCCTTTACAAGAAATTTGTAAATCACCGAAACACCGGACTAGAGAGTATCATTCAACGAGTGAATGAGTCGTTTGGGGAGTCGCACCGAAGGTTCTCATAGACGCCGGGAGAGAGAGAGTTGGTGTCGGAGTTGGTCGCGCCGTACCTTGCTCCTGGGTTAAAAATTCCACGGGCTGGACCTTGGGGCGAGGCCAAGCCAGACAAACGGTTTCGCGAGTATGGGGACGCCGGATAGTCCCGCTGATCACTTCCGCGATTGGGACACGTAAGTCGTGTGCCGCTTTCCGTGTGCCGTAGGCCAAAAATTCACCGGGCTTGACCTTGGGGCGAGGCCAAGCCAGACGAACGGTTTCGCGAGTATGGGGATGCCGGGTAGTCCCGCTGATCACTTCCGCGATTGGGACACGTAAGTCGCTTTCCGCGTGTCGCAGGCCAAAATTTACCGAGCTGGACCTTCAGACGAGACCAAGCTAGGATACTATTTCGCGAGAGTAGGGCCGGGGGGTTGCGTCGCGCGCAAGTCGTTCTCGATGTATCGGATGCCAAAAATCCACCGGGCTGGACCTTCGGGCGAGGCCAAGCCGGATAGGATTTGTCGGACACGAGGGGGGATTGGAGGAGAAAGGATGGCGGTACGATTGACCAGTCGGGAATGATGTCCGCGCGCAGGTCACATGCATTACGAAGAGGAAAGCTATTGTACTAGACCAGACGGGCCGGGTGTCCACGTGCCGGTCGCATGCGCTACGAGGAGGAAAACTAGGGTACTAGACCAGACGGGCCGGGTGTCCACGTACAGGTCACATGCACTACGAGGAGGGGAATCTAAGGTACCAGACCGAACGGGATGGGTGTCCACGTCGGGTCTCAAATGCTACGATATGGGGAACCAAGATACTGGACCAGACGGGCCGGGTGTCCACGTACAGGTCCCAAATACTACGGGGAGTGAGGTTAAGATACTGGACCGGACGGGACGGATGTCCACGTACAGGCCCCATGCACTACGAGGGAGGGGGGGAATCTAAGATACTAGACCGAACGGGATGGGTGTCCACGTCGGGTCTCAAATGCTACGATGTGGGGAACCAAGATACTGGACCAGACGGGCCGGGTGTCCACGTACAGGTCCCAAATACTACGGGGAGTGAGGTTAGGATACCAGACCGGACGGGACGGATGTCCACGTACAGGTCACATGCACTACGAGGAAGGGAGCTAGGCTACTATAAATAAAAAGAATCACGATCATGGAATTTACTTTGTTTTATTATTCTATTTTATTATTATTGTTATTATCTTTTTATTTATCTACTGTCTTCCTACGAGTCCGCTACACCGTCTTTGTTTGACGGATAGGAATTTTGCATACACTAACCTCAAAACAATCACTCGTCCACTTCTTCACGAACCGCGTGCCTTCGCGCGGTCGAGACGTAACTCGAATTATCCGGCAAGCGAATTAAGGGAGGCGCGTCCGCTCCGTTCTACTTTTCCGGCACGAGAGACCGCCTGCTCGATCGGTGTGAGACCACCTTCCCCACGCTCTCTTTTTCCCGCTTTCGGGATTTCTAGTATATTTCTTAATTTCTAGTATTTTTCCTTACCCACTAAAAATCTGTTGGCGTTGCCACTCGGGTTAGGAACTTAGCTTAATATTCAATTTCAACTTAAAATTTATTATTCATTATGGATCACTTACACCTATAACTTACATACTACTAACTTAATATTTAATATTCACGGTCCGACGCTTATACCTATAACCTAACATATTATTATTCAAAAATTGTATCGTACGCCTAAGTGTGTACGTTACACCCCCCCCTTTCTTCCCGCGGCGCGATAAAGAGGCGCCCTCGCTCTTGATGGTGACGATGAAGCGGAGTCCGTCGCCTCCTATGGCTATGCGGACTCGGCGTCCGCGGCCGGCCCGGGTTGCTACCTTCCTCTGGATCTCCTGGACGATACGTCTGGGTAGGTAACGTAAACCGCTACCACCAATCCAGCCCTCCGGCAACGGGCAGAGGTCGTCCTCCCCTCCTGTGGGTTCCGTCAACTTCGGTGCGGAATTCGATGCGGCTTCTACGCCGTCCGTCGTCGTGGCATTCGGTGGGGTATTCCTAGCGGCGGATTCGGTCGAATCGATCTCCGAAATGTCCATTAGGACCTGGTCCAGCAAGCGATCTTCCCACTCGGTCAGCTGGTCGATTGGATGAGCACAGCTAGGGAAGTGCTGGGGATCTACGGCCCCGTCCCACCGCTGTCCAGCGTCGCCTCGATAGGGGTGATCTGACCGAGGTCTGGCCGAGGTGTCCACGTCCCGCGGATCCTGCTGCGGCGACGTCTGGAAGCACCGGCGGAATAATGGCCTTTCCCCTTCGTCGTCCTCGCTGTCGGAGATCAGTTCGAATCCCGCCAGGTATACGGGATCCGGGGAGTCTGATGTTATGACCCTAGGTTCGGGGAGCCCCGCTTCCTGTACGGGTTCTACCTCCTGTACCCGAACTTGGTTAGCTGGAGAGGTCTGGGTACTCTGGCTAGACATTTTCGTCTCCTTGACCCGCTCCACGACTTGGGATGTCTGAACCCCTAGAGAAACCGACACGGGGGGCACTACAGTACGTCGGGGCGGGGTCCTCGGTTGTCCTATCCTCTCGCCGACTGCCTTCTCGACGTCAACGTCGGGATCCATCGCTCTGCTGTTTTCCAACGCCGGGGGCAGAGGCGGGGATGGCGGTTCGTCGACGTAGGGTCCCTCTGCAGGTAACCCCGGGACTTTGACTACTACTGGGCGGACGTCGATGCGCATGAACGAGACGTGTCCCGCATACCGGCAGACCTGGTCCTCGGACGTATGATGGTACGAATGTTCCACGTCCGGGAATCGTGGAGGACTGGGCCTTGGGTAACCCGGATGGCCTGACCGAGGGTCGCGTCGGGTCCACGGGTACTCCTCCTCCGAGGTGGGCCGTCGGGACTCCGTATAGTACGGCTTCCCTGGTCGTCGTCCGTTGGGGTAACCGCTGGACCCACCTGGTGAGCTTTCCCTGGAACGTGGGGCCCTGCTGAACATCTCCGAATCCTGGTCACTGGCGTCATCTTCGTCGTCTTCCAGGCGGTAGGGAGCAGACTGGGGCGACGTCGGATGATGATATTGTCGCGACCCGTCGGGTCGGGGGCTCCACAAGCCTCCGCGGAGTCCTTCGAACCGGGATCCTTCCGGAGCCTGGGAACAGTCGTCTGTCTCCACCGAGCTACCGTCTGTTTCGTCGTCCGACGTGAGGAACTCCCTTTCCATCGCTTCGTCGCCTCCGTCATGATGACTCGTCTCCATGTGGAAGACCTCCGTGTCGTTGGAGTCGTCCGACAACACAATTACTTCATCCATCTGAAATGGTAAACTTAACTTATTGATATTGCCCCACCTCTTCGAACTCCCTACCTGACGGTGTAGCTAACAAAGGACTCGGCCTTAATCTGTTATAATGGTTATACAATAGTTACTCGACTGGTTACACAATGGTTATTCGGTGGTTATACAGTGGTTATACAGTGGTTATACAGTGGTTATACAATGTTTACTAGACTAGTTGTTATACTATTCTGCGGCTGTATGCCGCTTACTGCATAGGGTCGTTCGATCCGACAATACTATCGTCGATCCTATCCGGAGGGGCTTCTGCGTAGTACGGTTTCAGCTGGGATATGTTGGCGATGCGTCGCCGTCGATCTCCGGGGCGTTGCAGGCGTACCAAGTTCGGAGATGTGAATTTTGTAACGGTATAAGGGCCGTCATACTTGGGAGCAAGTTTGGCGGCGAATCCCTCGGCTGCTTTCGATTAGGGATGCTGACGCAGCCAAACTTGATCGCCGAGTGTGGGTCTCCATTCTCGCCTTCGTAAGTTATAGTGTCTCGCCTGGTCTTGAGACGCTCGCTGAAGATTCGCTCGTACGATGTCGAAGATACCTTTGAGGTGAGACGCCTTGTCTTCAGGACCTGTATGCACGACCGCCGATCCGGGGGTCAGTTCATCATACAGCATCGCAGGCAAGCGTGGTTCCCGTCCTTGAGTTAGGAACGCGGGACTATACCCCGTCGAATCCGATACACTGCTATTGATCGCGAGGGATATCTCTGGCAGCATATTATCCCACGAACTCTGGTCGCCTTCCGACAGCTGGGATATCAGCGTCTTCACAGTGCGGTTGGTCCTTTCTGTGGGATTCTCTTGTGGGCAATATGGAGCCGTGTACTGGACTTCTACGCCGAGCTTGGTGAAATAGTCTTTCAGGACCCGGCTTGTGAATTGGGTTCCATTGTCGCACACGAACTTCCGGGGAATGCCCACTCGTGCAAGTATACGTTCCCGAAACGCTTTCTGCACTTGAGCTGCGGTGGCTTTCAGTTCAGTTCAGTTCAGTGGTATCAGTTCTATCCATTTCGAAAATACATCGTGAAACACCAGAAGCATGGTATTTCCTTGTTTTGACCGGGGTAGCGGGCCTACAAAATCCGCGCAGAGAATGTCGAAAGGTTCGCTGACAACCCGGGTTAGCATCTTACCTGCCGCTTTGGTTTGTTCCGTCTTAAACTTTTGACAAGATTCACAATGGCGAACGTGGCGTTTCGCGTCGCGATACATACCGGGCCAGAAATACCTCTGGGTCAGACGCGTAATTGTTTTTCGGACTCCCAAGTGTCCTGCGGTCGGGGAATCGTGACATTCACGTAAGACGCGGCTTCTACGAGAAGTTGGCACACAGAGCTTCCACGGGAAGTAGTCCTCATCGTCAGCTCGGTAACCCATGTTCCTGTAGAGCTGGTCGTTTTCGATCATGTAGTCAGCGAATTTCTCGGGTTCCTCCTGTATTTGCTCCTTCATCTTTTTGATCCAGTCGCAGTGGTCCTCGAGTTCGACAGCACCCTGCAGTATCTCACAAGGCTGTCGAGAAAGTGCGTCGGCCACGACGTTCAATTTACCTCGTCGATAGCGTACGTCGAATTGGAATTGCTGCAATTCTAGCGCCCAACGCGCTATTCGGCCAGAAGGACTCTCTATAGAATTTAGCCACTTGAGGGCTAGATGGTCAGTAACGACCTCGAATCGGTACCCTTCCAGGTAGCACCGCATCTTCCTGATTGCCCAGATTATGACCAGACACTCTTTCTCCGTGGTAGTGTAATTTTGTTCCGCTGGGGTTAATCGGCGGCTAGCGTATGCGATGACCTTCTCTTGACTTTCGGAGCCCTGTGATAAAACTACGCCCAAGCCGACGTCACTCGCGTCTGTTTGCAAAATGAACTTCTGGTCGAAATCCGGACAGCCTAATACGGGAGCAGTAGTCAGGCATCTTTTAATTTCTTCCAAGGCGGCTTGCTGTTCTGGTCCCCAAGTCCATTTCCGTCCTTTCTTTAGTAGCGCGGTCATCGGTTGCACGATAGTCGCGAAGCTAGGGACAAATCGCCGATACCACGAGGCCATCCCGATCCATTGGCGGAGTTCCTTTAAGTTAGAGGGGGCCTTCAACCCGTTGATCGCAGACACCTTCTCGGGATCAGTCTGAATTCCGTCACTGCTGATGACGTGGCCGAGGTAGACGAGTTTCTGCTTGAAGAAGCAACACTTCTTTGGATTTATCCTTAAATTCGCAGCCCGCAATCTGCGGAAAACTTCCGAGAGATGAGTAAAGTGCTGTTCTTCTGTCGCGCTTATGATAATAATATCGTCTAGGTAAGCGAAGGCGACCGGTTCCATTTCCACGCCGATTACACTATCCAGAGCGCGTTGAAACGTGGCGCTGGCAGAATGCAACCCGAAGGGCATGACCTTCCATTGATACAATCCTCTCCCAGGGACCGTGAACGCTGTATATTGGCGACTATCCCTAGCCATGGGAATTTGCCAATAGCCATGCTTCAAGTCCAACGTGGAGATATATCGGGCGTGGCGTAATTTCTCCAGAATGTGATTGATTCTCGGGACTGGGTAGGCGTCGGGCACTGAGTGTGCGTTTAACTGACGGTAATCTATACACATGCGCCAATCGCCAGTTTTCTTCTTGACCAATACGATGGGAGCGCTGTGTGGGCTTCTGGAGGGTTCGATGGCCCCGTCACGGAGCAGTTCGTCTACTTGGGCATCGATGACATGTTGCATCGCGGGGTTCCGGGGATAATATCTTTGTTTTACGGGCTTGCCGTCGCGCATGACGATGGTGTGCTCGGCGACGTGAGACACCCCGTGCAGTTTCTCGAATAAGGCCAGTTCCCGATCGATGAAGCTTTGCTGCGCCGGACTCAATAATGTGCTCTGTCGCTGTTCTTCGTCTTCTACCGTCCCCATCCTAATGAGCGCACCGGCATTGATGTTCGGGGTTATAGTTCGCGTGGGAATAGGACTGGGTATCTCTGCTTCTTCTGGCCTGGCAGTTCCCAAATGGGCACCAACCGCAACAGGGTGTACCGTTTTCTCCTGGTTGCCCCGCGCCTTTATAAGTACTGGCTGTAAAAAATGGTCTCCCGCCGCTTGGGCTTCATTTTGCAAGTCGAGGGTAGCTCGACCACATCGCACCTGAGTTCCCGCTACTTTGAGGAAGTCCATTCCAAGTATTATACGATCTAACATGGTGGGCATTACTAACATGGGTAAGAGCACCGTAGTGCCGGCCAACGTAACCGAGGTTCGCCAGAGTTTTGTCACATCCAGACATGACCGATCGGCCAACGCTATTCTAGTGACAACATCCTGTAACTCGTCTGCACGCGCGGCCAGTCGAGAAAAACTTTCACTGACGAAACTCCTCGATGCCCCTGTATCGATGGTGGCGTCCACACGTTGTCCTCCGACTTCTATCGCTGCTGTGATGAGCCCGCCGTGTAATCTCAACGGGGGTTTTACTGGGGTCGGGTTGCTGCTCCGTTCGTCTCCGCCGCACCCGGGTTCCGGCGGAGGCGTTCTCCGTTTCCCGACACATTTCGACGGCAACATTCTATCGTTAAAACTCCTGGTCGCCCACAGTCCCAACAGAAATCCCGACGTGGATTGGGGCAGTTCCTTTGGAGATGTCCGTTCTCTCCACAGCGATTACAAGCCCGCCTTATATCTAGTCGAGAGGTTCCTTGACCGATCATCTGATGGGTCACATGTCCTGTCTGCGTTGAATTCACCGGATTCCGGAATGGGTTCGGCGATCGGCGAAGTTGAGGTTCTTCTTGCTTCCTGTCCATGGTTGTTTTTGGCTCTCGTCGAGTCGTCTCGAGTTGTTTGACACTCTCATATTCTGTGGCCATATGAGTCAATTGTGTCAAAGTCGCGAATTCACTGCGTTTAATATACAGTCGGTATTCTGGAGCCATGTTTTCATATGCCCGGTACAATTCTTCCTCTTCTCGATAACCGGCTTGCTGCATCTTGGTTCTGAGCTCGATCAAGTAGGTCTTGAAAGGCTCTCCTCTCCGCTGCACGTGGGTCCGTATCTCATCTTCCAACCGCTCGAAATATCGAGGTGGTAGGAAGAAGTCGAGGAATTCCCTCCTGAAAGTTCCCCATGAGGCCGACTGTAGGTGGCTCGTGCGAAACCATCGTGCCGCTGGGCCCTCCAAGATCTCGGACAAAACGCGGGGTACCTCCTCTGGATTTATCCTGTAAGTCGTCATCTTTTCCTCGAGCGCGGCGATGAGAGTCAACGGATCTGAACTCCCATCGAACCGTAAATTCCATTTGTGCATCTTCTCGGGGAGCAGATGTTGAGTTGGAGCCGTGCTGCTCCGTGTGTCTTGTCCTTGTAGATTGGCGGGTAAGCGGGCGTCTACCGGTGGCATCCAGCTACCGTGCGTCGATCCTGGGTGGATCCCTCGATGGCGGGCTGGTGTCCCGATCGATGTGGCTCCGGTCGTCATGGGAATGGTGAGGGATTCTGCGAACTGTCCCGTCTCACCGTTCCTGCCTGTAGGGTTCGGACTTGGGGCCCGGCTACTATATTGCACCTGCAACTGAGCCAGTCGGTCCCACACTCTTTGTGGGAACGACCCTGTGTTGACGAGGTTGGCGAATGCCTTCCTGGTCTCCTCGACGGTTCCGTCGGTTTTAAAACCAAACTCCAGGGCGAGAGCGCTGAGTTCGTCTTTTCGGCGAGCGTATATCCAGCGGACTCCTATACCTGGATTCTTAACAAAATCGGCTTCTTCGTACTCACCGTCAGATTCCTTAGGGTTACTCATCATTGGTTATCCTCTTCGATTTAGTTTGGCGTGAACTTCCTTCTCAAGTCTTCTAGATCCTTCCGGAGATCGGTTCGGGTGACTCTACCCTTCCTTTTCTTCAGTGGGTCTTTAAGCCACTTGGGTGATTCTCTAGCTAGTCTCGGTGTCCCTGCTCGGGCGCCACTTGTAAGGATGCTCTCTGGCCGGGGTACAGATCTCAGTCAGATCCAGGAGTCCTTTACAAGAAATTTGTAAATCACCGAAACACCGGACTAGAGAGTATCATTCAACGAGTGAATGAGTCGTTTGGGGAGTCGCACCGAAGGTTCTCATAGACGCCGGGAGAGAGAGAGTTGGTGTCGGAGTTGGTCGCGCCGTACCTTGCTCCTGGGTTAAAAAATTCCACGGGCTGGACCTTGGGGCGAGGCCAAGCCAGACAAACGGTTTCGCGAGTATGGGGACGCCGGATAGTCCCGCTGATCACTTCCGCGATTGGGACACGTAAGTCGTGTGCCGCTTTCCGTGTGCCGTAGGCCAAAAATTCACCGGGCTTGACCTTGGGGCGAGGCCAAGCCAGACGAACGGTTTCGCGAGTATGGGGATGCCGGGTAGTCCCGCTGATCACTTCCGCGATTGGGACACGTAAGTCGCTTTCCGCGTGTCGCAGGCCAAAATTTACCGAGCTGGACCTTCAGACGAGACCAAGCTAGGATACTATTTCGCGAGAGTAGGGCCGGGGGGGTTGCGTCGCGCGCAAGTCGTTCTCGATGTATCGGATGCCAAAAATCCACCGGGCTGGACCTTCGGGCGAGGCCAAGCCGGATAGGATTTGTCGGACACGAGGGGGGATTGGAGGAGAAAGGATGGCGGTACGATTGACCAGTCGGGAATGATGTCCGCGCGCAGGTCACATGCATTACGAAGAGGAAAGCTATTGTACTAGACCAGACGGGCCGGGTGTCCACGTGCCGGTCGCATGCGCTACGAGGAGGAAAACTAGGGTACTAGACCAGACGGGCCGGGTGTCCACGTACAGGTCACATGCACTACGAGGAGGGGAATCTAAGGTACCAGACCGAACGGGATGGGTGTCCACGTCGGGTCTCAAATGCTACGATATGGGGAACCAAGATACTGGACCAGACGGGCCGGGTGTCCACGTACAGGTCCCAAATACTACGGGGAGTGAGGTTAAGATACTAGACCGGACGGGACGGATGTCCACGTACAGGCCCCATGCACTACGAGGGAGGGGGGAATCTAAGATACTAGACCGAACGGGATGGGTGTCCACGTCGGGTCTCAAATGCTACGATGTGGGGAACCAAGATACTGGACCAGACGGGCCGGGTGTCCACGTACAGGTCCCAAATACTACGGGGAGTGAGGTTAGGATACCAGACCGGACGGGACGGATGTCCACGTACAGGTCACATGCACTACGAGGAAGGGAGCTAGGCTACTATAAATAAAAAGAATCACGATCATGGAATTTACTTTGTTTTATTATTCTATTTTATTATTATTGTTATTATCTTTTTATTTATCTACTGTCTTCCTACGAGTCCGCTACACAGTCTTTGTTTGACGGATAGGAATTTTGCATACACTAACCTCAAAACAATCACTCGTCCACTTCTTCACGAACCGCGTGCCTTCGCGCGGTCGAGGCGTAACTCGAATTATCCGGCAAGCGAATTAAGGGAGGCGCGTCCGCTCCGTTCTACTTTTCCGGCACGAGAGACCGCCTGCTCGATCGGTGTGAGACCACCTTCCCCACGCTCTCTTTTTCCCGCTTTCGGGATTTCTAGTATATTTCTTAATTTCTAGTATTTTTCCTTACCCACTAAAAATCTGTTGGCGTTGCCACTCGGGTTAGGAACTTAGCTTAATATTCAATTTCAACTTAAAATGTATTATTCATTATGGATCACTTACACCTATAACTTACATACTACTTACTTAATATTTAATATTCACGGTCCGACGCTTATACCTATAACCTAACATATTATTATTCAAAAATTGTATCGTACGCCTAAGTGTGTACGTTACAATTGGAAGAACACATTTTATCATTGAAAAATGTACTAAAAAAAATTACGTGATGCAATTTAAAATTACAACTTGCCAAATGTGAATTTGAGAAAAGAAACAGAATTTTTAGGCCACATAGTAACTACTACAGGTATTAAACCGAATCCAAAAAAGATAAGTGCCATAATAAATTTCACAATACCAAAAACAACAAAAGAAATTAAATCATTTCTATGATTGTGTGGATTTTGTCGAAAATTCATATCGCACTTTGCACATATCGTAAAACCAATGACAATGAAATTAAAGGTGCCATAATTAATACTAAAGACAAACCTTACAAAAAAGCATTTGAAAAAATGTTATTTTATTTAATTTAGATGCAATTTTAATTTACCCCGACATTAATAAACCATTTTCTCTGAAAAAAAGGAAGCAAGCAACATGGCTATAGGAACAGTATTGTCACAAAACATAAACCAATCTGTTATGCAAGCAGAACTCTTAACGAACATAAAAAAAATTACGCGACTATTGAAAAAGAACTTTTAGCAATCGTATGGTCCACCAAATATTTTAGATCATATCTATTCGGTAGATCTTTTGAAATATTAAGCGATATTAAACCTTTAGTTTGGTTGAATGACATAAAAGAACCAAATATGAAACTACAACGATGAAAAATAAAATTAAACGAATTTGATTATCAGATTAAATATTTGCCAGGAAAAGAAAATTATCTAGCGGACGCATTATCCAGGACCAAAATAAAAGAAAATATGTTTACAGATGATATTGATGAAAATAGCCAGTAATACAAATGCAACAGCCCACAGTGCTCAAGAAAATAACCAGAACCATATTTCCATAACTGAAAGACCATTTAATTATTTTTCCCGACAAATCGAGTTAATGAAAGGAGATCAGGATAAAACAGAAGTAATTTTCGCATATTAAAAATTTCAACTATTTATAAAGAAATGACTGAAACTTTAGCAAAAGAAATAATTAAAGAATACTTAAGTACCAAAAAAAATGCAATATATTTTCATAACGATTCAGACTCCCTTATATTTCAAAAAGCTTACGTGGAGATTATAAATGCAAATCACTTGACGAAATTAGTAAGATGTACGGCAAAACTTGATGACATACTGACATATGCAGACTTTAAAGAAAAAATATTACAACGATATAAAGAACTACTACATCCAGGAATCGAAAAAACTACTAAATGGTTTAAAAAAAAATATTATTGCCCAGACTATCAAAAATTAATTCAGAATATACTAAACGAATGGGAAACTTGCAATATTGCTAAAACTGAACATAGAAATACTTAATTGACATTTGAAGTTACTTCAGAAATACAAAATATAAGAGAGAAATTTGTCATGGATTTTTAAATGGTGGGTAAACAACAATTTTTAATTTGCTACCCTAGTAGAAGTCACAAGCAGGGATTGTTTAGAAGCTAAAAGAGCTATCATGAAAGTATTTACCGAAATGGGAAAACCACAGGAAATCAAAGCAGATAAAGATTCAGCCTATATGAGTGTAGCTTTACACAATCGGTTAAATTCAGAAGGAGTACAGATTCAAATAACAACAAGTAACAAGAAAGGAAGCAAACTTCGGCAAGCTGGAGTTCATATACCCTTGCAGCTGTTGCAAAAATTAAATATTCTTGAAGACATTTAAATTATGATTTACTTGCGTGTATGTTTAAAAGCATTAAAGCTATGATGATTTGCAGCTCAATTATTGTTCCTATGGTATATGATATCGTCTTCCGATTAGTAAAGTCAAAAACTACTAATCCATTTAGAAAGACAGACACCTTCAGAAAATTGACGAAAAACATTTTGAAGAAAAAAATTAGTGAAGAAAGATTATTCATTATAAATCGAAATTAAAAGAAAAATAAGTAATTTAATACAAGTAAATATGATGGTAATTCCAGGAAAGCAGAAGAAAATGAACGAACTTAACAACAAATCAATGAAAAAAATGATTTTCTCCATAATTTAACAACTATAATTCCACTAACAATCGGTCAGAGCATCGAAATAAATCCCCGTAAGGCCGAAACCGGATATATTTTATTTAAAACAGGATCAATAGATATCCCGATTAATTATAAATATCATTATCTATGTGTAAACATAACAAAAACTGAACAAACCTTTGAAAGTCTTTTGAGTCACATAATAAAAATCCGATATCTAGTAGAAAATCTTACAAGAGAAATCAATGGAATTACTTTAGCAAAATGCAGTAAGAGAGGTTTATTCAATATTATAGGATCAGTTTATAAGTACCTATTCGGAACATTAGACCAATATGATATTGATGAGATGGAAGAAAAAATTAATAATTTAGTAGACACTAGTGTTCAGAACACCGATTTAAACATGGTTATCGATGTAATATATAATGGAATTGAGGTAATCAATAAATTAAAGGCAGACGGAGAAAGGGAACAATAAGTTAGCGTTTTAATATTTCATTTACAACACTTTACAGAATATGTAGAAGATATTGAATTAGGGATGCAGCTGACAAGATTAGGTTTATTCAATCCAAAATTATTGAAACATGATTATTTAAAGAACGTGAACCCTGTGAAATTGTTGAAAATCAAAACCTACACTTGGCTTAAAACGGACACAAATGAAATTTTGATTCTTTCCAATGTTCCTTCAGAGATATTTAAATCTTCTGTTTTTGAAATTATTCCTTATCCCGATGAAAATAATAGTTTAATTGAAAATATATTCGACAAATATTTCTTATATGACAATAAAGTATTTAACAAAGAAACAGAAAAAAATGTTTTTGACGAATGTATAAATGGAATAATTAAGCAATAAAATACTGAATGCAAATACATATAGCAAAACATATAAAAATTTCCATATTAATAATGTTGAACGAAATATTTTATTGACCTGGAATATCGCTAAACATTATTAAATCAAAATGTTATTAATAATCAAATTTCTATAGTTGGAAATAACCTTGTTAAAATCCTTAAATGTTTAGTACAATTAGTTGAATTCACTATTTCAAATACAATGTTAAATTATACACAGCGCGTTACGTTACCACCTGGGCTCGTTGAGTGCTTTTATACTCCTCGCTTGGTCACTTGAAGGGGGTGGCATCTTAACGCACAAAAATTCTTCGTCCGTGCCAATCGACCTCTTTCGAAGAACTCAACGAGTTTCGTTTTACGAAACTTCTCGCCGTTCTGTTTTCTTGGCTTCTCTCGCTCTGTCTCTCATGGGCGCGAGCCAGTTTTTGAGGGTTGATTTATAAAGCGATCGTGCCCTCTCCCGTTCGCTTTTATGCGGGGCTTGGTCATGTGACCGTTTTTCGTGGTGAATTTATGTATGTGTGTGACGGTGTGAGGTAAGCCTTCCAGGCTAGCCATGCGAGTCTCGGTGGTGGTGACAGTTTTGTTAACTATCGTATGTGACCTTGCAGCCTTGCAGCAGCCCACGGCGCATCGTGTGCATTAGGGTTTTTTCTCTCTCATTCTTATTCTCATTTCTATGCTCGCGAACTCGTTACACGAGTTCGATCGTTCAGTCGCAAAAAAGCGCATTTTAAAGAAGGTTGCCCTGCGCTTGAATTCGTCTTTGTATGTATGCGTGCTCATACACGGGGGCATGTGTGCGTTTATTTCATTTCGGGGCATCAAGAATATTTTGTAATTTCAAAGTTTTCAAACTCTGTACCCTAACAATATGGGCGTATTTACTATTGGGTTATGATAAATATATGAACATTATATGTTATAATATATTTTTTAATATTTCAGCATACATTTTATTGTTGTTTACAAATTCAAATCAGTGGTAAGAGTAAAATGTTATACATATATGTATGTATTCGAATTAATACAAATCAGTCCACTGAGATGGGGACAGAGCATATCGCAGTCGGTGTCACTTAAAGCACCGACTGCTCTTAAGTGGTTGAGAAAACTTTAAACCAAATAAGCTTTTGTTGTTGTTTTGCGACCGGATGGTGCCTACATATCCTACTGACTATTGCTTTTTCGGGAAGAAACAGAAACAGCTGTTTGGCTTTTGTTTTGTTTAAATTTTTTAGGACACTTATTTTGAATGTTATGTTTAACGATCTTTGGCTGATTTGTTTTTTAATGATTCGCAGTGTAATTTTAATTGTCTTTAACAATTCTCATTGTCTTTAAACAATTATAATCTAAGATATTGGTACAATTAAAATTATACTATAATTATCACTTAAACATTATTTAAACAACAAAATCCAGATTTTTATATTTGTTCCGTTAAGTAGTAATTTTCATACACCTGTCTTTAATAGTAGTTTTTTAACTTTTTCAAAATTCAAAATGAATTAAGCTTATAAAATAATTTTTATATTTTTGTAAATGTAAACAGAGGCAAAGTAGGCAAAGTCTGACACGAAACGTTGGTTTCCCTTGGTTGGTAACCCGGTGACCCAGGTACAACAGTTCGCCTATATAGTGACAGATCCATAATTCCACATAACTCTTATGAACACGCCACACGCCTACACATACACCCTAAGTACCCCAATCAGCCAATATCTAATTGCAAATGAAACCAAGTCTTAGACTAAACATCCAAAACGAATCAAATTACATTATCAGTTCGTTCCCACACTTTCGGACCCTCAATGGAAAATTACCATGGTAACGAATCCCCAAGATTCTAGACTAAGCAATCGGAATGAGTAGCTGGTGCATTATCAATCAACAATCCAAAGGGCAATTAGAAACCTCACTCAATTAAAGCCAACTCCACTCATAGAAAGCTCTAAAGCTCAAAACCGATGTATGATCGTCAAAGAAGTTTAAGTTAAGAAGCGAGTTCAGTTTAATACTTGTCTTAAGACAGTCAGTTTTCTTCCAAATAAAAAATAATTATAAGCAGTTTAAAAATAAATTAAATAAAGTTTGTTTTATTATGCTTATGGTTCAGAAATTTAATTGCCGCAGCCGGTATGATCTTGAAGTCATTTTAAAAGTCGGTACTGATCAACTAAAGGATATTACTATACGACTACTATATCCCGATCAGCGAAAATTCCGTGAATATACAAAAAGACAAATATCGAGATCCGCCGAAAGAATCTATGTATAATTGTCGCACGCAGAAACAAAAGAAATAAAATCCAATTCGGTCAATACGCGCTTAACAATTATAAAAGTGTCAATATTGTAGCGCTTGCTCTGGGAAAAAAAAGAAAGGAAAAGATACGTGTATGGCTCCATCTAGGAATGGAATTTTAGGTACTATTAGCGCCATCTAGAGCTCGGGCGTAGGAGGGCTTGGCAGGGGTGAAAAGTCGAAAGGAGAGCAACAGTGGCATGTGTCAACTTTCCCTATAATTCACCATAGATCGCTCCATAGGTTACCGCCAACTTTCCGGCGTGGGATTCGGTCTTTCCTATTTTGGCGGCCGAAGTGTTAAGTTTAAAAGGTGCAACTCGTCTAAAGAAAGTAATCGCGAGTGTAGAAGTTCCAACGCCAAGGGAAAATTTTGGATTCCCGGACGTTTGTGCAGCGGTCTGGGGTGAGTTTTTTAAAGAATAAAGGGGAAATCCTAGCAGTTCCTCAGTGGTTTTTTTTTGTTAAATCAGGCGAGCGCAGGGGCGAGAATACCAAGGCCCAAGAAGCGAAGGCAAGGCGAATAAAACCGGCAGTCGGCGCAGGCGCAACCAGCATCTCGAGCGCACATCGAACCTAGAGCAACCGTCGAGCCAGCGCAGCCGATTTAAAATTGGAAATTACGGGCATTTAGTTGTGTAAAAGTTGTGCTAAGCGGGCATACGGCCCTAACTTCATCTCTTGCGGGCGGGCCGAGCGGCGCTCGTATGTAAAAACAATCAAACACCCACACCGAAAACGCACAAAGCAAATCAGGGCAAAACTCCCGATGTCTTGAGTTCGACTGTTAAAGGGAGATGTTCGATCGAGCGCAGATTTAGTTACGTTTCTCCTCTAATTCGCGTATGACGGCGGCGCGCGATCTGCTCTAAAAAGAGGCAGATAAACCTAGAATTGGCACCGCGTTTGGGTCAAGTAATGCTGTAATATCACCCGGAAAGTTTGGCCGCGAAAACGACCCAAGAGGGAAAGATGATGACCTAGCCCGGATAAGTGTCATCCAGAAATTAAGTGATGAATTTTTTTTAGGTTAATTTATTAGTTAATTAAGTTCTTTTCGATAATTGTTAATGATGGCAGTGGCAAGGCGAATGTCGATCTAGAAAACCCCAAAATTGTGTAAAGAAAAAAAGTGCAGTGCGGTGTGATGAGGTGCGGCAGCTAATTTTGGTTTTTTTTCTGTTCCTTTTTGTTTTGTATTTGCAATCTTAACCCCATAGCTCATCGCATCCCGAGGAAAGCGCTTTCGTCGATGGATTGGATTAATTATCGGTGAGTGAGAAAACCCAATTTGAATCTCATTTCGTACAAAAAAATATATGATCGGGTTCAAAAAAAAATAAAATAAAAAGTAAAAGTATAATGTTATAACCTCGAACGACGGTATAGAAGGAGCGAAAAAAAATGAGTGAAATCCAAATCACTCTAAAGCAGAGAAAAAAAACTCAATTTTGGTTCCGACTCAATCGCACGGGATAATTTGTCGGCAGCTGTAATTTTTTATTCGTATTTAATTTAATTTCTATTTTACGCGGATTGAATTTCCCCTTCCCATTGGCCTAAATTTTGATTTTTATTAAGAAAAAGAAAGAAATACTACGAATCAATTTACGCATTTCTCACAGTTAATGTTTACACACTCTTATTTGGATATTACTAAGATATATGTCGTATTTATACATGTCTATAAGTAAATCTATGATTATGTTTAGTGTTAAGAATGTTTTTAGCTGGTAATAAAATTTTTATAATGTTCTAAGAAAATTTGAGATTGGCCGCAGCTAGCGAAATGCAGATGTAGGGGTAGCGCTTAAGAAAAGGGGTCGCTCAGGCTATTGAGCAGGTGGATGGAGCGACCAAAGGAAGGGTGGGCTAGACTGGACCTCCACAACATCTGAGGGGGCAAAAAGGGGAATTCAGCAGCATTAGGGTCATTTTTCTTTTCCAGCAGTAATAGTTACATGTGTGTCTCTATCGTTCCGGTTTGTTGTCGTTGCACGCGATATTAAGGTATCAATATTGATAGGCAAAAGTGAACACAAGCCTTAGCCGACGAGCCGCCAGCCGGACAACTATTCCGCGTGCGCTTGTGCTTCACCTTCAACATCTCGCCTGTGATAATTTATAATGAAGCTACCCGTTACATTTATAAATTATTAAATCCTAATAATAATGATAAATTGATTGGCGCCCAACGTGGGGCCACATATGCATTTATATGTGACTCACACACACATGTAACTTAGCTGTATAAATTTTAATAATCAAGGAGTGGGCTATGACAAATTTGTGGGTACATTTAAGTCACATAGCTACTGTTGCTCCGGTTTTAAAAAAAAAAGGAAAAAATAATAGGTTTGATTTAACTCAGGTTTGCTCGGAAGTACAGGAAGACGGATAGCAAAGACAATCGTTTAAGACTGTCAAGCCGGCCACTACAGACAGCGGCTGAGTTAAAGCAAGTCGACTTGTGTATACTCTACACAGTGCAGCCCGAGCTAGTGCAGATCAGTCGCATAGGACTAGCGAGTACAATCGCTTTCAGAAGCGAGGCATTCGACCACGGATGATTAGCATGGCAGAGGTGCACAACAATTCCCTAGTTGGACATAGGCTTTTAGCATTTCGCATAGGATTTACTGAGGCAAAATATTTTAGAAAATACTCTCAGGCCACGATTAACAGGTAAAGGCATATGCCCAACATTCAAGTGAGTGCAAGTGTTTGTCGGCTGGAGATCAGACGGCGAAGGTTTTTGCATAGCAGCTGACCACGGCAAACACGTGTCGTTGTTGTTGTCGCTAATAAGCGATAAGCAGCGCACTCAACTTTTTTTCAATTCTCTTTTGCGCTGTTTGAAACCTTTTGCTTGCAATTAAGCGATTTATTCTGCAGGCATTTAGCTATGCTTGCTGGCCAGTATTTTGATATTGATTTTTGATTTGGTTTGCGTTTATTGTTCTTGTTATATTTTTACATTTTAAACAATTTTTATAATACAATCTTCTTATATATTTACAATCCCTTATTTACATTTAATCAAGTTTATAAATAAGCCAACATTTTAATTCTCAAGTTCGAAGTTTGAACAGCCGGCTCGATCGAACTTGTTGATAGCATACAATAATTCGAACAGCAAACTTTAGGATTGGAACTTGGATAAAAAGTATCTATAGAAACATAAATTTGTATTTTTAAATTTTAATTTTAGGTAATTTAGGTTGTATTTTATTTTTTTTAGTTTTTGTTTACGTTTATTTAGTGTTTGGTGCGGCTCACAGCAAGCTATATTTGTATTTGAATTGGCTGCTGGTATTGGTTTTGGGAAATTAATTTTTCATAGGAACATAAGGGTGTATTAAGAAGTCATGGACACCGAGGCTTCTGGGTCATACAAATGCGTGCTCTGCGACAAAACCTTGTCGTCAGACCAAGTAGGACGTGCAAAATGTGGACACGAGTTCCACAAGGAGTGCTTGGAAAGCCATGCTAAAGCCAAGGGAAACTGCCCACTTTGTAGGCCCAAGGGAGAAGGCGCAAAGCCCAAAGTCCCTGGAAGCGCGGCGGGAAAACCGGCCACTAGCACCGCCGATGCTGAGGCGATCGGCAACATTGTGTCCCAGCAATTAAAAAGCTTGCAACATGATTTACTGTCGCAGCTGTCCGATCAGATGGCCCGCTTAATTCAAGCTAATATAGCAGCGGAGTTTCAAGCGTTGCCTAGACCGGTAGGATCTCTTCCTAACTCCAGAGTTCCTTCAGAAGTCGGAGAAATCGAGATAGAGGCCAGGCCAATTTCAGCCTTTTCTAATTCCGATTTGGCCACCCGTCCCGATAAAGTTGGTCAAATAATCAGCAGCTGGAAATTGAGGTTTAATGGGGGACAAGATGGATTGAGTGTGGATAAATTCCTATATCGAGTTGAGGCATTAACACACCAAACGCTCAAGTCGAGGTTCGATCTGGTTTGCAGCAATGCTAGTGTTTTGTTCGATGGAAAGGCCCGCGAATTTTATTGGCGTTTCCATAAGACATCCGATAGTACCAGATGGGATTTGCTCACCGAGGCTTTGCGCAAACAGTTTCGGGATACTCGAACAGACGTCGACCTAAGAGAATCTATTAGGGATAGAAAGCAAAAAGAGAGGGAAAATTTCGATGCCTTTTATGATGCGATCGTGCAGATTACTGACTGCTTGGAAGTACCCATGCCAGAAAAAGATTTGATAGAAACGCTTCGTAGGAACTTACGACCGGAAATCAGACACGAACTCCTAAACGTTAGCATAGATTCTGTTCAAAAGCTACGAGATATCTGTCGACGTAGGGAAAGTTTCTTGGAAGACGTGAGGCGTAGCTATGGGTACCAGAAGGCAGTTCCATATCGCAAACAAGTATCTGAATTGGTACCAGAGTATCTTTCGGATGATGCTTCGGAGTTTTCGGATGCAGATTTGGGGGCAGAAATAGATGCAATTGCCTTGGTTTGCTGGAATTGTAGGAGAGAGGGGCATCGTTATCACGATTGTGAGGAGAGAAGGAAGATGTTTTGCTATGGCTGTGGCACACCAAATACCTACAAACCATCGTGTATTAAATGCCAAAAAAACGGCAAGCAGAACACACGACCCCGACATCAGCCGTGTGTTCCTCGAAAGCCAGCCAACCAAGATGTCAGCCAATAATTCCTTTAAGCCCACCAAATACATATAAAAAGTCCGATAAAATCAATTGTCATAAAAATTCATCACATACGCTGCCAGCTTTAAAAACTAAATTGGCAAGATCAGACTCTCGCAACGCAAAAAGAATGAGAAATTTTTGGCGGGCGGCGAAAAATATAAACGCGATAAGATACAAGAACCCAGATAGGCGTCCGTACGCGGAAGTTCGCCTTTTAGATAGAGTAGTACTCGGTCTTTTAGACACAGGTGCATCCATAAGTGCGATAGGTGGAAAGTTGGCCGAAATGGTCATAAGGCAAAGAATTCCGTTTAAGAGAGTGGCAACTACAGCAAAAACAGCTGATGGGCAAAAACAGGAAGTGGTAGGGCGTTTCAAAACAACAGTTCAGCATGAAGAGAAAATAAGAGAAATAGAATTGTATATCATCCCCTCACTGAGCCAGGATTTGTATTTAGGAATTGACTTTTGGTCTGCATTTGATCTTTTGCCCTCCACTATGAGCATAGCGGAGTTGACTAGTGATGCTCACTTGTTGTCTGAGGCTCAGCAAGCCAAGTTGCAAGTAGTTATAAATCAGTTTCCGTCCTTTGCTGTCTCGGGTTTGGGAAAAACTAGTCTGCTTTCTCATTCGATTGATGTGGGAGAAGCAAAACCCGTAAAACAAAGACATTTTCCGGTTTCGCCAGCGGTAGAAAAGTTGCTTTACGCAGAAGTCAACCGTATGCTCAAGCTTGGGGTTATTGAAGAGTCGGAAAGTCCCTGGTCTTCGCCAGTTGTTTTAGTTCAGAAGCCAGGAAAAGTGCGTCTGTGCCTGGATAGCCGAAAGGTAAATGCCGTGACGAAGAAAGATGCATATCCTTTGCCCCAGATTGATGGGATTCTTAGTCGTCTTCCCAAAGCTAATTTCATTTCCAGCCTGGATCTTAAAGATGCCTATTGGCAAATTCCTTTAGATCCTCAGTCGCGCGACAAAACGGCGTTTACAATTCCTGGAAAGCCATTATACCAATATAAAGTAATGCCTTTCGGGCTTTCGAATGCCTCGCAGACAATGACTAGGTTGATGGATAGAGTCATACCAGCTGAGCTGAGGAACGAAGTTTTTGTATACCTCGACGATTTGCTCATTGTATCCGATAGTTTTGATAGTCATTTAAAAGTTTTAAGCTCTGTGGCGAGTCGCATTCGTTCTGCGGGTTTAACACTGAATGTAGAGAAGAGCAAATTTTGTATGAAAAGTGTCAAATATTTGGGCCACATAGTTGGAGAAGGAGTAGTGCGAACGGATCCGGATAAAATATCAGCAATGACAAATTTTCCATTGCCCAGATCATTAAAAGCCATGAGGAGGTTTCTCGGTATGGTCGGCTGGTACCGGAAATTTATCAGCAATTTCGCATCTGTAGCAGCTCCTCTAACGGATCTCTTAAAGCCCAGACAAAAATTTGTAATGACGCCAGAAGGCGAGCGAGCATTTGAAAAATTAAAAGAGATGCTTTGCTTTGCGCCAGTGCTACGCAGCCCAGATTTTAGTCAGCCTTTTTATATTCACTGTGATGCTAGCAATACCGGGGTAGGCGGCGTGTTAGTACAAAAATCTTCTAGTGGCGAGGAGTGTCCAATAGCTTTCGTTTCAAAGAAGCTAAATAAAGCCCAAAAGTCATACACGGTAAGCGAAAAAGAGTGTCTGGCTGCCATTATATGTGTAAAGAGATTTAGAGCCTATGTCGAGGGTCACGAATTTACCATTATCACTGACCACGCGTCGCTTAAATGGTTAATGTCGCAGACGGATCTGCATTCTAGGCTTGCTAGGTGGGCATTGAAACTGCAAAGTTTTAGTTTTAGGATCGAGCATCGCAGCGGTAAGCTAAATGTAGTCCCGGATGCTTTATCTCGGGTTAATGAGGAGGAAATGGCAGCTATAGACGCCAGCCATGGTTTGCTCGTTGACTTAGAGTCTGTACAGTTTAAGGATCCCGAATACCTTGAATTGATCGAAAATGTTAAAGCCAACTCTGGCAGACTTCCAGATCTAAAAGAAGCCGATGGTTTTGTATATCGTAAAATGGAGCATACATCTGGGGAGCCGATGCATGACAATTTCTGCTGGAAGTTATGGATCCCTAAGGGCTTGGTGGGCGAAGTTCTCAAAAATGCTCACGACGATCCTTTAGCTTCGCATGGAGGAGTTCACAAAACTTTGGAGAGGTTAAGAAGGTATTATTATTGGCCAAGACTAGTGAAGGATGTGAAGGAGTACATTCAAGCGTGTGATATCTGCAAGATGACTAAGCCGCCGAATTGTGCATTGAGACCGCCCATGGGGATGGCTCCAGAATCGGAAAGACCTTTTCAAAAACTTTATATAGATTTTTTAGGCCCGTATCCCCGATCGAGGAGTGGAAACATTGGGATATTTATCATACTAGATCACTATAGCAAATTCGTATTTCTGAAGGCTGTTAAGAAACTCACAGCGGATGTGATAATTAAGTACATGCAGCAGGAGCTCTTTCACACATTCGGCGTTCCAGAAAGCATAGTATCCGATAATGGGTCTCAATTCAAGTCAGAAGCTTTCCAGAGGTTTCTGAGGGAGTACAAAGTATCTCATACTTTTACCGCCTTTCATTCGGCGCAAGCTAATGCGTCAGAGCGGGTTAATCGTTCGGTGATTTCTGCCATACGGTCGTATGTGCGAAGTGACCAAAAGGATTGGGACGAACAATTGAGCAGTATTTGTTGTGCACTTAGGTCAGCTGTTCACTCTAGTTTAGGTACGACCCCATACTATATGGTTTTTGGGCAGCACTTCATCTCGTCCGGTGCTACATACAAGTTATTAAGAGCTCTAAGCTTGCTGGATGATAGAACATTGGCATTTTCCAAAGAGGATTCTCTAGAACTTGTACGCAGCAAAGCGTTAGCGGTAATGCAAAACCAGTTCGAGAAGAATGAAAAGAGGTATGATTTGAGGTCAAGAGAAGTATCTTTTAGCGAAGGTCAAGAAGTCTACCGAAGAAACTTTAAGCAAAGCAATTTCGCAGCTGGATACAATGCGAAGTTGGGCCCAGCCTTTGTAAAAGCGAGGATAAGGAAGAAGGTGGGTCAAGTTTGTTACGATCTGGAGGATCTACAAGGACGATATGTGGGTAGGTTCCATGCTAAGGATATTAAGCAGTAGTTTCGCAAGCGCGGGATTTATCATCCTTGGAGTGTCAAACCCCAAGTCTGCTTTTGATGGGGGGGTAATTTCTGTAGCGCTTGCTCTGGGAAAAAAAAGAAAGGAAAAGATACGTGTATGGCTCCATCTAGGAATGGAATTTTAGGTACTATTAGCGCCATCTAGAGCTCGGGCGTAGGAGGGCTTGGCAGGGGTGAAAAGTCGAAAGGAGAGCAACAGTGGCATGTGTCAACTTTCCCTATAATTCACCATAGATCGCTCCATAGGTTACCGCCAACTTTCCGGCGTGGGATTCGGTCTTTCCTATTTTGGCGGCCGAAGTGTTAAGTTTAAAAGGTGCAACTCGTCTAAAGAAAGTAATCGCGAGTGTAGAAGTTCCAACGCCAAGGGAAAATTTTGGATTCCCGGACGTTTGTGCAGCGGTCTGGGGTGAGTTTTTTTAAAGAATAAAGGGGAAATCCTAGCAGTTCCTCAGTGGTTTTTTTTTGTTAAATCAGGCGAGCGCAGGGGCGAGAATACCAAGGCCCAAAAAGCGAAGGCAAGGCGAATAAAACCGGCAGTCGGCGCAGGCGCAACCAGCATCTCGAGCGCACATCGAACCTAGAGCAACCGTCGAGCCAGCGCAGCCGATTTAAAATTGGAAATTACGGGCATTTAGTTGTGTAAAAGTTGTGCTAAGCGGGCATACGGCCCTAACTTCATCTCTTGCGGGCGGGCCGAGCGGCGCTCGTATGTAAAAACAATCAAACACCCACACCGAAAACGCACAAAGCAAATCAGGGCAAAACTCCCGATGTCTTGAGTTCGACTGTTAAAGGGAGATGTTCGATCGAGCGCAGATTTAGTTACGTTTCTCCTCTAATTCGCGTATGACGGCGGCGCGCGATCTGCTCTAAAAAGAGGCAGATAAACCTAGAATTGGCACCGCGTTTGGGTCAAGTAATGCTGTAATATCACCCGGAAAGTTTGGCCGCGAAAACGACCCAAGAGGGAAAGATGATGACCTAGCCCGGATAAGTGTCATCCAGAAATTAAGTGATGAATTTTTTTAGGTTAATTTATTAGTTAATTAAGTTCTTTTCGATAATTGTTAATGATGGCAGTGGCAAGGCGAATGTCGATCTAGAAAACCCCAAAATTGTGTAAAGAAAAAAAGTGCAGTGCGGTGTGATGAGGTGCGGCAGCTAATTTTGGTTTTTTTTCTGTTCCTTTTTGTTTTGTATTTGCAATCTTAACCCCATAGCTCATCGCATCCCGAGGAAAGCGCTTTCGTCGATGGATTGGATTAATTATCGGTGAGTGAGAAAACGCAATTTGAATCTCATTTCGTACAAAAAAATATATGATCGGGTTCAAAAAAAAATAAAATAAAAAGTAAAAGTATAATGTTATAACCTCGAACGACGGTATAGAAGGAGCGAAAAAAAAATGAGTGAAATCCAAATCACTCTAAAGCAGAGAAAAAAAAACTCAATTTTGGTTCCGACTCAATCGCACGGGATAATTTGTCGGCAGCTGTAATTTTTTATTCGTATTTAATTTAATTTCTATTTTACGCGGATTGAATTTCCCCTTCCCATTGGCCTAAATTTTGATTTTTATTAAGAAAAAGAAAGAAATACTACGAATCAATTTACGCATTTCTCACAGTTAATGTTTACACACTCTTATTTGGATATTACTAAGATATATGTCGTATTTATACATGTCTATAAGTAAATCTATGATTATGTTTAGTGTTAAGAATGTTTTTAGCTGGTAATAAAATTTTTATAATGTTCTAAGAAAATTTGAGATTGGCCGCAGCTAGCGAAATGCAGATGTAGGGTAGCGCTTAAGAAAAGGGGTCGCTCAGGCTATTGAGCAGGTGGATGGAGCGACCAAAGGAAGGGTGGGCTAGACTGGACCTCCACAACATCTGAGGGGGCAAAAAGGGGAATTCAGCAGCATTAGGGTCATTTTTCTTTTCCAGCAGTAATAGTTACATGTGTGTCTCTATCGTTCCGGTTTGTTGTCGTTGCACGCGATATTAAGGTATCAATATTGATAGGCAAAAGTGAACACAAGCAAGACCACCACAGCCTTAGCCGACGAGCCGCCAGCCGGACAACTATTCCGCGTGCGCTTGTGCTTCACCTTCAACATCTCGCCTGTGATAATTTATAATGAAGCTACCCGTTACAATATTGAAAACAAAAAAACAAACATCATTAAACATGGCAAATCCACCAGTGCTACATATGAATCAACTAATCGGACATATCAAAAGCTACCTTATTTCGACGGAAATCAATCGGAATTAAGTCGCTACATGGCCAGAGTAGAGTATTTTCTGAAACTTTACTCTACTCAAGATGTGCGTCAAATCTACATCATATATGGAGCTATTGAGAGGCAGTCATCGAAGGGAAAAATCCAACACATGGGGAACAGCAAAAGTGGTCTTAATTAAAGCTTTCAAGACCATACGAGGATACAGTATGTTTGGGACGCCCCATATCAAGGAAGCATCAGTAAGTTTGTAAATTAACTAAAAATTAAATCATTAAACGTACACAATAAATTAGAATTAGAATCAGATCCAACAGACAGGTTAATTTACACAAGTTCCTTAAAAAAACCATTAGAGATTGTATAATTCTTTTTCCAATAGATATATAACAACACTTGCCTATTCAAAAGAAGCAGCAATGGTCCTAGGTCATTGGGATGCATACCCTTTTGATAAATTTAAACCCAGGCGCCATGATAGTCGAAGGAATTCGGGAAATACACATCAAAATTATTATTATCAGAGGAATAATTCCCATTTTTATAGCTATCCAAAAAACAGCAATAATAATTATCCAAGAAATAATATTAATTCAAATTCGACAAATCCTCATAGTTCACCAAACAGAAATCAAATTCCCCCTCACAATCGGGGAAATTATAATGAGTATAGGAGGAACCTAGATCAAGAAAAGGCCTAAAGCCCCTAAAATTTCCAAGCATCAACTTCCAATAATTCTCCGAATACACCTGTTAAGAGACAACGAGAGAGTGACATTGCACAGAATAGAATGGACCTAAATGTTCAGCAAATTGCCTCGGATACAGAAAGTGTTGCCCATATGTCAGAGTAATGAAGGGAGGGAAACCTCTTATAGATATGATAGATACAGGGTCATCTATCAATTTAATGACGAAAAATTTTGGAAATAATGAAGAACAAAATGAGAAATTAAAAGTATTCACAATAAATGGATCAATGGAATTAAATATAAGTATAACCCATGCAAAATCTGCCCAGTTAAACAATAGTTCTATTTACATAAATTTTCGGAGAATTATGACATTTTAATAGGTAGAAATTATTTGAAAGAAAGTAAAGCGAAGATAAACTATGAAGAAGAAACATTGACGTTAGGAGACACATTACTTTACATAAAATATGAGGACACAATCAGTTAAAAAAGAGATTGAAGAGGATAAGACCACATTAGAATGCGGTTTATTTTTGCCATTAATAATTAATTAAAAGAATGCAATGAATACAGAGTAGACCATTTGAACGAAGAAGAAAGAGAATGTTTTGTTTGAATATAATGGCATACAGTATAAAGAAAGTGAAAATTTGACTTTTACAAGTATTATTAAACATTTAATACAAACAAAACATGGAGACCCAGTATAAAGGAAGCCATACAAATATCCTTAAATCTTTGATGATGAAGTTAATAAGCAAATAAATGAAATGATTGAACCGGGAATAATTCTTAAATCAAAATCTCCCTATTGTTCACCCTATCAATGATAAATTTTCGATACCCAGAATGGAAGAGATATTGGACAAGTTGGGAAAATGCCAATACTTCACTACCATCGATTTAGTCAAAGGATTTCATCAAATCCAAATGGGACAAGAGTCAATAGCTAAAACAGCATTCTCAACAAAACACTGTCATTACGAGTATACACGAATGCCATTTCGCCTTAAAAACGCCCCCGCCACCTTTCAAAGATGTATGAACAACTTATTAGAACATTTAATCTATAAAGATTGTTAATATATATGATATTATATTTTTTTGCACTTCATTGGAAGAACACATTTTATCATTGAAAAATGTACTAAAAAAAATTACGTGATGCAATTTAAAATTACAACTTGCCAAATGTGAATTTGAGAAAAGAAACAGAATTTTTAGGCCACATAGTAACTACTACAGGTATTAAACCGAATCCAAAAAAGATAAGTGCCATAATAAATTTCACAATACCAAAAACAACAAAAGAAATTAAATCATTTCTATGATTGTGTGGATTTTGTCGAAAATTCATATCGCACTTTGCACATATCGTAAAACCAATGACAATGAAATTAAAGGTGCCATAATTAATACTAAAGACAAACCTTACAAAAAAGCATTTGAAAAAATGTTATTTTATTTAATTTAGATGCAATTTTAATTTACCCCGACATTAATAAACCATTTTCTCTGAAAAAAGGAAGCAAGCAACATGGCTATAGGAACAGTATTGTCACAAAATCATAAACCAATCTGTTATGCTAGCAGAACTCTTAACGAACATAAAAAAAATTACGCGACTATTGAAAAAGAACTTTTAGCAATCGTATGGTCCACCAAATATTTTAGATCATATCTATTCGGTAGATCTTTTGAAATATTAAGCGATATTAAACCTTTAGTTTGGTTGAATGACACAAAAGAACCAAATATGAAACTACAACGATGAAAAATAAAATTAAACGAATTTGATTATCAGATTAAATATTTGCCAGGAAAAGAAAATTATGTAGCGGACGCATTATCCAGGACCAAAATAAAAGAAAATATGTTTACAGATGATATTGATGAAAATAGCCAGTAATACAAATGCAACAGCCCACAGTGCTCAAGAAAATAACCAGAACCATATTTCCATAACTGAAAGACCATTTAATTATTTTTCCCGACAAATCGAGTTAATGAAAGGAGATTAGGATAAAACAGAAGTAATTTTCACATATTAAAAATTTCAACTATTTATAAAGAAATGACTGAAACTTTAGCAAAAGAAATAATTAAAGAATACTTAAGTACCAAAAAAAATGAAATATATTTTCATAACGATTCAGACTCCCTTATATTTCAAAAAGCTTACGTGGAGATTATAAATGCAAATCACTTGACGAAATTAGTAAGATGTACGGCAAAACTTGATGACATACTGACATATGCAGACTTTAAAGAAAAAATATTACAACGATATAAAGAACTACTACATCCAGGAATCGAAAAAACTACTAAATGGCTTAAAAAAAAATATTATTGCCCAGACTATCAAAAATTAATTCAGAATATACTAAACGAATGGGAAACTTGCAATATTGCTAAAACTGAACATAGAAATACTTAATTGACATTTGAAGTTACTTCAGAAATACAAAATATAAGAGAGAAATTTGTCATCGATTTTTAAATGGTGGGTGAACAACAATTTTTAATTTGCTACCCTAGTAGAAGTCACAAGCACGGATTGGTTAGAAGCTAAAAGAGCTATCATGAAAGTATTTACCGAAATGGGAAAACCACAGGAAATCAAAGCAGATAAAGATTCAGCCTATATGAGTGTAGCTTTACACAATCGGTTAAATTCAGAAGGAGTACAGATTCAAATAACAACAAGTAACAAGAAAGGAAGCAAACTTCGGCAAGCTGGAGTTCATATACCCTTGCAGCTGTTGCAAAAATTAAATATTCTTGAAGACATTTAAATTATGATTTACTTGCGTGTATGTTTAAAAGCATTAAAGCTATGATGATTTGCAGCTCAATTATTGTTCCTATGGTAGCTATATGATATCGTATTCCGATTAGTAAAATCAAAAACTACTAATCCATTTAGAAAGACAGACACCTTCAGAAAATTGACGAAAAACATTTTGAAGAAAAAAATTAGGGAAGAAAGATTATTCATTATAAATCGAAATTAAAAGAAAAATAAGTAATTTAATACAAGTAAATATGATGGTAATTCCAGGAAAGCAGAAGAAAATGAACGAACTCAACAACAAATCAATGAAAAAAATGATTTTCTCCATAATTTAACAACTATAATTCCACTAACAATCGGTCAGAGCATCGAAATAAATCCCCGTAAGGCCGAAACCGGATATATTTTATTTAAAACAGGATCAATAGATATTCCGATTAATTATAAATATCATTATCTATGTGTAAACATAACAAAAACTGAACAAACCTTTGAAAGTCTTTTGAGTCACATAATAAAAATCCGATATCTAGTAGAAAATCTTACAAGAGAAATCAATGGAATTACTTTAGCAAAATGCAGTAAGAGAGGTTTATTCAATATTATAGGATCAGTTTATAAGTATTCGGAACATTAGACCAATATGATATTGATGAGATGGAAGAAAAAATTAATAATTTAGTAGACACTAGTGTTCAGAACACCGATTTAAACATGGTTATCGATGTAATATATAATGGAATTGAGGTAATCAATAAATTAAAGGCAGACGGAGAAAGGGAACAATAAGTTAGCGTTTTAATATTTCATTTAGAACACTTTACAGAAGATAGATAAGAAGAAGATAGAACTTTAATATGTAGAAGATATTGAATTAGGGATGCAGCTGACAAGATTAGGTTTATTCAATCCAAAATTATTGAAACATGATTATTTAAAGAACGTGAACCCTGTGAAATTGTTGAAAATCAAAACCTACACTTGGCTTACAACGGACACAAATGAAATTTTGATTCTTTCCAATGTTCCTTCAGAGATATTTAAATCTTCTGTTTTTGAAATTATTCCTTATCCCGATGAAAATAATATTTTAATTGAAAATATATTCGACAAATATTTCTTATATGACAATAAAGTATTTAACAAAGAAACAGAAAAAAATGTTTTTGACGAATGTATAAATGGAATAATTAAGCAATAAAATACTGAATGCAAATACATATAGCAAAACATATAAAAATTTCCATATTAATTATGTTGAACGAAATATTTTATTGACCTGGAATATCGCTAAGCATTATTAAATCAAAATGTTATTAATAATCAAATTTCTATAGTTGGAAATAACCTTGTTAAAATCCTTAAATGTTTAGTACAATTAGTTGAATTCACTATTTCAAATACAATGTTAAATTATACACAGCGCGTTTACGTTAATAGCAATGTAACAAAGTCAGAACCATTATCTTATAGCCTGATTCCATTGACGCATTAAAACACATTTAGCCTAATGCGCATTTATTTACACAGGGAATCCCATAAGGCTAAATGCCGCATTTAAAATAAATGCGATTTTTAAATGCGATTAAAAACCATTCGCCACGAACTTTTTTAGAAAAAATACCGGAAAATACCGATGTTTAACGATATTTTGTTCGTGCCACCACTACAACAGCTGTTTTCCATAAGCAAGGTTGGCGCAATTTTTGATGTCTTTTGAATATAAAATCTATTTCGTATAAAAATGACTGAAACCTAGAGCGCATGCTGCAAATTCTGCTCGCAGTACCACAATGCATTACTGCTGGATCTCTGGCAAAAAATAACTCCCACATATACGGGGATCCTTGCCCTTTTTAGAAACTGTGGTGGTCTCCATTGCAAACCCGTCATAGCAACGCAATTAGCTTCTCTTCTTTGTCGTCCAAGTTGGCAAATGTCTCGGTCGCAATATGGATGTCCTGCTGAGCATTACAGAGTTTACATAGTAAACTCTCTCATGTTCAATTATTTTAATTAATTTCTTTTGGATTTGCCAAAATTCAAAAGTAAACAAGCCCAGATCAGCTGTTCGTGCCACTCACACGTCGGAGTAGCATTAGCTAAATGCTAATGCGCCAATGGAATCAGGCACATTTAAAAAGTCCACTAATGCGGCAATGGAATCAGGCTATTATATTCAAAGAAAAGAAACAGTGGAATCACACACAAAATATTATAATGTATTCGAAATAATCACTTTAACAACTTTTGTAATCATTATTGTAAGCATTTTATTGTACTTATTGTATTAATTTAAGAGCATACCAAGAAAACTTATTGTAAAATATGTAAAATCAAAGGCAGAAACACAAAAAAGTACAGAAATTGTAATTTTCGAGCCTGGATCAGGAAAAACAACATTTTTCGAAAACCTGATTACCAAGAAGAATGATCTTTTAAATATTTCTATTGATCAAATTATTTGGTGTTATGGGGAGGAAAGTGCTTAGCCAAATTTTAATAATGTTAAATACTTTAAAGAAGTTCATAAAACAATCAAAAACGAAACTTATGAGCCTATTCTGTTGATACTAAATTGCTTGAAAGCAAAAACATATATTTTATGCTTTCAAAATGCAAGAATAAACAATATGCATAGTGAACTGTTAAAAATAATAGTGGAAATAGTTATGAACAAATTACAAGGAAATCATAAGTTACTTAAGCGCATATAAATTCCCTAAAAAAGTGTATCCAAAGCGCACATTAAACTCTAAAAGAAAATTTCTTATTCAAAAAGGTGAATTTTTACCCTTGTCTACTTAGGTTATTGCTTTTAGGAATTTTTGGAAAGATTTTAAAAATGATTTAAACAAATATAATTTACACACCTTTCAAAGATTAATAAACAACTCTCGAGGAAATGAATTGATAGATACAACATTTTCACCAATTTTAAGTAATACAAAATAAGTGGTTTTTAATAAATGCCTTATAATTAGACAAGAACTGAGATTCTACTAAAATCAAAAACGTAATAAATCATGGAACATTCCAAATGAACCCATATCGCTATTTATGTCAACAGAAACAACTGAATCGCAGACAACAGATTGGATTGATATAAAACCTAACACTTCTCAAGTAAAACCAAAGTCTCATGCATCATTTACAAAACGGTCTATGTTCCTCGATTTGCCCGCTGAAAGTGGTGACAAAGATTTTAAATCAAACAAAATTCCGAATTTTGTAAACGTTCAACAAAAGTTCAAGTTTGATGTATCACCTCCAAAAAAGGAAGTGTTCTTGGACTTACATACGTACCGAGAGTGGTGGAGAAGATTTTAAATCAACTTAAAAACGAAATTTATTGAACGTTTAACGAAAAATAAGAGACACATCGTTTTTGGACGTAAAAGGATATATCAATAAATTAGCAGTACCAAAAATAAAGCTAACTGATCAACAACGCAAATTGAGAGTTTAATTAAAAAAAATTAACGAGGATCCATTACTATTACGAAAAAAGTTGTCTAGATCGGTTTGAACTAAGCCGATGTAAATAGGGAGGAAAAATTAATTGGATATATTATCAATAACTGAAAATTCAATATAAAGATGGGTTATTCAAATGAGTTGTTTGTCACATTGCTTAGTTATGATTCAATGAACGTATTTCTTGATAATGTAAAATGTGCATTAAATATCCCTCAAGATATGAATGAATACTGGGAAGCAGGCATTACGGACCTGTATCTGAATGACTACATTTACAAAACAACTACTAAAGAAAGAAATATAACCGAAGAAACAGAATTTGTTAGCTTAGTAAATGCTGAAACATTTAGGTATTCAAATGTCTCTGCTGAATCTAAAATGCCTGAAAATATAACGATTTTTTAATTATTAAGACTTAATCAAACCAAGGTCTGTTGGTTGTAAAAGACCTCAATGTCTTCGTGTAGTGCATTATAACCGAAAAGAAAGAAATATTCAATTTTAAAATATTGAATATTATCCTTCAGATATATGGTCTCCAAACTAAATCTCAATACTAATTACTGATTATATGAATACGAGGTTCCTTTTGAAACTTCAGCCGGATCTTCACTTTAGAAGAAAAGAAGGTTAAGCCTATAAATAATACCCCAACAATGTTTACTCAGAACAAGTATAGTCATCATGGTGAAATCTGAATAATATTGGCAGGCTGTCTGTGTCTCCACGAATTATTCAACAAGGACGAGAAATTGGAGATTTTATTGCGGTCTTTTTAATTATATAAAACCCTTTCGGGTAGAACTCCTAAAAAAAATCAGGCTGCAGAGACTGGCAAAGCAGTATTAAATGAATTTGGCCGAAAGCCGAAATGTTATTCAACAACAAAGCAAACTTCCGTTGCAATATCTCTCAAAGAAAGCAATAAATAAAATGACGCGCTCTCAAAATGTTAGTGGAAAAAGAAATAAAAAGCGAGGGTCGAGAAAAAAACGTTATTATTTAACTTCTAAACGACAAGATAAACTTACCCACCACCATCAAAAATAAAAAAAATCATTAAGGAAATTGAATATAAGCGATATTTTTTTTTAAGGCAAAATGAGTAACCATATTGAATGTATGAAAATCGAATTAGATATGTTAACACTACACCCTACGCAAAGTTCCACTAAGAACGCCTTGGACGGCACCTCCTTTCTCGAATTTGTTTGTTTGGGAAATGGTAGAACTTATCAAGTGTTTGTTTACGGCTTGTGGTGCAACTCAGAAAAAAATGAATCGCTGTTGGTGTAGAAAACAATATTTTACAATATATATTTAGAAGTTCCAAAATTTGTTTTAATATCATATTTGTATTGCAGAGTGATAATAATTATCATTATAGACCGTATTTGCAAACAATTTTAAACTAAGGGAGTGGTGAAACAGAAAGCCACTTGACTTCCCAAAGTTATTTCCCGAATTATGGAAGATTAACAGCAGGAAAATGCGTTTATAAAGCCACTTATGAAACTCTGAAAAAAATATATTCCAAAATAGTAGTCAGGTTGAATTATTCGGAAAAGTTCAAGATGATATTTTTAACCAAAGCAAACTGTTTCTTAATAATGTGGATCTAAGAATTTTAATATTGAAAAAACAGAATTTTATTTAATGGAAAATGACAGTGAATCAAATTTAAAGATACTAGAAGCACAACTCATTTTGAATCATATTACAGAATGATTTAATTGGCTCATCATCATGTTTTACAAATAAAAAATGCTTTATACTCATTTAGTAAAGTAGAAGTAAAATTGTTACAATATATCCAGCAACAATACAATACCGATTGATAACGCAATTATTGGACAATTACCCAATTTTTGAACAGCTTTAACTCGTCAAAACGAAAACAAAGTCAACAGGTCAATCATCTTTGTTTATGTTTTGATGAGCTAAAGCTGTTAAGATCAGCTGAAATCGGAAGGTGGATGTGCTCTGTGGAAACCGGAGTTTCACTTTTTTCAAAAACCCTAACGGTTTTTCAGGGATGAACTGTGTGGAGAGAGGGTTGCACCGCAAAAACATCGGCTAACTATCGCATAAATTAGTCCGTCAAAGTCCGTCAAATCTTAACGGCGGACTAACTGGGAAGTTTTTGGAACGGCAAACCCTTAAGGACCATCCCTTCAACGGATGGTGGAAGGTGGATGGATCTCTGTGGAAATACGCTATTAGCATTGTTAAAAACCGCTCATACTCAAGAAACCGAGGCTTAGATTCATCTCACTTTGAACATAAAACGCAACGCTCTAACCTTATGGTTAACGGAGTTTCCAGGCTTACAAGTTACAAGTTATTCTCCTCCCTTCTCCATTTGGGGCGAGACTGAAGATGTGACATGGTTATCTCATCTGAGCTCCATCTTTTCCAGTCTTTAGAATTTGATTACCCGAACGCTGAAAATGTTTAAAGCTCTAGAAGTTAAAATATGCTATTCAGATCGAGTGGGAAAAATTATCTACAAATAACCAAGCAAATGTTTAATACTAACAGTTTCAAATCAACCTTTAACCTTACTACTGATCATTAAAAGTCCACTGTGTGCTCAAATTTAGTGTCACAAGGCACTTTACGAATCAATGGAAGATTTTCAGATCCCCTAAGTGAAGCAGTTACTTGTCTGGTACACTGTGAATATGATTCCATGATTGATATTGATAAACATAGAAATATCCGGACGCTTAAATGAATTTAAAATGAATGCTTTACAAATTCAACAATTGCTTTCCAAACATGCCAGTACAATCAATTTTTTAAGGAGTTTTCTTTTCGGACCAGCTACCCAAAACCATTTTTAAATATGTTGCACTAATTATGGCGAATACCGACACTTCAGATCAGTTCGGAAGTCATTGGATTTAATTTTAAATAAACAGTCGCAGATTAGCATAATTTTTCGATTGATCTGAACAATATCACCAGAAAAAAATTCGTAAAAATGGATCAAGCGCTTATAAATAAATATTTTAGTAATAAGCAACAACTACAGGGATGTTTTTTTAACACCTGTGGTCGTTTTTGCATGCTGTATGGTCTTTTTAAAAATAAAAAAAAAAATACTTAAAAATTACTTAAAACATTTAAAGAAAAATTTATTTTTATACAATGACAAATAAATACTTAAAATGTTTAAGTTCAATTTTAGAAATAAAATGCGAGTTTTTAAAAAATACTTAATTTTGTTAGTTAAATTTTTCAGTACGTGTTGTGACTGCGCCGAAGGTTTTTCGGGAGTCAATGATATGCAGGTACCTGCTCACGGGACTTTGCTGTTGTTGCTTAGAAAAGAACACAATGTTAGATGTTCAAGTAATGTCAGTGAGTAGAGAGTTAAACAAGAAATGTCTGCAGTAAGGATCGTATAAAAAACTCGACCAGCACTTGGAATTAGTTGTCGTAGAGTAGAAAAAGCTTAGCGATGGATCCGGTCACGGCGAGAGTTGTCTTACATATCGATAGATAATTGATTTGTGGTGCTGTTAAGTGCAGCATCCAGTGCTGTTATGTGCAATGCGTAACGTAAACAGAAACTACGAAAAACACCCGTACATGCAGCCCCAAATGCTGAGCTCATTTAGACATCCATCCTGACGGTACATAAAATGAATGAAGTGCTTGCTGTGAGGTATTTATGAGATCAAAGAGCTTGTTTTACTATCAGTGCCCTTGATGGTTCCGTATAGTTCGCGATGGGTAATCTGCAGATCTTAGATATCCACCTTTTATAGGTACCAGCAGTCTTCTTAATAGTTGCCACTCGAACTCTTTCATTGTCAACTGGGTGCAGCTCAATTACAAGTTACAAGTTATTCTCCTCCCTTCTCCATTTGGGGCGAGACTGAAGATGTGACATGGTTATCACATCTGAGCTCCATCGTTTCCAGAATTGCCGTAAGATCCGTTGTCCGTCAACGAACTGTGCGTTAAGCGACTTGTCCTGGGCACTGGTGTTAGAAGGCGCTTGCAAGGAGTCTCCTATAAGCAAATGTGCTGGAGTCAGAGCTTGAAGATCGTTAGGTTCCGCAGTTAACGGGCATAGTGGCGGGGAATTGAGACATGCCTTTATCTGAACTATCTGTCAAGTGCAGCAGACACACATTCGAAAGTCATTAGCATTCTCCTGAAAGAGCGATAAAGGTGAGATTTTACCGCTTTGACATTAGCTTCCCATAGTCCTCCAAAATTTGGCATAAGGCTTGGCCGGTACAGGAATGATTATATCGGTTTCTTCTTGGCGGATCTCTTAGCTCCACAGCTGTAGTCATTTATCTGCTGCTATAAAATTTGTACTAGTCCTCGCCGTCCGATGAACCGTTGAAGTGCCCAAAAAAATGTTGTGCTGTTAATCTCGTCACCAGCTCTTAATGTATAGCCTTAGTGGAGAGGCATATGAAGACTGCGATGTAGGCCTTGTATGTGGTGTGTCCTCGAAACCGAGACGCTTTAATTTAATTGGTCTCTGTTTAATCCACGCATGTAGATTTTTCATCAACTGTAGAGAAGATGTAGGACGATGCCGAAAGCAATCTACACAGTGGCGAAGCTTTCTTTTAACCGCTTGAGTTCCATTGTTAATCCATAACTGTTGTTGAACGATCGCACAAGTTAGTTTCACCCCTCCATGCAGGGTATTCAAATGAGCGTTTCGGATCACGAGAAGTGATGCGGCTTGGGAAGGATGATGGGCGTACGTTGCTGAGCGGTAAGATGTAATGCGTTTCGTAGCCAGCCTCTCACTCTTATGATCCTATGGTCATCTACAAACGGCGACAGTTGGCTGAGCTTATTTGAAGTAGAATGTGATTTATTAATTAGAAGCCTGGCCAGCTCGTTAACAAATGATTCCTGTTGAACCTAACTACTGCCTACAGCGCTCCATTCTATGGCGTCGAGTGTTATGAAGTAATCGTTGAATGTAAGCTGTGCAAAATACAAGCCGATTATATGAAGAAAATAATTGTACTAATGAGTCCGCAGAGGAGCACGTGTGTGCTTTGAAGACGGTTGGTACCGGCTCTTTAGAAATTTTGACATGGTCAGAAGCCTTCATATTGTTCCTCCGATTGTTGCAGCCAGTGTGGACTACTCCGCCATATTGTGGCGGAGTGAAACTGCGCGTTGCACAGTCTGCAGGATTTTAGTGAGTAGACACATGACTCCACTGGGAAGAAGAACTAACATCTTGGATATTGCCGATGCGGTTTGCTTTAAATATTTTGCATAAGCAAAATACTGTTGTATCCAGTAGAGTTTCACTCTAGGTATAGTGAAAGGTTTGGTTGGTGTAACTCTACTGCGTTCTTAAGTCAAAACGATACCAACGTGGCATGTTTGGAGTTTCCGCATGAAACAGAACAAACATCTTTTTAAAAGGTCTTTGATATGATGATCACTGGTGCCAAAAACCCAATGGTTTTAGAAAACTAGGGATTGATTGTAGGTTTAATTTTTAAATCTGAAGAAGTCGTTGTTTGGCCAGTATAAGCCAAGTGTTTTAATGCTCTCTTGTTTGTTTATTGCATAGGTCTGCTTCGAGAATTTAAGTAAGCAGAGCTGGGTGGTTCGCAGCCCATTTGCGAAGATCAATCCCAGCGGATCGGAGGGCTCCCAGTACTTCGTTCCGTACTCGGATGGCTCCGTCAATGGTTTCGTGTCCACTTTGAACGTCATCCACATCCCGCTGTAATACCCTTTCTGCTAGGGAATAGCTGATGCGTTCATCCTGGAGTGTGGAGTGGATGCTGTTAATTGAGACAGAACTCCTTTAACTCCCCTTTCTTGTCACGCCACCAAATTCTCTGGTAAAGATAATCGTCTGGATGCATGTCGATTCATCGGTACATCTTTTGGATATCAGCCAGGAAAGCATACTGATAAACACGCCAATTTGGGATAACTCCTCCCAAATCGTTCTGCAGAGCCGGGCCTATAAATAAAATGTCATTCAATGACCTCCCGTTCGAACTCCTGCAGGACGCATCGTAGACTACGCGTAGTTTCGAGTACTGTATGAAAATCCGTGTGATGCTGAAATTTTCGTTCCAAGGCATGAAAACGACTCAAAGCTATGTGTTTCGAACGGCCTAGAACTTGAGATGCGTTGAACAATGATTTAAGTGGATAACGAACCATATATTTTCCGTTTTGCTGTCGAACATGTGCTTGCGCAAAATGTTCTTCACACCACCGCTTCTCTGTACATCAATGCGTCCACAGCGGGCAAAATTCAAATTCATGCAAATGTCGAAACGAGTGGATATCGATGTCTCGTAAGCGTACGTGTGATTCCGAGCAAGAACTTAGTGTTATTATGTATTGTAATGACATCTGTTTTGGGAGAAGCCGCCGATGCTTATTATTTCCGCAGATATATGAATACGTGTGAGACTTATAGCTTGAACTGTGCTCTCGGTAATAAGAGTCCCTTCGGAACCATGGTCGATGAAAGCTCTCGCCAAAACTGATTTTCCCGATTTGTTGTTGACAATTCGGACTAGGGCTGTGGCCAGTACTGAGATAGTGGCAACTGCGCTGAGGAGTTGCATGTTATTTGAAACAGATGCGCCGGAAGCTGATCTGTGATGTTGTGATGAAACAAATGAGCCGTTAGCTGCGCTCTGCTCGTCTGCTCGGCTGGATTGCCGAGTCGAGTCTCCTTTGTTAATTTGTATGCGAATCGCACTGAACCCGAAATTAAGTTCCCCGTAAACCTCTTTTGGGGAATCCGATACCTTGTCTATGGCCTAGCTGACCGGCGCCTCATAGGCCCCTCCCCCTTCTTCCAGTCGTGCGTGGGAGATGGTGGCTGCATCTCTGCCAAATGAAGAGGATGTCCTCTGGGGTTTTTATCCTCTTATAACGCATCCCTGCAGAATGGCGAAGTTTGTGGCAAATCTCGATTTACTCCACATCCTTCCACTTATTTCCAGGTATCCGGCCTCCGGGATTTAAAAGGTCCACAAGTTCAGGCAGTATACTCTCCCGCATAATGTCCGCAAATGACAGCGCTGGTTGGACTTTGGAATCTATATTATTCTTTTTAACCTGGACTCCATAATTGGTCCCACGAGAGGCGATGAAGAGAAAAGGTCCACCCGATCAGAGATCCGCGATGCCCGGGTAAGGCGAAAATAGAAACGGGAGTCGCCATCTCCCTGAGTCCACCGTTTGAGATTCAGCTAGTTTTTATTTCGGCCCCTCAGCCAGGTTGACTCTCGGCACGGTCAGGTTTACACCTTAGCTCGGCCCGGGGTGAGATGTAGTGTGGGTTGGGATGGAGGTAAGTTGTGTATATGGGTGCGGAGCAACTATTAAGATGCGGCTGATTCACTAGCATCGTCGGTACTGCTGCGAACGATACCCGCTGGCTGTCTGGGACTGTTTATTAGAGAGGTTTCTGTCTGACGAAACTCGTCGACCTAAGAACCATTTCACTAGTTCTTTGAACCGAGCTTATATAAAGACTTATCGAGAATGGCGCACCATCATTGAGCGGCGGGATGTCAGGATTATCGACAGTAAGTTTTCAAACAAATCAAATGAAAATCACATCGGCTTAGACGTTATTGATAATTTTGATTCAAATATTATTCGTTTTGAGTCAATCAGAATGCCAGAAGGTACCACAGCAGTGGCTGGGGTATCAGAGAAGAGTGGCAAAACAGCAGAAAAAAACCTGCCACATTCAGCGATCCAGAAGATGACGATGACATAGGCATGGAAGTCCGTAGTCCGAAGTCCGCTAAGGCAGTCTTAGGACTATTCAAAAGGGCCAACGAGGCTCAAAAAGCAGAATATGCTTTTTAATTTGTACGGCGTCAAGGATCCTATGACTCCGTCCGGCACCAGAAGCATTGCGTGCAACATTGCGAAAGATGACAGCAATCGATGCAGATGGAGTTCAATGCTCTTATGAGGAACAACACCTCAACATTGATAGACTTACCTACTAGTCAAAACGCCATTGGTGCGAACTGAGCTTTTCGCTTAAAACGGATCCAAAAGGGGGAGATGAAAAGGTTTGAATCCAGGCTTGGTGCACAAGGCTGTGGTCAGCAATATGGAGTCAACAACTGGAAGACCTATTCTCCAGTCATAAAATATGAGACAATATTGTTTGCAATAGCTGAAGGGAAACACTTATAAACGAAGAGGTTTTTATGAGACAACCGCCAGGATTTGTAGATGTACAAAATTTACTCAGTCTTTATGGACTGAAGCTGTCTGGAGGGATCTGGAACAATTTGCTGAACGAAGCTTTACGAGACATAGGGTTTAAGAGATGAAAAAATGAGCCTTGTTTGTATGCCAATCAGCGTGATAAGAGTTACAGCTACGTAGCACTCTACATAGACGAAGCAGTTAAGTAAAGATTTCAAGCGTATTCGACATGCAAGACTTAAACCAGCTAAATTTTTTCCTAGACATGGAAATACAACGAAATGACAATCAAGAGCCATCAGTATAAGCCAGAGAAAATACATCGAAACCATACTAGCAACTTGGGGTATGCAAGGTTGCAGGAGAGCTGAAACACCATTCAATTCTGGGCTTCGCCCATTATCAGTCAATCACTGGCATTGGCATAGCAATCTTAGCCGCGCCCGACATCTTGCATGCAGTAAGCAAGCTGTCGCAACGAAATTTGGATATCGCTTGAAATCCTATCAACCACAAGCGCAGTGAGAATATAGATTTTGAAATAACACTATATTTGAGTATATGTCTGCGATTCTGATTTGACCATCTTTTGCCTTGAATGTTTGAATAACAAAACTCTTCAATTAGCCTCTTCGGGGTTGATTATCGTCAAAAATTAAAACAAAATCTCCGATTTGAATTGGTTTAACAGGTGCAAACCACTTTGTGCGTCTCGTTAGGGATGGAAGGTACTCTCTTATCCAACGTCGCCAAAAAACATCCTTCAACTGCTGAGCAATACGAAACTGTTTTCGATGGCAGTAATTATTTGTATCTCCTGGAGTATGCGTAGAGTTTAATGTTATGAGCAGAAAGTGATTTGTGGTAAGTGGTTCTGGATCATCTAAAGTAACAGGAGCATGTGTGAGAGGTCTACTGTTTACAATATTTTCAGCCTCTACGTAGCGTTTCTACTCTTAGTGCCTGTTCCTTTAAAGTTACTGCTAGGACGCGCTTTGTCGATTGAACCAACCTTTCCCAACATCCTCCTGAGCTAGGATTACCTGGAAAGTTAAATTCCCAGCTAATGCCCATAGTCGCAAGCGTTGCCTTTATATACTCCCAATCAAAGAGGTCGTTAGTGTTACTGAGATTATTGTCGACACCAACAAAGTTCGTACCCATATCAGAGCGAATGATACTGGGAATGACTCGTCTCTTCACGGTGTATGGCCCTAACGGTTAGATAGGTAAACAATGCAATCCAACGTTTCTCTTGACGCCAATCAATAGTTACCAACTCAGGCCCAAAGTAATCAAACCCTTTGAACATAAATACATGGTGTAACCCGATCCCTGCGCCATTAGTGTGGGTACTGGCATTGCTATACTTTTTTTTGCAATACTGGCAGATTCTGCGATAAAGCAAGATGATCAAGTCGTTAAGTTTATGTCCCTTCGGTAGTATTATTGGCTGCCGAGTTATTTTTCTAGTACGAATGCGTTGTCTAGCCTGCCTTGAACAATCAATAAATAATGTTCATTTAGACCAGGTGTATATATTGGGCTACATTTGGGTATCGAGACATTTTGCCTCAGAGCGCTAATTTATTTAAAGATTTTCCTCTTTATTTGGTTTAATTTTATTTTATTTGGTTTAATATTTCATATAGATCTGAGCATCCATCCCATTGCTCGTTTCAGACGCATAAAAGTTGAATAACGGGCAAGGTCTATTGCTGGTTCTATTTCCATTAGTAGAACAATATTGCTCTTTTTTCAAAGTCGCCTGTTAATGGGATTGTTTTATCAATTGTTGGCCAGACGGACTCTTGTTCTTTTAAGAATAATGGGCCCAGGGTCCACACAGTTTACGGGTCATAGCACTTTCAAGTTTCTCAACCGCTTGCCTTCTCCTGATAACTAATACAAATACACTCAGCCCTAGCCTTGGCACTGACAACAACTTCAGGGAAGCGAATTTAGTTTTGCTTGGTACAAAGAAAGTTTCAAAATGGTTACCAGACGTGACCACATGCCGCAAAAGGCTGTTCACTTGCGTCGATGAAAACGGGGAGTTCCCTTTTTTTGTATCTGAAGCTAAGAACTAATAGCAACGACTAATTTGAAAATATTTCCCACTGTCCGATCCATTCTTTAAAATGCTTTTAAATATTATCGTTAATCAACTCGTTCCAATTAATTCCGGTTCGCCAGATATCCTGCATTAAAACCTTGCCAACTATCATTATGTCAGCTAGCATGCCAAATGAATTATAAAGTGACATTACGATTCTGAGCGGTTGCCTTTTTTTTAAAACTTTTATTCCCTGCTTTATTTCTTGATCGACTCTGTTCATTCTTAGATCGAACATCATAAGCATCTGTTGGCTTATTTGATTTTTGAACACGCCAACATTCGTTAAGATGGGCTATAAGTACATTTAAATATAAGCACTCGTAAAATTTTATTTTATCCTTCGCAGTTCTTCCTTTTCATTGTCGGTTGCCAAAAAATTATAAATATATAGTATAATTTTTAATGGCGCCCCCGAGTTTTACTGACAGTGACATATTTATATAACAAATTATGTTTAAATCGAGTGAAATTTAATTTGATACTTCCGCCACCGAGGGATGCCTTGCGATGCGGAAAGTAGCAGAAACGCAGAGCCTGAGGTATGTGTGTACAAAAATATAAAAAACTAGAGTTGTAGACAAAAATTAAATTTAATATTAATTGTTTTGTGTTGAAAAATTGCACGTCGCTTTTAAATTTTGCACAAACGTATCTATGTATATACACTAACCATACAACATATAGACTGGTCATTTCATACAACGCATTTGGACATCGCGGGAGGCCCCCCGTGCTCACAGCAGCAGGCCCCTGCACTTCGTGTGCGTTCGGGTTTATTTATGATAAAAATATGAATATTATATGTTATAATATATTTTTGTAATATTTCAGCATACATTTTATTTTTGTTTACAAATTCAAATCAGTGGTAGTAGTAAAATGTTTTACATATATGTATGTATTCGAATTTATAGAAATCAGTCCACTAAGATGGGAACAGGGCAAATCACAGTCGTGTCACTTGAAACACCGACTGCTCTTCAGTGGTTGAGAAAACTTCAAACTAAATCAGTTCTTGTCGATGTTTTGCGAGCGGTTGGTGCCGGTATACCCTACCGACGATTGCTTTTAAGTGGAGCGGTCTTTTAGGACACTTGTTTTAAATGTTATGTTTAGTGATCTTTGGTGGATTAATTTTTTAATGATTCGCAGTGTTATTTTAATTATTCCGAATGGGTATCCAAATTTCGTTGCGACAGCTTGCTTACTGCATGCAAGATGTCGGGCGCGGCTAAGATTGCTATGCCAATGCCAGTGATTGACTGATAATGGGCGAAGCCCAGAATTGAATGGTGTTTCAGTTCTCCTGCAACCTTGCATACCCCAAGTTGCTAGTATGGTTTCGATGTATTTTCTCTGGCTTATACTGATGGCTCTTGATTGTCATTTCGTTGTATTTCCATGTCTAGGAAAAAATTTAGCTGGTTTAAGTCTTGCATGTCGAATACGCTTGAAATCTTTACTTAACTGCTTCGTCTATGTAGAGTGCTACGTAGCTGTAACTCTTATCACGCTGATTGGCATACAAACAAGGCTCATTTTTTCATCTCTTAAACCCTATGTCTCGTAAAGCTTCGTTCAGCAAATTGTTCCAGATCCCTCCAGACAGCTTCAGTCCATAAAGACTGAGTAAATTTTGTACATCTACAAATCCTGGCGGTTGTCTCATAAAAACCTCTTCGTTTATAAGTGTTTCCCTTCAGCTATTGCAAACAATATTGTCTCATATTTTATGACTGGAGAATAGGTCTTCCAGTTGTTGACTCCATATTGCTGACCACAGCCTTGTGCACCAAGCCTGGATTCAAACCTTTTCATCTCCCCCTTTTGGATCCGTTTTAAGCGAAAAGCTCAGTTCGCACCAATGGCGTTTTGACTAGTAGGTAAGTCTATCAATGTTGAGGTGTTGTTCCTCATAAGAGCATTGAACTCCATCTGCATCGATTGCTGTCATCTTTCGCAATGTTGCACGCAATGCTTCTGGTGCCGGACGGAGTCATAGGATCCTTGACGCCGTACAAATTAAAAAGCATATTCTGCTTTTTGAGCCTCGTTGGCCCTTTTGAATAGTCCTAAGACTGCCTTAGCGGACTTCGGACTACGGACTTCCATGCCTATGTCTTCGTCATCTTCTGGATCGCTGAATGTGGCAGGTTTTTTTCTGCTGTTTTGCCACTCTTCTCTGATACCCCAGCCACTGCTGTGGTACCTTCTGGCATTCTGATTGACTCAAAACGAATAATATTTGAATCAAAATTATCAATAACGTCTAAGCCGATGTGATTTTCATTTGATTTGTTTGAAAACTTACTGTCGATAATCCTGACATCCCGCCGCTCAATGATGGTGCGCCATTCTCGATAAGTCTTTATATAAGCTCGGTTCAAAGAACTAGTGAAATGGTTCTTAGGTCGACGAGTTTCGTCAGACAGAAACCTCTCTAATAAACAGTCCCAGACAGCCAGCGGGTATCGTTCGCAGCAGTACCGACGATGCTAGTGAATCAGCCGCATCTTAATAGTTGCTCCGCACCCATATACACAACTTACCTCCATCCCAACCCACACTACATCTCACCCCGGGCCGAGCTAAGGTGTAAACCTGACCGTGCCGAGAGTCAACCTGGCTGAGGGGCCGAAATAAAAACTAGCTGAATCTCAAACGGTGGACTCAGGGAGATGGCGACTCCCGTTTCTATTTTCGCCTTACCCGGGCATCGCGGATCTCTGCTCGGGTGGACCTTTTCTCTTCATCGCCTCTCGTGGGACCAATTATGGAGTCCAGGTTAAAAAAGAATAATATAGATTCCAAAGTCCAACCAGCGCTGTCATTTGCGGACATTATGCGGGAGAGTATACTGCCTGAACTTGTGGACCTTTTAAATCCCGGAGGCCGGATACCTGGAAATAAGTGGAAGGATGTGGAGTAAATCGAGATTTGCCACAAACTTCGCCATTCTGCAGGGTTGCGTTATAAGAGGATAAAAACCCCAGAGGACATCCTCTTCATTTGGCAGAGATGCAGCCACCATCTCCCACGCACGACTGGAAGAAGGGGGAGGGGCCTATGAGGGGCCGGTCAGCTAGGCCATAGACAAGGTATCAGATTCCCCAAAAGAGGTTTACGGGGAACTTAATTTCGGGTTCAGTGCGATTCGCATACAAATTAACAAAGGAGACTCGACTCGGCAATCCAGCCGAGCAGACGAGCAGAGCGCAGCTAACGGCTCATTTGTTTCATCACAATATCACAGATCAGCTTCCGGCGCATCTGTTTCAAATAACATGCAACTCCTCAGCGCAGTTGCCACTCATCTCAGTACTGGCCACAGCCCTAGTCCGAATTGTCAACAACAAATCGGGAAAATCAGTTTTGGCGAGAGCTTTCATCGACCATGGTTCCGAAGGGACTCTTATTACCGAGAGCACAGTTCAAGCTATGAGTCTCACACGTATTCATATATCTGCGGAAATAATAAGCATCGGCGGCTTCTCCCAAAACAGATGTCATTACAATACATAATAACACTAAGTTCTTGCTCGGAATCACACGTACGCTTACGAGACATCGATATCCACTCGTTTCGACATTTGCATGAATTTGAATTTTGCCCGCTGTGGACGCATTGATGTACAGAGAAGCGGTGGTGTGAAGAACATTTTGCGCAAGCACATGTTCGACAGCAAAACGGAAAATATATGGTTCGTTATCCACTTAAATCATTGTTCAACGCATCTCAAGTTCTAGGCCGTTCGAAACACATAGCTTTGAGTCGTTTTCTGCCTTGGAACGAAAATTTCAGCATCACACGGATTTTCATACAGTACTCGAAACTACGCGTAGTCTACGATGCGTCCTGCAGGAGTTCGAACGGGAGGTCATTGAATGACATTTTATTTATAGGCCCGGCTCTGCAGAACGATTTGGGAGGAGTTATCCCAAATTGGCGTGTTAATCAGTATGCTTTCCTGGCTGATATCCAAAAGATGTACCGATGAATCGACATGCATCCAGACGATTATCTTTACCAGAGAATTTGGTGGCGTGACAAGAAAGGGGAGTTAAAGGAGTTCTGTCTCAATTAACAGCATCCACTCCATACACTGCCATTCAGGTGATCCACCAGATTACTCAGAATGAACGCATCAGCTATCCCCTAGCAGAAAGGGTATTACAGCGGGATGTGGATGACGTTCAAAGTGGACACGAAACCATTGACGGAGCCATCCGAGTACGGAACGAAGTACTGGGAGCCCTCCGATCCGCTGGGATTGATCTTCGAAAATGGGCTGCGAACCACCCAGCTCTGCTTACTTAAATTTTCGAAGCAGACCTATGCAATAAACAACCAAGAGAGCATTAAAACACTTGGCTTATACTGGCCAAACAACGACGTCTTCAGATTTAAAAATTAAACCTTCAACCAATCTCTAGTTTTCTAAAACCATTGGGTTTTTGTCACCAGTGATCATCATATCAAAGAAATTTTTTAAAAGATGTTTGTTCTGTTTCATGCGGAAACTCCAAACATGCCACGTTGGTTTCGTTTTGACTTAAGAAATATGGTCGCAGCACGCAGTAGAGTTACACCAACCATACCCTTCACCAACCTAGAGTGAAACTGTCAGCAGCAGTTTTTTCCACACAACTCGCCACATGGTTAAAAAAGAAAGAGCACTTTCCTCAAATGCCTGTCTCAGTACACTACTGGTCGAACGCCATGATCGTGCTCTACTGGATACACGGAGACCCTTGCTAATGCAAAATATTTAAAGCAAACCGCATCGGCAATATCCAAAATGTTAGTTCTTCTTCCCAGTGGAGTCATGTGTCTACTCACTAAAATCCTGCAGACTGTGCTCACTTCGCCACAATATGGTGGAGTAGTCCACACTGGCTGCAACAATCGGAGGAACAATATGAAGGCTCTTGACCATGTCAAAGTTTCTAAAGAGCCAGTACCAACCGTCTTCAAAGCACACACGTGCTCCTCTTCGGACTCATTCGTACAATTATTTTCTTCATATAATCGGCTTGTATTTTGCACAGCTTACATTCAACGATTACTTCATAACACTCGCACCATAGAATGGAGCGCTGTAGGCAGTAGTTAGGTTCAACAGGAATCAATTGTTCACGAGCTGGCCAGGCTTCTAATTAATAAATCACATTCTACTTCAAATAAGCTCAGCCAACTGTCGACGTTTGTAGATGACCATAGGATCATAAGAGTGAGAGACCGGCTACGAAACGCATTACTTCTTACCGCTCAGCAACGTACGCCCATCATCCTTCCCAAGCCGCATCACTTCTCGTGATCCGAAACGCTCATTTGAATACCCTGAATGGAGGGGTGAAACTAACTTGTGCGATCGTTCAACAACAATTATGGATTAACAATGGAACTCAAGCGGTTAAAAGAAAGCTTCGCCACTGTGTAGATTGCTTTCAGCATCGTCCTACACCTTCTCTACAGTTGATGAAAAATCTACATGGTTTACCCTCCGAAAAGAGCCTTTGAATGTACAGGCGTGGATTATACGGATAGCAATTAAATTAAAGCGTCTCGGTTTCGAGGACACACCACATACAAGGCCTACATCGCAGTCTCCATATGCCTCTCCACTAAAGCTATACATTAAGAGCTGGTGACGAGATTAAAAGCACAACATTTTTTTGGGCACTTCAACGGTTCATCGGACGGCGAGGACTAGTACAAATTTTATAGCAGCAGATAAATGACTACAGCTGTGGGGCAAAGAGATCCGCCAAGAAGAAACCGATATAATCATTCCTGTACCGGCCAAGCCTTATGCCAAATTTTGGAGGACTATGGGAAGCTAATGTCAAAGCGGTAAAATCTCACCTTTATCGCTCTTTCAGGAGAATTCTAATGACTTTCGAATGTGTGTCTGCTGCACTTGACAGATAGTTCAGATAAAGGCATGTCTCAATTCCCCGCCACTATGCCCGTTAACTGCGGAACCTAACGATCTTCAAGCTCTGACTCCAGCACATTTGCTTATAGGAGACTCCTTGCAAGCGCCTTCTAACACCAGTGCCCAGGACAAGTCGCTTAACGCACAGTTCGTTGACGGACAACGGATCTTACGGCAATTCTGGAAACGATGGAGCTCAGATGTGATAACCATGTCACATCTTCAGTCTCGCCCCAAATGGAGAAGGGAGGAGAATAACTTGTAACTTGTAATTGAGCGGCACCCAGTTGACAATGAAAGAGTTCGAGTGGCAACTATTAAGAAGACTGCTGGTACCTATAAAAGGTCGATATCTAAGATCTGCAGATTACCCATCGCGAACTATACGGAACCATCAAGGGCACTGATAGTAAAACAAGCTCTTTGATCTCATAAATACCTCACAGCAAGCACTTCATTCATTTTATGTACCGTCAGGATGGATGTCTAAATGAGCCCAGCATTTGGGGCTGCATGTACGGGTGTTTTTCGTAGTTTCTGTTTACGTTACGCATTGCGCATAACAGCACTGGATGCTGCACTTGACAGCACCATAAATCAATTGTCTATCGATATGTAAGACAACTCCCGCCGTGACTGGATCCATCGCTAAGCTTTTTCTACTCTACGACAACTAATTCCAAGTGCTGGTCGAGTTTTTTATACGATCCTTACTGCAGACATTTCTTGTTTAACTGTCTACTCACTGACATTACTTGAACATCTAACATTGTGTTCTTTTCTAAGCAACAACAGCAAAGTCCCGTGAGCAGGTACCTGCATATCATTGACTCCCGAAAAACCTTCGGCGCAGTCACAACACGTACTGAAAAATTTAACTTACAAAATTAAGTATTTTTTAAAAACTCGCATTTTATTTCTAAAATTGGACTTAAACATTTTAGGTATTTCTTTGTCATTGTATAAAAATAAATTTTTCTTTAAATGTTTTAAGTAATTTTTAAGTATTTTTTTTTTATTTTTAAAAAGACCATACAGCATGCAAAAACGACCACAGGTGTTAAAAAAACATCCCTGTAGTTGTTGCTTATTACTAAAATATTTATTTATAAGCGCTTGATCCATTTTTACGAATTTTTTTCTGGTGATATTGTTCAGATCAATCGAAAAATTATGCTAATCTGCGACTGTTTATTTAAAATTAAATCCAATGACTTCCGAACTGATCTGAAGTGTCGGTATTCGCCATAATTAGTGCAAAATATTTAAAAATGGTTTTGGGTAGCTGGTCCGAAAAAAAAAACTGCTTAAAAAATTGATTGTACTGGCATGTTTGGAAAGCAATTGTTGAATTTGTAAAGCATTTGAAAATTTAATACTATTTTGTATTAATAACGCGAAAACTTGTGAACGCAGTAGTTCGAGACGATTTTAATTTGCGAAACTTTGTGAAAACTATATCGAAAGCGCGACGAAAAGGAGTGGCTACGATGACGTTCGATTGATCACTAACAATTATATTTCAATAATTTCTCTTAGAACCTAACTTATGCTACGGTGGCGAGAGACGGGGCGAATTCGCAAGAGCAAACAGACGAAAGCTTTATTGGATCCCGCTCTCGCCCTACAACTAGTGATTTAAAATACAAGCGCTGAGTGCGCACACACCGCCCTCTCTGAAGGGACGACGTCCCTTCAAGGCCACGCGAACCTTGCTATCAGCGCCGGCGTGCACCGCTACCACTCGTCCAATCCTCCACTGCTGGGGCGGAAGATTGTCTTCTGCGACGACGACGAGAGCTCCCACGACGAGGTTGGGCTCCCCCTGGTGCCACTTGGACCGCTGCTGGAGGCTGGAGATGTACTCCCGGGACCATCGCTGCCAAAACCTGTGCCTGAGAGACGAGACACCTCGCCATCGTCGCAAGCAGGTCAGGCTGATCTGGTCCGGGAGCGCCGCTGATGGTGGGGCCAGAAGAGGGCCGCCGATGAGCAGATGCCCGGGGGTCAGGGCCTCGCCGTCGTTCGGGTCGCTGCTTAGAGCGCCGAGGGGCCTGGAGTTGAGCACGGCCTCCACGCTGGTGAGCAGAGTTCCGAGCTCCTCCGCGGTCAAGAGGTCTTGGCCAACCGTCCGAAGGAACAGGTGCTTTGCAGACTTCACACCTACCTCCCATAGTCCGCCGAAGTGCGGTGCTCTGGGCGGTATGAACGCAAACTCGCATTCTTTTTTTGATGCGAATATTTCGATACCGCCCCCCTGCTCCTCCAGACGGGCTCGGAACTCTCTCATGTGGCGATCTGCGCCGACGAAATTGGTGGCGTTGTCTCACCACACCTTCTCCGGAATCTCGCGACGACTCACGAACCTTTGAAATGCCAACAAGAACGCATCAGTGGTTAGGTCAGACACTAATTCTAAGTGGACCGCTTCGGACGCAAAACAGACGAACAAGGCCACGTACGACTTGTACGGTGGCTTACCACGGATACGATACGTTGTGCTGAAGGGACCACAAAAATCAACGCCACAAATATTGAACGGGCGGAGAGCTCGAAGTCTATCTGCTGGCAAGTTTCCCATAATTTGCGTCAAGAGTTGCGGCTTACAGCGAAAGCAGCGCATGCACGACCGAACTGTTCGTCGGCAGACTTCTTGAGCATTAACTAGCCAGATTTTCTCGCGCAGACGACTTACGAGAGCTCGTGGGCCAGCGTGACAGTTCGTAACGTGCAGGTATGACACATAGGATCTGAAGAACTGTGAGCTTTTAGACAGCAAAAACGGGAATTTGGCTTCGTACGGGATAGGAGCATTCAATAACCGACCCCCAACTCGTAGCAATGTCGAGGAGCACCAATCTAATTTATTTTCCTGAAAAAAGAGTTTAACTTTTGAATATTCGTTGCTACCGGTTTATTCTTCCGAATTTTACTTATGTCGTCCCTGAACTCGTGAAATTGAACAACTTCGACAATTTTATCAAAAGCGAAATCCAGTTCTTTTGGCGAAATATTTTTTCAAAGGGCTTCGACACTTTTCTGCACCTTTGAATAAAACGAAAAACCCACACGAAAACTCTCAGTAGCTTCAGGTGCGACGAAAAGGACTCTATTTTCTGAAGCACATAATTTGGCTCTGGGCTGACTACGAGAGCTATTGCCGATTTGCGTACCTCCATCGTCATTACATCAGCCAGCAGTTCGAAATGTTTATTTACAGGCCAATTATTTTCTGAGTCTAGCAAGAACGAAGGCCCACCGAACCAAATGGACGTTGTAAGCTCCTCTACGTCACATCCTCGGGACACTATATCTGCTGGGTTGACTTTCGTGGGAACGTGTCTCCAAATTGCTTTCTCCGACCACTCCTGAATTTCTGCAACCCGGTTCGAAACAAAAACCGACAACGACGAGGGATGGGTTTTAATCCAGTGTAAAGTGATCTCGGAGTCTGTCCACAGGAAAACATTCTCAATGGGAGAATTTAGCAATGGCCTGACACGATTATAGAGATCTGCTAAAAGGTGAGCTGCACACAGCTCAAGGCGAGGCAAAGTTTTCGTCTTAAGGGGAGCTACTTGCGATTTGGCGGTCAATAAAGACACTTTAAAACCTTCAGCAGTTTGAGTCCGAACGTAGATGCACGCTCCATACGCTCGCATGGAAGCGTCAGCGAAACCATGTATTTGAATCGGGACTTGTGAATCTGTGTTGACGAATGTCAACACAGGCATGTCTCAATTCCCCGCCACTATGCCCGTTAACTGCGGAACCTAACGATCTTCAAGCTCTGACTCCAGCACATTTGCTTATAGGAGACTCCTTGCAAGCGCCTTCTAACACCAGTGCCCAGGACAAGTCGCTTAACGCACAGTTCGTTGACGGACAACGGATCTTACGGCAATTCTGGAAACGATGGAGCTCAGATGTGATAACCATGTCACATCTTCAGTCTCGCCCCAAATGGAGAAGGGAGGAGAATAACTTGTAACTTGTAATTGAGCTGCACCCAGTTGACAATGAAAGAGTTCGAGTGGCAACTATTAAGAAGACTGCTGGTACCTATAAAAGGTGGATATCTAAGATCTGCAGATTACCCATCGCGAACTATACGGAACCATCAAGGGCACTGATAGTAAAACAAGCTTTTTGATCTCATAAATACCTCACAGCAAGCACTTCATTCATTTTATGTACCGTCAGGATGGATGTCTAAATGAGCCCAGCATTTGGGGCTGCATGTACGGGTGTTTTTCGTAGTTTCTGTTTACGTTACGCATTGCGCATAACAGCACTGGATGCTGCACTTGACAGCACCATAAATCAATTGTCTATCGATATGTAAGACAACTCTCGCCGTGACTGGATCCATCGCTAAGCTTTTTCTACTCTACGACAACTAATTCCAAGTGCTGGTCGAGTTTTTTATACGATCCTTACTGCAGACATTTCTTGTTTAACTCTCTACTCACTGACATTACTTGAACATCTAACATTGTGTTCTTTTCTAAGCAACAACAGCAAAGTCCCGTGAGCAGGTACCTGCATATCATTGACTCCCGAAAAACCTTCGGCGCAGTCACAACACGTACTGAAATATTTAACTAACAAAATTAAGTATTTTTTAAAAACTCGCATTTTATTTCTAAAATTGGACTTAAACATTTTAAGTATTTCTTTGTCATTGTATAAAAATAAATTTTTCTTTAAATGTTTTAAGTAATTTTTAAGTATTTTTTTTTTTTTATTTTTAAAAAGATCATACAGCATGCAAAAACGACCACAGGTGTTAAAAAAAAATCCCTGTAGTTGTTGCTTATTACTAAAATATTTATTTATAAGCGTTTGATCCTTTTTTACGAATTTTTTTCTGGTGATATTGTTCAGATCAATCGAAAAATTATGCTAATCTGCGACTGTTTATTTAAAATTAAATCCAATGACTTCCGAACTGATCTGAAGTGTCGGTATTCGCCATAATACTGGCATGTTTGGAAAGCAATTGTTGAATTTGTAAAGCATTTGAAAATTTAATACTATTAATTTATATGTATTAATAACGCGAAAACTTGTGAACGCAGTAGTTCGAGACGATTTTAATTTGCGAAACTTTGTGAAAACTATATCGAAAGCGCGACGAAAAGGAGTGGCTACGATGACGTTCGATTGATCACTAACAATTATATTTCAATAATTTCTCTTAGAACCTAACTTATGCTACGGTGGCGAGAGACGGGGCGAATTCGCAAGAGCAAACAGACGAAAGCTTTATTAGATCCCGCTCTCGCCCTACAACTAGTGATTTAAAATACAAGCGCTGAGTGCGCAAACACCGCCCTCTCTGAAGGGACGACGTCCCTTCAAGGCCACGCGAACCTTGCTATCAGCGCCGGCGTGCACCGCTACCACTCGTCCAATCCTCCACTGCTGGGGCGGAAGATTGTCTTCTGCGACGACGACGAGAGCTCCCACGACGAGGTTGGGCTCCCCCTGGTGCCACTTGGACCGCTGCTGGAGGCTGGAGATGTACTCCCGGGACCATCGCTGCCAAAACCTGTGCCTGAGAGACGAGACACCTCGCCATCGTCGCAAGCAGGTCAGGCTGATCTGGTCCGGGAGCGCCGCTGATGGTGGGGCCAGAAGAGGGCCGCCGACGAGCAGATGCCCGGGGGTCAGGGCCTCGCCGTCGTTCGGGTCGCTGCTTAGAGCGCCGAGGGGCCTGGAGTTGAGCACGGCCTCCACGCTGGTGAGCAGAGTTCCGAGCTCCTCCGCGGTCAAGAGGTCTTGGCCAACCGTCTGAAGGAACCTCCCATAGTCCGCCGAAGTGCGGTGCTCTGGGCGGTATGAACGCAAACTCGCATCCTTTTTTTGATGCGAATATTTCGATACCGCCCCCCTGCTCCTCCAGACGGGCTCGGAACTCTCTCATGTGGCGATCTGCGCCGACGAAATTGGTGGCGTTGTCTCACCACACCTTCTCCGGAATCCCGCGACGACTCACGAACCTTTGAAATGCCAACAAGAACGCATCAGTGGTTAGGTCAGACACTAATTCTAAGTGGACCGCTTTGGACGCAAAACAGACGAACAAGGCCACGTACGACTTGTACGGTGGCTTACCACGGATACGATACGTTGTGCTGAAGGGACCACAAAAATCAACGCCACAAATATTGAACGGGCGGAGAGCTCGAAGTCTATCTGCTGGCAAGTTTCCCATAATTTGCGTCAAGAGTTGCGGCTTACAGCGAAAAATTAAATCCAATGACTTCCGAACTGATCTGAAGTGTCGGTATTCGCCATAATTAGTGCAACATATTTAAAAATGGTTTTGGGTAGCTGGTCCGAAAAAAAAAACTGCTTAAAAAATTGATTGTACTGGCATGTTTGGAAAGCAATTGTTGAATTTGTAAAGCATTTGAAAATTTAATACTATTTTGTATTAATAACGCGAAAACTTGTGAACGCAGTAGTTCGAGACGATTTTAATTTGCGAAACTTTGTGAAAACTATATCGAAAGCGCGACGAAAAGGAGTGGCTACGATGACGTTCGATTGATCACTAACAATTATATTTCAATAATTTCTCTTAGAACCTAACTTATGCTACGGTGGCGAGAGACGGGGCGAATTCGCAAGAGTAAACAGACGAAAGCTTTATTGGATCCCGCTCTCGCCCTACAACTAGTGATTTAAAATACAAGCGCTGAGTGCGCAAACACCGCCCTCTCTGAAGGGACGACGTCCCTTCAAGGCCACGCGAACCTTGCTATCAGCGCCGGCGTGCACCGCTACCACTCGTCCAATCCTCCACTGCTGGGGCGGAAGATTGTCTTCTGCGACGACGACGAGAGCTCCCACGACGAGGTTGGGCTCCCCCTGGTGCCACTTGGACCGCTGCTGGAGGCTGGAGATGTACTCCCGGGACCATCGCTGCCAAAACCTGTGCCTGAGAGACGAGACACCTCGCCATCGTCGCAAGCAGGTCAGGCTGATCTGGTCCGGGAGCGCCGCTGATGGTGGGGCCAGAAGAGGGCCGCCGATGAGCAGATGCCCGGGGGTCAGGGCCTCGCCGTCGTTCGGGTCGCTGCTTAGAGCGCCGAGGGGCCTGGAGTTGAGCACGGCCTCCACGCGGGTGAGCAGAGTTCCGAGCTCCTCCGCGGTCAAGAGGTCTTGGCCAACCGTCCGAAGGAACAGGTGCTTTGCAGACTTCACACCTACCTCCCATAGTCCGCCGAAGTGCGGTGCTCTGGGCGGTATGAACGCAAACTCGCATCCTTTTTTTGATGCGAATATTTCGATACCGCCCCCCTGCTCCTCCAGACGGGCTCGGAACTCTCTCATGTGGCGATCTGCGCCGACGAAATTGGTGGCGTTGTCTCACCACACCTTCTCCGGAATCCCGCGACGACTCACGAACCTTTGAAATGCCAACAAGAACGCATCAGTGGTTAGGTCAGACACTAATTCTAAGTGGACCGCTTTGGACGCAAAACAGACGAACAAGGCCACGTACGACTTGTACGGTGGCTTACTACGGATACGATACGTTGTGCTGAAGGGACCTCAAAAATCAACGCCACAAATATTGAACGGGCGGAGAGCTCGAAGTCTATCTGCTGGCAAGTTTCCCATAATTTGCGTCAAGAGTTGCGGCTTACAGCGAAAGCAGCGCATGCACGACCGAACTGTTCGTCGGCAGACTTCTTGAGCATTAACTAGCCAGATTTTCTCGCGCAGACGACTTACGAGAGCTCGTGGGCCAGCGTGACAGTTCGTAACGTGCAGGTATGACACATAGGATCTGAAGAACTGTGAGCTTTTAGACAGCAAAAACGGGAATTTGGCTTCGTACGGGATAGGAGCATTCAATAACCGACCCCCAACTCGTAGCAATGTCGAGGAGCACCAATCTAATTTATTTTCCTGAAAAAAAGAGTTTAACTTTTGAATATTCGTTGCTACCGGTTTATTCTTCCGAATTTTACTTATGTCGTCCCTGAACTCGTGAAATTGAACAACTTCGACAATTTTATCAAAAGCGAAATCCAGTTCTTTTGGCGAAATATTTTTTTCAAAGGGCTTCGACACTTTTCTGCACCTTTGAATAAAACGAAAAACCCACACGAAAACTCTCAGTAGCTTCAGGTGCGACGAAAAGGACTCTATTTTCTGAAGCAGATAATTTGGCTCTGGGCTGACTACGAGAGCTATTGCCGATTTGCGTAGCTCCATCGTCATTACATCAGCCAGCAGTTCGAAATGTTTATTTACAGGCCAATTATTTTCTGAGTCTAGCAAGAACGAAGGCCCACCGAACCAAATGGACGTTGTAAGCTCCTCTACGTCACATCCTCGGGACACTATATCTGCTGGGTTGACTTTCGTGGGAACGTGTCTCCAAATTGCTTTCTCCGACCACTCCTGAATTTCTGCAACCCGGTTCGAAACAAAAACCGACAAGAACGAAGGCCCACCGAACCAAATGGACGTTGTAAGCTCCTCTACGTCACATCCTCGGGACACTATATCTGCTGGGTTGACTTTCGTGGGAACGTGTCTCCAAATTGCTTTCTCCGACCACTCCTGAATTTCTGCAACCCGGTTCGAAACAAAAACCGACAACGACGAGGGATGGGTTTTAATCCAGTGTAAAGTGATCTCGGAGTCTGTCCACAGGAAAACATTCTCAATGGGAGAATTTAGCAATGGCCTGACACGATTATAGAGATCTGCTAAAAGGTGAGCTGCACACAGCTCAAGGCGAGGCAAAGTTTTCGTCTTTAGGGGAGCTACTTGCGATTTGGCGGTCAATAAAGACACTTTCAAACCTTCAGCAGTTTGAGTCCGAACGTAGATGCACGCTCCATACGCTCGCATGGAAGCGTCAGCGAAACCATGTATTTGAATCGGGAATTGTGAATCTGTGTTGACGAATCGCGATACCTTAATTTTAGGCAGCTGCAGAAGCGTCGCTTTAAACGTCTCCCACGACGGTAGCGACTCGTCCCAATCTAATTTTCGAAGCCACAGTTCCTGCAACAACATCTTTGCCTTTGTGACCAAAGGACACAAGAGGCCAAGTGGGTCGAAAAGTCGAGCAGTCACCGACAAAATATTTCGTTTTGTCGCGCGAAGATCCAGGAAAGAGTCATCCAACCGAAATTGAAAGTAATCTTTAACCGGTAACCAAACCACGCCAAAGGTTTTGGTTACGTCTGAGTCTGCCATAAGTGGCATTACAGCGCTATCAGATGCGGATAACTCTGGGCAGTTTGAAAACCACTTTGCCAATTCAAAGCCTGCCTCTTGCAAGACCTGAGAAACTTCGTCTCGAAGGCTTTGCAGGTCCTCAACGCATCCGGCGCCAGTCAACAAATCGTCAACATAAAAATCATTCTGAATAACCTTTGCGGCTTTTGGATGAGTTGCTTGCGACATCTCTCCTAGCCGCATTAAACACCGAATCGCCAAAAAGGGTGCTGGCGAAGTTCCATATGTAACGGTGTTCAACTTAAAGATTTTAAGGGACTCAGAAGGATCTCGTCTCCATACTATGAGCTGGAAGTTACGATCAGCTTCGTCCACCATCACTTGGCGATACATTTTTTTGACGTCGGCCGCAAGGCCAAACTTCTGCAATCTAAACCGAAGCAGAGTCGAGTACAGCTCCTCTTGAATAGTTGGGCCTACCATCAAGATGTCATTCAACGCTACCTGCGTAGAAGAACGGCTCGATGCATCGAAAACTACTCTCAACTTAGTTGAAGTACTTTGTGGCCGTAAAACGCATTGGTGCGGAATGCAATAGTGCGGAGTATTCGGAATTTTGTCATTGGTGGAGGACATGTGGCCCAATGAAACATATTCCTCCATGAATTCAATACACATCTTCTTTAGCGAAGGGTCCTTTGACAACTTCCTTTCTAGCGACAAAAATCTACGTTTCGCAACTTCGTATGACGAACCAAGAGTATTTGGGTCAGACTTAAACGGCAAACGAACCGAAAAGCTACCGGACGACAATCTTTGAGTATTTTTCTCAAAGTGTTGTTGACAGAGTTGTTGCTCAGGAGTATGGACTTTAGCCTTGGGCGGCAAGTCCTCCACAGACCAAAATTTCTGCAGGGTTGTGTCAATTGACTCCAACGCTTCCTCCTGGCAGCTGAGATGTACCATTTTTCAGCGCTTTTATTATTTTCAGAGGCACATCTGCCTGACACTTTCCAGCCGAGAACTGTCTTTTGGAGGATGGGGAATTCAGGCCCCTGATTTATCTGGCCAATAGATAAAAGTTCAAAGAATGTTTCAGCGCCGATAAGCATATCTATTTTTTGGGGCTTGAAGAAGAATGGATCTGCCAACTGAATATTTTCAGGCACCCTCCACCCACTGGAGTTCACCGCTTGATCCGGATGATAACCAGAAATATTTTTCATAATCCAAAAATCGGACGACAATTGGCTGTTCCCTACTCGCGACTTCACAATCGTGTGTATTTTTTTTGTGGCTTGGGCATTAGTTCCACCAATGCCTCGCAAGCTCATGCACACGTCCTCTCTTGTAATTTTGAGCCTCTGAGTGAGCGCGTCGGTTACAAAGTTTATTTGTGAACCAGAGTCGAGCAACGCTCGAGCTAATACAAACTCGCTTTTTGTTTGGACGCTCACAACAGCAGTTGCAAGAATGACTCGATCCGATGCATTCGCATGCAAAACATGCGACGTGGATGGAGACTCTTGCATGAGCGTGGGCTGAGAAGGAGGTGGCAACGCGAGATTTGTGTTTGGGGCATATATGTGTAGCAAAGTGTGATGTGAGGAATTGCACACTCTACATCTGTTCGATTTGCATTTTTGGACAGTGTGACCCTTTCTTAAGCAGTTAATGCATAAGGGTGCTCTTTTAGCGAAATCGAATCTTTGCTGAACTGTCAGGGCTGCGAAGGAAGCGCAGTTTCCAATCTGGTGTTTAGCTGAGTTGCAATACATGCATTGAACAGAGTCGTTCCTGGCAGCGACAAACGAAAAACTCCTATTTCCATTCTTCTTAGGGTTAGATTGGGTCTGTTGAACAGTTTTGGGCTTGGAAGCCTCTTCCGCTACCATGTGTTGGTATCGCCTGTTGAGGGCCGCCTCACATTTGCTCCAAAGTGGAAGCGAAGTATAATCTAACTGTTCTTCTCATTTTCTTTTAATTCCTGCATCGACCTTGCTCATTACCAGATGTATTAAAATAGCATTAGTAATGCGTCTATCATCCCCAATAGACAGCAAAGAGTCATACAAGGCTGTGACCGTATCCATGAGGGTTCTCAAGGCTGTAGCTGAAGGCTGGGAAATTTTTTGCAAATTAAAAAGTGTCGATATGTTGTCAAAAAAAATAAGACAATCATTATCGTACACCCGCTTCAGGCTAGCAACGGCTTTGGGATAATTTTCCGCAGTGACTTGGAAGGCCCTAACTGTTCCTAAAGCGTCTCCAGCTAAACACGAAATTAAATGATTGAATTTTTCAATATCGTGTAAAGTGTTATCTTTGTCAACGAAAGTTTCGAAAAGGCTTATAAAATTTTTAAATTCGGAGTGTTTCCCGCTAAAAGTTGGGAGAGCAACGCTCGGCAGACGGCATTGTGGCGGGCGATTTGCTGGCGGAGCGGATTTCTCGATATTATTTTGTTTGGACTTATTTAAAATTGAAATCAGCAATGACTTTGTCATTACGGCCCTCTCTTCCAACTCTTCGCGGTATACATCTTTTGTATCTTTCACTTCTATTTGGTTTTGCAAAAGTGAAGCATTTTCAATGTGCGTATTTAGAAACTCTAATCGACACTCAAGCTCGACCAGATTTATAGATAATTTAGCTTCTTTTAAGTGGCGATAAGTTCGGTTAATACTTTTCATGCCAACATCTCGTTGGTGTTTAAGCTGTTCGATATCCTTAGTTGCCATTGCGTTTATTTGTATTTATTTGGTTGGTATCGAAGAGGTGTTAAATATTTATTTTTATTAAATTATTTATTTGTTAAATAATATAATAAAAAATCAACGAGTAATATACCGATCGCACACGGTGTAAGGGAGCTAAGTGCCGAGAGAATTACAGCGAAAAATCTAAATAGGGTTTTTATATGTTTTATAAAAACCCTGCGACAGTATATGTCGCACGCACGCACTGTAGGGAAGCTACCGCTCAAGCTCAAGCGTACCGAAAAAACGAACAAACGTTTAGGCAGACCGAAAATTGCACTGCTGCAGCGATCGAGAACGAAAACGACAAAAGATAACCCGAAAAAGCGGCAGCGGTGTCGGTGTGCGTGTGTATGTGTACGCGGCTAGCGGCTCTTCCTATGCAAATGCTAACGGAGAATGATACACTGACCGATAACTAAGGGCAACGAATATATAAGCCTGACGGCAAAATGCGCGCAAAATTATGAAAAACGCGGAAAAATTGGAAAAGCGCGGGAAAATTCTGAAAAGCGCGGGAAATGTTCGGACAAACTGCGGCGAAAGTTATTGCCGCTAATTTTCTGAGGGCTACACTTTTCACAATTTGCACTTTTTTCAAGCTATTTTTATTCATACCCTAAATTGGTGCTCACTACGACGAATGTTGGGGGAATTAAGTTCGCACTAATTGGGTCGACGACGAGTATTTTATTGCTTGTATTTTGGCCAAAGCGATTCACATATAATTCGAAATATATTATGTTTATTGTAGAATTTTGGTTGTTAGTACATGCAAATTTTTATTTCTTGATTAGAATGCTCACTATCTACCGATTTTTACACGAATGCAAAAAGTTGAAAGATGGGCCAAAACACAATTGACAAAACGCCACAGATTAACTTTCAACTTTTCGCACTCTATACCTGGATGGCCGGCTTGATAATTGCAACTTCCTTTTTGACTTCCATTTGGCGGCAGCAGCAAATTGAGCAATTAAATTTGCCGAAACGTCAGGCGCAACTTCAAGAACGGCAGAAAATTTCCAGCGACGAAATTATTGAATTTAATTTATTGGCCGAACCGACACGAATAAAATGATTTTGGTTTTTGTTGGCAATGTTTATAGTTTTTCACCGAAAAAAAATTGAAACTCGAGAACTCTACGGCTAATCACGTCGGGGTCACCATGAAAATTTAATACTATTTTGTATAAATAACGCGAAAACTTGTGAACGCAGTAGTTCGAGACAATTTTAATTTGCGAAACTTTGTGAAAACTATATCGAAAGCGCGACGAAAAGGAGTGGCTACGATAACGTTCGATTGATCACTACCAATTATATTTCAATAATTTCTCTTAGAACCTAACTTATGCTACGGTGGCGAGAGACGGGGCGAATTCGCAAGAACAAAGAGAGGAAAGCTTTATTGGCTCCCGCTCTCGCCCTACAACAAGTGATTTAAATTCAAGCGCAGAGTGCGCAAACACTTAAAAAAGCATCCGGATATTTCTATGTTTATCAATATCAATCATGGAATCATATTCACAGTGTACCAGACAAGTAACTGCTTCTTTTAGGGGATCTGAAAATCTTCCATTGATTCGTAAAGTGCCTTGTGACATTAAATTTGAGCACACAGTGGAATTTTAATGATCTGTAGTAAGGTCAAAGGTTGATTTGAAACTGTTAGTATTAAACATTTGCTTGGTTATTTGTAGATAATTTTTCCCACTCGATCTGAATAGCTATTTTAACTTCTAGAGCTTTAAACATTTTCAGCGTTCGGGTAATCAAATTCTAAAGCCTGGAAACTCCGTTAACCAAAAGGTTAGAGCGGTTCGTTTTATGTTCAAAGTGAGATGAATCTAAGCCTCGGTTTCTTGAGTATGAGCGGTTTTTAACAATGCTAATAGCTTATTTCCACAGAGATCCATCCACCTTCCACCATCCGTTGAAGGGATGGTCCATAAGGGTTTGCCGTTTCAAAAACTTTCCAGTTAGTCCGCCGTTAAGATTTGACGGACTTTGACGGACTAATTTATGCGATAGTTAGCCGATGTTTTTGCGGTGCAACCCTCTCTCCACACAGTCCATCCCTGAAAAACCGTTAGGGTTTTTGAAAAAAGTGAAACTCCGGTTTCCACAGAGCACATACACCTTCCGATTTAAGCTGATCTTAACAGCTGTAGCTCATCAAAACATAAACAAAGATGATTGACCTGTTGACTTTGTTTTCCTTTTGACGAGTTACAGCTGTTCAAAAATTGGGTAAGTGTCCAATAATTGCGTGATCAATCGGTATTGTATTGTTGCCTGGATATATTATAACAATTTGACATCTACTTTACTAAATGAGTATAAAGCATTTTTATACCCTTGCAGAGGGTATTATAATTTCAGTCAGAAGTTTGCAACGCAGTGAAGGAGACATCTCCGACCCTATAAAGTATATATATTCTTGATCAGCATCACTAGGCGAGTCGATTCAGCCATGTCCGTCTGTCCGTCCGTCTGTCCGTCCGTTTATATGCAAACTAGTCTCTTAGTTTTAATGCATGAAACTTTCCCAAAAGTTGTCTTTCTATTGCAGGTAGTATATAAGTCGGAACGAGCCGGATCGGACGACTATAGCATATAGCTCCCATAGGAACAATCGGAAAAATAAATGAAAAAAAATTATAACTTTTCTGTTTTTTAATGTTTTGTTTAGTTCTGCGACATTTAGTAATGGTTAAATATTTTCGATTTTCGGTTTAAATTTCATCAAAGTCGAACGACTATATCATATAGCTCCCATAGGAACAATCGGAGAAATAAATGAAAAAAAATTATAACTTTTCTGTTTTTTAATTTTTTGTTTAGTTCTTCGATATATGGCAATGTTCAATTATTTCAGAACTATGGTTTAAATTTTATCAAAATCGGACGTCTATATCATATAGCTCCCATAGAACTAATAAAAATATATAAAATAACTATCTAATAATTGAGCTGCAAATCATCATAGCTTCACTGTTTTTCAGTATATACTGAAGTAAATCATAATTTAAATGTTTTCAAAAGTATTTAGTTCATGCAATAGCTGCAAGGGTATATGAACTTCGGCTTGCCGAAGTTTGCTTTCTTTCTTGTTTATTTGTAAAACATGATGAAAGCCAATTAAATCATTCTGTAATATGATTCAAAATGAGTTGTGCTTCTAGTATCTTTAAATTTGATTCACTGTCATTTTCCATTAAATAAAATTCTGTTTTTTCAATATTAAAAATCTTAGATCCACATTATTAGGAAACAGTTAGCTTTGGTTAAAAATATCATCTTGAACTTTTCCGAATAATTCAACCTGATTACTATTTTGGAATATATTTTTTTCAGAGTTTCATAAGTGGCTGTATAAACGCATTTTCCTGCTGTTAATCTTCCAAAATTCGGGAAATAACTTTGGGAAGACAAGTGGCTTTCTGTTTCATCACTCCCATAGTTTAAAATTGTTTGCAAATACGGTCTATAATGATAATTATTATCACTCTGCAATACAAATATGTTATTAAAACAAATTTTGGAACTTCTAAATATATATTGTAAAATATTGTTTTCTACACCGACAGCGATTCATTTTTTTCTGAGTTGCACCACATTTTTATATGTTTTGCTATATGTATTTGCATTCAGTATTTTATTGCTTAATTATTCCATTTATACATTCGTCAAAAACATTTTTTTCTGTTTCTTTGTTAAATACTTTATTGTCATATAAGAAATATTTGTCGAATATATTTTCTATTAAAATATTATTATTTTCATCGGGATAAGGAATAATTTCAAAAACAGGAGATTTAAATATCTCTGAAGGAACATGCGAAAGAATCAAAATTTCATTTGTGTCCGTTTTAAGCCAAGTGGAGGTTTTGATTTTCAACAATTTCACAGGGTTCACGTTCTTCAAATAATCATGTTTCAATAATTTTTAATTGAATAAACCTAATCTTGTCAGCTGCATCCCTAATTCAATATCTTCTACATATTCTGTAAAGTGTTGTAAATGAAATATTAAAACGCTAACTTATTGTTCCCTTTCTCCGTCTGCCTTTAATTTATTGATTACCTCAATTCCATTATTAATTACATCGATAACCATGTTTAAATCGATGTTCTGAACATTATTAATTAATTTTTTCTTCCATCTCATCATTATCATATTGGTCTAATGTTCCGAATAGGTACTTATAAACTGATCCAATAATATTGAATAAACCTTTCTTACTGCATTTTGCTAAAGTAATTCCATTGATTTCTCTTTTAAGATTTTCTACTAGATATCGGATTTTTATTATGTGACTTAATTCATTAGCTTCTTTCAAAAGACTTTCAAAGGTTTGTTCAGTTTTTGTTATGTTTACACATAGATAATGATATTTATAATTAATCGGGATATCTATTGATCCTGTTTTAAATAAAAGATATCCGTTTTGGGCCTTAAGGGGATTTATTTCAATGCTCTGACCGATTGTTATTCGAATTATAGTTGTTAAATTATGGAGAAAATCATTTTTTTCATTGATTTGTTGTTGAGTTCGTTCATTTTCTTCTGCTTTCCTGGAATTACCATCATATTTACTTGTATTAAATTACTTATTTTTCTTTTAATTTCGATTTATAATGAATAATCTTTCTTCCCTAATTTTTTCTTCAAAATGTTTTTCGTCAATTTTCTGAAGGTGTCTGTCTTTCTAAATGGATTAGTAGTTTTTGATTTTACTAATCGGAAGACGATATCATATAGCTACCATAGGAACAATAATTGAGCTGCAAATCATCATAGCTTTAATGCTTTTAAACATACACGCAAGTAAATCATAATTTAAATGTCTTCAAGAATATTTAATTTTTGCAACAGCTGCAAGGGTATATGAACTCCAGCTTGCCGAAGTTTGCTTCCTTTCTTGTTACTTGTTGTTATTTGAATCTGTACTCCTTCTGAATTTAACCGATTGTGTAAAGCTACACTCATATAGGCTGAATCTTTATCTGCTTTGATTTCCTGTGGTTTTCCCATTTCGGTAAATACTTTCATGATAGCTCTTTTAGCTTCTAAACAATCCCTGCTTGTGACTTCTACTAGGGTAGCAAATTAAAAATTGTTGTTTACCCACCATTTAAAAATCCATGACAAATTTCTCTCTTATATTTTGTATTTCTGAAGTAACTTCAAATGTCAATTAAGTATTTCTATGTTCAGTTTTAGCAATATTGCAAGTTTCCCATTCGTTTAGTATATTCTGAATTAATTTTTGATAGTCTGGGCAATAATATTTTTTTTAAACCATTTAGTAGTTTTTTCGATTCCTGGATGTAGTAGTTCTTTATATCGTTGTAATATTTTTTCTTTAAAGTCTGCATATGTCAGTATGTCATCAAGTTTTGCCGTACATCTTACTAATTTCGTCAAGTGATTTGCATTTATAATCTCCACGTAAGCTTTTTGAAATATAAGGGAGTCTGAATCGTTATGAAAATATATTTCATTTTTTTTGGTACTTAAGTATTCTTTAATTATTTCTTTTGCTAAAGTTTCAGTCATTTCTTTATAAATAGTTGAAATTTTTAATATGTGAAAATTACTTCTGTTTTATCCTAATCTCCTTTCATTAACTCTTGCATTTGTATTACTGGCTATTTTCATCAATATCATCTGTAAACATATTTTCTTTTATTTTGGTCCTGGATAATGCGTCCGCTACATAATTTTCTTTTCCTGGCAAATATTTAATCTGATAATCCAATTCGTTTAATTTTATTTTTCACCGTTGTAGTTTCATATTTGGTTCTTTTATGTCATCCAACCAAACTAAAGGTTTAATATCGATTAATATTTCAAAAGACCTACCGAATAGATATGATCTAAAATATTTGGTGGACCATACGATTGCTAAAAGTTCTTTTTCAATAGTCGCGTAATTTTTTTTATGTTCGTTAAGAGTTCTGCTAGCATAACAGATTGGTTTATGATTTTGTGACAATACTGTTCCTATAGCCATGTTGCTTGCTTCCTTTTTTTCAGAGAAAATGGTTTATTAATGTCGGGGTAAATTAAAATTGCATCTAAATTAAATTAAATAACATTTTTTTCAAATGCTTTTTTGTAAGGTTTGTCTTTAGTATTAATTATGGCACCTTTAATTTCATTGTCATTGGTTTTACGATATGTGCAAAGTGCGATATGAATTTTCGACAAAATCCACACAATCATAGAAATGATTTAATTTCTTTTGTTGTTTTTGGTATTGTGAAATTTATTATGGCACTTATCTTTTTTGGATTCGGTTTAATACCTGTGGTAGTTACTATGTGGCCTAAAAATTCTGTTTCTTTTCTCAAATTCACATTTGGCAAGTTGTAATTTTAAATTGCATCACGTAATTTTTTTTAGTACATTTTTCAATGATAAAATGTGTTCTTCCAATGAAGTGCAAAAAAATATAATATCATATATATTAAACAATCTTTATAGATTAAATGTTCTAATAAGTTGTTCATACATCTTTGAAAGGTGGCGGGGGCGTTTTTAAGGCGAAATGGCATTCGTGTATACTCGTAACGACAGTGTTTTGTTGAGAATGCTGTTTTAGCTATTGACTCTTGTCCCATTTGGATTTTATGAAATCCTTTGACTAAATCGATGGTAGTGAAGTATTGGCATTTTCCCAATTTGTCCAATATCTCTTCCATTCTGGGTATCGAAAATTTATTATTAATAGGGTGAACAATAGGGTTCAATCATTTCATTTATTTGCTTATTAACTTCATCATCAAAGATTTGAGGATATTTGTATGGCTTCCTATATACTGGGTTTCCATGTTTTGTTTGTATTAAATGTTTAATAATACTTGTAAAAGTCAAATTTTCACTTTCTTTATACTGTATGCCATTATATTCAAACAAAACATTCTCTTTCTTCTTCGTTCAAATGGTCTACTCTGTAACGTACACACCTAGGTGTACGATACAATTTTTAATAGTATGTAAGGTTATAGGTGTAAGCGACGCATAATGAATAATAAATATTAAGTTGAAACTGAATATTAAGCAGTAGTTAAGTTAAGTTCCAAACCCGAGTGGCAACGCCAGCCGATATTTAGTGAGTAAAGAAAATACTAGAAATTAAGAAATATACTAGAAATCCCGAAAGCGGGAAAAAGGGAGCGTGGGGAAGGTGGTCACACACCGATCGAGCGAGGGGTCTCTTGTGTCCGAATGGTAAGACGGGGCGGACGTGTCTCCCGCAGTAATTTTCCGTGTAATTCGAGTAACGCCTCGACCGCGCGACGACAAATGAATAAGGGGCTCTCGTGCCGGAACAGTAAAACGGAGCGGACGTGTCTCCCGTAACGTGCTTGCCGGATAATCCGAGTGACGCCTCGACCGCGCGAAGGCACGCGGTCAGTGAAGAAGTGGGCTGATTAGTGTTTCGAGGTTAGTGTACACAAAATTCCTATCCGTTAAGCAAAGACGGTGTAGCGGACTCGTAGGAAGATAGTAGATCAATAAAAATAACATAGAAAAATAATAAAGAGAAGTAAATGATTGAATTCCATGATCGTGATTCTTTTTATTCGTAGTATCCTAGCTTCCTTCCTCGTAGTGCATGTGGCCTGTACGCGGACATCCGTCCCGTCTGGCCTAGTATCCTATCTCCCTCCCCGTAGTATTTGAGACCTGTACGCGGACACCCGGCCCGTCGGGTCTAGTATCTTGGTTTCCCCACATCGTAGCATTTGAGACCCAACGTGGACACCCATCCCGTTCGGTCTAGTACTTTAGATTCCCCTCCTCGTAGTGCATGTGGCCTGTACGTGGACACCCGGCCCGTCTGGTCTAGTACCCTAGCTTCCCTCCTCGTAGCGCATGCGACCGGCACGTGGACACCCGGCCCGTCTGGTCTAGTACCCTAGCTTCCCTCCTCGTAGCGCATGCGACCGGCACGTGGACACCCGGCCCGTCTGGTCTAGTACCCTAGCTTTCCTCCTCGAAGCGCCTGCGACCGACACGTGGACACCCGGCCCGTCTGGTCTAGTACCCTAGTTTTCCTCCTCGTAGCGCATGCGGCCGGCACGCAGACACCCGGCCCGTCTGGTCGAGTACCCTAGCTTTCCTCCTCGTAGCGCATGCGACCGACTTGCGGACACCCGGCCCGTCTGGTCTAGTACCCTAGCTTTCCTCCTCGTAGCGCATGCGACCGGCACGTGGACACCCGGCCCGTCTGGTCTAGTACAATAGCTTTTCTCTTCGTAGTGCATGTGACCTGCGCGGGGACATCATTCCCGACTGGTCAATCGTACCGCCATCCTTTCTCCTCCAATCCCCCCTCGTGTCTGTCAAATCCTATCCAGCTTGGCCTCGCCCGAAGGTCCAGCCCGTGGAATTTTTGACCCAGGAGCAAGGTACGGCGCGACCAACTCCGACACCAACTCTCTCTCTCCCGGCGTCTATGAGAACCTTCGGTGTGACTCCCCAAACGACTCATTCACTCGTTGAATGATACTCTCTAGTCCGGTGTTTCGGTGATTTACAAATTTCTTGTAAAGGACTCCTGGATCTGACTGAGATCTGTACCCCGGCCAGAGAGCATCCTTACAAGTGGCGCCCGAGCAGGGACACCGAGACTAGCTAGAGAATCACCCTAGTGGCTTAAAGACCCACTGAAGAAAAAGAAGGGTAGAGTCACCCGAACCGATCTCCGGAAGGATCTAGAAGACTTGAGAAGGAAGTTCACACCAAACTAAATCGAAGAGGATAACCAATGATGAGTAACCCTAAGGAATCTGACGGTGAGTACGAAGAAGCCGATTTTGTTAAGAATCCAGGTATAGGAGTCCGCTGGATATACGCTCGCCGAAAAGACGAACTCAGCGCTCTCGCCCTGGAGTTTGGTTTTAAAGCCGACGGAACCGTCGAGGAGACCAGGAAGGTATTCGCCAACCTCGTCAACACAGGGTCGTTCCCACAGAGCGTGTGGGACCGACTGGCTCAGTTGCAGGAGCAATATAGTAGCCGGGCCCCAAGTCCGAATCCTCCAGGCAGGAACGGTGAGACGGGACAGTTCGCAGAATCCCTCACCATTCCCATGACGTCCGGAGCCACATCGATCGGGACTCCAGCCCGCCATCGAGGGATCCACACAGGATCGACGCACGGTACCTGGATGCCACCGGTATACGCCCGCTTACCCGCCGACCTACAAGGACAAGACACACGGAGCAGCACGGCTCCAACTCCCGGAACCCGGGTGCGGCGGAGACGAATGGATGCAGCAACCCGACCCCAGTAAAACCCCCGTTGAGATTACACGGCGGGCTCATCACAGCAGCGATAGAAGTCGGAGGACAACGTGTGGACGCCACCATTGATACAGGGGCATCGAGGAGTTTCGTCAGTGAAAGTTTTACTCGACTTGCCGCGAGTGCAGACGAGTTACAGGATGTTGTCACTAGAATAGCGTTGGCCGATCGGTCATGTCTGGATGTGACAAAGCTCTGGCGAACCTCGGTTACGTTGGCCGGCACTACGGTGCTCTTACCCATGTTAGTAATGCCCACCATGTTAGATCGTGTAATACTTGGGATGGACTTCCTCAAAGTAGCGGGAACTCAGGTGCGATGTGGTCGAGCTACCCTCGACTTGCAAAATGAAGCCCAAGCGGCTGGAGACCATTTCTTACAGCCAGTACTTATAAAGACGCGGGTCAACCAGGAGAAAACGGTACACCCTGTTGCGGTTGGTGCCCATTTGGGAACTGCCAGGCCAGAAGAAGCAGAGATACCCAGTCCTATTCCTACGCGAACTATAACCCCGAACATCAATGCCGGCGCGCCCATTAGGATGGGAACGGTAGAAAACGAAGAACAGCGACAGAGCACATTATTGAGTCCGGCGCAACAAAGCTTCATCGATCGGGAACTGGCCTTATTCGAGAAACTGCACGGGGTGTCTCACGTCGCCTAGCACACCATCGTCATGCGCGACGACAAGCCTGTAAAACAAAGATATTATCCCCGGAACCCCGCGATGCAACATGTCATCGATGCCCAAGTAGACGAACTGCTCCGTGACGGGGCCATTGAACCCTCCAGAAGCCCGCACAGCGCTCCTATCGTATTGGTCAAGAAGAAAACGGGCGATTGGCGCATGTGTATAGATTACCGTCAGTTAAACGCACACTCAGTGCCCGACGCCTACCCAGTCCCGAGAATCAATCACATTCTGGAGAAATTACGCCACGCCCGATATATCTCCACGTTGGACTTGAAGCATGGCTATTGGCAAATTCCCATGGCTAGGGATAGTCGCCAATATATAGCGTTCACGGTCCCTGGGAGAGGATTGTATCAATGGAAGGTCATGCCCTTCGGGTTGCATTCTGCCAGCGCCACGTTTCAACGCGCTCTGGATAGTGTAATCGGCGTGGAAATGGAACCGGTCGCCTTCGCTTACCTAGACGATATTATTATCATAAGCGCGACAGAAGAACAGCACTTTACTCATCTCTCGGAAGTTTTCCGCAGATTGCGGGCTGCGAATTTAAGGATAAATCCAATGAAGTGTTGCTTCTTCAAGCAGAAACTCGTTTACCTCGGCCACGTCATCAGCAGTGACGGAATTCAGACTGATCCCGAGAAGGTGTCTGCGATCAACGGGTTGAAGGCCCCCTCTAACTTAAAGGAACTCCGCCAATGGATCGGGATGGCCTCGTGGTATCGGCGATTTGTCCCTAGCTTCGCGACTATCGTGCAACCGATGACCGCGCTACTAAAGAAAGGACGGAAGTGGACCTGGGGACCAGAACAGCAAGCCGCCTTGGAAGAAATTAAAAGATGCCTGACTACTGCTCCCGTATTAGGCTGTCCGGATTTCGACCAGAAGTTCATTTTGCAAACAGACGCGAGTGACGTCGGCTTGGGCGTAGTTTTATCACAGGGCTCCGAAAGTCAAGAGAAGGTCATCGCATACGCTAGCCGCCGATTAACCCCCGCGGAACAAAATTACACTACCACGGAGAAAGAGTGTCTGGCCATAATCTGGGCAATCAGGAAGATGCGGTGCTACCTGGAAGGGCACCGATTCGAGGTCGTTACTGACCATCGAGCTCTCAAGTGGCTAAATTCTATTGAGAGCCCTTCTGGCCGAATAGCGCGTTGGGCGCTAGAATTGCAGCAATTCCAACTCGACGTACGCTATCGACGAGGTAAATTGAACGTCGTGGCTGACGCACTTTCTCGACAGCCTTGTGAGGTACTGCAAGGTGCTGTCGAACTCGAAGACCACTGGGACTGGCTCAAAAAGATGAAAGGCCAGATACAGGAGCAACCCGAGAAATTCGCTGACTACATGATCGAAAACGACCAGCTCTACAGGAACATGGGCTACCGAGCTGATGATGAGGACTACTTCCCGTGGAAGCTCTGTGTGCCAACTTCCCGTAGAGGCCGCGTCTTACGTGAATGTCACGATTCCCCGACCGCAGGACACTTGGGAGTCCGGAAAACAATTACGCGTCTGACCCAGAGGTATTTCTGGCCCGGTATGTATCGCGACGCGAAACGTCATGTTCGTCATTGTGAATCCTGCCAAAAGTTTAAGACTGAACAAACCAAAGCGGCAGGTAAGATGCTAACCCGGGTCGTCAGCGAACCTTTCGACATTCTCTGCGCGGATTTTGTAGGCCCGCTACCCCGGTCAAAACAAGGAAATACCATGCTTCTGGTGTTTCACGACGTATTTTCAAAATGGATAGAACTGATACCACTCCGGAAAGCCACCGCAGCTCAAGTACAGAAGGCGTTTCGGGAACGCATACTTGCACGAGTGGGCATTCCCCGGAAGTTCGTATGCGACAATGGAACCCAATTCACAAGCCGGGTCCTAAAAGACTATTTCACCAAGCTCGGCGTAGAAGTCCAGTACACGGCTCCATATTGTCCACAAGAGAATCCCACAGAAGAAGAAGACGCTGATATCCCAGCTGTCGGAAGGCGACCAGAGTTCGTGGGATAATATGCTGCCAGAGATATCCCTCGCGATCAATAGCAGTATATCAGATTCGACGGGGTATAGCCCCGCGTTCCTAACTCAAGGACGGGAACCACGCTTGCCTGCGATGCTGTATGATGAACTCACCCCCGGATCGGCGGTCGTGCATACAGGTCCTGAAGACAAGGCGTCTCACCTCAAAGGAATCTTCGACATCGTACGAGCGAATCTTCAGCGAGCGTCTCAAGACCAGGCGAAACATTATAACCTACGAAGGCGAGAATGGAGACCCACGCTCGGCGGTCAAGTTTGGCTGCGACAGCATCCCTTATCGAAAGCAGCCGAGGGATTCGCCGCCAAACTTGCTCCCAAGTATGACGGCCCTTACACCGTTGCGAAGTTCACATCTCCGAACTTGGTACGCCTGCAACGTCCCGGAGATCGACGGCGACGGATCGCCAACATATCCCAGCTCAAACCATACTACGCAGAAGCCACTCCAGACAGGATCGATGACAGCGTCGCCGGACTGAGTAACCCGACACAGTAAGCAGCATGCAGCCGCAAATAAATTTAATATTCATTGTATAACCACCGTATAACCATTGTATAACCACTGTATAAGCCTCGTATAACCATTGTAATAGATTAAGACAGAGTCCTTTGTTAGCTACGCCGTCACGTAGGGAACTCGAAGGTTAGTTTACCGGCGACGGGCGCCTTTTTATCGCGCCACGGGAAGAAAGGGGGGGGTGTAACGTACACACCTAGGTGTACGATACAATTTTTAATAGTATGTAAGGTTATAGGTGTAAGCGACGCATAATGAATAATAAATATTAATTTGAAACTGAATATTAAGCAGTAGTTAAGTTAAGTTCCAACCCCGAGTGGCAACGCCAGCCGATATTTAGTGAGTAAAGAAAATACTAGAAATTAAGAAATATACTAGAAATCCCGAAAGCGGGAAAAAGGGAGCGTGGGGAAGGTGGTCACACACCGATCGAGCGAGGGGTCTCTTGTGTCCGAATGGTAAGACGGGGCGGACGTGTCTCCCGCAGTAATTTTCCGTGTAATTCGAGTAACGCCTCGACCGCGCGACGACAAATGAATAAGGGGCTCTCGTGCCGGAACAGTAAAACGGAGCGGACGTGTCTCCCGTAACGTGCTTGCCGGATAATCCGAGTGACGCCTCGACCGCGCGAAGGCACGCGGTCAGTGAAGAAGTGGGCTGATTAGTGTTTCGAGGTTAGTGTACACAAAATTCCTATCCGTTAAGCAAAGACGGTGTAGCGGACTCGTAGGAAGATAGTAGATCAATAAAAATAACATAGAAAAATAATAAAGAGAAGTAAATGATTGAATTCCATGATCGTGATTCTTTTTATTCGTAGTATCCTAGCTTCCTTCCTCGTAGTGCATGTGGCCTGTACGCGGACATCCGTCCCGTCTGGCCTAGTTTCCTATGTCCCTCCCCGTAGTATTTGAGACCTGTACGCGGACACCCGGCCCGTCGGGTCTAGTATCTTGGTTTCCCCACATCGTAGCATTTGAGACCCAACGTGGACACCCATCCCGTTCGGTCTAGTACCTTAGATTCCCCTCCTCGTAGTGCATGTGGCCTGTACGTGGACACCCGGCCCGTCTGGTCTAGTACCCTAGCTTCCCTCCTCGTAGCGCATGCGACCGGCACGTGGACACCCGGCCCGTCTGGTCTAGTACCCTAGCTTTCCTCCTCGTAGCGCATGCGACCGACACGTGGACACCCGGCCCGTCTGGTCTAGTACCCTAGTTTTCCTCCTCGTAGCGCATGCGGCCGGCACGCAGACACCCGGCCCGTCTGGTCTAGTACCCTAGCTTTCCTCCTCGTAGCGCATGCGACCGACTTGCGGACACCCGGCCCGTCTGGTCTAGTACCCTAGCTTTCCTCCTCGTAGCGCATGCGACCGGCACGTGGACACCCGGCCCGTCTGGTCTAGTACAATAGCTTTTCTCTTCGTAGTGCATGTGACCTGCGCGGGGACATCATTCCCGACTGGTCAATCGTACCGCCATCCTTTCTCCTCCAATCCCCCCTCGTGTCTGACAAATCCTATCCGGCTTGGCCTCGCCCGAAGGTCCAGCCCGGTGGATTTTTGGCATCCGATACGTCGAGAACGACTTGCGCGCGACGCAACCCCCCGGTCCTACTCTCGCGAAATAGTATCCTGGCTTGGCCTCGTCCGAAGGTCCAGCCCGGTGAATTTTTCGCCTACGACACGCGGAAAGCGACTTACGTGTCCCAATCGCGGAAGTGATCAGCGGGACTACCCGGCGTCCCCATACTCGCGAAACCGTTCGTCTGGCTTGGCCTCGCCCCAAGGTCCAGCCCGTGGAATTTTTGACCCAGGAGCAAGGTACGGCGCGACCAACTCCGACACCAACTCTCTCTCTCCCGGCGTCTATGAGAACCTTCGGTGTGACTCCCCAAACGACTCATTCACTCGTTGAATGATACTCTCTAGTCCGGTGTTTCGGTGATTTACAAATTTCTTGTAAAGGACTCCTGGATCTGACTGAGATCAGTACCCCGGCCAGAGAGCATCCTTACAACTCTGTATTCATTGCATTCTTTTAATTAATTATTAATGGCAAAAATAAACCGCATTCTAATGTGGTCTTATCCTCTTCAATCTCTTTTTTAACTGATTGTGTCCTCATATTTTATGTAAAGTAATGTGTCTCCTAACGTCAATGTTTCTTCTTCATAGTTTATCTTCGCTTTACTTTCTTTCAAATAATTTCTACCTATTAAAATGTCATAATTTTCCGAAAATTTATGTAAATAGAACTTTTGTTTAACTGGGCAGATTTTGCATGGGTTATACTTATATTTAATTCCATTGATCCATTTATTGTGAATACTTTTAATTTCTCATTTTGTTCTTCATTATTTCCAAAATTTTTCGTCATTAAATTGATAGATGACCCTGTATCTATCATATCTATAAGAGGTTTCCCTCCCTTCATTACTCTGACATATGGGCAACACTTTCTGTATCCGAGGCAATTTGCTGAACATTTAGGTCCATTCTATTCTGTGCAATGTCACTCTCTCGTTGTCTCTTAACATGTGTATTCGGAGAATTTTTGGAAGTTGATGCCTGGAAATTTTAGGGGTTTTAGGCCTTTTCTTGATCTAGGTTCCTCCTATACTCATTATAATTTCCCCGATTGTGAGGGGGAATTTGATTTCTGTTTGGTGAACTATGAGGATTTGTCGAATTTGAATTAATGTTATTTCTTGGATAATTATTATTGCTGTTCCCGTATTGTCCCGAATTCCTTCGACTATCATGGCGCCTGGGTTTAAATTTATCAATAGGGTATGCATCCCAATGACCTAGGACCATTGCTGCTTCTTTTGAAGTTGTTATATCTCTATTGGAAAAAGAATTATACAATCTCTAATGGTTTTTTTTAAGGAACTTGTGTAAATTAACCTGTCTGTTGGATCTTATTCTAATTCTAATTTATTGTGTACGTTTGATGATTTAATTTTTAGTTAATTTACAAACTTACTGATGCTTCCTTGATATGGGGCGTCCCAAACATACTGTATCCTCGTATGGCCTGTGATCCTTGAAAGCTTTAATTAAGACCACTTTTGCTGTTCCCCATGTGTTGCATTTTTCCTCTTCGATGACTGCCTCTCAATAGCTCCATAGATGATGTAGATTTGACGCACATCTTGAGTAGAGTAAAGTTTCAGTAAATACTCTACTCTGGCCATGTAGCGACTTAATTCCGATTGATTTCCGTCGAGATAAGGTAGCTTTTGATATGCCCGATTAGTTGATTCATATGTAGCACTGGTGGATTTGCCATGTTTAATGTTCTTTGTTTTTCTGTTTTCAATATTGACACTTTTTATAATTGTTAAGCGCGTATTGACCGAATTGGATTTTATTTCTTTTGTTTCTGCGTGCGAAAATTATACATAGATTCTTTCGGCGGATCTCGATATTTGTCTTTTTGTATATTCACGGAATTTTCGCTGATCGGGATATAGTAGTCGTATAGTAATATTTTTTAGTTGATCAGTACCGACTTTTAAAAGGACTTCAAGATCATACCGGCTGCGGCAATTAAATTTGTGAACCATAAGCATAATAAAACAAACTTTATTTAATTTATTTTTAAACTGCTTATAATTATTATTTATTTGGAAGAAAACTGACTGTCTTAAGACAAGTATTAAACTGAACTCGCTTCTTAACTTAAACTTCTTTGACGATCATACATCGGTTTTGAGCTTTAGAGCTTTCTATGAGTGGAGTTGGCTTTAATTGAGTGAGGTTTCTAATTGCCCTTTGGATTGTTGATTGATAATGCACCAGCTACTCATTCCGATTGCTTAGTCTAGAATCTTGGGGATTCGTTCCCATGGTAATTTTCCATTGAGGGTCCGAAAGTGTGGTAACGAACTGATAATGTAATTTGATTCGTTTTGGATGTTTAGTCTAAGGCTTGGTTACATTTGTAATTAGATATTGGCTGATTGGGGTACTTAGGCACTAATTGGATCCAAAGTGTCCCAACACTATTTTGCATACCAAGGCGACATCATTGTGATCGGACGCACACTGAAGGAAACAGACAGAACCTGAGAGAGGTCTTTCGACGCCTAAAGCAGGCTTGCCTGAGGATAAACCCAGAGAAGTGTCAATTATTTAGAAGCGAACTGTTGTACCTGGGTCACCGGGTTACCAACCAAGGGAAACCAACGTTTCGTGTCAGACTTTGCCTACTTTGCCCCTATTTACATTTACAAAATATAAAATAATTATTTAAGAAGTTTAATTAATTTTTTTTAAGTTTTGAAAAAGTTAAAAAACTACTTATAAAGACAGGTGTATGTATGAAAATTACTACTTAATGGAACAAATATAAAAATCTGGATTTTGTTGTTTAAATAATGTTTAAGTGACAATTATAGTATAATTTTAATTGTACCAATATCTTGGATTATAATTGTTTAAAGACAATTAGAATTGTTAAAGACAATTAAAATTACACTACGAATCATTAAAAAACAAATCAGCCAAAGATCGTTAAAAATAACATTCAAAATAAGTGTCCTAAAAAATTTAAACAAAACAAAAGCCAAACAGCTGTTTCTGTTTCTTCCCGAAAAAGCAATAGTCAGTAGGGTATGCAGGCACCATCCGATAGCAAAACAACAACAAAAGCTTATTTGGTTTGAAGTTTTCTCAACCACTTAAGAGCAGTCGGTGCTTTAAGTGACACCGACTGCGATATGCTCTGTCCCCATCTCAGTGGACTGATTTATATTAATTCGAATACATACATATATGTATAACATTTTACTCTTACCACTGATTTGAATTTGTAAACAACAATAAAATGTATGCTGAAATATTAAAAAATATAATGTTCATATATTTATCATAACCCAATAGTAAATACGCCCATATTGTTAGGGTACAGAGTTTGAAAACTTTGAAATTACAAAATATTCTTGATGCCCCGAAATGAAATAAACGCACACATGCCCCCGTGTATGAGCACGCATACATACAAAGACGAATTCAAACGCAGGGCAGCCTTCTTCAAAAAGCGCCTCTTTGCGACTGAACGATTGAACTCGTGCAATGAGTGCGCGAGCATAAAAATAAGAATAAGAATGAGAGAGCAAAAAACCCGAACGCACTCGAAGTGCAGGGGCCTGCTGCTGTGAGCACGGGGGGCCTCCCGCGATCCGTTTTTTTGTGTCCAAATGCGTTGTATGAAATGACCAGTCTAATTGTTGTATGGTTAGTGGTATATACATAGTAGAGCAAGATTGTGTGCAATGAACACATTCAAATGTTGCAAACACACATTTATAATTTATTTACATGTACATATATCAAACACATTACATATTTGAACCGCAATTGGGTGCTTAATTTGTTAAATAATACAATTTGTATTGCAATCACTGTCGTCCCCCCTACCCTCTTCTCGTTTAATTTGCAAAATAATAGTTGGAAAAATAATCCCAGTCGCTATACATAACCAATTCATAGTCACACATATATAAGCAGCTGCAGCGGTGAACTCTTTTCGATTTCGTTTTCGCTTAACCGCAGTTGCATTAGTTGTTGTTGGACTTTTTCGTTTTGGCGCTTTGGTGGTTCTCGTTCTGCCAAGTGATGTGCCACCCTGCGCGGGATTTTTTGATTTTTTTCTTCTTTTGCAACCATTATTAATTTTTATACCTCGTGCCTCGAAAATCAATTATTTTTTTAACAATAATTAATTAATTTTTTCGAACAAATAAATAATTTGTAAAATAATAATAAAATTATTTTTTAGTCGTTGTTTATGATTTGATACTTTATTTATTATTTTTTATCGTCATAATTTTTTAAATTAAAAAAAAAATGGAATCAGAAAAATTGAAATATAAATCAGTTTTGGAAGATCTAAAAAAAAAAACTTAAAAACCGAGCTAGAAGTATTCGTCGCTTGGCAGAACGGCTAGATTTGGGATCAGATGTTAAATCGCCGATATAAGCATTTATCCTCCAAAGAATCGTCAAAGCCAAAACAAGACAACGCTATGTCGAGCAAACAACGTAACCAGAGCTCATTTTCGATTTCTTCCTCCAACAGTAAAGCCCAGCAAGCTTGTAGCTATTGCAATGCGGGAGACCATTTCCAAGCGAACTGCAGAGGTTTGAATTTGTCAAGTCTGCTTCATTATGCATCAACTGTCCGCGAAAAGGTCACACTGGTGCAAAAGCAATAAATGTCGAGTATGTGACCGTTCGCATCACGTTTTGCTGCACAGATACACAGTGTCTGATAACAGTTTAACGTTGCACCCCAAAAAGATTCTATCTCCTTCTGTAAATCAAGATCACCCTTCTACCTTGTTCTGCACGCGACATCATTAGATAGGGTTATTTTGGCTACGTCGATCGTAAATGTCCAAACTAAAAGCGGGGGATCTTATTAACTGAGCTGCAATCGAGATTGACTGCTGTAGGAACTTCATCTTCTAGCGAGCCCTCTGCACCGTCAAGCATGTCTTGGATATCAGAAGAGATTGAAATATAGTTTGCGAGTTTGTGGACGCTCTTCACTTCTTTGCTTTTCTCGTGGGCATCTTCTACGTTGTTAAAGCATGCTACGAAATCGCCCACATAATATTTGCGAAATATTAATACTTGCATTAAATACACCTCAATCTTGCTTATTGAGGAAATACCATTGACTTAGGCGGCCGCATCAAAAACAAATCTAATCTTGTTTGGTTTAGTAAGTTCGAGGACCGACTTTTTCTTCTTCTTCTGCTTTTGACAATTTCTTAGCATATCCTTTATTTAATAAATCCATTATAGAGTAAGTATATTCCTCTTGGTTTTTAAGATCGCAAATTTGGCTTTCGATACTGCGAAGCCTTTTAATCGCCATATCAAAGCTATCAGGATGGATTACATTATCATTGCTCCACAAATGTGCTATCTCATAGCTTTGATTTACACATTTTGTACTTTCATTCAATATTTTTCTGAACCGGCAAAAATCATCCAGCTGAACCCTCCACGAGGGTGCCGGCTGGGCAATGGGCACTGCGTTATCCGGGACGGGCATTGCAGTGTCTAGCTAAGGCAACGGTCTTTCCCCTCGGGGATTGAACCGCTGCCATGGCTGGAGACGTCTGGCGACAGACTTAAAACTCAAAGGGGGGTGGTTCTCCCCAAATAAACCAGTATGGAGGAGAAAAAAGAATCAACCAGAGCTGGGATGTCAGCCCAAACGTCGGTGGGAAGCGTGACTGCTACCACCAGCGGGGACGGGTGCGTTTCGCCAGCGGTCACTCCTCTGAAATGACGGAAGCAGGTCATATCAGTTGCAACGCTACTGCCACAAACAAATCCACAACGCTTAACAAGCGTGTGCCATAGTCGAAGCAGTCATATCAGTTGCAACGTTAATGCCACAGACAAATCCACAACGCTTAACAAGCGTGTGTCATAATCGAAGCAGACTCGGACCTGGAGAGCGTGCTTAGCCTAAGCAAACATAAAGAAGAAAAACTTCTCCGCTCGCCCGAACCAGATACCAGCTCCCTGCGCAGGGACGGGCCGAAGCGTTACAGCGAGGGGATGAAGGCCAAAGCTCAATACAAGGCCGCCCTGAAGATTAAGAGCAGGCTCCAGGACAAGGCAGACCTCTCCCAGAAGGAGAAGTCAAAGCTGGCCTAGACCGAACAGAAGGTCGAGGAAGGCAGGCCACAATACGCCAAACTGCCTCAAATGGCTTCGACGAGTGGATTCGCTAACAAGGTTGAGGAGATGCTAGCCAACAAAAGGCAACGCTCAGCTGAGAGCACCTCTAAGGACGCACTGGTGAGCAAGAGGCAACGCGGTCCTACGGAAACTAGCAAAGAAGCCCACGCATAAGGCGAAGGTTACTGAGGTGTCTAAACGATATTTGATCATGGCCCTCTTTGAAGATGACGGAAGCGCGGTGGAAGACGGTGCTCGCGCGACTGGTCGAATCCCTCCTTGCGCGGAGGGTGCAGGGTGGCTGAACGGGGTAAAAATCCGCAAGTAATATGACGACCCGACCTTGAAGTTTGCCAGATGGAAGCTTTGTGGGAGCGCGCAAGCTGGAGGTGGTCGACAGGCAGCTAATCCCTTCCAAACTAAAGGCGAAAGTGCCCTTCCCCATCGCGATACGAGGAGACCGGGCGCTGAAGCTGCTTTAAAGGCAGAACCCGGAAATTCCAACGGCAGATTGGAAAATACTGCACATCGCGAGCCCACGTCCGAATGAGGTTGGCCAGAATGTAAGTAAATGTGAGTAAATGCGCCAACCCGGGGACAAGGACGCCCACACACTGCAGGCAGGCGAGGTGGAGAAGGACCTGGGCCTCAACAGTGTGTAGAGGCCATCCAGGATCTGAAGCTGGTAGACTCGGATGAGGAGTTCCTCATTGCCCTGGAGCAGGGATCCGTCGACATAGCTCTGGTCCAGGAGCCATGGATCGCCTCATGCCACACCGTAGCCGAACTAAAATCGCTAAATTACAACCCATTATACTCACCACCGGTAAGCAGGAACAGGACCGCCATCCAAGTGCGGAAGGGTATCCACGCTAACCTTATGTTTCATTTCAGCTCTTGTGTTGCTGGAGAACGAAGAGAATCGCCTTCTTGTAGCTTTCTGTTAAATGGCGCACAACAGACCAGCATTACCCGAAGAACTAAGAAGCTTGGTAGAGGCCAGTCAAAGGTCCAGCAACTTCTCGTGGGCACAGATGCCAACGCACAACGAAAGAGGTGAGTAACTCTTAAAATTTCTACTATCAACTAACCTAGAGATAGCAAACATGGGGTAGGTGCATACCTTAGTAGGCCCTCCCTCCTTTAACGTACTCAACCTAACACTAGTAGCGGGAAACAAAAAAGATACAACCTCAGGGAATTCTTCAAAATCGCCAAACAGGCAGAGGACGAAACCATCAACGAGGAGCACAAGATCCTGCTCAAGGAGCACAAGAAAGAATTTCGAAGGGCACCTATGTGCCCCTCTGCTTCAGCATCAAGAAAGTCCCAGAAATGGCTAGATTGCCGAAGCTGTAGTCAAGGCAACCTACCGTACAGAGTTGCTCAAAAGTAACAACAGAAATTGGACTGAAGGCAATACAGAAGCCCTTACAGCACTAATGCAAGCTCACATTTCAGGATGCTCAGAAATTCCGGATGCCAATGCACATCAATACCTAACAACCTGCGAACTAAGCCCTGCGAATTTAGTATCCCTTAGAGAAATCCAATGGGCTATAGACTCGATTTCCGGGGTTTAAAGCACCTGGATTAGACGAAATATTTCCAGCCATGCTACAGATGACCAAGGAATAGATCACCACATGGCCTTACACATTTTACTCAGCATGTCTGAGCACAAGCTATATCCCTATCCAATGGAGGACCTTAAGGATTGTATTCCTTCCCAAGAACTACAGACCGATAAGCCTCACCTCGTTTATACTAAAAGCTCTATAAAAACTGCTGGACCTACACATCAGAAACGATGTGGGGACACCCATGTCAAACAACCAGCACGCATACTGCAATAGGAAATCGGTGGAGACGGCACTACACTCGCTAGTAGCTAAAATCGAGAAGGCACTTACAATAAAGAATATCCGGCGCATTAAACAACGTAAACACAGACGCGATAATGGACTGCGTAGAAGCGACCTCTGGATAAGAAACCTTCTAAGTTGCAGACGGGTACAATCAGAATGGGGCTCAGCCACCACTGTGAAGGGGAGTGGGGGGATGGCTCACAGAGGCACATCACAAGGAGGTGTCCTCTCACCCCTACTATGGAATATGGTGGTTGATGACCTAATGAAGAGATTCGAGAGGAGAGACCCGAAAAAAACAGCCTATGCAGACGACATAGGCATAATTTTCACGGGAGTTTGCCTTCAGCTGCGTAATGGAATCAACTCACACGGCGATATGTGAGTGGGCAGGAAAAGGTAGGACTCAGTATCAACGCGAAATAGACGGACCTCATTCTCTTCACCAAGAGATACAAGGTGTAGAAATGGATTCCCCCAAAAATCGATGCACCCAGGCTGGCTCCAAAAACACAGGCTTAATACCTCGACTTAGGAATAGACAGCAAGCTGACTTGTTGAGAACGTGTGCTCGAATGCACTGGATTTACATCTCGTGCATGAGTCCTACTTAGCTGTTTTGAGTACTTGTGGCAAGCTACAGAAAAGGGGCATGCAATGCTCTGCATCACCTGGGCGCTGAGGTCAACCCACAAAAAAGCACTTGAAACTATACCTGGGATCGACTCCCTAGATATCCAAGCCAAACAGATCGCAGTTAAGGCAGCTCAACGTCTTGTTGCAATATGTCGCTGCAAGAATACGGGCCCAGCGCAATAGGCCAGGAATTGGTGAAGACAACCGACTACATGACTACTCGCCCAGAAGTCGGAACAACCGTTTCTTCTCGACTGTTGGTTGCTTTTGACTTTCGTCGCATAAGTCGCTGGCAGCAGCAAGTGCAAATTTTGGAAGTCGCAGTCGCGAAAAACGATTCGCTCGATGTTTGGTTGCTTCTGATTTTTGTAGCTGTTGCTTTCGATCGTAAGCATATGTATGTAAGTCGCTGAAAAACTGTTGGTTGCTTCTTATTTTTGTCGCTTTTTGATCAACAGCATATTTCGCTGGCAGCAGATTGGTAGAAATCAGCCGCAGTCGCAGTCTCCAAAAATGGTGTGCTGTTAGCTCCTTTGCATTTTACTTTTAATGAGCTTGCCGATAGAGTCGCACTTATTCAGCTATGGCGCCAAGTGTGGTGTGGAAAAATTTTGAAAACAACGTAACCGAAGGCATAGCCATATGCAGTATATGCAAAACTACTCTTAAAAATAATAGACTATCTAATTTAAAAACTCATTTGTTAAAGCAACATAACATTAACTTAAATGTATTAAATCTGAGTAATATTGATTCGGCATTATCAAGTTCCTCGACCAAACAAATTCGGAAAAAGAAAATAAAAATTGAAGTGAACAAAAAAAAGCTTATATGGTCTTTTATCGGATTGGTTACAGAAGACAGTATTCCTTTTAATGTTTTGAATTCGCCAAATATGAGGAACATTACCGATACAATTTGTAAAGGTCTCAAAACTACAGATGGCAAAATAATGTCATTAAATGCATCAAATTGCAAAAGCACTTAGAAAAAGTGGCAAATAAAATCCGGGCTCACACCGCAGATAAAACGAAAAATAAATTTTTGTCTTTGAAAATTGACAGTGCAACGCGAATGTCAAGAATAATTTATTTTACATAAGCGCGGCTCAAATAAAATCCCTAATTTTGGGAATGACAGCGTTTAAAGGCACAGGATCAAGTGGAGCTAAAAATCTTGCCAGTGAAATGCTCGAAGTGCTGTAAAATAGCATATTAATTTATATCAAATCGTCTCCATAACGTCGGATAACTGTGCAAATATGCTTAAAGCAACCAAAATGTTATCGTTCGTTTCCGAGCAAAATATTGAAGAGGACGATGCAGAGTGGAGCAACGAAGATTATTTAAAGAAGATTGATGCAATAGAAAAAGTGCCAAAGGTTTTAATATGCAACATACAAGTGTGTCGTTGTGCTGCAGATACAGCACAGCTGGTTGCCCTTGAAGTATTGAAGTAATTGGACATACTCAAATGCCTGTTCAATTGTCGAAATATGACAAAATATATAAGAAAAACCCGAAACGGCTATCGTGAAATATTTGAATAAAAAAAATTGAAAATGCCGCAACTAGATTGCCCAACTAGATGGAGATCCACTTACGTCATGTTAAAAAACTTATTGGAAACCAAAGATATTTTAAATAAATTTGAATCTCGTTTTGGGATTTTATTCAGATCCACTGCAATGTTTTCAAAAAACAATAAAAAAAATTTAAAGAGGAAAATTGAACTACATATTGCTTTTTGGACAAGACAATTGATGCAATGGAACCTTTTGAAAATGACAAACAATCCAATCAAAGCGATTGACAATAATATGTATATGTGGGAACATCGAGTTCCTCAATGAATTCTGCGGCGTTGCGAGCCGTGAGCTTTCTCGGCTGTGACATTTCGTAACCTTTCGTAACCGCACCTCGATCGAGACTGTCTGATTTATCAATCAGAACTCCCTTTTATACAGCCCAAATTGGTCAACATCCTCTTGTTCACATACTTTACCATATGGCCATCTCTTTTACTCGTACCATGTCACCCGAGATTGCACATAACAGAAATCCTTTAGGCTCATCGCAACACTTACACACAGAAACTCATATAAAGAAAGGAATGCGAATAAAAAGCAACGAGTGGCATTCATAACAAATTCTAAGTAAAAGTGAATTTCCAAGTAAGTCAGCATTTCATGTTAATTTTTATTTTAATAGCGTAATACCACGAAAACAAAACTAAAGATCCGACATATACATATTTTATAAAAATAATTAAAGTAAGAAAATTTATTAAAATGGATCATAATTTAATGTATTACTTATTCTTTATTATGTATGTACAACTAAATATTGAAATACTGAAAAGGGGCTGATAGGCCCCTGCTGGGTAAATAAGCAGCGCCAGGATGCAGCCGTAAATGATACTCTGTTCGGCTCCAAGAGTCGTCATGTAACTGTTTAAAGTGGCAGCGACGGGACGCAGTCCTCCATGTGAGGACACCACGGCACTGATGCCGCCATGTGCGGTATTACAAATAATAATAATAAATGATGCCCTTTGCTCCATTTGAATTCGTTTCGCTGTTGATTGAAAAAGCAACGCCCGGATGCAGCGATCCGTGTGAGGATGCCAGATCGTAGATTCCGACCTGTGCGGCAACTGGATGTGATGGAATTTTGGTTGAAAGGGCTGCGCCAGGGAGTCACCCTCTGTGAGGCTGCCAGATCGTAGATGCCGCCTTGTGCGGAAACTGGGTGCGCTATACTGCCAGTTAAAAAAGCAGCATCATGATGCAATCCCCCGTGTGAGGAGACCAGATCATGCTGCGCTCTGTGCGACAATACCGGTTGGATCGTTACCCTGCTTATCCGCCTCCGAAATCCATAAGCTAAGTTTTTTCTTAAAAACAGTAAACTCGTCTACCATGACATTCAATTTTTGCATAATTCGCTCCGTTTGCACTTGCTGCTCAGCCAGCAATTTTTCCATAAAGGTTTCCATGCCCATTATTGGCGTTTTCTTGTCCTCTTTAATATCGCTTATTTGGTCCATTTCGACCTCCTCATTTTCCAAGTTCCCACCTGGTCTTGGCGTGAAAATGTGCGCTTGATTTATTTTGTCCAGAAGCTTCTGATTTGCACGGTTCAATAACATTTAGACGCCATGTGTCTATATGCAGCTATATGATCTTGATTTCGCACTCTTCCAAAGTTAATATCACAACTCTCGCAATTCTGCAAATCAGTTCGTCGGCGAGAGCAACTTGTAAATTTATTAAAAATGTTAAAATTAGGTTGTCAAAAAAGTCTTGCGGTATTTTAATTGAATTTTCAATTATTCATAAAACTGTGTTGCAATTGAAAGCTATCGATAGGGGAATATCGCCCTAGGAGATGGCAGTGTGACCAGTTTTTCAAAGGTTGGCAGGGCCAAGAAAGGGAGGGGAAGTGTGGAAAGTAAGAGGCGCTCTGGTGGACGATCAGGAAAGAGAACCATAATCCGCTCTTAGATTCCACCACCTCCCCTGGCCCAGAAGTATCTCCACCCACACCAAACCATTAGGATCTGCACCCACACCCATAGCTGAATGAGAGCCGAGCGGCTACGTGATGCAAATGAAAGAGGTCTCTGCCGTTGCCGAAAAACCGAGAAAGGGATCAGAAAAAAAAATTGGGTGATGCTAGTGCTGGGCAGAGGGTATATATAGGGCTGAAAGGGATCGGGCCACCACGAGTTCCCAAAAATTTTTACAACAGCAAGTGGTCCGGGAAATTTGTAGTGAAAAATAAAATATAAAATTAAAAGTGAGTTAGATGATGGGGTAGTGGCCAACAATCTAAAGTGTAGTATCAAGATAAAATAATATACATCTTCAGGAAAGGAAAACGGGACGAGTTTGGACGACGTAAACAGGACAGGCAGCCGGGACCGGGAAAAGAAGGCACCGTCAACAAAAAAGTAAGTCCATTCCAAAGAGAAAAAATTAATATAAAAAAAAAAGGGAAAGTAAATCTAAAATTTTCCGGTTAGTGTCACCGTTGGCGAAATAAAGAAATAAAAATAAATTATACGATATCTGGACCACGTGCCACCGGCTCCGGGCCGCACCACGGCAGGAAGATTTATTCCTTTAATCATATACCTAAAACCCGTTGAATTCACCGCACCACACTGGCACTGGATTTTTTGTTCAATTTTTTGCTCTACAAAACTTAAACTCTACAAAAACTTAAACTTTGAACGCAGCATTGATGAAAGACTTAAAAATAGTTTTTAAGTAAATTAAGTTAAAATATTCCCTCTTACTATTATTTAAAATTTCGTCCCAATAACTTAAATAAAATTCGTTCGTCCACCTTAATCTAAATTTATATGTTAATTTATTGAATTATTTATGCACCACTAAACTTATATATCCCACATGCATAAATCATATATTGTTTCTTAACATATTTATATATAGAACATTTTTAAATATTATAAGTAGTACTTGTAAGTAAAAAGAATTTGATATAATCAAAATTTAGGGGAACAAAGAAAAGAATATACTAGTACATTAACAAAACAAAACCATATGTAAATTTGCGGGGGTCTCGCAGCAGTTGGGATGTAAATTAACGAGTAAGTAAAGTAAACGAGAAAACAACTATATGCGAATGTAAAAAAAAAGGAAAAGTCTCATGTTAATAAGTTTAGAAACCCCGAGATAAAAAGATCTCAATATTAAACCCCTGGTTGGAGCTCCAAATAGGTAGGGTAATTTAATTGTATAATTATGGATTAATGAATATTTATATATTCGTATATGGGTCAACAATGGTGTAATGAAAATTTAAATCAATTTCAAAGGAAGTGTTTTCGTATGAATTTGGCATCGCAGCTGTAGCAAGGGGAAGCAAATAAATGAGATAAGTTAACTGAAGATATAATGCAAGAAATGAAGATGAATGTTTATGGTTAATAATAAAATTGTAACGTGAGAATGATGTGCTAAGTGTTCGTCTGTGGGGAGGGGGAAATGAGACTGACCCTGGAGTAGGCTGACGGTAGCCAGCGGTAGGGAGATTTGGCGAAGCATGCATGCCGGATCTCAGGTAGGGTGGGGGTGTCGGAGTACATCACCTAAACTCCAATTTGTCCAGCGCAAGTAAAGTTTCCAGTACCGTCCAATGTGTATCATTATTTATCTTATTTTTCTTTGCATTTTATTTTTGTTTACATTTGATCTTATTATGATGTCGTCGGACTGAGATGGCCGATCAGCTGAGCTATTGTGCGGACTGAAGGCTGGGAAGAACCCCACCACGAGATGGACTGGCTAGCCGGCCTTGCCCCATCGAATAACCAGGTCCATAACAATAGATGGCGCCCAATTTAAAGGCAGGAGTGGATTCGCTGATCCTATCATCCGTAAGGGTCGAAAAGCCGAGAGGTAGGATCTCGGAGGGGACTTGGTGATTCGGGTACCTCGGTGACTGATGGCCTATGAAGGACCTGATGGTCGGCTCATAGTAACGCGGTGCCGGGGGGATCTGGAAGTAAAGATACCCCAAAGTAAATGTCAGATTTTTTTGTTGAAAGAGATTGGTACTTATCTGACGAACGGAAGAGGGTGCTCGGGAAGGGTGGTTCGGCACCAGCAGGAAATATTTCCTCGGCAAGTAGCGACTATCCCGATGCCTGGTGTGCTAGTCGAGCGCCTGGAAAATAAAGCAGAGTAATAACCGGAGTCAGATATAGTCCAAATAGGGAAAACTTCCCTTACTTACCCGTGATGAGGTCAGGATGTGAAAATTCGACTGTGAGTGGCCCGTGGGGAACAGAGAAGTCGGCCACGCGTTGCACTTATGGCGGTTCTTCACTCCTAGAACAATCATTTAGTGATGTAAGTAAGTGGGAAGTATAGATAATAGAATAGCGAGCGCCCTTGACACCTTGTCTTCTGTGGAAGATGGGATGGTCAACAGCGCTCACCGAGAAACTTGTGCTGGAAATTGAAGACACTGAAATCCGGGGGTGAAGTTGGCTCCGGTGAATGTTGAGTTTTTCCCTCCCTGTTGTAGTTGTGGATTTTTGTTTGAGGTGTCATTGTGTGTTGTGGATGCGCAGCCGGTTCAAAACTATAAAAAAATTAAAAGATAAATATTAGTAAAACATCTAAGTAGAGATAGATTAGAAAATGTTTATGAGCAAGTATTTTTTAAGGTCAAAGGGGAAAATGGTAGACAGGACTCCTCCGCCAGGGAATTCTCGGAAGGAGCAACAAGAAGGAGACGATGACAGCTGGAATTTGCCAGTAGCATCGAAGGGCCTGCCATCAGAAATCACATCGGCAGCCGGTTCAAAACTATAAAAAAATTAAAAGATAAATATTAGTAAAACATCTAAGTAGAGATAGATTAGAAAATGTTTATGAGCAAGTATTTTTTAAGGTCAAAGGGGAAAATGGTAGACAGGACTCCTCCGCCAGGGAATTCTCGGAAGGAGCAACAAGAAGGAGACGATGACAGCTGGAATTTGCCAGTAGCATCGAAGGGCCTGCCATCAGAAATCACATCGGCTGTCAATGTGGCCTTAGCCCAGGCTCAGGAGACGCAACGAGGAGGAATGATGGAGTCCATAAGCCGATCTTTGCAAGAGGAGATCCGGCGCGGGTTTATGGAAATGATGATTGCCGTTACCGAGGCAATGGGACCATTGAAGCAGCAAGTAGAGCTGCTACAGATGCAGGAGGTAGCGAAGGACGGAAGTGATAGCAGGCATAGCAGCCGGCAGGACGAAAAGGACAGGAGGAGCACTGAAACTAAGCCAAAATATTCCACAGGCGTACCTCCAGCTTCGCAGCATGCACAACGTCCGCAATCCCAAGATGCAAAACAGTATTCCGCGCTGAACGAACCCATCCAGAGATCTCCTAGATTCGAGGATGGTCGAGCCTTGCGTCAGCAAGCGGAAAGGGAGTCCGAGGGTAGATTTACGAGGTGGGGACGAGATGAAAAGTGGGAGATATACTTCGATGGAGACCCAAACAAAATTATGGTGGAAGATTTTGTTTTCCGGGTCGAGTTTCTTCGAAGGCAAAGTCGGTGTTCCTGGGATGAGGTCCTCGACAGTTTTCATCACCTGGTCAGGGGCAAAGCGGCCGAGTGGTATTGGCAATTTGTTCGTGAGCGACCGCCCGAGGTTTGGGAAGATCTGAAGGACGAAATTGTGGCCAGATTTCGAGGCGTCGGTGGTGAGTTTGAGCGGCTTCGCGCTCTCCAAGAACGGCGACAAAGACCTGGGGAATCAGTCGAGGATTATTTCGGAGCCATGCGGCGATTATTTACCAGACTTACCCAACCCATGTCGGAGGCCGAAGTGATCCGGGTGATTAAGAAAGGACTCGCTGTAGATATCGCTCGGTATGTTTACGCATTCAGGGTACGAAGCGTGGAGCAGCTTCGCGAGGAATGCTTGGAGGTGGAAGACACTTTTGTCAGACGAGAGCCTAGGCCAGCATACCGCCCGTCGCAGAAGTTTTCTTCCTCTGGAAAGAGAGTCGAAGAAATCATACCGGAACCGGAATCGCAGGACAAGGAAGAAGCGGTGATTATAGAGAAGGCTCACCTGTTGACCAAGCAGAGGATGTGTTGTTGGAACTGCGGCCAGTTTGATCACGGATTCCGCGATCGTGTGGCCAAGGAACGCAGAATCTTTTGCTACCGCTGTGGGAAACCGGAACACTTTACTCCGACATGTCCGAAATGTTCGGGAAACGGTCGACCAAGCGTGACGAAAGCAGGTGAGCAACGCTTGGGCCAGAAACCTGCGTGGAAGTAGATGAGAAGGGAGAAGAAAAATATCAACAATTATTAATAAACAAAATAGATTAGGGATTAATCAATTAAGATTTCTACCAGCCGAGGAAAGAATGAAAAGATATATTGAAGTACGTAACAGGATTTTCGACGCTAGACAGCTTGAAGGTATGCGGGGAGTCAGCCACAGGCTTCTAAAGACCCGTTCCCGCTTTAAGAAGTGGCGACAAATGCGCAAGGAGGTGGCTGAAGCAATCCAACGTGAAACGAGAACGGATCCAAGGGTTTTCGCTGAGGTGACCATACACGGCCGGATGATTGCGGGACTGCTGGAGCCTCCGTAAGTCTACTGGGCAAAGACAGTAGGGAGCTGATGGCCAAATTCGGGGTAGATATGGACAGATATGTGTCCGTCGTTAAAACAGCTGCCGGTGAAGACAGATCCATAATCGGAAAAAAAAAGCTTCCTGTTGGATATAAGGGGATTGTAAAGGACATTCTCTTCTACATATGCCCGTACCTAGAACAATCGATGTACTTGGGGATCGATTTCTGGAGATCTTTTGAGTTGGCTCCAGCAGTTCTAGGCGACGACAGCGAATCCAGTCACGCTCAAGAGGCTGAAGTCAAGATGTCCCAGATCAGCCATTATGCGGAAGATAGAAGACAAGAAACGGAGGTAGAAGCTTGGGACCTGGGAAAAAATGAAGCTGAGGAGTTGGAAAACGTGAAGAAGGAATTTTTGACTTACGAAGAAGCCGGGTTAGGAACGACTGCAGCAGAACAGCACAATATCCAGTTGCTGGAGGGCCCAGTACCGTTTAAGGATCGTTGTTACCCGCTGTCACTAGCGATGCAGGAAGTGGTCTGGAAAGAAGTAGACAAAATGCTAGAGCTAGGGTTATAGAGGTTAGTGACAGTCCGTGGAGCAATAGAACAACGGTCGTGCAAAAGCCAGATAAAAAAAGATTTTGCTTGGACGCGCGGAAACTTAACCAACTCACCGTAAAGGACGCCTACCCTCTCCCGAGTATCGAAGGCATATTGTCTAGGATCGACCAGACATATTATATATCTAGCGTCGATCTTAAATTTGCGTTCTGGCAAATAAAATTGGAACCGAAAAGCCGGAAGTATACCGCTTTCACAGTAGCCGGACGTCTGCACTTAAATACAAAGTTTCAAATCGCTTTTCCTGAATCTGTGGATGTCCCGGCTAATGTTAACACCAACAAGCGGAAGAAGGAAAAAGTTGTCAATAAACCTCCGGCTTCATCTTCTTCCCATCATACCAATCCCGTTGTGTCAGACCATAACCCCCCCAATGAGGGCTTTACGGTTGTCTCCAAGAAAAATAAAAATAATCGTATCAACAAGAAGCATATTATTGGTTCGACGCTCGCTTGTGATCAACTTGCAGTATTGTCCAGCAAAAGATTTTAGCATATTGGTAAATTCGCTGTAAACACAAAGCCAGAGGCGCTGTGCAAGTTTGTTTCTGACAAGTAAAAAGTAAATTCTGACACCATATCATGCTATTCACTAACAAAAAAAGAGGTAGATCTTAGCACACTGAAGTTCATTAACTTTAAGCTTGGAGTCCCGGAGCAATATTATCAGACTGTCTTTAGCGGTGATTTCTGGCCACAATCAGTTAAGGTGAGCCGATTCATCCACAGGGAGAGAGAGCACTTGGAGTCGACCGTGGTGGACACATTGGGTGGTGAACCATTGCGTACATCTACCCCTGCCAAGCTTCCATCAAAAAATTCCCAGTAATCGACGTCACTGACTCTGACGTCATTATTGGTTCACTTTCGTGCATCATTTATAACTGCAGTTCTCAACCTCATCACCAACAACAAACGCTTAAGCTGGTGCTTAGGCCGCTCGCCCTCTACATCGTTTCGAATCAAGGCGCGCAGCCGCAGCTGTTTTCGTATCAACAACAATACGGAGTTTCGCTCTCTCATCATTATGCAGCTTTATACGCTCAGTCGCTCTTGACGGCTGTTTTTTCTGATATAGCCAATGCATTTGATAGTAGCGCGCTCCTCATATTGGCGCTCTATCCATCTCCTGCTGCCTCTCTGCTTCGCTTTACTCGTGGATGGCTGAGCGATTGCGTTGAATTATCACTCTCTTTGCACCATATATGCAACAACAACAAAATCGGATGACTTTTCCCTTTTCTTTATGCAGCTCCTTACTTGAAAAGAGTCCGCACAATACCATTTCATGACTTCCGTTATGAAACTATGGCAACAGTTTCTGAGAATTCATCAGTCAAAAGAATTGGAACTAATTGCCTTAAAATTTATTTTCAAAACTTATCTGGAATGAGAACTAAAACTCAGTCCGTCTTCATGAGCACTTCCAACAGTGGTTATGAAATAATAATATTGGTTGAAACCTGGCACAACCCCAACTTCAACTCCAATGAGTTCTTCGATACTAATTTATTCCATGTCTATCGCAAGGATAGAGACTTCAGCAGAATGAAGTGCGAGAGAGGTGGAGGCGTCATCGTGGCTGTCCGCCGTACCTTCTCCTGCTGCGCAGCTGTACTTTCAAACGAGGACTCTCTTCTGGACCAGTTGGCTGTTGAGGTATCTGGATTGTCTGGGAAGACTGTAATAGTTGCTTCTTATATTCCCCCTGGAAGTGACTTTACGCTTTTTTAGGCGCATATGAATAACATTGCCAGCCTACATGCCAGCATAGATGACTCTGTTGGTCTTGTTGTGACAGGTTTAATTTGGGATCTGCTGTAGGGTCATATGATCCGCAATCCCTTGCTATGGTGCCTGGCAATGTACACCAGCCACATGAAATTATTGTAATCGATGATTGTTAAAGTATGGGCCTCACCCAGATAAATTATATCTTTAATGATTTGCATAGGCTACTAGATTTAATATTCATCAATTCTATTGTTCATTCCTCGGTAAGCCTTGCTGAATTTAGTATTTCTAGTTGTGATGTTCATCATAAGCCCTTATGCTTTAATATTGAATTTTATTTTTTCTTACCAGTTGTTAACTTTATTCCTATGTATAATTTTGCTCATGCCAGCTTGGTTGCCGTAAGTGATTGCCTCACGTCTATGGATTGGGTTTCCTTCCTATCAAACGCTTGCATTGAGACCAATTACAATAACTTTCTTGTCGCATTAAAAAATATTCTTGACAGCACTTGTTCAACCAAGGTACGGGGTTCCTAAAGGCTTCCTTGGTATACAAAAGGTCTCCAGAAATATAAAAATCTAAGAAATAAGTTCTACAAACGGTTCATTAGATGGGTAATCCATTGGATCGTGATAGATATTGACAGCATAAGCGGGAATTTGAGTTTCTTAATAAATTTCGATATAATCAATACATTTCCGACATTGAAAATAGCTTAAAGTCAAATCCAAATGTGTTCTGGCGTTTTATTAATTCAAATTCTGGGACAAATATTGCAAACTTATTTGCTTCCTTTTTTTCGGCCGATTTTGAGCTTGCTTGTGACTGGAATGAAACTATGGCAACAGTTTCTGAGAATTCATCAGTCAAAAGAATTGGAACTAATTGCCTTAAAATTTATTTTCAAAACTTATCTGGAATGAGAACTAAAACTCAGTCCGTCTTCATGAGCACTTCCAACAGTGGTTATGAAATAATAATATTGGTTGAAACCTGGCACAACCCCAACTTCAACTCCAATGAGTTCTTCGATACTAATTTATTCCATGTCTATCGCAAGGATAGAGACTTCAGCAGAATGAAGTGCGAGAGAGGTGGAGGCGTCATCGTGGCTGTCCGCCGTACCTTCTCCTGCTGCGCAGCTGTACTTTCAAACGAGGACTCTCTTCTGGACCAGTTGGCTGTTGAGGTATCTGGATTGTCTGGGAAGACTGTAATAGTTGCTTCTTATATTCCCCCTGGAAGTGACTTTACGCTTTTTTAGGCGCATATGAATAACATTGCCAGCCTACATGCCAGCATAGATGACTCTGTTGGTCTTGTTATGACAGGTTTAATTTGGGATCTGCTGTAGGGTCATATGATCCGCAATCCCTTGCTATGGTGCCTGGCAATGTACACCAGCCACATGAAATTATTGTAATCGATGATTGTTAAAGTATGGGCCTCACCCAGATAAATTATATCTTTAATGATTTGCATAGGCTACTAGATTTAATATTCATCAATTCTATTGTTCATTCCTCGGTAAGCCTTGCTGAATTTAGTATTTCTAGTTGTGATGTTCATCATAAGCCCTTATGCTTTAATATTGAATTTTATTTTTTTTCTTACCAGTTGTTAACTTTATTCCTATGTATAATTTTGCTCATGCCAGCTTGGTTGCCGTAAGTGATTGCCTCACGTCTATGGATTGGGTTTCCTTCCTATCAAACGCTTGCATTGAGACCAATTACAATAACTTTCTTGTCGCATTAAAAAATATTCTTGACAGCACTTGTTCAACCAAGGTACGGGGTTCCTAAAGGCTTCCTTGGTATACAAAAGGTCTCCAGAAATATAAAAATCTAAGAAATAAGTTCTACAAACGGTTCATTAGATGGGTAATCCATTGGATCGTGATAGATATTGACAGCATAAGCGGGAATTTGAGTTTCTTAATAAATTTCGTTATAATCAATACATTTCCGACATTGAAAATAGCTTAAAGTCAAATCCAAATGTGTTCTGGCGTTTTATTAATTCAAATTCTGGGACAAATATTGCAAACTTATTTGCTTCCTTTTTTCGGCCGATTTTGAGCTTGCTTGTGACTGGAATGAAACTATGGCAACAGTTTCTGAGAATTCATCAGTCAAAAGAATTGGAACTAATTGCCTTAAAATTTATTTTCAAAACTTATCTGGAATGAGAACTAAAACTCAGTCCGTCTTCATGAGCACTTCCAACAGTGGTTATGAAATAATAATATTGGTTGAAACCTGGCACAACCCCAACTTCAACTCCAATGAGTTCTTCGATACTAATTTATTCCATGTCTATCGCAAGGATAGAGACTTCAGCAGAATGAAGTGCGAGAGAGGTGGAGGCGTCATCGTGGCTGTCCGCCGTACCTTCTCCTGCTGCGCAGCTGTACTTTCAAACGAGGACTCTCTTCTGGACCAGTTGGCTGTTGAGGTATCTGGATTGTCTGGGAAGACTGTAATAGTTGCTTCTAATATTCCCCCTGGAAGTGACTTTACGCTTTTTTAGGCGCATATGAATAACATTGCCAGCCTACATGCCAGCATAGATGACTCTGTTGGTCTTGTTATGACAGGTTTAATTTGGGATCTGCTGTAGGGTCATATGATCCGCAATCCCTTGCTATGGTGCCTGGCAATGTACACCAGCCACATGAAATTATTGTAATCGATGATTGTTAAAGTATGGGCCTCACCCAGATAAATTATATCTTTAATGATTTGCATAGGCTACTAGATTTAATATTCATCAATTCTATTGTTCATTCCTCGGTAAGCCTTGCTGAATTTAGTATTTCTAGTTGTGATGTTCATCATAAGCCCTTATGCTTTAATATTGAATTTTATTTTTTTCTTACCAGTTGTTAACTTTATTCCTATGTATAATTTTGCTCATGCCAGCTTGGTTGCCGTAAGTGATTGCCTCACGTCTATGGATTGGGTTTCCTTTCCTATCAAACGCTTGCATTGAGACCAATTACAATAACTTTCTTGTCGCATTAAAAAATATTCTTGACAGCACTTGTTCAACCAAGGTACGGGGTTCCTAAAGGCTTCCTTGGTATACAAAAGGTCTCCAGAAATATAAAAATCTAAGAAATAAGTTCTACAAACGGTTCATTAGATGGGTAATCCATTGGATCGTGATAGATATTGACAGCATAAGCGGGAATTTGAGTTTCTTAATAAATTTCGTTATAATCAATACATTTCCGACATTGAAAATAGCTTAAAGTCAAATCCAAATGTGTTCTGGCGTTTTATTAATTCAAATTCTGGGACAAATATTGCAAACTTATTTGCTTCCTTTTTTTCGGCCGATTTTGAGCTTGCTTGTGACTGGAATGACCAGTAAATTCTAAATAACATTCCAGAAATGTGTAATTATGGTTTCCTTGAAATTAATGATGATGACATTTCTGAAGCTATTTCACAATTTGACGACTCCATTAAGCCTGACATTGATGGAGTTTCTTCATTTATTCTTAAAAAATTCTATCACAGTCTTCTTCAACCCCTTAAGATGATCTTCTCGTCTTCGCTACTTCAGGGTAAATGTATTTCTAGATGGAAAATTGCCAAAATTCTATCGGTTCATAAAGGCGGAAGCAAGTCTGAGGTTTCTAATTACAGGCCGATTGCTAAAATAAGCAATATTGCCAAGCTATTCGAGAGAATTGTAGTTAAAAAATTATCCTTCCTGATACGTACTTATATTGACCCTAATCAGCACGGGTTCATGCCTGGTCCTTCTACTACCTCGAATTTAGCTATTTTCGCGAAACATTGCATACAAGCCTTTGAGTTACATTCCCAAGTGGACACAGTTTATACTGATTTTGCCAAGGCTTTTGATAAGATTTCTCACTCTGCCTTGCAAGCAAAACTTTTTAAGCTTGGTATTCACGGCTCTTTTCTAAATTAGATCTCTTCTTATTTGGCAAACCGATCGTATCATGTTCAAGTCAGCGGATTTGTTTCTAACCTCTTTGAAGCAACCTCTGGTCTTCCTCAAGGCAGTTCTCTTGGTCCTTTGCTTTTCATTATTTTCATTAATGATATTTGTTTCTGTATTCAATCTGTCAAGTATCTTCTTTATGCGGATGACCTTAAAACATACATGCCCGTGAATTCCTTAAATGACAGTTATTTGCTACAATATCTTAAATATTCTTTCTTCATATGTTATCAATAACCATTCACTCTCTGCACTTACTGAGATTATGGATCTTGGTGTCCTCTTCGACAGTAAATTTTTGTTTATTAACCATATGAACCATGTTATGCCGAAGGCATATGCAATGTTCGGATTTGTCAAAAGAAACACCATACTTTTTAAGGACCCATACTCAGTGTTCTCAGCTTTTGTGCGTTCAAGAGTGGAATATGCTTCCTTTATTTGGAACCCGTCAAGTGTTGTTCATATCAATAGAATTGAGAGGCTGCAGAAAAAGTACCTAAAATTTGCACTTCAGCCGTTAAACTTTTCGGAACCTTTGCCAGCTTACTCTAGCCAATGTTGCCTACTGCATGCCTGCAGTCTAGAAGATCGCCGTTCTATAGCGAACTTGCTCTTTATTAATGATGTTATAATTGGTAATATAGATAGTCCATTAATATTAAGCTCAATTAATTTCAATATCCCTGCCAGGAGTCTCCGTGCTGCGAGGACAAACTGTGCGCGTAATGAGCCAATCTTAAGAACTTTAAGACTTTTTAACTCTTTGCCACTAAGTATTCGATTGGTTTGGGGATCCAAGAAGGATGTGCTTAGGCAATTACTTAGGGAATATTTTTTAATTAATACTTAGTTTTAAGTTAAGTTAGCTGATAGCCAGATAAGGATATATCCATTGGCGAATAAATGAATAAATAAATAAATCTTTAAAATACCTTGGGTTTATCATTGGAGGTGGAAAGCTGCAAATGGATCCAGAAAGAGTCTTGGCCATACAGAAGATTCCTGATCCGAGGAACGTAAAGGAGTTACGAAGCTTCCTAGGTACAGCAGGGTGATACAGACGATTCATAAAAAACTATGCATCCATTGCAGCACCGCTAACTAACGCCCTCAAGAAACATCCAAGGGGCAAGTTTTCCTTGACTCCGGAGGCTGTCGAGGCCATAAAGCACTTAAAGATGGCGCTAACTACAGCCCCAGTATTAGTCCATGCTGATTTTAAACGTCCATTCTTTATCCAATGCGACGCTTCTAACTATGGAGTGGGAGCAGTATTGTTCCAGTTGGACGACGAAAATGCAGAACGTCCCGTAGCTTTCATCTCTTCCAAGCTGAATAAACATCAGATTTTGTATTCCGTCACTGAAAAAGAATGTCTGGCAGCGGGGTTAGCAGTTGAAAATTTTAGGCCTTACGTGGAGCTGATGCAGTTTACTGTGATCACGGACCACGCAAGCCTAAAATGGCTAATGTCCCTCAAGGATCTGAACGGACGTTTGGCAAGGTGGTCTTAAAGGCTTCAGAGTTTCAACTTTAAAATTGAGCATCGCCTGGAGAACTGAAAACGTGGTTGCTGACACCCTGCCACTCTGCAGAGCGGAGATAAGTTTCGATTTATCTGATGCCATTGGATTCCAGAAGACAGAATTCGAGTCCGCGGAATACCAAGAATTAAAAGAAGAAATTAGTCGAAATAAAGCAACATTGTCTGATTTACGCGTAGATGGAGGATTAATCTTCAAAAGAACGACATTCGAACAACTTTACGGCCAAGTAGAAGGCTTAATTTGGAAGCTGTGGATCCCGGCAGGAATAACATCTACACTAATAGCGAACGCGCACGAGGATCACAAAGCTGCACACGGGGGGATGAAGAAGACACTTCATCGTCTAAAACGTCATTTCTACTGGCCGGCTATGACGACACAAGTGCGGGAGTATGTCCGGAATTGCACCAAATGCAAGGATCAAAACCACCAAATTATCGTTGTCAAGTTGGAATTGGTCAAGAAGTAGTCACGGAACGGCCGTTTCAGAAGATCTATATAGATTTTCTTGGAAAGTATCCCAGGTCCAAAAAGGGACAGTCATATATATTTGTTGTTGTAGATCATTTTACGAAATTTACCTTTTTAAAAGCGATGAAGGAGGCGAATGTTGGGAAAGTGGTCGAATTCCTGGTGCACGAGGTATTTTACAAATTTGGCGTACCCGAGGTGATTCACTCCGACAATGGGAAACAGTTCGTGTCAAAAATATTCCAAGACATGATCACGGCATTCGGCATTCATCACATACGTACCGCTGTATATTCACCACAGAGCAACGCAGCCCAGAGGGTAAATCGGACCATTTTAGCTGCAATTAGAACGTACTTAGAAAATGATCATCGAGACTGGGACCTATACTTACCGGAAATTGAAGTGTCGATCCGTGATTCCGTGCATGAGGCCACGGGTGTAACACCGTTCTTTGCAATATTTGGACAACAGATGTTCCTAAATGGAAACTGCTACAAACTGGCAAAAAAACTGCAGTCTTTGACAGAACAGCAAATAACGCCAACTTATCCGCGATTACATTCGGAAAAATCTTCATCAAGCATATGAACGCAGAAGTCAGCGCTATAACAAACGGGCTCGAGTTTTCCATGTCAAGCCTGGCCAAGAAATCTACAGACGCAATTTCACTTAGAGCAATTTTGGAAAGATGTACAATGCCAAGTTTGCTCGAAAGTATGTGAAATGCCGAGTCGTACGCCCTATAGGGAACAATGCCTACGAATTGGAGGATCTGGGGGGGAAGCCTGTTGGGATTTTCCACGCAAAAGACCTAAAAACGTAAATATATATAGTGGATGTAGCTGTACATGTACACACGCATACTTTCTATATACCTGGGTAGCAAAACAAGAGTCTAGTGGGTGTAGGCCTACGTTGGGCACAAAAGGCAAATGGGGCAATTGGGGGCAAGGCAGGATAGCAAAGTTGTTGTTTTGATTATTAAAAACACTATAGACACAATTTCACGGCAAGTCAATCTTTCAATGTTTACAAATAATTCGCTTTGGCCGGCATTCCCGCGAATTTTTGTGTGGTGTTCCACTTGAAAGCTATCGATAGGGGAATATCGCCCTAGGAGATGGCAGTGTGACCAGTTAAGTAAGTAAAGTAAAGTTTCCAGTAACGTCTAATATGTATCATTATTTATCTTATTTTTGTTTGCATTTTATTTTTGTTTACATTTGATCTTGTTATGATGTCGTCGGACTGAAATGGCCGATCAGCTGGGCTATTGTGCGGACTGAGGGCTGGGAAGAACCCCACCACGAAATGGACTGGCTAGCCGGCCTTGCCCCATCGAAAAACCAGGTCCGTAACAACTGGTTACGATAATGCGATTCAAGTCAAAACACTTATCAGTTCAATGTAACGTCCTTAAATTTTAGGTCGTTGATCGTTAATTAAATTGTATTTCTGCTCATGTCCAATGACTTGACGATAATGACAAAGTTAAGTATATTTTTTGGTGTTAGATAATTATGAATATATTTTTAATCGGAATGTTCTTGACAAACTTGAGTTGAAATTGAAATCAGAAACCTAATTAGAAAAGAATTGCTACCGGAAAGATGATTTAAATAATATGAAAGTTCAGGCGATGCATCGCGATGGTGGAATATACGGGCAAGTAATGTAAGTTAAGTAATGTTACCAGGAAACTATAAGACTCCATCTAGGAAAACTATGGAGCTAAAAATCACCGGCTTTAACCAGGTTTCTTGAAACACAATTGTTCACGCCAAGTAGAGCGACAGTTCCTCCAAAGGTCTCCATCCGCTGTCACTACGCTCTCCAGCTCCAACTCTTCCCCAAGTCTCCATTTCGCTCTGGAGAGCGCTAGATAAATTTAAGCTTAAGCAGTTGTTATTTTCACGCCCGAAATTCTCTAGTTCTTCCATTTTCGCACTTCTACGTGAGAAACGGTTTCCCGTTTACTGAAGCCAACCACACCACAACAACAATCATGAGGGAAGAAATCAAAATGCTATCAGATCAATCTTTTTTGTTTTCCTGCACATAAATAAAATGAATACGATAACTATTGTTACAAGAAATGAGGTGATGAATGAGATTCGGTTCCATAGAGAGTGAGTTTCAAGATTTCTTAGGTGGTTGGTATTATTACAAAGTAGTGCTTTTAGGGCTTCAAGTGTTAGAACTCTGAGACGCTTTATTTCAGTTGGGGTAATTTGTATGACGGGTTGTATTGATTTCATTATAATTATTTCCGTATTGCTGTATTCTGTATTATTAATTATTAATGTATCGTTGGTTTATAGTGTTTTTCCACTTCACAGTCGCTTTGAAGTCGTTGAGTATGATCATGCCATCGCCAATGCTTTAAATTTTTGGTAAATGCTGTGAGTTACTGAATTTACACGCAGCTTTTATGCCATGTCATATTAGGAAAACAATCAAAAACTTGGTTGTGATTACATGTTTTTATGTTAACAATGTTTTACAATTTTATTTTATTCCATAAATTTTGACTTGGAGTACAAATAATTCGTAACTGTCTAAATGGATGATTGAAACGTTTTTAACAACTGGTTTTAAAACAATGTTCTGATATTTACATTTTTAAAGTAATGAAATTTTAATAAGGTAAATTAAAGGGTTTTGCTATGTAAAATTGAGACGTCAGTAAATTCTAGCATTTCTTCTATTGAAAGAGATGGCAATTTCTAAAGTTGAAAGTGGTTTTTATTTTTTTATTAAAAGGAATGAATTAATTATGTTTAATCAGGCCCATTGTATGACATATCTTATATTATTAATTTCTTGTTTTATTAGTCTGAGTTGATTTTGTAAACTTACAGCTATGTTTGTGCTTAAAGAACTATCCTTTCTTAAGGAGTTTGATAAATCGTTTCTGACTTTTGCTATTCTATTTATGATTACTTGTTTTTTGTTGTTTGAAAAAATATTATTATTTTATAAAAATACGTTCTTAGGAATCTCTGACACCTTACAATTGTATCTATTGCTTTTGTGAATAATTTTCCCTGACACCGTTGTTATCGTTGTATTGTTATCTTCTTTTACTATTTTTTTTTTTTAATCGGGGAATTTAATTTGGATCTATGTTTAGTTTGACAATAACTTCTTGACCTGGGGAGTAAGTATTTAAAGGTTTTTGTTTTGTCTACGTGTTTTTAAGTCTGACCGTTGTTTGAATTTTAGTTTATCAATATTATCTTGTCGACATTTTTCATATTGGTCCGGATTTGTTGTGAAGTTTCTCCCAAAAAAAAAAAAAATTGTATTCATAAATGGCTCGATCTAAAAATTCATAGAACGCGTTGTTAATTCTATTTCTTTTCAGACATTCCAATTTCTCTGAAAGTGTAGAATGAAATCGTTCTATTTGTCCATTTACTAAGCTTTTATACGGGGAGCAGTGTAGTCTTGAATTCCTAATTGATCTTTCATCATAAAAGTTATGGAGGCGAAATTCAACGATTTTTCCTTGTCAATAACTACCCATTTCGGTATACAGAAATAAAATAAAAGATCGTGCATAGCGGGTTTTACATGTTGTAATGCTGTGAATATGAAGAGTATGTCCTGGGTATTCGGGGATTGGCGTTAATTGAAGTTCTGGATTTGTGTCTGATGATGATATCTGTCATATTTTACAAACGTCATATTGTTTTAAAAGATTTATAACCTTTTGTTTGATTTTTGGAAAATAGAACATTTCTGAAAAATATTTTAGACTTTCAATTGGATTTCGATGAGCTCTATTGTGAATTTTTAATATTTCTTCATTTGGGTCGGTTTACCGAGACCTTTTACTATACTCTGTGTGAATCTTATTTTATCGATGGAAATAGCCTTTGAATTTTACCCATAATCTGTGCCGGGGTTTGAATTCATTTATTAATAAGGGGTTCAGATATTTCTTTAATATTTTATTAGGTCGTTGTTAGTGAATACATTTTGACTTATTTCATGACGGTGAAACTTTGTAAAAGGAATACTGAATTTATAGTTATCTCCAGAATTTAAAAATATTTGACTCCTTAAAACGCTCATTGAGGTATCAATACTAGGTATTTGGTCTTCTAGGGATCTGTCACTACTATGTACGCTTGTTACGGAATTTATTTGTGGAATCTTTGATAATGAATCTGCTACTAAGTTAGCTTTTCATGGTTGATAAGTTAATGTACAATTTTATTCATTTAAGAATGATTTCCAGCGTTTTATTCTTGCGTTACCGTTCCAATCTTTCTAAAAGTCGGAACCCAGTAAAACTTTAAGTCCCTCTATTAAGGCCAGCCGTCCATCCAGGACAACAGGCGCGAAGTCCTTAACTTCTCTAAAATCCGTGAGAACTTCTGCGTCACGCCACAGTCCACAGCCTAAACCGCCTCTTAAGTACACAAGCGCGTCTGTGTCACAGTCAACAAAGCCAGTTGTAACTCTGCCAAAAACGAGATCTACTCCAAAAATGGCTTAGGATGACGCTGATATAGCTTTGACAAAATTCGTGACTTTAAGCCAGAGTCAACACCCCAATAGACCAACTTCCGTCCGTTCACACAAACAGAGCAGATACGGGCTCTCTGGGACAAGGTGGAGAGAGAGTTGTCTGCTCTGCTGTCCTCTCTGTATTAAAGTGTAAAGACACGATTACAGTCATGCAATTGTCTGTCACTGAGTCTAAGCTAGACATCATCCTCAATAAAATTTTGGTAGGTGGAGGATGTTCCAGTGAACCTGGTTGAGAATCCAGCTCGGTGTGTGAGAACAACTTCCAGCAGACCTCTAAAAGGGATGAGAAAGGGAGGTATGTGGTTTCCTTGCCCTTTAAGGAGTCTAGCAATATAAACCTGGGGCATTCAAGGCCTATCGTTCATGTATATTGACGACGTTCTACCTGGCAACCACATGCAGCAGTCCGCTGCTTTAGCCATCAAAGAACTCCGCAAGTGGACCTCAAACGAGAAGGGAATCTTGCAAGAGATTCCAGTATAGCGAAAACCCTAAGAATACGTTGTCAAGCGACGACTGATAGTTTCGTTTTCCTGCTGAGGGAAATTGGTCTTCAAACCGATTACACCAAACGAGAGGTTTTATCCTAGATAGCTGAACTGTTTGAACCAGCAGGATAAAAAGGCGATAACCACCTTTCTTCATCCGGGCAAAAATTTTCATGCAAGAAATTTGGCTGCAAGAGTTAAGCTGGGACCAGCCTCTCCCGACTGATCTCGTCACAAGGTGTCATGATTTTCTTAAATGGTATCCAGCCCCGAAGGAGATTCGCATTTCAAGATGGGTGCGATTTCATCCAGCAGCGAAACTGCAGTACCACGGAATTTGCGATGCATCGCAGAGCGCCTATGATGCTGCCATTTTTTTCGTGTCGAAACGATTAACGGCTGCTTCATCCACCTGCTATCATCCACAACCCGAGTTGCTCCAGTAAAGTCAATTTCCATACCGAGCTTGGAACTTTGTGACGCAGTGCTTCTCTCTGAATTAGCTGCACCAGTTCTCTCCGAAATGCTTCCTACTCACTACGACACATTTTATTGGATGGACTCTACGATAGTGCTTGCATGGTTAAGCAAGCCAGCATACACCTGGACTACATTCGTTGCCAACAGAGTAGCGAGAGTTGATCAACCCAACAACAGAGAACAGTGGTTTCATGTAAAATCGGAAGAGCTGGCAAGCAGAGGCGTCTCAGCCCATGAGCTTAAGGATAGCGACCTTTGGTGGCGCGGGCCTGAGTGGTTGCTTCACAACCAGGAGCAATGGCCACTCAATTCGTCGGTCCAGCTCGAAACCGAGCTCGAACAACGCCCAATAAAGTCTAACATCGCTATAGCGCCTCCGGCAACTGACATTTAGGAGAGGTTTTCAGCGTTTAAGAGGGCGCTTACGTGTTCCGGTTTGCAAGAAGGTGTCGCAAGCAACATGTCGACGTAAAGTCAGAACTCTCTGCAGCAGAGTTGTCTGACGTCCAAGAGAGGCTAATTGTGCTCAGTCAACGAAGTGAATTTGCAACAGAAAGCAAGGTCTTGAGCAACAAGCGAAAAATTCCAGTCTCGAGCAGCATCTCCAAGTTAAACCCCGTTCTCGACAGTCACGGTGTCTTAAGAGCAAGCGGACGTTTACCAGCGTCTGAGATGCTAAGTTATGATGAGAAGCATCCAATCATCATTCCGGCGAGGTGTATTTTTGCAAAACTTCTTGTACTTTTTACCCATCGCATATCCTTACATGGGGGTAATCAGTTGGCGGTTCGACTGATTCGTTCCAAGTACTGGATTCCTAAGCTGAGGAATCTTGTAAAGGAAACTATTCACTCTTGTCGAGTGTGCACCATCCATAAAAAAAAAGCTGCAGACTCAGATGATGGAGGATCTGCCCTCTGCGACATCCACATTTTCCAGGCCATTCACTCACACGGGCATTAATTTCGCGGGACCATTTGACATTAAAAGCTATGTCGGTAGAGGTTGCAAGGTAACAAAGGGGTATGTTTGCGTTTATGTATGCTTGGTACGTCAGACTTAACCACTGAAAAGATTCTGGCGGTCTTTTCGCGCTTCTCCGCCTGACGTGGCTGTCCACACCACATACACTCTGACAATGGAAAAACGTTTGTTAGAGCCTCAACGTCCTTATCCAAGGATTTTTTGAAGCCACGAGGGCATTGATTCTTTCCAAAATGTGACCTGGCACTTCAACCCACCCGGCGCACCTCATATGGAGGGGCTATGGTAGGCAGGTGTAAAAAAACTTCAAGACACACTTCTACAAGCAGATGACTGCCGGGAAATACACATTCGAGGAACTAACTACCCTCCTAGCAAAAATTGAGACCTGTTTAAACTCGAGGCCTTTTCCTCCAATGTCCGACTGACCTTGTAGCTCTCAGCCCCGGGCACTTCTTAGTGGGTGGGCCGCTCCTCTCCGTGACTGAGCCCGAGATTAAAGAAAACCCCATTTCCATTATTAGACGGTGGTAGTGGCTAAAGGCCCTACATCAGCAGTTATGGCCAGGTGGATCCATCCCTCGTCGGTGTCGGTTGTTTTGGGAGCTGATATCTACGCCGAATTTATGCTGCCAGGCATCCGCCCGAGTCAAAATGGATTACCCATGACACAGGAGGAGGGGAGAATGTTCATGTCAAACCAGGCTTGGTGCACATCGCTGGCTTGCCATTACTGTTGCCCAACCAGGTAAAAGCTCTCTGACAATATAGGTGTAGCCCTTAGACCACACGCCATATTTGTACATATTAGAAAGAAAAATAATGGGAACGAAGCAACACGTGAATTTTAAACCCGAACCCAAAATCGATTTTATTGGACACTTGGAAGGACTCAGCACGGCAAGGAACCACCCCAACAAAAATTTTCAATGTAAATTAATTAATGTGTCAAGAGCCTTATGTCGGTACATTTTGGTCATTAATTGTTGTGATTCCTTACTTACGTCCATACAACCGATTTTATTTAATATTAATGAAAGGTGTTTGTAGGCAGATTGATGAAATTCTTCCACTGATTGCTAACTGGTTTGCATTTGGTATTCTAAGCTACTGAGGTCTCTTTTATCGACATTGTGCAATGTCAAGCATTTTGATATTGCATTTCAATTAAGTGGAATATTATAAAATTCTAAAGCCGTTTCAGCATTTCCCGTTCGGAATGTAAAATTCCGAAGTACTTTGGGGTTCCTTCTTGACCTGCGTGAGTTTCTAAAATTCGGTCTACTTTTTCAACGAGCTCAATTCGGATCTATACCCAGAAAAATCCCGAATTCATTTCACAATCTCAGGGATTTTATCTAGCTCATTTAAGTTTCTGCGATATTCTGAAGAAATTGGTTGATCGGACAAATTATAAAAATCATGTATTGGGTTATTGATTTGTAGGACAAGATTCGGTAAATTCCTTGAAAGCATTTGATTTACAACTTTGATTACAAGGGCGGTTAGTTCTGGGAGGTTTGGTTGGCCTTGAGGAGCTGCTGGAGGAGAAGCGGAGTTAATAACCGGGGGTCTAATTAGATGTTGGTTCATAGTTATTAAGATTATTAAAAGCTGAAAATAATTGAATTAAATAATTATTTAAAGGTGTAATAATTATTAGTTGGTTAGTTGGCTATTAATTGACATGATAATAATGATTGATAAAAAATATGTTATATATTGAGGACAAAAATAAAAAATATAAATTATTAGTAAAAAATAATATTAGTTTTAGTTACTTATTTATATTTTGTTAAGTTTAGCGGCTGAATTTTTTTCTTTTTATTTTGGAGGGTCCCTTGAGAGTCGCGGAATTGGAATTTTCATTAATTATTCCTGGTTTGATCGTTTTACCTTTGGTTGTAGAACTTTTATTTAAAAGTTTTTCACTTTGCTTTTATTGGTTTTTTTTCTTTCTTTTGAGGAGGTTTTTAGCTACTTCAACGGGCGATGCGGAGTTCATCCTGATTACATCCTTTGAACTTTCTAAGGTTCCTGAAATCTGTTCGTCCACCGATGGGCAATTAAACAGTTCAGTTTAAATCACCTTTTTTTTATTTCACTATGCCGGGAAATCAAATAAATGATTTCGAGTCGAACTGATAAAGTTATAAGCTAATTTTTTATCCATTGAAAAAAATTAATTTTAATGATTTTTTAATTTCGAAGAACGTTTTTATTTGGACTTTAAATTTCGACGGATTTTAATTATAGATTGTACAAAGAATGAAACATAATGAGGCATTGGCAGCGGCGGTGGCAGTGACGGATGCAGGTGGCAGCGTTGTTAGCGAAATCAGAAAGTTGATAGCGGCGTTTTTGGCCACAGTTCAAAGCTCTCGAACTTTTCTGATATTGGATATGCAGGTGGGGTCAAAGCACAGCCTTATTGCAGTTTTCTGTCACCGAATGCGGAGGTTGGGCAAAAGTTCCTAGAAATTCAGAAATGAGGATGGATTTGCTTAGGCGCACAATATTTTGGACAGGAAATTGCTTGCATTTTCTTCGAAAATTTTATTGCAAGTGGGCATTACGTTTTTTTATTTTGTTCTTCTTTCGTTTTTATGGTTTTATTTGTAAGGTATATGTATAAGGAGTGTGGGAGGAGTTATATAGATACGAGTACCTAGTTACAATTAGTTGGTACCTTACCTCGTTTAAAAAAAATATGAGGCTACCCTTTACACTTCCCAGCTAACGATTTACATTTACCTTTAGAATAAGCTATGTAAAAGAAAAAAAGAAACACAAAAACATTTTTTTTAAATTTTTTTAACCTTATGCCTTAGCCAGATACTTGAAAATTGTGTATCTTTTACCTTAACTTAGTACTTACTTTCGCAAAAACATAGTACCTTACCTAGTACATAAAACTAGTACCTTTCCTAACACTGTATATTAGACTACAGATCAGAGATATTTGATCAGGGTGAAGCCGAGAAACAAATATTAGTTTCTTCAATAAAACCACTGTAGGGGGTTTCGGTAGCGCAGACTGAGTTTCAGAAGAACCAACTTAGACCAGTAGGCCGGACACATTACTGCCTTGTGATAGTATGGGTAAGCTGCTTGGGTTTGGTGGGTTCACTGGTTTTGAAAGCACTGCGGATCCTCCGATCCTTCTTAGCTCCCGATCTTAACTGGGATGCGCTAAAAATTCAATAAGGACCTGATATTAAGCGTATTGAGGTGACCATACGCACGAACATTATTCCAGAATTGTTGTAGGGATCCTCAAATTCCTTAGACCAGCGCTTGACAAATGCAAAAACCCCCATTACCATAACTGCCAATTTTGTTGTGATTAAATAAAGTTGTGGTTAAATAAAACTCCAAGATCTTAATTAATGCTTTCAAGATCGCTCGTTCCAATGCAATATTTAGCGAGGAAAAGCTTCTTCCGATAAAAAGACATAAAGCTATATTTAGAGTTATTCAAGAACAGGAATTTCTGGATGCACCATAGTTACAGATTTTTGAAGTCTGCTTGCGGGAGTTCGTGGGAATAAGGATCTTTTAATGGCAAACAGAGTTTTACGTCACGGCGTACATCATAACATGGGAAGAGAGAATAACTTGAGGCAAGTAATTTATAAAAATCCCAAACAGAAGGGGTCCCAGAAGACTCCATTACGGAACACCAGAAGTCACATGCACGAGGGTTTTGATTGAACTTTTAATTGCTATTCATTGGGTTCGGTTCGATAAATATGTTGAAATCCACTTAGTTCGCGTGATCGGGAATCCCAAAAAGTTAAGTTTTTTTAAAAGGTGGTTCACGGAATCGAAAGCCTTTTTCAAATTTGTGAAAATAACAACAGTTTCAGTGTTTTTTAGCATTCCTGATTACTGCAGAAAACTCTAGCAGGTTGGTAGACGTTGATCTACGTTTCATAAAGCCACGCTGTGTGGACGAGACACAGCTTAGTACCTGATCAGGACCAGAAGGGAAGGAAGACTTCGTTTATTGAAGTTTATGAAAAACGTCATCTTTGCTGATTATGGGCATAAATATACAGTTAGAGTGCGGAAGTAAGTAGTTTAAAAATGAATACGTAGACTGGAAATAATTGGCAAATAAGTTTGCAATGTCAAAATTATTTTAAGCCGAAACGGTGTCAAGATGAAGAAAACATGGAAATTGTTGTTGGAGTCATCCTGGAACTCGTTTTTGCAACGATTTAAGTAACGCTTGTAGCATTGGAAAATATGAATTATGAAATCAAAGCGCGCAGTTAGGTATCTCGAATATTATACTTGTATCCCTGAACTCTTTCTTAAAAATTCTGGATTTGCAGTTTGAGTGAGCAAAGAAGGCCTGTAAGAAATTTCGGGTGAGGGAAATGAAGGCACATAAATATCGAAAACCGAAGCGATTAAGCCGTAAAACCGTTCTTCAATGTTTAAAAGTTCAACGTTTGAATCTATAAAAGATCAATCCACTTCAGATAAACAATAAATAATTTTAGTGAAATTTACTTTGCAACCAAAATAAACATTTTCTATTTTCGGACCTGACAATGATGGAACCGATGCTTCTAAAATAACCTTAAGTGTAGGGTGATAAGTGGCTTTCGGATTAGAGAGTTCAATTCTAGAGACATAGGCTTTGGCGAAGGTCCAAGACTTTATTCGAGGAGTTTCGAATTGAGTTTGTTTGTCAGTGAGAGTGAGAGGTCAATAAGGCCGTGCACCAGCTTATAAGGTATTGTGGGTACAAGGACATTAGAGTCTGGTGATGACAACCAGGCTAAAGTCGCCCATAACAATATCTTAACTGCCAAGGGTTGAGTGAATATCCTTTACTTGAGCCAAGTGCTACTGGTATACAGTCAGGTTAAAGTCGCCCACAACAATATCTTAACTGCCAAGGTTGAGTGAATATGCTTTACTTGAGCCAAGTGCTGCTGTTATACATTAATATCAGACTGAGGTGGAATAGCATGAGACGCAAATAAAATAATTATGAACGTTTATACGAACAGCAATAAAATCTGATGTCGATTAACGGAATTAGTTCTGAAACCAGTAAAATGAATTACATTGGCATCAAAACCCTAGCTAGTAAATAACAGTTGACCGTTTTTCAATCTCCAAAAATAAATCTCACTTTAGGACCCTTTGACCAAAATGTCAGAACTGAAGATCAGTGAACAAAACTGTCTTTGCTCAACGTACAACCGATTTTTTGTTTCAGTTTTCTTTCGGTTGTTTACTAACCGTTTGACAAGATTAAAAAGTTAAAAAGTATTCTTAGTTTTTCATTCTTGTTTTCTACTAATTGTTATGATGCATGCCAAAATGTGGCTGTAAGCAACAGATATATCCCTGATCAGCAGAGGTGGCCAGATATATATTAACTGCTAAAAAATGCACTGTTTTCTGCATGCTTGGATAGCGCAAAAACACTCTCCAAAGCCGAAGACCCCGTTTTGCAAAATGAATTTACATTTATTTGGATGTCCATAACTACAATGCAAACATTTTTTAGTTACTTGACATTAAGCAAAGGCGCCACACTCAGAATAAATAGTATAATATATCCAAAATATTTTTTTTGTCAACGATTTGGCCAGTTGTGCGCCTCAACTCAGCACAGCTAGGATGCGTCATATTATCGCAAATCCAACAAAAAACCAAAGGTTGACGGGAAGTTTTTTTTATTGTTGTGAGCGCAGGATGCAGCACAACATGAACTCATCATGAAATTGGACAAAATCGGTATAAAAAATATATTCGCAGCGGAGAACCGATCAAAACAACACCGGGAATATGAGCTGCGTGTGATTGCGCAGTAATAAACTTAAGCACCAACACAACAACACGATGCACTAGTAAGCGGTGAAAGGCAATGTACGAGAACGGGGCAGCAAAGCGAATTAGGAATTTCTTGACTAGAGTTGATTTCGAAATAAAAAGCCACTGCCTTTTTTTAAAACGATCCAGGTTTTTTATTGATAAAGGTCACAGAATCAACAATATTTGGCAAAAAAAATTTGTTGAAAATTAATAGATTTTTTACAGGTTAAACTTTGTTTGAAGGTGGAGCTTCCAAGAACAACAACGATTCGTCTCGACATCAAAATCGATAAGTTGATACAAAAATAAATAAAACTTCGAAGCGTAAAAGAAAACGACTCTTCGCTTTAAAAGTCAAAGATGACAAAAATACCAATTTATTAGTGTGAACATATTCTTTGACTAAGCGCCTACAGAATGAACTGAATAGAATTTGGGATGCTCTCCATGCACGCTTTTCTCATTTACGGTTTGAAAACTCTCCTGGAAATAGCTGGTTTTTCCCGTCGTCACTTGCAAAAACAGCCCACTAACCTTATTTCTCCTCCTAGTCTACCTTCGTAGTTCTCTTTGATACGTGGTCACCCGCCCGTACAGTCTAATAACCTAACCCGTCAGCTGGCTGTTGAAATGGCTGTAAAGCTTTTGACCCACCAGGCTGCTACAACTTCTCCGCTGACAGGGGCTGATGAGCTAGGTGCCGGTAAAGACTCGTTACAAGTATTCAAAATTGGAATTTGGGCAGATTCCTTTTCTGAAACTGAATTTAAAGAAGCGCCCGTGCTAATTGTCTCCGTTTTTTACGCTTAGGTTACTCACTTAACTAACTCACACTTATTATACCCTTTATACCCTTATTATACCCTCTGTATTATAATTTCAGTCAGAAGTTTGCAACGCAGTGAAGGAGACATCTCCGACCCTATAAAGTATATATATTCTTGATCAGCATCACTAGGCGAGTCGATCTAGCGATGTCCGTCTGTCCGTCCGTCTGTCCGTCCGTTTCTACGCAAGCTAGTCTCTCAGTTTTGAAGATATCTGCATGAAACTTTCCCAAAAGTTGTCTTTTTATTGTAGGTAGTCGGATCGAGCCGGATCGGACGACTATAGCATATAGCATAGGAACAATCGGAAAAAAATTATAACTTTGGTGTTTTTTATTTATTTTTTTTTTTAATTCTTTGAGATATATCAGAACTACGGTTTAAATTTCATAAAAATCGGACGACTATATCATATAGTTCCCATAGGAACAATCGCAAAAATAAATTTAAAAAAATTATAACTTTACTGTTTTTTTCTTTTTTTTTAGTTCTTCGAGATATAGTAATGGTTAACTTTTTCAGAGTTACGGTTTAAATTTCATTAAAATCGGACGACTATATCATATAGCTCCCATAGAAACAATCGGAAAAAAATACAAATACAAATTGCTCGACTTATAGATTGGTTAAATATTTTAGAATTACGGTTTAAATTTCATGAAAATCGGACGGACTATATTATATAGCTCCCATAGAAATAATAAAAATATATAATATAACTGTCTAATAATTAAGCTGCAAATCATCATAGGTTCAATGTTTTTAAACATATACGCAAGTAATTCATAATTTTAATGTTTTCAAAAATTTTTAATTCTTGCAATAGCTGCAAGGGTATATCAACTTCGGCTTGCCGAAGTTTGCTTTCTTTCTTGTTTTAAAATATTTTAGTTTTAACTTTATTTTGCTTATATAACTTTTCGGTTTTTAAAAATTCTTTGATTTTAATGAAGAATTGAATTGCGCTCCTAATTGTTTTGAGATGGTTCCATAAACAAAATCCATTAATAAAAAAAAAGGTCTCTTCGAAGAAAACGTTTGAGTACGAGGGCATATGTAATCATTTGTCCTTTGAGATGTAGAAGGATCAAGTTTTTGATAAAGGTAAATTTTTTTTAAATATACTTAAGGTCAAGAATTCCATAAGATAAATGTGAAACATGGTCATAACAATTCAGTTAAAAAAGTGTGCATGTTACGCACACACAGTAACCAAAAATTGATATGCCATAGAAGAGAGTGAGAATTAAAATGACTTTAAAGATTAATGACCTTATTTCTTCAGGTACGAATAATTTTGAGTGCGATCAGTTGCTAGTGCTAGTGAAGTTGTTTAAACTCTGAATTTTTGTGCACAGTATGTGTATGAATGCACTAGTTTCACCGAAACCAAGGCTATACTGTAATCCAGAAGCGTTAAAAAAGTAAAAAGTTGTTGTCAAGTTGCTGCCTATCGTCTTTCACAATATCTGTTATCGCACATATACAACTTCTATTTTTCCGGAAAACAGACTTTTTTTTTTGTAATTGTGAGTTGTTGATAAAAAAGTATATATGAATTTGAGAAGACGAAGACATAAGAATTTCGAAAACTTTTGGAAATATTGATATTTAATAATCATTATCTAAAAATCATTATCTTTGTTTTTCCAAACTGTTGGTAATAATTTTACACGATCATTCCTTTTAGCAGCTATAGGATATAGACGTCAGTCGTCAAATTTTTTTTAACATGATCGGTGTACAGTTTACAAACATATTTAATAATTTTGTCAGAAATGTTAATTTTATTTGCTTAATATAATATCCCAGCGCTGCAAGCATAAGCGCTAATCACAGTGACATAAGTTCCAATCATTTAAATCTAATACTTAAAGCTAACAATTTTTAATAGTATTAAGATAAAAAATTATAAATTGATGAACTTGATTTTTGCACTAGTAATACCTATGGGGATTCTTTATTTTATTTTATTGTATTTGATTTGATTTAATTTTATTTTATTTTGTGTTTTGTTATATTGTATTTTGTTGTATTGTATTTTATTAATTTTTTTATACCCTTGCAGAGGGTATTATAATTTCAGTCAGAAGTTTGCAATGCAGTGAAGGAGACATCTCCGACCCTATAAAGTATATATATTCTTGATCAGCATCACTAGACGTGTCGATCTAGCCATGTCCGTCTGTCCGTCAGTTTCTACGCAAACTAGTCTCTCAGTTTTAAAGCTATCTGCATGAAACTTTCCCAAAAGTTGTCTTTCTATCGCAGGCAGTATATAAGTCGGAACGAGCCGGATCGGACGACTATAGCATATAGAACAATCGAATAAATAAATTAAAAAAAATTATAACTTTGCTGTTTTTCTTTTTTTTAGTTCTTCGACATATAATAATGGTTAATTATTTCCGAATTACGGTTTAAATTTAATCTAAATCGGACGACTATATCATATAGATCCCATAGGAACAATCGGAAAAGAAATGAAAAAAAAATTATAGCTTAGCTGTTTTTTAATTTTTTCTTTGTTCTTCGACATATAGTATTGGGTAATTATTTCAGAATTATGGTTTAAATTTTATCAAAATCGGACGACTATATCATATAGCTCCCATACAAATAATAATAATATATAAAATAACTATCAAATAATTGAGCTGCAAATCATCATAGTTTCAATGTTTTTCAACATATACTCAAATAAATCATAATGTTAATGTTTTCAAAAATTTTTAATTCATGCAATAGCTGCAAGGGTATATGAACTTCGGCTTGCCGAAGTTTGCTTTCTTTCTTGTTTTTTGTTTTATATAGCTTACAGGAAGCCATCGGCATACCAATGTTCTCCTTATCGGGAAGGAGCAGGATGGTAATGCCATGTCTGGCCAGCTCGTCAATTGTGCAGTTTCCGGTGCTACGATGACCAAAGACCCATATCAGTTTGATGCTCAACTGCGTGCAGGGATCTGCGACAGTTTGATATTGTTTGAGAGTTTGTGTTGGTCGCATAGATCGATCTTATAGCCGATTTGCTATGATGTTAATCCATTTTCTTTGACAGTACTTCACTTATGGCATTTACTTAACGACTTTATCAATAAAACACCACTGATTATTAAAATTAAAATCGTTTATTTTAATATATTTCAAAGTAAAAATCTAATTGGTGAAGCCGGTAGGATACAAGTAATATCCTTGCGAGTGACTACCTAAAAATGACTTAAACAAGAAAGAAAGCAAACTTCGGCAAGCCGAAGTTCATATACCCTTGCAGCTTTCGCAAGAATTAAATATTTTTGAAAACATTAAAATTATGATTTACTTGCGTAAATGTTTAAAAACATTGAAGCTATGACGATTTGCAGCTTAATTATTTGATTGTTCTTTTATATATTTTTATTATTTCTATGGGAGCTATATGATATAGACGTCCGATTATGATCAAATTTAAACCACAATTCTGAAATAAATAAACATTGCCATATGTCGAAGAACTAAACAAAAAACTAAAAAACAAAAAAGTTATAATTTTTTTTCATTTATTTTTCAGATTGTTCCTATGAGAGCTATATGCTATAGTCGTCCGATTTTGATAAAATTTAAACCGTAGTTCGGAAATATTTAACCATTAATAAATGTCGAAGACCTAAACAAAAAATTAAAAAACAGCAAAGTTATAATTTTTTTTTCATTTATTTTTCCGATTGTTTTTATGGGAGCTATATGCTATAGTCGACTGATTTTGATGAAATTTAAAACGTAAATCGGAAATATTTTACCATTACTAAATGCCGAAGAACTAAACAAAAAATTGAAAAACAGCAAAGTTATAATTTTTTTCATTTATTTTTCCGATTGTTCCTATGGGAGCTATATGCTATAGTCGTCCGATCCGGCTCATTCCGACTTATATACTACCTGCAATAGAAAGACAACTTTTGGAAAAGTTTCATGCAGATAGCTTTAAAACTGAGAGACTAGATTGCGTAGAAACGGACGGACAGACGGACGGACAGACGGAAATGGCTAGATCGACTCGCCTAGTGATGCTGATCATATAAATACTTTATGGGGTCGGAGATGTCTCCTTCACTGCGTTGCAAACTTCTGACTGAAATTATAATACCCTCTGCAAGGGTATAACAATATAAGAGACTAGCGAATCTAGCATGGCAGAATGTAAGACACTGCCGCATTTCTTAGCCAAGCATGGCTTATTATAGACACGAAAAGAACGTTGAAATTACTAATACTCAACAATACCGAGTGCTTAATGATATTACGGGTGCTTACGGCTCGTTGACTAGTGAGTACACATGCTAATAGACTGGGCGCACCCCAAAATGATTTTTGCAGAAACGAGGAGGAAGAGGAAACGATGGAACGCTTGTTCTTTTCCTGCCCATCTCTATGCAGAATAAGATCGATGAACCTAGACAGTCCCTTTATAATAAATCTCTCAGAACTTGCTAACACAAACCTAAAATGAATAAAGCGGTTCATTAAGACACTAGGTCAAGGGGATAAAAAGATTCATGCGGAATCACAAAGGACCCATCTAGGACTAAGTGTCTCAGACCGCATCAGGCAGCCACTCCTACCTTGCCTACCCCAGCCTACTATAACACTTGTTTTATTAACTTAAATTTTTTAATGTTCAATTATATAGAAATTAAAAAACGAGTTAACTTTTATAGGAGTGTTTACTAAATATTCAGGAGAATACGACGCGAGAAACCAAAGAAGAAGGATACGAAGCAAGCGACGGGGATATTTTTTGTACACTGTTTTGTACAAAGTTTTAATCTACTAACGGTATGGCGAAACTTCACTCAACAAAGAAGAATGTGTTTCCTAAATTTAGAAATAAAACAGAGGCTAAATATATAAATTCATTTTAAACTTTACTTAAGAGTCAAACTTAGGATATGAGTATAAGAAAGAGTAAGGCTGTTATTTTATCTGAATATTTCTTTCTTCTACCTGTTCTATAATTTAGATCTAATCATTTTGTGTTTTTTGTAAAGAATCGATTTTATTTAGGTTTGACTTTCTATACCCATTATTTCTCCATTTCGTTTCGCACCTATTTGTCCTTTTCTACGTTTTTTTCCTGTTATGAAATATTTTTTATCTGCTTCGAATGTTAAAATAGCTTTGCGTCCCCTGCTTAATCTCTGGCTTATCCTTTTGAAAAAAGGAAAATGAGCCTCAAGAGTTGATCTTGCTTGTCCTAATTAAATCAAAATTTTTGTTTGTTTATAGGAACAAAAACTTAAGGTTTTATTGGATTGTGTGCTACAAAAAAAAAAAACATGTAGTAGTGTACAAAAAGCAGAATGTGAACAAAGCTGAGTTTGCCAAGTTATGAATAGTCAAACAAATTGGTGAAATACCCTTGAAGATAGCAAAATCATTTGCTCTTGGGTTTCTCCTGGTATCAAATGAAAAGTGTCTAGGTCCTATAGTAGCTAGAACTTTTAGACTAAAAGCGTTAGATGGTCAAAAGTTCAACACCTCTTGAAGACGAGCGACTGCAGTGCCAAAATTGATTATGAGCATTCCAGTCCTCAGCTACGATGAACCTGTTGGAAAATCCACTCAGTTGTCTAAACTCCTGAGCTAAACATCCAAATAACAATGCGCACGCACCACAACCTCAAGAAATCTAAGTCCCGTAAAAGTAGATGGGAGTCAGCCACAGTTTTATTTGTTCTGAATAGTTTTAAGTCATCCACATATGTAAGATACTCGGAGGATAAATAGTTACTACTAATTTATTTTTTTATATATGAGCAAAATGAATGGGTTGTTGGGTTGTGTTCTGTGTGAAATTTAATTCATTTTCTCACAAAAAAAAAAAAACATGTAGTAGTGTACAAAAAGAGGTCCTTTACAGAACTAGACAGTGTGGCCTATGTGTCTTATATGAGTCTCCCACTAGCGGGTCGACCTAGTAAGCAGTTGTCAGATGGATGTAGTCTTTTAAGACTTTTTCTGTTCACAGGGGTGGCCAGAGTCAGGGCTAGTCTAGTTGCCTGGGCGAAGGAGCTACCTCATTTTCATGGCTCACTGGCGGAAAGCAGCACAAGCCGCCATTATACGTGTTCCAAATCACTTTTTCCAAGGTATTCAACTATGGCAATGAGTTTGATAGGTACACCGTCCAGTCGATCAGTGTTAAGAAGGTTGCATTTTGAGACTTTATAGGATGAACAGCGATATTCCACCTAAATGTCCATGCTTCCACTTATTTATCATGTCCTGCACCTCTCTTTGGAAAGCACTCATCGCCAGAAACGCAGTATCGTCGGTATACGTAGCTGTGAGATTTTGTTTACCTCCAGCCGAAGGAAGATCAGATGTGGAAATGGTGTAAAGAAACGGGCCGAGTACACTTCCTTAAGGAACTCCAGCCCGTATAGGCAGTGTTGCAAATTTTGATCCTCGAACATCCACCAAAAACGATCTGCCGAAAAGAATTAAACGAAGGACACTGAAGTATGTAATAGGAATAATTGGCTTAAGGTTATAGAGTAAGCCGCTGTGCCGAACACTATTAAAAGCTTGTTTCACGTCCAGAATTACTCCGCATAAATACTTTTTTCTCTTGAAGTCTGTCAGAACATGATTAACCACACGATGCATCTGTCCAGCAGCATCATGCAGAATCCTAATACCAAACTGGTGATCAGGGATTGCGGCATGGAAAGGATACAATTTTAGAAGGTCGGTAGAAGGCTTATAGGCAGGAAAGGGGGGAGACAGCTTTTTAAGGGATCATAACAACGTTTGCGTGCTTCCACTGCTTATATCATTAGACAATGAATAGCAAAGCAGTGCTCTGAGCTATTCCAAATGTAGCTAAGTAGAATGGATACCCAAATGAGACAACTTTGATTAAGCATTTAGTATAAACAGCTTCAACTTGAGAACGACTGTCAAACGCAAGAACACCATAATTGCTAAAAACAGCCAAAATGGTCGTTGTAGAACAAGCTGCTGCAAAGCCACTGTTTTTTTTTTGGAGAAATGCTCTCTTTAAGCATATGGCAAGAAACAACTTGTTTTTAAAAGCAAAGACCCCATTGAATTTCTTTTCCGGACAGGGAAAAAAAGCTTTTAATTCAATTTCCATGATGCTTAAAAATGAACGAAGAACCGAAAAACTATAGCAAAAACGTGTTAAACCGCAACAACTAAAAAGATAAAAAAAAAACAAAAAGACCAACTTGGTAAAAAAGGCATTCTTTTAATATTATCTTTAATTCTGCCATCTCTTCCTTCGCCCCACCTGTCAGTTTGGCCCCACCCTCCCCTCTCCAACGATAACAAATGTAAAATTATACACGAAAGTTTAATTCGAAAGATAAATATTTTTCAAATTCAAAGGCTGTGTAAAGCATATGACAGTGAAATCTACAAGATCAAATTGTATCATCAATTTGGGCATTCTTTTGATATAATCTTCAATTCTGTCATCTGCTCCTTTACCCCCACCCTTCTTTTTCCAGAGATAACAAATATTAAATTATATTCGATAAATTTATTAAAATAATTAAAGATACATATTTTTCAAATTCAAACGGTGTGTAAAGTATATAACAGTATCGTCAAATTTGACATTCTTTTCATATTATCTTCAATTCTGTCATCTGGTTTGGCCCCACCCTCTCCTTTCCAACGATAACAAATATTAAATTATATTCGATAGTTTAAAACTCCCCACAAATCCCGATGGTGGAGAGCTGCATAGCAACAGCGAAGGAGACGAAAAGGTTAAACGGTGAACAGCGGACCTTGGACCCGGGCAAAGCAGAGACACCGTGAACTAACGGTACAGCGCTGAACATTGAACTCTCACACGGCAAGGGCAACAAGGTCGAAGGGTGAATTGGCGGACTTCGAACCTGCACAAAGAAGACGCATCGTGAACTAACGGTGCGGCAGTGGACCTTGGAACTGGAGGAGAGGAATAACGGGACCATCACAGGCTATAAGAGGGCGAGTGCGAGTACGCGAGACCAGTAGAAAGTTAATCAAGTGCCGAGTGCCAGGATCAAGATCGCAAAGTCGAGACGCCGAACGACTATACGTCTACAAGGCTGTGATTACAACGCTGAGATCCAACGGGTGCTAGGTCGTGGTTAAATCGAGCTCAGGGAATCCTTGCGTGGAGTCTGCGATAAAGATGGCTGGGCGAAGAGGCAGATCCTAGTTCTACCTGGTAGGCGATACACCTTGCCGACACAATCCAGATCGAGCTTAGGGAGCCTGCGATCTGCGATAAAGATGGCTGGGCGAAGAGGCAGAACACAGTTCTACATGCTAGGCGAAACACCTTGCCGGTCCCGACAGTGAGGTTCGCATAACATCCAGAGTCTCGGTGGAGCCGTCACGAGTCAGACAGCAGCAAGCAGTCGACGACGAGAAGCGACGCCTTAGAAGACAGCGACGAGGAGCGTCGACGTAGAGGACAACGACGAGGAGCAGCAGTAGCAGTAGCGGAAGAGCCGCGAGGCTTTATTTAAGGGGACGAAGAAAACCTTTCCGATCCCAACACAATCCTTGCGTCAAAGGCAATCACCCAATATAAATTTGGTGGAACGATATGACAGTGAGTTCTACAAGATCAAATTGTGTCGTCAATTTTGGGCTTGAATTTTCAATTATTCATATTGGTTACAATCATGCTATGCTTACAATCATGCGATTCAAGTCAAATATGCGCCATTTTTTCCATGACTAGTTCCCGAAAAGATGGCAACTTAATGCCCCTCTTATATAAGCTCGCTTCGATGTTGGCAAAAAAACTCGGAGTGCCAATTTTCTCAGGCCTTTTTTTGTGGCCAACTTTCGACTACCAAGCTCGTTCGCCATGGACAGAAACAGGTGGAAGCCACTTGGTGCGAGGTCCGGACTATACGGTTAATGCAAAAGAACCCCTTCACCTAAGTTGTGTGAGACAATTCGGCCTCTGTTGATCTGCATAAGTGCTGCCTTCAAGCAGTCCAGTTGCTGGCGGTCCAGTTGCTGACAGTACAGGTCCCAATTGAGCGTATGGCAATAGGCGCGCAAAACATCGTGGATGATTCCCTGCCAAATCCACCAAACTCCCAGCAGAACCTTCCTGGCCGTCGATCCGGGCTTGGCTACCGTCTTGGAAGCTTCACTGCACTTCGACCACGATAGTTTGCGTCCTACGTTGTCGTAAGTGACTTACTTTTCATCGCCAGTCACCATCCGCTTCAGAAAAGGGTAGATTTTCTTGCGACGAAGTAGCGAATCGCATGCGTCGATACGGTCAAAGACGTTTTTCTGCATCAATTCGTGTGAATCCAAGCTTCTCCAAATGGTTTAGAACGGTTTGATGACTCATGCCAAGCTGTTAGCCGATGCTACTATGCCGGTCTCTCTCCATTAATTCAGCTACTTTTTCGTAATTTTCGACGACAGGCCTTTTGGAGCGTGGGGCATCTTCGACCACCTCTACACCAGAACGAAAACGTCGAAACCACCACTGAACAATTTAATTGGCGGTTTAATATGGATTTGTGCCTTTGTCGTAGTAGAACTATAAAATATGCCGGATTTTCTCTTTACAAGAAAATCGTTCTCACGAACGACTGAACCAAACTACAAGCTGACAAGCTCAGGAAAGAACCTTTTCAACAAACTATAGCATGACCAGAAGGACTAATTAAAAACTAAAATTGTAAACAAATTTCGTTAGCCCCACGATTTATAACTTTTTTTGTGTCCATACAGATGCTAAATACTACCCTAGGCAGATGTCAGCGTGGCCAAGAGAAGCGTAGCGATATGTATGTAATCGCTCAAAAGGTCTCAGAGAGAGTCTCGCAATTTTGAATCCTCGTTTGTCGTTTGAACTCGCTTAGAACTTGTGTTGGTTTGTTGCATTTTGAACTTAATAAGAGAGAGAGAGGCGTAGCGATATGTATGTAATCGCTCAAAAGGTCTCAGAGAAAGCAATTTTGAATCCTCGTTTGTCGTTTGAACTCGCTTAGAACTTGTGTTGGTTTGTTGCATTTTGACCTTATCATAATAACCGTTCCTTACCAAATTGCACAATTTTATTCGCACCTTTCTACATTTTTTTATGAGCTTAAATCACCCTTAGTTTTCAAATCATATATTGGAATATGCGTATTTTCTGGACTTTCATTTCTAAGTGAACGATGGACCAGCAAAGCTACATTCACCAAAATATAAATGGATATTGACTTAGAGGATTTAACTAAGACAGTTTGATTAGGCCCAATCAATCAATTATAGCTTTTCGCTTTTCACAGCGAACGTGTTTTTCTTTTGCACTCCGAATTTGTTTTTTTTTTTGTTGCAAATGTCCAAAATTTTTAAATAAATCAATGCTTCTATGTTCTTCTAACAACCGTTTGCTTTGCGCCTATATTATATTGTATTTAATTTGCCTTCCTTTTCAATCTTCTTTCTCTTATCGTCGAACGCTTTCTAACGGGAATAATCTTTCTCTTCCTCTCTGAAATTTTCTTAGGCGTTGAACATCATTATGAAAATGTTCAAACGACAATATATATGTACACGTGGGCCCCTGATTTATAACTTTCCTTGCTTAAATGGATTCGTGTTACCTACTATCTGTGTTAGTCGGTGTAATGCTCATATTCTGTCTATCTCGACTTGACATGAGTTTTTAATATCATTAATTTGCTGAGTTATAATTTCAAATTTTTTTATTTCATAGTTTCTTATCTATGGCCTACGCAGAGACCGCATCTGTTTGCCCTGAGCGGGAGAGCTATATTTTGACCCCTGCACAAGTCCTTTGTGCAGTGTGGGAAACATTTTAAGTGATAATATTTGGAGGCCCACGTAGCCTGAACTAACAGATTACAAGTGCTAACAACTGTTTCCTTGCATGGCTTAGGTAACAGATCGTAAATTATGGCTCTGGATCGATTAATAAAGTGACACGCAACGAGCTCGTAAAATATTATAATCTGGATTATTATCTTGTTTCTATATAAGGGAGATCACAACTACCCTGATAACGCTTATAGTCATAGACATTCTATGACCGCTTGCAGGAGGTCATTTTACATGTTATGTTGCTCAAATGGTACTAAGATCGGATAAAATAGATTTTTTACATGAAGTTGTGAAAAACGGTTTCATGTGTTGGGGTGCCACATTTAAAACATATATATAATTATATGTTTGTCACTCCGGTTAAATAAAAAAATATAACTTTATTTTATTCAACATGTGGCTTACAGAGTTTTAAACTTATTTGTGAAGAACACCGACCGATTACTTTGAGGTCTCAAACTGAACTTAACTTGCTGATCTGATTTTGTTGATGATCAAGCCTCGGTCTCGAGCTTTTCGGGATTTGAGTGAGTTGTAAATTTGTTCTGAGAACTTTCAGTTTCTTTTGAGTGAAACTTTAATTACTCTTGGATTCAAGTGTCTTGACTCTTGGATACAAGTGCGCTCTTAGTTTTATGACTTTGAAATGTCTTTGGATTGAAATAGGAGTTTATGTGTCTGCGAGCCGAACTTTGATTATCTTTGAACGTGTGAACGTGACCATTGGGGTGAGTTGTTTAGTCTACATTTTTGGGTGATAACATTGGGGACTTTCCGTTGGCCTTCGATTTTGGGCTCTTGTTACAAGGGTGAATAATTCTAGGGTAGTGTAGGGTATATTGTGGATACATAAAGTAATGGGTATATTCAGAGTAGTGTGATGGGACTGTGTATGTGTTGCTTAAATATATGCAGAGTCTCATAGGAATATGGACATGTCACTCCCCCAACCTTTGAATTTGGCCTGTCCTCAGGGCGATAACGTAGGGTATAACATAATATTTTCTGTTACAATATTTTCTTCATTAATTTTTACATTCTTATTTTCTATGATTGGTTGTTCTTCACGTTTAGAATATTTTACAATAAGTTTCTTAGGAATATTTTTAAATTTGTAAATTAAATATAATGTCAAACTTATTATAGTTATTACAAATGTGGTTAAACATATTACTTGAAATGTATTGTAATATTTTATATGTGATTCGACTATTTCTTTTGTTTGAATATATGACAATGGTTCGATTTTTGTGATATTGTTGTTAACATAAATTGATTGTGTATAGTCTGCTATGTTGTTGGATATTATAAACTCATCTTGCTGAATAGTACAATTTTTTATTTTAACAATATTATTACCAACGATCGAAACTTCTGTGCTTATACAATTTTGATTTATAATTGATTTTTGTATATTCCATGTTAACAAAATATTTGGTTCGATATAATTTCTTTGGAAATTTTTATGGGTTTTTACATATTTGCATTTTGTCGGTTCTTGTTTTAGAATTCCAATTATGCATCTGTCGAAAATAATTTGACCTGTATTTTCATTGAATACTTTATCATCATAAATGTAATATTTATCAAATGTGTTTTCTGTTAAGATCAGTGTTGGGGTGTATCTAGGTACTTGTACCTAGGTATGTACCTAGGTAATTTTTTTCGGTATCTTTTACCTTACCTAGGTAAAAAAATATTTGGCTACCTTTTACCTTACCTAGGTACGAATTTTCGTTTACCTTAAGTTTTAGCTATGTAAGGTATTTAGGTACTTCCATACGTGTATGTAAATATTGTGCATATTAGAAATAGCCCTGCTTCACAGCAATGCAATCGAAAACTTAGAAATATGATAGTTCCACCACTTACTCACAGAGGTCTTTATGGTAAGAATGCAAAAATATTTTTCGTTGGAATTTGGTATAATACTAAATTAGCAATGCCGTTGCTACCTAAACAGTGCACTTTTGTCGATGACATTGGTTCCTAGAAAACGTCACAACAAATCTTAAAATGAGCAAAGAAGACGCAGAAAAAAAGGAGCTACCATTAATTTTAAATGCTACTTTCTTTTTACCGGACGGGAAGTGCAAACTGTGTGTGAACAAAACTATCAAATTTGATGAAAAGTCAACCGGCAACTTGCATAAACATCTGAAGGTAAGTGAACTGTGAAGTGAATTGATAAATTAATTTTCGCGCGAAAAAATGCATGTGCGTAGACATGCACATGTGCTTTTAAACATATGTATATACATATGTGCTTATTCATACATTTATGTGGTGCAGTCATCAATGTGAATATGACCATATGTATGTATTTATGTATAGATTGTGCCTATTTCATTAAAACATTTAAACAATCATAGCATGAAGCAGCACGATTCCCGCAATTTTTTTAATGCACCTTCGAATTATTTGAGTATGTGAACAAGCACATATTTATGTATGCATCATATATGTATGAATATGTGCTTATTGGAGTGTATGTTTAAATGTAAATGTGCATATCTATGCACATGCATTTTTTCGCGCGAAAATTATTTTCCATAAGTTTAAATAATCTAAAAGTGCATTTTAATAAGAAATTGACGGATACATAAATACATACATATGGTCATAATTTTATGGACATTGATGGGGTGGTCATTCTTTATTTTTATTTTTTATTTTCCACCAAAAAATGTAAAACTATTTTTTTTATTAAACCACATTTTTATAAATATATGTATGACTAAGCACATAATAATGTTTAAATTAAAGAAGTATAATGAAGACATTAAAACATTATGAAACTTTTTTTTTCAGAGGGTTCACCCGAACAGTTATTCTTCGTATGAAGCTTTGAAAGCGAAAAATTCAAAAATAGAAGTGAAAATTTCCGGTGATCTCAAAAAAAGAAACCAATGTGACTTATGTTTATATCTTTGTATCTCAGAAAAAGAAACTGATAATAAAAATTTCAAATTTAAAAAATTTTTAAGTTGTATTTTTTACCTTTTACCTTTACCTAGGTACAGAAGAAATTGCATACCTTTTACCTTACCTAGGTACAAATATTTGCAACTACCTTTTATCTTACCTAGGTAAAAAAAAAATGGTACCTGTCTCAACACTGTATATATAATAAAACATAAAGGAATATTAAAATGCTTATCAATAAAATTAAAAAAATAACTTTTTTTTTTTATTGATACCTGTTCATGTCGATTCAGGGCTTATGCAACATCGTCTAGCTTGTTGCACCTTTCTCCATATAGGCATAGCCTTAGACCTCACGCCATATTTTTTGTAGATCATTGAGAGAATTAAAGTGCACGAAGTAGCAAGTGAATTCAACTCCCGAAACCGAATTTTGATTAAGTAATTCCAAGGTTTTCCATTTCTATATACATATTTTTCACACACACACTCCGCAATTCCAATTGGACTCCATATTGTGTGTGAAAAAATATATATACATACCTAGTCGTTTTTTTTTTGCCGATACTAATTTTCGAGCATAAATTTGTAAAATATACATCATCTTCATTCGCACCTTCACACAAGCCTTACACAATTAATAAAAATCATCCAACGTTTTATTATTTTTATGTTATTATTTGTGTTGTGCAGAAAACAGGGGGCTTATGCAATATACAAAATACATACATAATGTAATTCCATAATCATCCAATTTTATTATTATTTTTAAATATTTGTAAGCAGTAGAAAGAACTAGGGGGCTTTATGCACATATCAAATATCACATCCACATACACACTTACGTAATTCCAAAATCATCCAATTTTATTGTTATTGATCATGTGAATAATGATATGATATAATAATATGCACATACCAAATATCCCATCCACATACACACGTATTATTTTAACATCACAATATTTTAGAATATTTTAACATCAAAACATAACATAACATCCAAATATTTTAACATCAAAGCAATAACAACCCTGGCTGACGCATCTCGCTGCGCCAACAGGCAATTATAAAAGTGGAAACCGCACTTATCGGACGGGCGAGTTAGGAGGGGCGGCACCAACAAAACGATCGCGGCATCCCGAAAACAGAACCCTATAATTATAAAGGGGTTATTTGTTGTTATTTAGTAGCCAATAAGGTAACCGCGTTTGCAAGCAATCCGAAGCTCGATAAACCTTTTCCACCTTAAAAATAACGACGAATTTAATTCGATTCGAGGAGTGCCACCCAGAAATAAATAGCGTTCCGATTTCACGCGCTCCACATCCATTTCTGCTGTTTGTTGTTTGGTGTTATTAAAAATTACAACAG